>NC_135235.1:35491874-36146041 GCF_051348905.1 Ranitomeya variabilis | reverse complement strand
AATCGGAGGCCGAGGAGCCCCGCCCACCAAATCGAAGGCCGAGCGGCCCCGCCCACCAAAGCGGAGGCAGAGGGACCCCGCCTACCAAATCGGAGGCCGTGGGGCCCCGCCAACCAAATTATTCTTACATTTGAATAAATAAAGTATATATGGATTCTAGATTCCCGATTCTTTAGAATCGGGCTGCCAACTAGTATTTTATATTGCATAATTATTTATAACTCACAATGTCATGTTTTGTTAAAAAAGCATTTTTTAAGTGTTGTTATAGTAACTGCCATTACTAGCTCTTGTGGTCGGCATTCCAGTCTGATTCTCTTACTGTAAAGAACCCTTTCCTATTTAGCTGCCATAATTGTCTTTCCTCCACATGTAACAAACAGGCTCGGACTGGCCCACAGGGTAACAGGGGAATCCCCCAGTGGGCCCCTGTGTAGATTAGGGCCCCTAACCCCACTGTATGGACAGTACCTGGCATAATTCACTTGATTCACTCTGTACAGAAAAAAGCAGCATCTCATCATTCATTAACCACGCTAACCAGTTTATTATTATATAGCGATATAGGTAAACTTGTGAGCGAAAGTAGTATAATATTTGCATGCAGGTGAAAAGTGGGCCCCCCAAAGTCAATGTTATTGGTGGGCCCTTGTCACCCTAGTCCGACACTGTTAAGGCCCCGTCTCACATAGCGAGATCGCTAGCGAGATCGCTGCTGAGTCACTAGTTTTGTGACGCAACAGCGACCTCAGTAGCGATCTCGCTATGTGTGACACGTACCAGCGATCAGGCCCTTGCTGTGAGATCGCTGGTCGTGTCGGAATGGCCTGGACCTTTTTTTGGTCGTTGAGGCCCCGCTGACATCGCTGAATCGGTGTGTGTGACACCGATCCAGCGATGTCTTCACTGGTAACCAGGGTAAACATCGGGTTACTAAGCGCAGGGCCGCGCTTAGTAACCCGATGTTTACACCCTGGTTACCAGCGTAAATGTAAAAAAAAAAAAAACACTACATACTCACCATCTGATGTCCGTCAGGTCCCTTGCCGTCTGCTTCCTGCTCTGACTGAGATCCGGCCGTACAGCGAGAGCGCAGCACAGCAGTGACGTCACCGCTGCGCTCTGCTCTCACTGTACGGCGGCACTCAGTCAGAGCAGGAAGCAGACGGCAAGGGACCTGACGGACATCACATGGTGAGTATGTACTGTTTGTTTTTTTTTACATTTACGCTGGTAACCAGGGTAAACATCGGGTTACTAAGCGCGGCCCTGCGCTTAGTAACCCGATGTTTACCCTGGTTACCCGGGTGCTGCAGGGGGACTTTGGCATCGTTGAAGACAGTTTCAACGATGCCGAAGTCGTTCCCCTGATCGTTGGTCGCTGGAGAGAGCTGTCTGTGTGACAGCTCCCCAGCGACCACACAACGACTTACCAACGATCACGGCCAGGTCGTATCGCTGGTCGTGATCGTTGGTAAATCGCTATGTGAGACGGGGCCTTTAGTGTATATACACTTAAGACAAACAGAGATAACAAAAAGCAACTTAAATACAAAATCACTCACCAAGGGTATAGAGGAATAAAGGGAAGGATAGGAAGGTTCAAACCAAATGGGAATAGGATAATAGAGAAAGCATAGACCCAAAAACAGCACACAACAATCTCCAGCAGCAACTGCGAACTCCAACTTCAGCACACCAACTCCATCAATCCATGAAACAAAACTTTCACAGGCAGGGATGAGAAGGTGTGGCCAGAATTTATAGAGAGAGAAAAGGAGCAGGTCAGGAGCAGCTGTGAGATGGATGTCTCCAACCAGCGTACAAAGAGTCGATAACCTCTTCAGCGCCAAAGGAAACAAAGTCCATTTAATATGAGGAACAAAACACACAGGATCTGCAATTCACAATAAGTAAGGATCGCCTAACCCCAGATCTCTGAGGATGTGACGCACTTGTGACATACAGTGATTTTTCAACCCCTTATTGCTTATTATTCTTTACGTTTGAAGCATTTGGTTTAGTAGATGATTTTGGGGACAATGAGGTGTATGCCACTACAATCATAGATGACATCTAATAATCTATTATTGATTCATATACAGTGCCACCTCCAACCTCTAGTCAGAAGGGGAAGCTTGCACATTATTGAATTTCTTCAGTAGACACTTGATGACTTCTGCTCTTCCTTCAGATCAAGTGTATTAGGGAGTCGGATTGTAAGCAATTCCCTGTACACTTTTCCAAAAACGTGTCTCACAAGTAACAATCTCTAATTTACTTTGTTACACCGGAATAAGGAGAGATGAGTTACCCTTGTGTTTCTTTTATGTGCTCCCTAGGACTTTGGCTTAACAATAGACAGACAGATTTAGGAAAATGGTGTAGAATGTGCTTCTCCTTGTGGCCTGTTTGAACTCTGCTTGGAAACGTCTCACGCCAGATTGGTCTCTTTAACTACTAATAGGAGACATTAGTTAATGTCAGAAGGAACATGTTGAAAGCAGATGGAGAGTGTTATACCTCTGAAAGTGAAATGTTAGGAAAACATGAGGCAAAGTGTGATGTTTCATCTTAGCAAAATAAATCAACAGCTCCGGCTAATGAAGTATCACGGGATGAAAGTTTGTTACCAAAAAACGTCAACAGATATTTTGTGGTGAGACCTCGGGTCAAAAACTGAAGACTCTGAATAATGAGTATTGGCTTCCTGCTGTGTTATCCACAAGACGGGATATCTGAGGCGTTTACACGTTCCGCACTATGGCTATTGTGCAGACGGAGGTTTTTGAGGAGTTCAAAAGGGACAAGTTTTCATGTGGAAGGTGAATCTGTAATCAGGATTTTGTACCCCAAACTATTTATGTGCACATGTAACTCTTTCATAGACAATTCTTGCATAACTTTTACATGGACGGTCCAGTTCTCCATTACTGAGGAATCACTGCTTGAATTCACAGCAAATGACGCTGAAGAGCTATTTGTAGATCTGCAGCCTCTGTCACTCCAGCTCTATTCCTTAACCAGGGCCACCTCCTCGTGCTTATAGAAATCTCATGTCCATTGTGCATAAACTGTGAACGCATATTGTGGCACAGCTGTAGTGGTGCTCAAAAGAAAGTTCCCACACCAGAATATGAATATAATAAATTTTGGGCACTCAACTTGTCAGAAGAAAGAAAATTTTTTATTGGCAGTCACTGGTATAAACGTTTCGGTCAATATAACTGACATTCCTCAGTACACTCACTGCTGTACAAGAAAAATATATACGTGGCTCTCGCCAAAATAGTGGAGGGTTCTAGGATGGATCCTATTGCTTAGTGTTGGTCAAGAATGATTAATGTGAAGGTCCCGTCTTGATCCTCTAGAATATGTGAGGATTCTATTCTATATCAATCTGTTTCAGGCGAATTGACTTCATATATCCATGAAAAGATGAACCCTATATAATCCAATGCACTGCTCAGATCCATGTGGTGGACCGATATATTGTTTGCCCCTATCGGTGGTGGATAGCGGTGTCACCTGCCTTTTGGGAACACTGTGTCCGCCGCTTGTTCCAGGGTTCTGGAACAAGCGGGGAACCAAAATCTAAAGGTAAAAAATGAAAATCTAAAGGTAAAAAATGCATGTGCATTTTTACTGTTTCAATTGCTTAAAAACACTAAAATCATGTTAAATATGCGCATGCCTTTATCAATAAAGTTTAATCAAAGCCAAAATCAGGAAGTATAAAAAATAAAGCATGTGTGGCGCTGCATTCCCATAAACTGCATTACATGTACGCCTCTGCGATCGTGCGTGCGTCAGCTCTACGCCCACGATCAGTGCTAGCACCAGTCATGGACGTTTAACTCCTCTGATGCCACTGTCAATAGTGACAGCGACATCATGGAGCATTGCAGTGGGAGTGAGCTCTCTGTCTGCTCCCATCAGCACAATACTAGGTGATCGCGTTGTGCTGATGGTCTCCATAATGACCCCCCGATTTCAAGATGGCTGCAGGGGTTCTTCAGGGTCTTGCAGAGAAGGTGGTTTGAAAGCTTGCTAAGAGCAGGAGCTAACACACCTCCTCCCCTGCCTGTCAGACGCTACTCTGATGCCCTGCAGTGCAGAAGCATTGCAGAGTATCAGATCAGTGGCCTGTTACTGTACAGTGATGTCCCATCATGGGAAAATGTAAAAAAAGTTTTACAAAAATTATTAAAAAGTGTAAAAGTATTTTTTTTTTTTAAATCCCCAAATAAAGAGCAAAAAAAGAGAAAAAATATTAATACAAGAAATACATTTATTTGTGTAAAAAAAAAAAATAAACCAAAAAAGTAATAATATTTGGTATTGCTGGGTTCGGAACGACCCGCTCTATAAAACTGTCACACTAGTTAACCCCTTCAGTGAGCACCGTAAAAAAAAAAAACGAGGCAAAAAACTATGCTTTATCAATATACTAAATAAAAACCACAATACCGCTCAGCGACAAAATAAAAAAATTATAGCTCTCAGAATAAAGCGATGCAAAAATAATTATTTTTTCTATAAAATAGTTTTCATTGTGTAAAAGCGCCAAAACATAAAAAAAGATATAAATGGAGTATCACGGTAATCGTACTGACCCGAAGAATAAAGCTGCTTTATCAATTTTACCACACGCAGAACGGTATAAAAACAAATTCCTGAATTGCTGGTTTTTGTTCATTCAACCTGCAAAAAAATAGAAATGACAAAAAAATGTCATGTGCCCAAAAATTCTACCATAAATAACATCAACTCGTTCAACGAAAAACAAGCCAGCCCATCACATGACTCTGTCAGACGAAATATGGAAAAATTTTAGCTGTATAAATATGGCTTACCACTTATACTGCCTCTCAAACATCACAGTAAGGCTCAGTGCACATTTATCCTGTGCACTGCACTGAGCGTAACCATGATCGGATGAGGGTGTCATCTTTATGTGAGAGCTGACACTCTGCAGCAATATCCATGATCTATGCTATTGGAGCGCCCCCATGGGGCCGTGGGGTACTCGGAACCGGGTCCTTCGGTTCACAGGGGGATGTCACGGTGGCTGACCCGGTCCGTGGCCCTAGGATGTCCATGTAAAAGGGAACGGTCTTTAAAGGGGAAATGTTCGTGACGCCACCTGTGGTATTCGGTCAGGGTGACCGATGCTGCTTTAAGGGGTCCGCTGGGGTGATGTTATGGCAGCTAGATGGTATAACTTCCCACAGGTGAAGTATGTCCCCAGGGCTTCCCAGTGTGTAGATGGTGGATGGTGAGAAGCGCAGTGAAGAACGCGGACACAAGGTTGCAGTCTCTTTACCTTTACTGAAGGCTTCAGCATCCACAGTCCAGAGCACCAGATCACAGGGCAGACAGAGTCCGGCCGGTTTGGAGGCAAGTCCAGTGTTCCCTTGTCCAGGTGGAAATCAGTAGCCTTCCTCTAGCGCTGCAGTGTTGTAGTCCCTTACTGCTAAGCTTCTCATAAGGTCCTCACAGATGTTATAGATGTTATGTCTTTCTCTCTCTGTGCACCAGATGGATAGGACAAACCCGTATGACCGGTGGCTTGAAGCGTTTTACAGGGACCCTATCATACCCCAGCCTATAAGCGGTGCCACCTTGCCTCCTGGGTGTAGGGGGGGGGGCAGGTAACGTGAAATTAGCAGTCCTGCTGGTCTCTGGAGCAAGGCATAAATGATTGTTGCTCCCTCGGTGTTCCGGCTACCGGGATCCTGCGCCTCAGAAGGAGGCAGCCTGTGTAGGGCTGTTCCTCTCCTGGAATCCACTTCTTTGCTACGACTTCTTTCACCCTCTCTGCAATACAGTTCTCCTTCAGTGTCTCTTTCTAGAAGCTGCAGCTCTCAGGGCATGCACAGCTCTGTGTCCTTCTTCCTCGATCTCTGAAAGGATCCCACCCCTGTCAGGGACCAACTACCTGAGAGAAGCTCAGCCAGCAACTAACTTCCTCCCCAGGCAACCAGTTTTACCTAAGTGTGAGGAGTGCCCTAATAAATAGGAGCAGAGCTCCCCCTGGTGGCCTGGAGTGTGAAATGTGTTGCATGTTTGTGATACCTGGATGCAGTTGTCCTTCTTTGCCTCCAAACGTAATATCACTCCCCCCAGAGGAGAATGGTATTACTGTAACGACCAGGACCCCAGGGCACTGCTCTATCACCAGTCGTGGATGTTTAACCCCTCTGATGTCGCTGTCAATAGTAACAGTGACATCAAGGAGCATCACAGATGGAGTGAGTTCCCTTTCTGCTCCTGTCAGCACAACATGCTCCGATCGTGTTGTGCTGATGATCTCCATGGTGACCCCTAACTCAGAAAGTCAAATGGCGCTCCTTTCCTTCCGAGCCCTGTCGTGCTCCCAAACAGTAGTTTTCCCCCACATATATTGTATCAGCATACTCAGAAGAAATTGCACAACAAATTGTATGGTCCATTTGCTCCGTTACCCTTGTGAAAGTAAAAAAAAAAAAATTGGGTCATAAGGAAAATTTTTGTGAAAAGTTAAATGTGTATCTTTTCCTTCCACATTTCATTGATTCCTGTGAAGCACCTGAAGGGTTAATGAACTTCTTGAATATGGTTTTGAACACCCTGAGGGGTGCAGTTTTTGGAATGTTGTTAGTTTGGGGTATTTTTGGGGTATTTCCTAAAAAAAAATGGTTTTATAAATGTTGTTGTAAAAATGAGAAATCGTTGGTCAACTTTTAACTCTTGTAACTTTTGTAAGAAAAAAAAAAGTTTTAAAAAATTGTGCTGATGTAAACTAGAGATGTGGGAAATGTTATTTATTAACTATTTTGTGTGATATGACTCTGATTTAAGCGCATAAAAATTAAAAGTTTGAAAATTGCTAAATTTTCTAATTTTTTTACAAAATTTCTGATTTTTTTCACAAATAAACCCAAGTCATATCAAAGAAATGTTACCACAATCATGAAGTACAATACGTCATGAAAAACTAATCTCAGAATCATTGGGACCCATTGAAGTCTGGTCAGGAAGGTGAAAACAGGCTTCGGGGTAAACAGGTTAAAGCATGACATACCAGAAATACATAAATAACACAGTAAATGCGATAAAAATGCATGTAAAAAAACTGCGCTAAATAGTTAATGTTGGAAATGTAGCCCAAAAGAGACTGTATTATATTCTCATTCTCAGTCCTAGCCTTAAATTATGTAACAGAAGAGCTGCATCCGATTTTTATGGATACAATTCTGTAAGATGGAAAACTGTAAATGGTCCTGTAAAAGATTAATAACTGTTGAGTAAAAAAAATTGATTGTATTCGGATGACAAGTGAGAAAAAAATCATCCCACTTTTCCGGATGAAAATTGGACCGATTTTTTTATATGCTCGTGTGACCGCAGCCAATTGTACCACTAGTTGGAGTAGTAATATCGTCCTGCCAGGTTCTCTTTATGAACCCTGCTCCCGATTTTTCCTATTTCTTTCTAGGTTTGCTAGCTGGAAATTGAGCTTGTTGAGCCTGACCCGGAGGACTGTACGGCTCCAATGAAAACAGCTCTAGAGTGATTTATGTTCCATGTTCAGACCCACTTTACTTAATGTTCTTTTAAGCAGCGCTCTCCAAACAGTTCCCTCCATTCAGGCAAATGGCGTCCCATGGTGCACAACAGTTATGGACAGGTGAAAATTGTGAAACAATTTAAGAGCTGCAGGAACTGAAAGAAACAGCCCGTCCAGACTTTGACCTGACTAGGTGTAGCGGCTGCTATTTTCCCGTGGGAGCTATCAGGAAGATGAAAGCAGTGGAACATACCTGTGCTGGGTAACATCGATGGGAAATCTGAGCCTCTTATTCCTGTCCCTGATGAAGACTTTTCCACATGTCGCCTTTGTGCAAGGTCAGCTGACTGTTGACAGATGTGGAACCTGAACTAGAAAATCAGTCACCGCAGTATCAAACAGGCTGCTCATGGAGCTGGTGACATGTAAGACTCATCCTCCGCTTCTTTTTTTGGAAAAGAGATGCCTTATCTGAGTGAGAGGGGAATTACAATGATTCTCTAGATCATGTCCTAGTAATGATCATTAGCTCTTGTATTTTCCTAATTATTATCAGTTTTATTATTTTGTCCATATTTCTACGATGACCCATTTTTCCATCCTATGATCGTAGGTTTCTTAATGGTGGCACATTTAGTACTTGCACAAAAATATCCAAACAAGTTTTCCATATACCGTAATTAAAATTAACATTAGGGATGAACAAATCTTTTGAAATTCGGATTCACCAAATTTTTGACAAAATTTTGTCACAAACCAAAATGATTGCAAAGCCACCCATTCTAATCTTCTTCACTGCTGTGCTGTCACACACCATATCTGTACAATTTCTTCAGTGTTTTATGGTTCCCTCTCTTTATCACTACAGCTGTGACATCCTCTCACTATCCAGATTCATCACAAAATGGCTGCTGCATTCTCTGCCTCTGCTGCTATACTGGCTATCAGACTATCCTAGTCCCTTCTGATTGGCTGTGCTATTTCATTTGCTGTAATGACTGCAAGGCATAATTGGGAAGCCTGCACAAGGTCATTATAATGTGTAAAATGCAGCAGAATCGCTTGAATTTGCCAAGTTCAATTCATTCCTAGAAATTCAACACAAATTCTATTTGCATCCAAACAATTTACTTATAATTACAGTCCTTCCTAAAATGTTCCTACTTTAAATATTCATTATAAAGTCCTTCATAAATACAATAATTACTGCTTTTACTTTTATTGCACATATTCAGGCTGGTTATGGCTTGGGTCTTGATGTACCAGCTGCTAAGGAGTGAACTTGCAAATGTATCATCTAATATATAAAGCTGAATGTGTGTATGTATGTATGTATGTATGTCCGGGATTGGCATCTGAACCGTAGCAGCTACAGCCACAAAATTTTGCACAGTCACACGTCTGGACCCCGAGAATGTCATAGGCTATGTTGTGAGGTGAAATTTTAACCCCGCGCGTTCCAATTCACCAAACAATTTTGCCCCTATCTACATAATGGGGAAAAAGTGAAAGGAAAAGTGTTGGAGGCGTCGCAGCTACAGGCACAAAATTTTGCACAGTCACACGTCTGGACCCTGAGAGCGTCATAGGCTATGTTGTGAGGTGAAATTTTAACCCCGCGCGTTCCAATTCACCAAACAATTTTGCCCCTATCTACATAATGGGGAAAAAGTGAAGGGAAAAGTGTTGGAGGCAAATTGACAGCTGCCAGATGTGAACAATGGGGACTTAAAGAATGAGAGCGATGGCGCCAAAGAGTATATACCGTACAGTTGCTAAGGTGGGGCCCCGACATGGGATACTCACCACACACGGGGATATGAACACAAACACAAAATGCGCCACACACTACCACGTGCTTGAACACATATACGACCCTCAGCACACATTTCACCACACATACACCAACCTCGCCACATAAAAGTCGAAACACAAAAGTCACCACTCAAAACTCGCCATGCACAAAACTCGCTACATGCAAAACTCGCCATATGCAAAACTCACCTCATGGAAAACTCGCCACACGTGCAAAACTCACCTCATGGAAAACTCACCTCATGCAAAACTTGCACACACAGAAAAATTGCCACATGTACAAAAGTTGCACCACATGCAAAAGTTGCCTCACACAAAACTTGCACATACTCAAAACGCACCACACATAAAACTCGCCACGCGCAAAACTCGCCATGCACAAATCTTGCTGCACACAACTTGCTACACTAACCTGTCACATGCAACTCGACACACAAAAAGTTGCTACACGCATGTCACCACACAAAACTCATCTCACAAAAGTCGCTACACGCATGTCGCCACACGCAACTCAACACATACAACTTGACACATGAAACTCGCCCTAAAACACACACAAGTCTGGTATTATCCTTCAAAAATAAAAATCTGATTAATAAGCAGACAAACTACAAGAGCAACAAATGTACCATATAGGAATCCGGCAGCTGTCAGTCACATGACCAGTCTATTATGTGTATGTGTGAGCTAATATATACTACCAGGGGGAGGGCTTCCTGTTGGCTGGGGATTTATCAGGCTGCCAATAGCAACCAATTTTGCTACAGTTAATTAATCTGAGCTCTGATTGGTTAATATAGGCAACAAAGACATTCTCAGTATAACAAAGCTAATATATGTTGTGAAATTCTTCTATTAGCTTAATTTTTGCCTTTTAATAATTACATTTCTATCTATTTGTTTTGTGGTTTTTGTGTGCAGAATAAATTTGTGTTAACACATTCTATTTTGCTAACAGCAGTCATTAACCCGGGCGAAGCCGGGTAGTACAGCTAGTAATCAATAAACCATGACTGAATCACAACACATTTACCCAGTTGTCAGTGAGTACTGTCATGTTGGTGACTCACAGTTTGTAAGCACTGTCCTACTCACTGTGTGCACCGCTCTGCTCCTCCCAGTGTCAGACTATCTCACTAAGCTGCCTTGTGTAAACACTTCCAGCAATTGCCGCACACTAGTCCCCATCTTGTGGCAATGTCCGCATCCTAGTTCTCATGTTGTAATAATACCCCATCTTGTGGCAATGTCACCATCCTCATCTTAATTTTGTAGTAATGCTCCATTCTGGTCCCCATATTTTAGTAATATCCCCATCCAGGTCCCTATCTTGTAGTAAAGTCCCCATCAAGGTCCCTATATTGTAGTAATGTTACCTATTGTGCCATTTTTCACATACACCAAAAAGAAAAAAAAAGATTCTTCTCACCTGTCCTCCATTCCCTTTCTACACATGTGCTTTATTTCAGTTTAATGTGAATCTTTGGATTTGTGTTGCCGTGCAGAGACAAGCTCTCCTTACAGCAATACCAATGCCAGCCGCCGGTCAATCGGAGGCCAGCAGCTGACATCGGCACTCCGGGGCATGACAGTGACATCATGATCCGCTGCACCGGCATGCCAATGTCAGCTGCTGGCCTCTGTCAGCTGCTGGCTGGCGGCTGGCATTAGTGTTGCTGGGCTGAGATCTTCAAGGGGTCTAAAGTGCCTGCTGGTCGCATGTAGCAGCCTCAGACCCCTGCTCTAAGGAGGTCACCAATCAGTGTCGTATTTGGTATTGATGAAGGGAAAAACAGCTGTAAGCAAATATTTTTTTACTTTTGGAGAAGATTTTGGTTTAGCTATATATCCTGTCATGTGACAAAAGCTCTTTAAATGATCCATATGGATCTCAAGGATTGCCACTTCTGATACATTGCAGTAGAGATTCTGTTCTCTTTCTCTTTGAATAGAATATTTGCTTAAGCTGTAATTGGGTTAGGCATCTAAGCTTTTTCCTTTTTACCATAGCACATGACATTATGGACAGGATGCCTCTATGTGTGTACAAGTGTACGATGGGGTACCCAAAGAAACAAGGATTGTCTTCTGGGATGTGGTGAGCTTGTATTATGGCTTTTGCCTCTAGGAGAATGTGTGAGGGGAGCCAGGGCCTGAGTCGTGGCTGACAAAGACTGCTCAATCATGCCCTGGTCTCCCAAAACATGAATACAATGTTCCCTTTTCAGCATACCTTCTGCTTCACCTTCTGCACCATCAGGGTCCCATTGGGGCTGCTGAAATTCTGCTGCTGGCGTTGTTACACATAAAGAGACAGAGTCCAGTTCCAACTCAATAATAAATAATTTACTTGCTTCAGTACAGTGTGTCTATTTCAGTTACAGCCACTTCATAAGGTTTCACACAGTATGCATCCTTCGCTTTCCCTGCATCTTCCCTCATTCCTCTCAGTGTGTCCCCGGGATGTACTGACCCATTCGGTACCTCGGCATCACTCTTGTACAGCTTCACCAACTTTAGGAGTTCCCCTGTCCGTTTTGCACCAGACATAAGTGCATCTGCCCATGTAGTTAGCTGCCACATCCTGGTGCTGCCCTGCATCGTCTTCCTGCTGTAACCTTCGGCCACTATCAGGCACTAGGCAACTGGGCTCGTCACTTGAACGTTGCAGGGTCACTGTGCTGTCCCAGCTCTAGATCCCTACAGGACTGTCTGGGCTCTCTGGCCCTACAGGGCTATCTGGGCTCCCTGGCCCTACTGAACTCCAATGAGGAAATACTCCTATCTTACCCTCAGTTGACTCCTCCTATGTATACTATGTGCACTAATGTACCCCCATCTAGCATAATATCATACAGTATACTGTATACAATTATATACATTAATACAGAGGGGTGGGGTACACGTCAATCCTGGTACACCCCTTACAAATGTTTGCAGAAACCTTTTGAGTGAGAATGACAGCAGATGTCATTGGGGAACATTGCCTTTGGCTACAGTGATTTTTCTTTAATCTTTCACCTATTTTGTAATGGCTGATTCACATGGCTAACATGCAGCTATGAAGTTTTGCTTGCTATCTGGAAAAATAGCAAGCAGAACTTCATAGCTGCATGTTAGCCATGTGAAACAGCCAATTCCTCCCTTAAAATTAATTTCACATCCAATTCCTCCCTTAAAATTCTCTGATAGAAACAACATGAAATCCCAGCCACCTCCATGAGTTGATGAATGATCTAGCACCGATCTTCTAGAATGGCTTGACAAACTTCTGTCACATTTTCATAAGTTCGGGTGGTTGAAAAACATCCGGAACGAGGTTGCTCATCAGTTGACGTTTAAAATAGGAGAACCATTCATAAACTTGTGTTTCACTCATGGAAGATTCCTTCTAGACTGTTTGTTGGTTGACAACAACCATTTCCAATGCTTTCTTTCCCTAAAGGAAACAAAACATTATATCACTTGTTTGTGAATAAGCCATCACAAATTAGACTAAAGTTTTAACAATTTGTGAAAAAAAGAAATCACTGGAGCCAAATACAACTTTCCCAAGCAAAATCGGGTGGCAATACTGTCTCCAAAGGGTTCACCGAACATTCACGTAGCGGTGGAAGCCCGCACTACAAGCATTCCACCCTCCATGTTTCTTTGGGGTATCCCTCTAATAGAATCACAATCACATAATGTGCATAGGAAAACCCCATGTAACTTCTAATACTAACAGACGTTGACATCTTGGCCGGTAGATCCATACATTTTCTAGTAAAATTGGATGCAGTTGTATAACAGCAGGAGCGTGACGTCACCGCAGCATGCTTGTGGTTTATAAACGACCGTACGCGGTGGTGGCGTTTATCCCGTGGCTCAGGTCCACTGTCATTCAGTTTCGACTGCTTCCTTTTATTAATTCAGTCTGTTGCTCGCAGGAAGGACTGTAATGTACACATTTTCCTTTCATACTTTTGCCATTAGCTTCAGTGCACATGTGGTTTGTAGGAACGGAGCGCAATAAACGGCGTTGTGTAATACAATGTGGACATTTCTTCTGATTTATGTGATGACAAGAACTACTGTTTTTATAACAGTAAACATTGTATCGTGTGCCCAGCATTAAATATCGCACGACGTACTGTATGCCGATGACATACGCTGCTGTTACCGGAGGAAAGGGACATTAGTTTTTGCTTTTTTAAGAAATGCTTATTTTTCAGATCCAATCTTTCAATATAAACATTTTACATCAAAGAGGTGGACTTATCTACACTATTAAGGCATCCCTTGCTAAAGCAAAAAACAATCTATAACCTAGAGCTGGTATTACAGCACAGCACCATGTAAGTAGAGGTACATCAGAATACCACCATCCATGAGCAGCAGTGGCAGAGGTTATGGGGTAAAATAGTATTCCCCTTTATAAATAAACCATTTTAAATCATTCTGTCATTTCTTAGCAAGTATAGAATCTAGTTGTAATAAAATAATAATTCAGGAGCATATTTATTTTCTCTTCAAGGGTTATTCCCACAATAGCTTTATTTTTTTTTTCACAAAGCACAGTATCTGCATGACAATAAATAATATATAGTACAAGCCCAACAGTTTCTTTCTTGGACTTTTGTGTTTTTTCTCATCTCCTTCTGCCCCGTGCATCCAAATTCACAGCGCTCAATGGGTAGTCCATCTCTTATCTGCTAAAATGAAATTTTCCAGCAGCAGCCTACTTCTCCTCAGTGCTGCAGGCCCTTCTCTTCCTCTGTTCTCCTGTGTGCGTACTGATAAATAAAGAAAGATAGATTTCAACATGAACAATTTTTTAATCTCTATGGATAGGGTCAGAGGCAAATCTAGGTTCCTGCATCCAACAAAAATTCAGTTTGGCTTGTTCTCCTATCCATAGCTTAAGCAGTTTGAGTAGGCGTTATGTTACCCCTCATATGTGATTTGCTCACTAAGGCCGGAGTCACACTAAACGTATGAAAGATCGGTCCGAGTCTCCCTGACAAGAGTCGTACGAGTGTAATGCGAGTGTCATGTGAGTACAATCCGATTTTTCACACCTAGCATCTGATTTACATCCGAATGCAGTGAGATTGCTATCCAATTTGAATGCGATTTTAACATGAGCTTTTACATACAGCAATTCTCTGTCATTTACACATCGTTTCAAAGGTGATATTCCTCAAAACACACACACATATATATATATATATATATATATATATATATATATATACATACAGTTGTGCTCAAAAGTTTACATAGCCCATCAGAATTTTGCTTTCTTGGTTTTTTTCAGAGAATATGAATGACTAGCTGTTTCCAGCCAGCTAACGCTCGGCACGCTCATTGCTATCTAATTAACGCTGCTGGTGATTAAACTAAAGTAAATAATTACAACATTCAAGGATGGAGCCTCGGGTGGTAATGTGTGGGGATAGAGCCACGTGTAGTAATGTGGAAGGCGGGATTATGTGTGGTGATGTGGTGGGGGGCGGGATTATGTGTGGTAATGTGGTGGGGGGATTATGTGTGGTGATGTGGTGGGGGGCAGGATTATGTGTGGTGATGTGGTGGGGGGCGGGATTATGTGTGGTGATGTGGTGGAGGGCGGGATTATATGTGTTGATGTAGTGGAGGGCGGGATTATTTGTGGTGATGTGGTGGGGGGGCGGGATTATGTGTGGTGATGTGGTGGGGGCGGGATTATGTGTGGTGAGTAGTGGGGGGCAGGATTATGTGTGGTGATGTGGTAGGGGCGGGATTATGTGTGGTGATGTGGTGGGGGCAGGATTATGTGTGGTAATGTGGTGGGGGGTTGGAATTGTGTGTGGTGATGTGGTGGGGGGGCGGGATTATGTGTGGTGATGTGGGGGGCGGGATTATGTGTGGTGATGTGGTGGGGGTGGGATTATGTGTCGTGATGTGGTGGAGGGGCAGGATTGTGTGTGGTGATGTGGTGGGGGGCAGGATTATGTGTGGTGATGTGGTAGGGGCGGGATTATGTGTGGTGATGTGGTGGGGGCGGGATTATCTGTCGTAATGTGGTGGGGGGCGGGATTATGTGTGGTAATGTGGTGGGAGGCGGGATTGTGTGTGGTGATGTGGTGGGGGGACGGGATTATGTGTGGTGATGTGGTGTGGTGTGTGGTGATGTGGTGGGGGCAAGATTATGTGTGGTGATGTGGTGTGGGGGTGAGATTTTGTTTGGTAATGTGGTGGGGGGCGAGATTGTGTGTGGTAATGTGGTGGGGGGTTGGGATTGTGTGTGGTGATGTGGTTGGGGGTTGGAATTGGGTATGGTGATGTGAGGGGGTGGGATTATGTGTGGTAATGTGGTGGGGGCAGGATTATGTGTGGTAATGTGGTGGGAGGGATTGTGTGTGGTAAAGGGGTGGGGGGTTGGAATTGTGTGTGGTAATGTGGTGGGGGCGGGATTTTGTGTGATAATGTGGTGGGGGTGGGATTATGTGTGGTAATGGGGTGGGGGGGCGGGATTGTGTGTGGTAATGTGGTGGGGGCGGGATTGTGTGTGGTAATGTGGTGGGGGCGGGATTTTGTATGATAATGTGGTGGGGGTTGGAATTGTGTGTGGTAATGTGGTGGGGGGGCGGGATTATGTGTGGTAATGGGGTGGGGGAGAAATTGTGTGTGGTAATGGGGTGGGGGGGGCAGGATTGTGTGGTAATGAAGTGGGGGGCGGGATTGTGTGTGGTGATGTGGTGGGGGCGGAGCTACTGTGCAGGGGGCGGGATTAGCGAGTAATCACAATGCCTCTTATATATATATATAGATAACACCAAAACTTTTTCTCCACTCATGGTTAGTGGTTGGGTGAAGTCATTTATTGTCAAACTACTGTTTTCTCTTTTTTAAATCATAATGACAACCCAAAACATCCAAATTACTCTGATCAAAAGCTCACATACCCTGGTAATTGTGGCCTGATAACATGCACAGAAGTTGACACAAATGGGTTTGAATGGCTACTAAATGTAACGTCCTCCCCTGTGACCTGTTTGCTTGTAATCAGTGTGTGTGCATAAAAGCTGAGTGAGTTTCTGGGATCCAGACAGACTCTTGCATCTTTCATCCAGCTACTGACGATTCTGGATTGTGAGTCATGGGGAAAGCAAAAGAATTGTCAACGAATCTACGGGAAAAGGTATTTGAACTGTATAAAATAGGAACGGGATACAAAAAGATATCCAAGGAATTAATAATGCCAGTCAGCCGCATTCAAACTGTGATTAACAAATGGAAAATCAGGGGCTCTGTAAAACCAAAACCACGGTCAGGTAGACCAACGAAAATGTCGTCCACAACTGCCAGGAACATTTTTTGGGATGCAAAGAAAAAACTCACAAATAACATCAGCTGAAATACAGGACTCTCTAAAAACTAGCGGTGTGGCTGTTTCAAGATGCACAATAAGGAGGCACTTGAAGAAAAATGGGCTGCATGGTCGAGTCGCCAGAAGAAAGCCATTATTGTGCAAATGCCACAAAGTATCTCTACAACACACAAAACAGCACAGAGACAAGCCTCAAAACTTCTGGAACAAGGTAATTTGGAGTGAAGAGACCAAAATTTAACTTTTTTGGCCACAACCATAAGGCTATGTGCACACGTTGCGGATTTGTTGCAAATCCGCAGCGTTTTTTCTGCACGGAATTGCACCAAATCCACAATGGATTGCTCAAGCAAGGTTAATCAGTGGGAATCTAGAATTGGTGTGCACATGCTGCAGAAAATTCCATCCTGATTCGCAGCATTTTCTTTTACACAGCATGTCAATTCTTTTTGCGGATCTGCAGCGTTTCTGCACCCATTGACTTACATTGAGTCAGTCAAATCTTTTTGGTAGAGCGTTGAACAGCAAGGTGGATTGTTGCTGAAGGGGAGGAAAAAAAAAATCTTTAAATCTTCAGCTTAGCGAGTGTGAACGAGCTGAGTGTGACCTGAGCGTAAGTGTGAACGGCGGTAAGTGTGACTTGTGATTCAGTGACTTTGGAATCAGGGAGTTTCCAAGGGAGGAATTGGTGTCTGTTTTTTATTAATACTTTGTATTTATTTTTATTTAACGTTTCTGTCTGGTGCAATCCCCATTAGGAAATGTGCTCCACTATTGTTAATGCCATCCAGTGCACATCTTGCCACATGTATGCAGTCCTTGATCAGCCGGTCGAGGGTGCATACTGCTGTGCGAGATGTGAGCACGTTGTGCATTTGGAAGCCCAGATTCTGGATCTAAATGTGCAGCTGGCATCACTGAGATCCATAGACAATATGGAGAGGAGTCTTCTGCTCACAGAGCAGACGCTCAATGGGATAGATGAGGGGGGGATGGTAGGATGGAGCTGCAGGACAGTGGGGCAGTTAGCTGGATGACAGTTAGGAAGCGGGGTAGAGGGAAGAGTGCCAGGGAGGCTAGTCCTGATCTGGCACACGCCAATAAGTTTGCTAAGTTGGCAGATGAGGGGGTGCCAGTACAGGGGTAGCACTGCTGCAGCCAGGCAAGTCCTCTGAAAGCTGGAGGAGTGACTGCTACAGTAAGGAGGGTAATAGGAGAGCAGGGCAGGCCAGACAGGTGCTGGTAGTGGGGGACTCAATTATTAGGGGAACAGATAGGGCAATCTGTCACAAAGACAGGGATCGTCGGACGGTGTGCTGCCTACCTGGCGCTCGAGTCCGACACATCGCTGATCGGGTGGACAGATTACTGGGAGGGGCTGGTGAGGACCCAGCGGTCATTGTGCACATTGGCACAAATGACAAAGTTAGAGGGAGGTGGAAGGTCCTTAAAGATGATTTCAGGGAATTAGGCTGCAAGCTGAAAGCAAGGACCTCCAACGTGGTATTTTCCGAAATACTGCCTGTACCACGTGCCACGCCAGAGAGGCAACGGGAGATTAGGGAGGTTAATAAGTGGCTCAAGAATTGGTGTAGGAAGGAGGGGTTTGGGTTCCTGCAGAACTGGGCCGACTTCTCAGTTGGCTACAGGCTCTACGCTAGGGACGGGCTGCACCTTAATGGGGAAGGTGCAGCTGTGCTGGGGGAGAAAATGGTTAGAAGGTTGGAGGAGTGTTTAAACTAGGGATTGGGGGGGAGGGTATTCAATTTATAAAAGGGGAAGATAGGGCAGATAGAGACCTGGGCACAAATAATGAAGTTGGGGGTGGCGGTGGCATGGGGGGTGGGGTTAGAACAGTTAGTAATTTAAGAAAGAATAGAGGTACAGAGAGGAACATCAAGTGCATGTATACTAATGCCAGAAGCCTCGCCAACAAAATGGACGAATTAGAACTAATGTTGTTGGAGCATAAATATGACATGGTGGGGATATCTGAGACATGGCTCGATGAGAGCCATGACTGGGCTGTTAAATTGCAGGGCTATAGCCTGTTCAGAAATGACCATACAGATAAGCGAGGGGGTGGGGTGTGTCTGTATGTAAAATCGTCCTTAAAACCCATCCTGCGTGATAATATAGGTGAATTTAATGAAAATGTGGAGTCCCTGTGGGTGGAGATAAGGGGAGGGGGAAAAAATAATAAATTACTGATAGGGGTTTGTTATAAATCTCCAAAAATAATGGAAGCAATGGAGAATATCCTCGTAAAGCAAATAGATGAAGCTGCGACTCAAGGAGAAGTCATTATTATGGGGGACTTCAACTACCCTGAAATAGACTGGGGAACAGAAAGCTGCAGTTCCAGTAAAGGTAATCTGTTTTTGACAACTATGAGAGACCATTACCTTTCACAACTGGTTCAGGACCCAACAAGAAGGGGGGGACTGCTAGACCTAATATTAACCCCTTCATGACCCAGCCTATTTTGACCTTAATGACCTGGCCGTTTTTTGCAATTCTGCCCAGTGTCCCTTTATGAGGTAATAACTCAGGAACGCTTCAACGGATCCTAGCGATTCTGAGATTGTTTTTTTGTGACATATTGGGCTTCATGTTAGTGGTAAATTTAGGTCGATAATTTCTGAGTTTATATGTGAAAAAAACGGAAATTTGGCGAAAATTTTGAAAATTTCGCAATTTTCACATTTTGAATTTTTATTCTGTTAAACCAGAGAGTTATGTGACACAAAATAGTTAATAAATAACATTTCCCACATGTCTACTTTACATCAGCACAATTTTGGAAACAAATTTTTTTTTTGCTAGGAAGTTATAAGGGTTAAAATTTGACCAGTGATTTCTCATTTTTACAACAAAATTTACAAAACCATTTTTTTTAGGGACCACCTCACATTTGAAGTCAGTTTGAGGGTTCTATATGGCTGAAAATACCCAAAAGTGACACCATTCTAAAAACTGCACCCCTCAAGGTGCTCAAAACCACATTCAAGAAGTTTATTAACCCTTCAGGTGTTTCACAGCAGCAGAAGCAACATGGAAGGAAAAAATGAACATTTAACTTTTTAGTCACAAAAATGATCTTTTCGCAACAATTTTTTAATTTTTCCAAGGGTAAAAGGAGAAAGTAGACCACGAACGATGTTGTCCAATTTGTCCTGAGTACGCTGATACCTCATATGTGGGGGTAAACCACTGTTTGGGCGCACGGCAGGGCTTGGAAGGAAAGGAGCGCCATTTGACTTTTTGAATGAAAAATTGGCTCCAATCTTTAGCGGACACCATGTCGCGTTTGGAGAGCCCCCGTGTGCCTAAACATTAGAGCTCCCCCACAAGTGACCCCATTTTGGAAACTAGACCCCCCAAGGAACTTATCTAGAAGCATAGTGAGCACTTTAAACCCCCAGGTGCTTCACAAATTGATCCGTAAAAATGAAACAGTACTTTTTTTTCACAAAAAAATTATTTTAGCCTCAATTTTTTCATTTTCACATGGGCAACAGGATAAAATGGATCCTAAAATTTGTTGGACAATTTCTCCTGAGTACACCGATACCTCACAAGTGGGGGTAAACCACTACTTGGGCACATGGTAAGGCTCGGAAGGGAAGGAGCACCATTTGACTTTTTGAATGAAAAATTATCTCCATCGCTAGCGGACACCATGTCACGTTTGGAGAGCCCCTGTGTGCCTAAACATTGGAGGTCCCCCACAAGTGACCCCATTTTGGAAACTAGACCCCCAAGGAACTTATCTAGAAGCATAGTGAGCACTTTAAACCCTCAGGTGCTTCACAAATTGATCTGTAAAAATGAAAAAGTACTTTTTTTTCACACAAAATTTCTTTTAGCCTCAATTTTTTCATTTTCACATGGGCAACAGGATAAAATGGATCCTAAAATTTGTTGGGCAATTTCTACTGAGTACGCCGATACCTCATATGTGGGGTAAACCACTGTTTGGGTGCACGGCAAGGCTCGGAAGGGGAGGCGTGCCATTTGACTTTTTGAATGGAAAATTAGCTCCAATCGTTAGCGGACACCATGTCGCGTTTGGAGAGCCCCTGTGTGCCTAAACATTGGAGCTCCCCTACAAGTGACCCCATTTTGGAAACTAGACCCCCCAAGGAACTTATCTAGATGCATAGTGAGCACTTAAAACCCCCAGGTGCTTCACAGAAGTTTATAACGCAGAGCCGTGAAAATAAAAAATAATTTTTCTTTCCTCAAAAATGATTTTTAGCCCAGAATTTTTTATTTTCCCAAGGGTAATAGGAGAAATTGGATTCCAAATGTTGTTGTCCAGTTTGTCCTGAGTACGATGATACCCCATATGTGGGGGTAAACCACTGTTTGGGCGCATGGCAGGGCTCGGAAGGGAAGGCACGCCATTTGGCTTTTTGAATGGAAAATTAGCTCCAATCATTAGTGGACACCATGTCGCGTTTGGAGAGCCCCTGTGTGCCTAAACATTGGAGCTCCCGCACAAGTGACCCCCATTTTGGAAACTAGACCTCCAAAGGAACTAATCTAGATGTGTGGTGAGCTCTTTAATCCCCCAAGTGCTTCACAGAAGTTTATAACGCAGAGCCATGAAAATAAAAAATAATTTTTCTTTTCTCAAAAATGATTTTTTAGCCCACAATTTTTTATTTTCCCAAGGGTAACAGGAGAAATTGGACCGCAAAAGTTGTTGTCCAGTTTCTCCTGAGTACGCTGATACCCCATATGTGGGGGTAAACCACTGTTTTGGCACACGTCGGGGTTCGGAAGGGAAGTAGTGACGTTTTGAAATGCAGACTTTGATTGAATGCTCTGCGGGCATCAGGTTGCGTTTGCAGAGCCCCTGATGTGCCTAAACAGTAGGAACTCCCCACAAGTGACTCCATTTTGGAAACTAGACCCCCAAGGGAACTTATCTAGATGTGTGGTGAGCACTTTGAACCCCCAAGTGCTTCACAGAAGTTTATAACGCAGAGCCGTGAAAATAAAAAATCATTTTTCTTTCCTCAAAAAAGATGTTTTAGCAAGTAATTTTTTATTTTCACAAGGGTAACAGGAGAAATTGGGCCCCAATATTTGTTTCCCAGTTTGTTGTGAGTATGCTGGTACCCCATATGTGGGGGTAAACCACTGTTTGGGCGCACGTCAGGGCTTGGAAGGGAAGTAGTGACATTTGGAATGCAGACTTTGATGGAATGGTCTGTGGGCATCACGTTGCATTTGCAGAGCCCCTGATGTGCCTAAACAGTAGAAATACCCCACAAGTGACCCCATTTTGGAAACTAGACCCCCCCAAGGAACTTATCTAGATGTGTGGTGAGCACTTTCAACCCCCAAGTGCTTCACAGAAGTTTATAACGCAGAGCCGTGAAAATAAAAAATAATTGTTCTTTCCTCAAAAATTATGTTTTAGCAAGTAATTTTTTTTTTTTTGCAAGGGTAACAGGAGAAATTGGACCCCAAAAGTTGTTGCCCAGTTTGTCCTGAATACGCTGGTACCCCATATGTGGGGGTAAACCACTGTTTGGGCGCACGTAGGGGCTTGGAAGGGAGGGAGCACCATTTGACTTTTTGAACGCAAGATTGGCTGGAATCAATGGTGGCGCCATGTTGCGTTTGGAGACCCCTGATGTGCCTAAACAGTGGAAACCCCTCAATTCTAACTTCAACACTAACCCCAACACACCCCTAATCCTAATCCCAACTGTAGCCATAACCCTAATCACAACCCTAACCCCAACACACCCCTAACCACAACCCTAACCCCAACACACCCATAACCCTAATCCCAACCCTAACCCTAATCCCAACCCTAACCACAACTGTAACCCCAACACACCCCTAACCCTATCCGTAACCCTAACCACAAGCCTAATCTTAACCCTATTTCCAACCCTAGCCCTAATTCCAACCCTAACTCTAATTCCAACCCTAACCCTAAGGCTATGTGCCCACGTTGCGGATTCGTGTGAGATTTTTCCGCACGATTTTTGAAAAATCTGCAGGTAAAAGGCACTGCGTTTTACCTGCGGATTTACAGCGGATTTCCAGTGTTTTTTTGTGCGGATTTCACCTGCGGATTCCTATTGAGGAACAGGTGTAAAACGCTTCGGAATCCGCACAAAGAATTGACATGCTGCGGAAAATACAAAGCAGCGTTTCTGCACGGAATTTTCCGCACCATGGGCACAGCGGATTTGGTTTTCCATAGGTGTACATGGTACTGTAAACCTGATGGAAAACTGCTACGAATTGGCAGCGGCCAATCCGCTGCGGATCCGCGGCCAATCCGCTGCGGATCCGCGGCCAAATCCGCACTGTGTGCACATGCCATAACCCTAACCCTAACCCTACCCGTAACCCTAACCCTAACCCTACCCCTAGTTCTAACCCTAGTTCTAACCCTAACCCTAGTGGAAAAAGAAAAAAAAATATTTTCTTTATTTTATTATTGTCCCTACCTATGGGGGTGATAAAGGGGGGGGTTTATTTATTATTTTTTTATTTTGATCGCTGCGATAGAACCTATCACAGCTATCAAAATGTACTTTTAGCGAATCTGCCGGCTGGCAGATTCGGCGGGCGCACTGCGCATGCGCCCACCATTTTCCAAGATGGCGGCGCCCATGGAGAAGACGGCCGGACACCGGGAGGGACATCGAAGCTAGGTAAGTATGGGGGGGTGGGACCGGAACACGGGGGGGGGATCGGAGGACCGGGGGAGCGGACAGGGGGACCGGGGGAGCGGACAGGAGGGAGGAGGGGAGCGGACAGGAGATCGGGGCAGAAAGGATGACTGGGGGGGCGATCGGTGGCGGTGGGGGGGGGGGCAGATCGGGGTCTCCAGCCATGGCAGATGCTATTGCAGCATCGGCCATGGCTGGATTGTAATATTTCACCATTTTCATAGGTGAAATATTACAAATCGCTCTGATTGGCTGTTTCACTTTCAACAGCCAATCAGAGCGATCGTAGCCACGGGGGGGTGAAGCAACCCCCCCTGGGCTGAAATACCACTCCCCCTGTTTCTGCAGATCGGGTGAAAATGGAGTTAACCCTTTCACCCGATCTGCAGGAACGCGATCTTTCTATGACGCCACATAGGCGTCACAGGTCGGATTGGCACCGACTTTCATGATGCCTACGTGGCGTCAAAGGTCGGGAAGGGGTTAACCAACAGGCCAGACCGCATAGCAAATATAAGGGTTGGGGGTCACTTGGGGAATAGTGATCACAAAATAATAAGTTTTCATGTCTCCTTTAATAAGATGTGTAGTAGAGGGGTGACAAGGACACTAAACTTCAGGAGGGCAAATTTCCAACGGATGAGAGAGGATCTTGGTGCAATTAACTGGGACGATATCCTGAGACATAAAAGTACACAAAGAAAATGGGAGACGTTTGTTAGCATCCTGGATAGGACATGTGCACAGTATATACCGTATGGGAATAAACATACTAGAAATAGGAGGAAACCAATATGGCTAAATAGAGCTGTAAGGGGCGCAATAAGGGACAAAAAGAAAGCATTTAGAGAATTAAAGGAAGTAGGTAGTGAGGAGGCATTAAAAAAATACAGAAAATTAAATAAATTCTGTAAAAAGCAAATCAAGGCAGCAAAGATTGAGACAGAGACTCATTGCCAGAGAGAGTAAAAATAATCCCAAAATATTCTTTAACTACATAAATAGTAAGAAACTAAAAAATGAAAGTGTTGGCCCCCTTAAAAATAGTCTGGGGGAAAATGGTGGATGAGGATGAGGAAAAAGCCAATCTGCTAAATGACTTTTTTTCATCAGTATTTACACAAGAAAATCCCATGGCAGACAATATGATCAGTGATAACAAAAATTCCCCATTAAGTGTCACCTGCTTAAGCCAGCAGGAAGTACGGCGGCGTCTAAAAATCACTAAAATTGACAAATCTCCGGGCCCGGATGGGATACACCCCCGAGTACTGCAGGAATTAAGTACAGTCATTGATAGACCATTATTTTTAATCTTTAAAGAGTCCATAATAACAGGGTCTGTACCACAGGACTGGCGTATAGCAAATGTGGTGCCAATATTCAAAAAGGGGACAAAAACTGAACTCGGAAATTATAGGCCAGTAAGTTTAACCTCTACTGTGGGTAAAATCCTGGAGGGCATTCTAAGGGATGCTATACTGGAGTATCTGAAGAGGAATAACCTCATGACCCAGTATCAGCATGGGTTTACTAGGGACCGTTCATGTCAGACTAATCTGATCAGCTTCTATGAAGAGGTAAGTTCCGGACTGGACCAAGGGAACCCAGTAGATGTAGTGTATATGAACTTGTCAAAAGCTTTTGATACGGTGCCACACAAAAGGTTGATACATAAAATGAGAATAATGGGAATAGGGGAAAATATGTGTAAGTGGGTTGAGAGCTGGCACAGGGATATGAAACAAAGGGTGGTTATTAATGGAGCACACTCGAACTGGGTCGCGGTTAGCAGTGGGGTACCACAGGGGTCAGTATTGGGCCCTCTTCTTTTTAACATATTTATTAATGACCTTGTAGGGGGCATTCAGAGTAGAATTTCAATATTTGCAGATGACACTAAACTATGCAGGGTAATCAATACAGGGAAGGACAATTTTATATTACAGGATTATTTATGTAAACTAGAAGCTTGGGCTAAATGGCAAATGAGCTTTAATGGGGATAAATGTAAGGTCATACACTTGGGTAGAAGTAATAAGATGTATAACTATGTGCTTAATTCTAACACTCTGGGCAAAACCGTCAATGAAAAAGACCTGGGTGTATGGGTGGATGACAAACTCATATTCAGTGGCCAGTGTCAGGCAGCTGCTACAAAGGCAAATAAAATAATGGGATGCATTAAAAGAGGCATATATGCTCATGAGGAGAACATAATTTTACCTCTATACAAGTCACTAGTTCGACCACACTTAGAATACTGTGCACAGTTCTGGTCTCCGGTGTATAAGAAAGACATAGCTGAACTAGAGCGGGTGCAGAGAAGAGCGACCAAGGTTATTAGAGGACTGGGGGGTCTGCAATACCAAGAAAGGTTATTACACTTGGGGCTGTTTAGTTTGGAAAAACGAAGACTAAGGGGTGATCTTATTTTAATGTATAAATATATGAGGGGACAGTACAAAGACCTTTCTGATGATCTTTTTAATCATAGACCTGAGACAGGGACAAGGGGCATCCTCTACATCTGGAGGAAAGAAGGTTTAAGCATAATAACAGGCGCGGGTTCTTTACTGTAAGAGCAGTGAGACTATGGAACTCTCTGCCGTATGATGTTGTAATGAGTGATTCATTACTTAAATTTAAGAGGGGACTGGATGCCTTTCTGGAAAAGTATAATGTTACAGGGTATATACACTAGATTCCTTGATAGGGCGTTGATCCAGGGAACTAGTCTGATTGCCGTATGTGGAGTCGGGAAGGAATTTTTTTCCCCAATGTGGAGCTTACTCTTTGCCACATGGTTTTTTTTTGCCTTCCTCTGGATCAACATGTTAGGGCATGTTAGGTTAGGCTATGGGTTGAACTAGATGGACTTAAAGTCTTCCTTCAACCTTAATATCTATAACTCTATATAAATCCGCAACCAAACCACAGGTGTAAAAAGGTTTGCGGATTTGCATGCCAAAAACGCTGCAGAACGGAAATGATGTCAGAAGGAGGAAGAGTGTGTGGGCAGAGAATGTGTGTGTGGGCGGAGAATATGTGTGAGAGGAGAATATGTGTGAGTGGAGAATATGTGCGTGTCTGTCTGTGTCTGTCTGCGGCGGTGTGTGTGTCTGTCTGCGGGTGTCTGTGTGTGCATCTATCTGCGAGTGTATGTCTGTGTGCGGGTGTGTGTGTGTCTGTCTGCGGGTGTCTGTGCGTGCATCTGTCTGCAGGAGTGTGTGTCTGCGGTTGTCTGCGGGTGTGTGTGTCTGCGGGTGTTTGTGCATCTGTCCGTTAGTGTCTGCGGGTGTGTATGTGTCTGAGGGTGTTTGTGTGTGTCTGTGTGTGCATCTGTCTGTGTCTGTCTGCGGGTGTATGTGTGTGTGTGTGTGTGTCTATCTGCAGGTGTCTGTCTGTAGGTGTCAGTGTGTGTGTGTGTGTGTGCCCAGGCATCGTCTGATGGGACTACTACTCCCATCCGGCTATGTCTGCTGTCACATAAAACACGATGATGGAGAGTAGTCCCATGGCGCCTGTTGTTATGACCCCAATGGCAGAGGGTCTCAGGAATAATTGCTAAGTCTGCAAACACAGAAAACCAGCTCATAGGGCAGTGGTAACTGGGCTGACCATATATCTAATCCTAGCACCACAAATACCAGCAGCCGGGGAACGTGCCTACGTTGATTCTAGACGTCTCGCGCCAGCCGGAGAACTAACTAACCCTAGAAGGGAAAAGAAAGACCTTTCTTGCCTCCAGAGAATAGACCCCAAAAGTTGGATACAAGCCCCCAACAAATAATAACGGTGAGGTAAGAGGAAAAGACAAACATAAGAATGAGCTAGGTATTTAGCAAAGAGAGGCCCACTAGCTAATAGCAGAATATAGAAAGATAACTTATATGGTCAGCAAAAACCCTATCAAAAATATCCACACTGGAAATTCAAGAACCCCCGAACCGTCTAACGGCCCGGGGGGAGAACACCAGCCCCCTAGAGCTTCCAGCAAGGTCAGGAATCACATTTAGTACAAGCTGGACAAAAATGAGAGCAAGCAAATAACCCAAAAAACAAAGAAGCAGGACTTAGCTTAATTTTGCACGAACCAGGACCAGCAGATAGGAGCAAACAGAATGTGTCTGATTACAACGATGCCAGGCACTGGACTAAGGATCCAGGAGGTTTATATAGCAACACCCCTGAACTAACGACCCAGCTGGGTGCAAACTGAGGGAAGAAAATCCCAGAGTCATATCACTAGTAACCACAAGAGGGAGCCAAAAAGTCTAATTCACAACAGCCTGTGTTCAATTGTAAAAAAAACTAAAAACATTTACATAATTACATACAATATACATACTCACCTAATCCCTGACGCCCTTGTCTCCTGCAAGCAATCAAAAATAATAAACTAACATATACTTACCTTTCTGCCGTAGTCCATTTAATACCGAGTGTCCCAAGACGATCTCACATGTAGAACAGTCACATCGGGACTAATCCCCAACGCCCTTGTCTCCTGCAACAAAAATAAAATAATAAACCAACATATCATACTCCCTGTCCAACGTAGTCCATTACCGAGTGTCCCACGATGATCTCACGTGTAAAACAGTCACATCGGGAGACGATGGCTGTTGTGAATCCGCTTTTTGGGCTCCCCTGGTGGTTGCTGTTGGTACTGGTGACTTGTGTGTGCTTTTCTGTCTCAGTTCACCTGCTCCCATCAGTGTTCGGGAGTTTCCTATTTAGCCTTGCTCTCCAGTCATTTCCTTGCCGGTCATCATTGTAACCTGAGCCTTTCGGTTGCATGTTCCTGCTACTAGTCTGCTGATCAGCTAAGTGGACACTTAGTCCTTTTCGTTTTGTATTTTTGTCCAGTTTACAGTTTTGTCATTTTCTGTTGCTGGAAGCTCTTGTGGGCTGAAATTGCCACTCCTGTGTCATGAGTTGACACAGGAGTTTTAAAGTAATTTCAGGATGGTTATTTGAAAGGGTTTTCAGTTGACCGTGAAGTCCTCTTTGGTATCCTTCTGCTATCTAGTAAGTGGACCTCTCTTTGCTAAATCTACTTTCATACTGTGTATGTCTTTTCCTCTGAACTCACCGTTATTACATGTGGGGGGCTGCTATCATCTTTGGGGAATTTCTCTAGAGGTAAGCCAGGTCTGTTCCTTCCTCTACCAGGCGTAGTTAGTTCTCCGGCTGGCGCGTGGCATCTAGGAATTCGTAGGCATGCTCCCTGGCTACTATTAGTTGTGTGGTAGTTTTAGCTCACGGTCAGCTCGAGGTTCCATCACCCGAGAGCTCGTTTGTTATTTTTATGTTTCTGACGTTCCCCTGCCATTGGGAACCATGATAGTATGACCGGCCCGTGTTAAAGTTATTGGCAGAAGAAAGGAGAGAAAAAAGAAGTCTGTAGATTTTTTTTTTTTTTTCCTATGCTTGCTCCATAGTTGGATCAGTTGTATTTCAGCTCTAATTACAGCCTTTGCCTTTCTCTCCTTCTAATCCTTGAATGGCTCTGATCTCACCTGTTTAAAGATGGACCCTCAGAGTTTGGCTGCAGGTCTAAATAATCTGGCTACTAAGGTTCAAAATTTACAAAATTTTGTTATACATACTCCTATTTCTGAACCTAAAATTCCTACACCAGAGGTGTTTTCCGGAGATAGATCTCGGTTTCTGAATTTCAAATATAATTGTAAATTATTCCTTTCTCTCAGACCTCATTCCTCTGGAGATCCTGTCCAGCAGGTTAAGATTGTAATCTCTTTGCTGCGAGGTGACCCTCAAAATTGGGCATTTTCATTGACACCAGGGGATCCTGCGTTGCTCAATGTGGATGCGTTTTTTCTGGCTTTAGGGTTGCTTTATGAGGAACCTAATTTGGAGATTCAAGCTGAAAAAGCTTTGATAGCCCTATCTCAAGGGCAAGATGAAGCTGAGATATACTGCCAAAAATTTCGTAAATGGTCTGTGCTTACTCAGTGGAATGAGTGCGCCCTGGCGGCAAATTTCAGAGAGGGCCTTTCTGATGCCGTTAAAGATGTTATGATCGGGTTCCCTGCGCCTACAGGCCTGAATGAGTCCATGACAATGGCTATTCAGATTGATCGGCGTTTGCGGGAGCGCAAACCCGTGCACCATTTGGCGGTATCTTCTGAAAAGACGCCAGAGAAAATGCAATGTGACAGAATTCTGTCCAGAAGCGAGCGGCAGAATTATAGGTCTAAAAATGGGTTATGCTTCTATTGTGGTGATTCTGCTCATGTTATATCAGCATGCTCTAAACGTACAAGGAAGGTTGACAAGTCTATTTCAATTGGCACTTTACAGTCTAAATTTATTCTGTCTGTAACCTTGATTTGTTCATTATCAGTTATTACCGTGGATGCCTATGTGGACTCTGGCGCCGCCCTGAGTCTTATGGATTGGTCATTTGCCAGGCGCTGTGGGTTTGATTTAGAGCCTCTGGAAGTCCCTATACCTCTGAAGGGTATTGATTCTACACCTTTGGCTTGTAATAAACCACAGTTCTGGACGCAAGTGACTATGCGTATGACTCCAGACCATCAGGAGGTGATTCGCTTCCTTGTGTTGTACAATTTACATGATGTTTTGGTGCTTGGATTACCATGGTTACAATCTCATATCCCAGTCCTTGACTGGAAAACTATGTCTGTGTTAAGCTGGGGATGTCGGGGGGCTCATGGGGACATACCTTTGGTTTCCATTTCGTCATCTATTCCCTCTGAGATTCCGGCATTTTTGTCTGATTATCGTGATATTTTTGAAGAGCCTAAGATTGGTTCACTCCCTCCCCACAGAGATTGTGATTGCGCCATAGATCTGATTCCTGGCAGTAAATTTCCAAAGGGTCGTTTGTTTAACCTATCTGTACCTGAACATGCTGCTATGCGAGAGTATTTTAAGGAGTCCCTGGAAAAGGGACATATTCGTCCTTCTTCATCACCTTTAGGAGCCGGTTTTTTCTTTGTCTCTAAAAAGGATGGCTCTCTGAGGCCTTGTATTGATTATCGACTCCTGAATAAAATTACAGTCAAATATCAGTATCCGTTGCCTTTGCTGACTGATTTGTTTGCTCGCATAAGGGGGGCTAAGTGGTTCTATAAGATTGATCTTCGTGGGGCGTATAATTTGGTGCGAATTAAGCAGGGGGATGAGTGGAAAACCGCATTTAATACGCCTGAGGGCCATTTTGAGTATTTAGTAATGCCTTTCGGCCTTTCTAACGCACCTTTGGTCTTTCAGTCCTTAATGCATGATATTTTCCGTGAATATTTGGATAAATTTATGATTGTGTATTTGGATGATATTTTGATTTTTTCTGATGACTGGGAGTCTCATGTTCAACAGGTCAGGAGGGTTTTTCAGGTTTTGCGGGAGAATTCTTTGTGTGTAAAGGGTTCAAAGTGTGTTTTTGGGGTTCAAAAAATTTCCTTTTTGGGGTACATTTTTTCCCCTTCTTCTATTGAGATGGACCCTGTCAAGGTTCGGGCTATTTATGACTGGACGCAGCCTACTTCTCTGAAGAGTCTTCAGAAATTCTTGGGCTTTGCTAATTTTTATCGTCGATTTATAACTGGTTTTTCTGGCGTTGCTAAACCTCTGACGGATTTGACTAAAAAGGGTGCTGATGTTGCCAATTGGTCCCCTGCTGCTGTGGAGGCCTTTCGGGAGCTTAAGCGCCGCTTTTTGTCTGCCCCTGTGTTGCGCCAGCCTGATGTTTCTCTTCCCTTTCAGGTGGAGGTCGATGCTTCCGAGATCGGAGCGGGGGCGGTTTTGTCGCAGAAAAGTTCCGACTGCTCAGTGATGAGACCTTGTGCGTTCTTTTCTCGAAAATTTTCGGCCGCCGAGCGAAACTATGATGTTGGTAATCGGGAGCTTTTGGCCATGAAGTGGGCATTTGAGGAGTGGCGTCATTGGCTTGAGGGTGCCAGACATCAGGTGGTAGTTTTGACTGATCACAAGAATCTGATTTATTTAGAGTCTGCCAGGCGCCTGAATCCTAGACAGGCACGATGGTCGTTGTTTTTCTCTCGATTTAATTTTGTGGTCTCGTACTTACCGGGTTCTAGGAATGTGAAAGCAGATGCTCTTTCTAGGAGTTTTGAGCCTGACTCTCCTGGGGATTCTGAACCTGCTGGTGTCCTTAAGGATGGGGTGGTTTTGTCTGCTATCTCCCCAGATCTGCGACGTGCTTTGCAAGAATTTCAGGCGGATAGACTTGATCGCTGTCCGCATGGTAGACTGTTTGTTCCTGATGATTGGACCAGTAGAGTCATCTCGGAAGTTCATTCTTCTACGCTGGCAGGTCATCCTGGAATTTTTGGTACCAGAGATTTGGTGGCTAGATCCTTCTGGTAGCCTTCCCTGTCTCGAGATGTGCGTGTTTTTGTGCAGTCTTGTGATGTGTGCGCTCGGGCCAAGCCTTGTTGTTCTAGGGCTAGTGGGTTGTTGTTGCCCTTGCCTATTCCGAAGAGGCCTTGGACGCACATCTCTATGGACTTTATCTCTGATCTCCCTGTTTCTCAGAAGATGTCTGTCATCTGGGTGGTGTGTGACCGTTTTTCTAAAATGGTTCATTTGGTACCATTACCTAAGTTGCCTTCCTCATCTGAGTTGGTCCCTCTATTTTTTCAAAATGTGGTTCGCTTGCATGGTATTCCGGAAAACATCGTTTCTGACAGGGGAACCCAGTTCATGTCTAGATTTTGGCGGGCATTCTGTGCCAGGTTGGGCATTGATTTGTCTTTTTCATCTGCATTCCATCCTCAGACTAATGGCCAGACGGAGCGAACTAATCAAACTTTGGAGACTTATTTGAGGTGTTTTGTGTCTGCGGACCAGGATGACTGGGTTGCCTTTTTGCCGTTGGCAGAGTTTGCTCTTAATAATCGGGCTAGTTCTGCCACTTTGGTTTCTCCTTTCTTTTGCAATTCGGGGTTTCATCCTCGTTTTTCTTCTGGTCAGGTGGAATCTTCGGATTGTCCTGGAGTGGATGCGGTGGTGGATCGGTTGTATCAGATTTGGGGACAAGTGGTGGACAATTTGAAGTTGTCCCAGGAGAGGACTCAGCAGTTTGCTAACCGCCGTCGTCGTGTTGGTCCTCACCTTCGTGTTGGGGACTTGGTGTGGTTGTCTTCCCGTTTTGTCCCTATGAGGGTTTCTTCTCCTAAATTTAAGCCTCGGTTCATCGGTCCTTATAGGATTTTGGAGATGCTTAACCCTGTGTCCTTTCGTTTGGACCTCCCGGCATCTTTCGCTATCCATAATGTATTCCATTGGTCGTTGTTGCGGAGATATGAGGTACCGGTGGTTCCTTCTACTGAACCTCCTGCTCCTGTGCTGGTGGAGGGTGAATTGGAGTACGTTGTAGAGAAGATCTTGGACTCCCGTATTTCCAGACGTAGACTTCAGTATCTGGTTAAATGGAAGGGCTATGGTCAGGAAGATAATTCTTGGGTAACTGCCTCTGATGTTCATGCCTCGGATTTGGTTCGTGCCTTTCATAGGGCTCATCCAGATCGCCCTGGCGGTTCTTGTGAGGGTTCGGTGCCCCCTCCTTAAGGGGGGGTACTGTTGTGAATCCGCTTTTTGGGCTCCCCTGGTGGTTGCTGTTGGTACTGGTGACTTGTGTGTGCTTTTCTGTCTCAGTTCACCTGCTCCCATCAGTGTTCGGGAGTTTCCTATTTAGCCTTGCTCTCCAGTCATTTCCTTGCCGGTCATCATTGTAACCTGAGCCTTTCGGTTGCATGTTCCTGCTACTAGTCTGCTGATCAGCTAAGTGGACACTTAGTCCTTTTCGTTTTGTATTTTTGTCCAGTTTACAGTTTTGTAATTTTCTGCTGCTGGAACCTCTTGTGGGCTGAAATTGCCACTCCTGTGTCATGAGTTGACACAGGAGTTTTAAAGTAATTTCAGGATGGTTATTTGAAAGCGTTTTCAGTTGACCGTGAAGTCCTCTTTGGTATCCTTCTGCTATCTAGTAAGTGGACCTCTCTTTGCTAAATCTACTTTCATACTGTGTATGTCTTTTCCTCTGAACTCACCGTTATTACATGTGGGGAGCTGCTATCATCTCTGGGGAATTTCTCTAGAGGTAAGCCAGGTCTGTTCCTTCCTCTACCAGGCGTAGTTAGTTCTCCGGCTGGCGCGTGGCATCTAGGAATTCGTAGGCATGCTCCCTGGCATGTTAAATTAAGATTCAAGGAGTCTGTGTGATTATTTCAAATAAAGGACTTTATTCTGGCCGTGTCTTTATTTACCATGTAACTATGCAGTTAGTAATGGATAGGTGTCTTATAGACGCCTCTCCAGTACTAACCTGTGGGCTTGATGTCACCTGACAATACAAAGGTGACATCAACCCCACAAATATGAAGCCCACTTGCCACCATTACAGGGCAACTAGGAAAAGAGAGGATAAATGCCAGAACTGGTGCATCTATAAGATGTGTCATTTCTGGGATGGCTGAGAGCTGATGTTTTTAGCCTGGGGGATGCCAATATCAATGGCCCCTTCCCAGGTTATTAATATCAACCCACAGCTGCCTGCCTAGACTTTGCTGGTTCGATTTTATAGGGGGACCCATGTCAATTTTTTTCTGGGGTCCCCTGTAAACTAACCTGTAAAGGCTAAGCAAACAGCTGTGAGCTGATATTAATAGCCTGGTAACCTTTATGGCTATTGGCTCCTTTCCAGAATATTAACATCTGCCCTTAGCTGTCAGCTTTCCCTCTGCTAGTTATTAAAATTATGCGGGAGCCCACGCAATTTTTTTTTACATTTTTTGAAAAATAAACATGTTGCATTTTACACAGATTTCTGACAGTTGCTTTTGTGTTACAGCATATGTAGGTTAATTATGTTAATGCTCCTATATTGGCTGGTGTGTGTGTGTGTGTGTGTGTGTGTGTGTGTGTGTGTGTGTGTGTGTGTGTGTGTGTGTGTGTGTCTTTATTTAATATTAATGAGGGTATCTGGCTGAAGAGGTTGAACAGGGAAATTACATCACAATTCTTTTTTTTTTTCTTTTTTAATAATATATCTTTATTTAGCTCTATGGATTTACAAAAACGCAAGAAAATCCGCATCAAATCCGCATCAAAAATGCATCAAATTTGCATAAAAACCGAGCGGATTCTCAACTGCGTTTTCTGCCAAGAGAGGCAGAAACTGCTCAGAATTTTACACAAGCAAATCCGCAACGGGCACACATAGCCTAAACGTTATATTTGGAGAGAGGTCAACAAGGCCTATGATGAAAGGAACACTTCCTACTGCAAAGCACAGAGGTGGATCACTGATGTTTTGGGGATGTGTGAGCTACAAAGGCACAGGAAACTTGGTCAAAGTTGAAGGAAATATGAATGCAGCACGTTATCAGCAAATACTGGAGGTAAATTACCACTCATCAGCCCAGAAGCTGCACATAGGACGTACTTGGACATTCCAACATGAAAACGATCCAAAACACAAGGCCAAGTAGACCTGTCATTGGTTCCTCCATTCTGGAGTGGCCATCTCAGTCTCCTGACCTCAATATCTTTGAGCCACTCTGGGGAGATCTCAAGCACGCAGTTCATGCTAGACAGCCCAGGAATTTACAGGAACTGGAGGCTTTTTGCCAAGAAGAGTGGGCAGCTTTACCATCTGAGAAAATAAAGAACGTCATCCACAACTACCACAAAAGACTTCCGACAGGATAGAATAGATGGATTGCACACAGTAAATACAAATAGAATAGGTAGATATACAGATGTCTGTGGCAAATACAATTACTACAGTGTGTGCAGCTTACTGTACATGTATTTAATTAATAAAATATTATTGCTAAGAAAAAAATGGTTTGGGCTGCCACACAATTTTAAGAACCAGTAGAGGGAAAGACCATGGCTGGGGGCCGATGTTTATAGCCTGAGAAGGGGGCAATACCCATGGAGCTTCCCAGGCTATTAGTATCAGCTCACAATTGTATACTTAGCATTTATTGGCTATTAAAATGGGGGACCCTAAAAAAATGACATAGGGTCCCCCTATAATCAATAACCAGCAAAGGCTATGCAAAAAGCTGCGGGCTGATTTTAATAGCCTAGGAAGGGGCATGGATACTGACCCAGGCTAAAAACATCAGCTCTCAGTCGCCCCAGAAAAGGAGCATCTCTGTTGTGAACTCTGTTTTCGGACTCCCTCCTGTGGTCGTGAGTGGTAATGTGTGAGTTCTATCTTTGGGCTCCCTCTGGTGGCTCTTTTGTTATTCTGTGGGTCTGTGGCTGGACCAGCTGCCTCGTCACCTGCTATTCAGATTTCCTATTTAACTCACCTGGACCTTCACTTTTTGCCTGCTGTCGTTGTATTCAGTACTGGTTTGGATTTCTCCTGACTTCATTCGTTATCTGTCTCTTCAAGAGAAGCTACGTTTTTTGCTAGCTCTTTTTGCTCTTCTGTGTACAATATGTTTTCCAGTATATGAAGAGTTTAGTCCAGCTTGCTAATATGTGATTGTCTTGCTTGCTGGTAGCTCTGGGGTGCAGAGTTTCTCCCCTCACATCATTAGTTGGTGTGGGGGTTCTTGCATTCTCTGCGTGGATATTTTTGGATAGGGTTTTATACTGACCGCACAGATTCTTTGCTATCCTCTTTCTATCTAGTATTAGCGGGCCTCCTTTGCTAAATCTGTTTTCATTTCTGTGTTTGTGCTTTCTCCTTAACTCACCGTTATTATTTGTGGGGGGCTGTTCTAAACTTTGGGGTTATTTCTCTGAGGCAAGTGAGGCTTGTATTTCTCTCTAGGGGTAGCCAGTTTCTCAGGCTGTGAAGAGACGTCTAGGATTTTTAGGTACGTTCCACGGCTGCCTATAGTGTGTGCGGTTAGGATCAGGTTTGCAGTCAGTCCAGTTCCCACATCCCCAGAGCTCGTCCTATGTTCTCCTACTTAACTGGTCAGATTTGTGATCCTAAGCCACTAAGGATCATAACAGTACAGCAGGCCATAAAGTGTTAAATGCATCGCAGAAGCGGGATAAGAGAAGTCCTGAGTGCATTTTTTTTATTTGCTGCAGTTTGTCTAGCTTCTCTCCTCCCCTTAATCTCTGGGTGGCTCTGAGTTCAGCTGCAGACATGAATATTCAGAGTTTGACTTCTAGTATGGATCCTCTTACTACAAGGGTACAAAGCATTCAGGATTATGTCATTCACAGTCCTATGTCAGAGCCTAAAATAGCTATTCCCGAGTTGTTTTCTGGAGATAGATCTAGGTTTTTGAATTTTAAGAATAATTGCATGTTATTTCTTTCTTTGAGACCTCGTTCCTCCGGTAACCCTGCTCAGCAAGTTAAAATTATTATTTCCTTGTTACGTGGTGACCCTCAGGATTGGGCATTCTCCCTGGCGCCATGAGATCCTGCATTGCTGAATGTGGATGCATTTTTTCTGGCGCTTGGATTGCTTTATGAGGAACCTAATCTTGTTGATCAGGCAGAAAAGGCTTTGCTGGCCCTCTCTCAGGGTCAGGATGAAGCAGAGGTTTATTGTCAGAAATTTAGGAAGTGGTCGGTGCTTACTCAATGGAATGAGTGTGCCCTGGCAGCAATTTTCAGAAAAGGTCTTTCTGAAGCCCTTAAAGGGAACCTGTCACCCCGTTTTTTCGGTATGAGATAAAAATACTGTTAAATAGGGCCTGAGCTGAGCATTACAATAGTGTAGTTTGTGGACCCCGATTCCCCACCTATGCTGCCGAAATACGTTACCGAAGTAGTCGTTTTCGCCTGTCAATCAGGCTGGTCAGGTCAAAAGGGTGTGGTGTCCTCCCCCAGATCTTGCGTAGTTTTCCGTTGGTGGCGTAGTGGTGTGCGCATGTCCAAGGTCCAGATTCCTCTGCCAGGGGATTTCAAAGAGCGCGGTGTCCGTTATTGCATTGGTGATCGGTGGGCGCGGCCATCTTCCTTTGGCCGCGCGTGCGCAGAAGCGGCGCTGTGCTGGCCGCGACGCTCTGCTGGCCGCGGCTTCAGGAAAATGGCCGCCGCGATATCCATCTGCGCACGCGCGGCATCCCGCGGCCATTTTCCTGAAGCCGCGGCCAGCAGAGCGTCGCGGCCAGAACAGCGCCGCTTCTGCGCACGCGCGGCCAAAGGAAGATGGCCGCGCCCACCGATCACCAATGCAATAACGGACACCGCGCTCTTTGAAATCCCCTGGCAGAGGAATCTGGACCTTGGACATGCGCACACCACTACGCCACCAACGGAAAACTACGCAAGATCTGGGGGAGGACACCACACCCTTTTGACCTGACCAGCCTGATTGACAGGCGAAAACGACTACTTCGGTAACGTATTTCGGCAGCATAGGTGGGGAATCGGGGTCCACAAACTACACTATTGTAATGCTCAGCTCAGGCCCTATTTAACAGTATTTTTATCTCATACCGAAAAAACGGGGTGACAGGTGCCCTTTAAGAATGTAATGGTGGGGTTCCCCACGCCTGCGAGTCTGAATGAGTCAATGGCTTTGGCCATTCAGATTGATCGGCGTTTGCGGGAGCGCAAACCTGGGCACCATCTGGCGGTGTTTTCTGAACAGAAACCTGAGTCTATGCAATGTGACAGGATTCTGACCAGAATTGAACGGCAAAATCATAGACGTCAGAACGGGTTGTGCTTCTACTGTGGTGATTCAGCTCATGTCATCTCAGATTGTTCTAAGCGCACAAAAAAGTTCGCTAAATCTGTCACCATTGGTACTGTACAGCCTAAATTCATTTTGTCTGTCACTTTGATTTGCTCTCTGTCATCCTACTCGTTTATGGCTTTTGTAGATTCAGGTGCTGCTCTGAATCTGATGGATTTGTCATTTGCCAGGCGCTGTGGTTTTGTCTTGGAGCCTTTGCAGTTCCCTATTCCATTGAAGGGAATTGATGCTACGCCATTGGCCAAGAATAAACCTCAGTACTGGACTCAAGTGACCATGTGTATGACTCCTGCACATCAGGAGGTGATTCGCTTTCTAGTGTTATATAATTTGCATGACGTTGTCGTGCTAGGTCTGCCATGGTTGCAGGCTCATAATCCGGTTTTGGATTGGAAAGAAATGTCTGTGTTAAGTTGGAGCTGCCAGGGAATTCATGGTGATGCTCCTTTGGTATCAATTGCTTCCTCTACTCCTTCTGAAGTCCCTGAGTTTTTATTGGACTACCAGGATGTATTTGATGAGCCCAAATCCAGTGCCCTACCTCCTCATAGGGATTGTGATTGTGCTATAAATTTGATTCCTGGTAGTAAGTTCCCTAAGGGACAACTATTTAATTTGTCTGTACCAGAACATGCCGCTATGCGGAGTTATATAAAGGAGTCTTTGGAGAAGGGACATATTCGCCCGTCCTCGTCCCCTCTTGGTGCGGGATTCTTTTTTGTGGCCAAGAAGGATGGTTCTCTGAGACCCTGTATAGATTATCGCCTTCTAAATAAAATCACGGTCAAATTTCAGTATCCTTTGCCATTGTTGTCCGATCTGTTTGCTCGGATTAGGGTGTCCAGTTGGTTCACCAAGATTGATCTTCGTGGTGCGTATAATCTTGTGCGTATAAAGCAGGGCGATGAATGGAAAACAGCATTTAATACGCCCGAAGGCCATTTTGGGTACTTGGTGATGCCTTTTGGACTTTCTAATGCCCCTTCTGTGTTTCAGTCCTTCATGCACGACATCTTCCGAGAATATCTGGATAAATTTATGATTGTATATCTAGATGATATTTTGGTCTTTTCTGATGATTGGGAGTCCCATGTGAAGCAGGTCAGGATGGTATTTCAGGTCCTGCGTGCCAATGCCTTATTTGTGAAGGGCTCAAAATGTCTCTTCGGAGTCCAGAAGGTTTCCTTCTTGGGCTTTATTTTTTCTCCTTCTACTATTGAGATGGATCCAGTCAAAGTCCAGGCTATTCATGATTGGACTCAACCTACATCGGTTAAGAGTCTTCAGAAGTTCTTGGGTTTTGCTAACTTTTACCATCGCTTCATCGCTAATTTTTCTGGTGTGGTTAAGCCTTTGACGGATTTGACCAAGAAGGGTTCTGATGTGACTAACTGGTCTCCTGCGGCCGTGGAAGCCTTTCGGGAGCTGAAGCGCCGGTTTTCTTCGGCTCCGGTCTTACGTCAGCCAGATGTCTCTCTTCCCTTCCAGGTCGAGGTTGACGCTTCTGAGATTGGAGAAGGGGCTGTTTTGTTGCAGAGAGGTTCTGATGGCTCTGTGATGAAGCCATGTGCTTTCTTTTCAAGAAAATTTTCGCCTGCCGAGCGGAATTAGGATATTGGTAATCGGGAGTTGTTGGCAATGAAGTGGGCGTTTGAGGAGTGGCGACATTGGCTTGAGGGTGCTAAGCATCGTGTGGTGGTCTTGACTGATCACAAAAATTTGACTTATCTCGAGTCTGCCAAGCGGTTGAATCCTAGACAGGCTCGTTGGTCGTTGTTTTTCTCCCGTTTTGATTTCGTGGTCTCGTACCTTCCTGGTTCAAAAAACGTGAAGGCTGATGCTCTTTCTAGGAGTTTTGTGCCTGACTCTCCTGAGGTTTCGGAGCCGGCTGGTGTCCTCAGAGAGGGGGTGATTTTGTCTGCCATCTCCCCAGATTTGCGACGGGTGTTACAGGAATTTCAGGCAGATAGGCCTGACCGTTGTCCACCTGAGAGACTGTTTGTCCCAGATAGATGGACCAGCAGAGTTATTTCCGAGGTTCATTCTTCAGTGTTGGCGGGTCATCCTGAGATTTTTGGTACCAGAGATTTGGTGGCTAGGTCCTTTTGATGGCCTTCCTTGTCGCGGGATGTGCGTTCCTTTGTGCAGTCCTGTGGAATTTGTGCTCGGGCTAAGCCTTGCTGTTCTCGTGCCAGTGGATTGCTTTTACCTTTGCCTGTTCCGAAGAGGCCTTGCACGCATATTTCCATGGATTTTATTTCGGATCTTCCAGTCTCTCAGAGAATGTCTGTCATCTGGGTGGTTTGTGATCGTTTTTCTAAAATGGTCCATTTGGTGCCCTTGCCTAAGTTGCCTTCCTCCTCCGATTTGGTTCCGCTGTTTTTTCAAAATGTGGTTCGTTTGCACGGCATCCCTGAAAACATTGTGTCTGACAGAGGATCCCAGTTTGTGTCCAGATTTTGGCGGTCCTTTTGTGCTAAGATGGGCATTGATTTATCTTTTTCGTCGGCCTTCCATCCTCAGACGAATGGCCAGACCGAGCGAACTAATCAGACCTTGGAAACCTATTTGAGATGTTTGTTTCTGCTGACCAGGATGATTGGGTGACTTTTTTGCCATTGGCCGAGTTTGCCCTTAATAATCGGGCTAGTTCTGCTACTTTGGTTTCGCCTTTTTTTTGTAATTCTGGTTTTCATCCTCGTGTTTCCTCGGGTCAGGTTGAGCCTTCTGACTGTCCTGGGGTGGATTCTGTGGTAGATAGGTTGCAGCAGATTTGGAACCATGTAGTGGACAATTTGACGTTGTCACAGGAGAAGGCTCAGCGCTTTGCTAACCGCCGTTGCTGTGTGGGTCCCCGACTTCGTGTGGGGGATTTGGTGTGGTTGTCTTCTCGTTATGTTCCTATGAAGGTTTCTTCTCCTAAGTTTAAACCTCGTTTCATCGGTCCTTATAAAATTTTGGAAATCCTCAACCTTGTGTCATTTCGTTTGGACCTCCCAGCATCGTTTGCCATTCATAATGTGTTCCATAGGTCTTTGTTGCGGAGGTATGTGGTGCCTGTGGTTCCTTCTGTTGAGCCTCCTGCTCCGGTGCTGGTTGAGGGAGAATTGGAATACGTGGTGGAGAAGATCTTGGATTCTCGTATTTCAAGACGGAGGCTTCAGTATTTGGTTAAGTGGAAGGGCTATGGCCAGGAGGATAATTCCTGGGTTGTCGCCTCTGATGTTCATGCGGCCGATTTGGTTCGTGCCTTTCATGTGGCTCATCCTGATCGCCCTGGGGGTTCTAATGAGGGTTCGGTGACCCCTCCTCAAGGGGGGGTACTGTTGTGAACTCTGTTTTCGGACTCCCTCCTGTGGTCGTGAGTGGTACTGTGTGAGTTCTATCTTTGGGCTCCCTCTGGTGGCTCTTTTATTCTGCGGGTCTGTGGCTGGACCAGCTGCCTCGTCACCTGCTATTCAGGTTTCCTATTTAACTCACCTGGACCTTCACTTTTTGCCTGCTGTCGTTGTATTCAGTACTGGTTTGGATTTCTCCTGACTTCATTCGTTATCTGTCTCTTCAAGAGAAGCTAAGTTTTTTGCTAGCTCTTTTTGCTCTTCTGTGTACAATATGTTTTCCAGTATATGAAGAGTTTAGTCCAGCTTGCTAATATGTGATTGTCTTGCTTGCTGGTAGCTCTGGGGTGCAGAGTTTCTCCCCTCACATCATTAGTTGGTGTGGGGGTTCTTGCATTCTCTGCGTGGATATTTTTGGATAGGGTTTTATACTGACCGCACAGATTCTTTGCTATCCTCTTTCTATCTAGTATTAGCGGGCCTCCTTTGCTAAATCTGTTTTCATTTCTGTGTTTGTGCTTTCTCCTTAACTCACCGTTATTATTTGTGGGGGGCTGTTCTAAACTTTGGGGTTATTTCTCTGAGGCAAGTGAGGCTTGTATTTCTCTCTAGGGGTAGCCAGTTTCTCAGGCTGTGAAGAGACATCTAGGATTTTTAGGTACGTTCCACGGCTGCCTATAGTGTGTGCAGTTAGGATCAGGTTTGCGGTCAGTCCAGTTCCCACATCCCCAGAGCTCGTCCTATGTTCTCCTACTTAACTGGTCAGATTTGTGATCCTAAGCCACTAAGGATCATAACACATCTCTAAGAATTAACAATTCTGGCACTTAGGGTACTGTCACACAGTGGCACTTTGATCGCTACGACGGTACGATCCGTGATGTTCCAGCGATATCCATACGATATCGCTGTGTCTGACACGCAGCAGCGATCAGGGACCCTGCTGAGAATCGTACGTCGTAGCAGATCGTTTGGAACTTTATTTCGTCGCTGGATCTCCCGCTGTCATCGCTGGATCGTTGTGTGTGACAGCGATCCAGCGATGCGTTCGCTTGTAATCAGGGTAAACATCGGGTTACTAAGGGCAGGGCCACGCTTAGTAACCCGATGTTTACCCTGGTTACCAGCGTAAAAGTAAAAAAAAACAAACAGTACATACTCACATTCCGGTGTCCGTCAGGTCCCTTGCCGTCTGCTTCCCGCACTGACTGACTGCCGGCCGGAAAGCAGGGCACAGCACAGCAGTGACGTCACCGCTGTGCTCTGCTTTCACTTTACGGCCGGCAGTCAGTCAGAGCGGGAAGCAGACGGCAAGGGACCTGACGGACACCGGAATGTGAGTATGTACTGTTTGGTTTTTTTTACTTTTACGCTGGTAACCAGGGTAAACATCAGGTTACTAAGCGCGGCCCTGCGCTTAGTAACCCGATGTTTACCCTGGTTACCCGGGGCCTTTGGCATCGTTGGTCGCTGGAGAGCTGTCTGTGTGACAGCTCTCCAGCGACCACACAACGACTTTCCAACGATCACGGCCAGGTCGTATCGCTGGTCGTGATCGTTGGAAAGTTGCGGAGTGTGACGGTACCCTTAGCCTCCCTCTTGCCACTTGCCCTGTAGTGGTGGCAAGTGGGGTAATAGTTGAGGGGGTTGTTATCACTGTCAGATGACATCAAGCCCCGAGGTTAGTAATGTAGAGGCGTCAATAAGACGCCCCCATTACTAATCCCATAGTCACATTGTAAGAAAACACAGACACTCAGAAAAAAGTCCTTTAATTGAAAGAAAGACACAGACTCCTTTAATTTTCTTAAATAAATCATACTTACGACCTCGCCTACTCCCCCGATGCCCTCGTCATCTGCAAGAGGTTAAAAAAGCAAACAACAGTATTCCTCATCTTTCCGCAGAGATGCTTTAAGTCCATTTGTCCCACCATGGATCCAGCTTTGCTACATCTAGATGGCAGGCTGCATGATGTGACCATGCAGTCTGTCATCCAGCAGACACACTAAGCACCGTGTGCACAGTGTCTCTGTGTGAAGTGCTATTCCCTGTCTGAGGGCACCCTGAGTGTGAGAAAGTGGAAGTGGAGGTGTCTGTAAAGAGAGCCAACTTGGATATCTTGGTATTAAAATAATACACTTTGGCCCGTTTACATTTCTATATAGGTTCTCCCACCCAATAGCAAAATAGGTGGGGGGCCAGCCTGCGCTGGCCGCCTTCTCCCCCATTGGTCTTATAGCCAAAATCCAGATACATTGTATCACTTACTGTGCGTACATTGGACTTTGACTTTAGAGACTTCTCCCCGATATGTAGAAAGCTGGGAAAAACGATTGTGTGACGTAATGAGAAAGTTCACAGGAATAAATAATCATGAGCGTATTAACACCAGGGAATAAGAGTTTAACTTAACAAGCACAAGGAAATCATGTGTTGGATTTCTACTAATGATTCACATAGTATTCCTTTTCTCCAGCTGTTCCGCCTGCACTTGCTGCAATAAAAAGAACAATCAGACACAGCTACTCATTAGTCACTAATGTGATCCAGGTTCCTGAGCTCGGACCGCTATTAATAGCTTTACGACAAACATTGCTCCCGAAGCCAGTGCCAAAGAAACTGCATCAAACGGGCCCGTAGCCCGCTAAATTTACCATATAACGTCATCCATATAATCGATGAATAGGGCAAGACACAAAAGTTAAGATAAATTCAGATTGTGCCAAATCTCTACGGGATGTAGTGCTACGAAGTAAGGGCTCATGTATATAGGTATGCTTCCTACAAAGACCCAGAAGGTGCTAAATGGACTGACCCTTAGGACCTGATTCAATATTGCATTTGTGCCTTTTTTTATCCAGTTTTGGGAGTTTTTCGCCTTTGATTCATCAATTGCAAAGTTGCAAAATGTTTACACCAATGTAATGATTTCTGATTTTGTGCAAAATTCATGAGCCACGTGCACCATTTATAAGAATTTTGTGCAAAATTGTCAATGAATACCACAAGACAAAAACAAAGGAAAGGAGACACTTCTCACCAGCAAGACGTGAGGCAGGGTATTCAAGAGGTCTGAGGTCAAATACCAAAAGAACTTGTCTTAAACAGAGGGGCAAAACAAAGGAGTAAATAGATCACAGCCTGGGGTCAGAATTCTGATTCGGCAGTCCAAAGTCGGACATGATTGATATCTCTCTAGACCATCAGTCAGCCGGCGTCCACATACAAAATTAGACCATTGGTCAAATCTGCCAAAATCGATGGGTTCAGCCTTCATTAGTCTAATGAGTATGGAGGCCTTTAGCTTAGGTAATCTGTTAGTGAGTTTCCATACAAGCTCCTAGACCGCTTGGTTCTCCCCTGCTGCCTTTGTTCACTTGGTTGCTGTAATGACATCCTGTCGAAACGTGACAGCTGCATCTAGTAGCTGGCCTCCACCCATTGGCCTAATTTCTCCTGGACAACCCCTTTAAGCAGGTGAATTAATTAATTATGAAGGGTTATAATGCACAGTTACATATTTATAATGCGTAGTTTTATTTATCCGTAGTGAGGCTCCCTGTCTGGTCATTGAGAGTCAGTATTCTGTATTTCAGGATTATTGGTTGTCGCTTCTTTTTAAAAAACTTGTGGGTCCAAAAGTATTAGCAGTCCATGTGGCTGGTATACAGAGGAAGCCTCGTCCAGGAAAAGTCATACGTGACAAGCTGCGCATCTACGCTCATTGTACCAGCCACCAAAAGTAAGTAACTGGATATCATAGTTCCTTCTCCTGTCCATGCTGTGACTGTAAGACAACTTTCTGCAGCAGGAGCCTCCCCCCCCCTCTGCTCTGTTTACAGTACAATGCAAATATTATTAAGCTCCACCCCATCGCTTTTCGCCAGATTAATGCTAGTTTACTGCAGGATGTGTACATGACATGGAATACATAAAAAATGCCCTGCAGACTGGGAAACAGTGGGAGCAAGATTATCACTTAACATTTATTCCTTTCTAGGGTTATCGCTCCAGGCAGTTTAGAAGGCGTTGGCCCTCCAGGGACCGGATGTATCACATGACATGTCACATGATCCTCTTTGATAGATCATGTGATAGGTCATGTGAGTAACTCACGGGCACTTTGATGCTCATTGGCACACGTAAAACAACAGATTTTCTATTATGTACGGCACTATACATATTATAGCACTATACAAAATAAAGTAGGGGAGCCAGAATAATTTTCCCAAGGGGCCACATAAGAGACTGTGACTATTGTGGAGGCCGAACCAATAAGCTGAAATTAATTTTGCTCAATATTAATATTAAGATAATATAAAAAATAATTATTAGTAATTGTTTGACTCAATATTGACAAGAATTAAGTATGCTGACATCCCCTTATATACTGTATGAGCCCCTATATAACCCCCCACATACATGAGCCCCCACATAGCACCCAAATTAAACAACCAAATCGATCAGCCTATGGATCCCTTATACTGTAAACCATAGTGAATAAAAACCTTACAAAATTATTTCTTTATTTAGTTTAAAAATCCAATACACAAAGACATAAATGCACACACATTTGCACACAACAGTGATTTAAAAACAAAAAGAGCAGAAATGAGGGGAGATGGAGACTAATTTTACCCTTCACAATTCCCTTCCTGACAGCGGAGGTTGGCACCCTAAGTTGAAATAGTATGACGCCCCCGCTCCTCGTCAACTGCCCTTATGAAGCCCAACCACTACTCTAACTGACCAGGCATCCTCTATAGGTGATCAGATAATTTGTAATGAACACAAAAAAATATATACCATACAGATACTAGTGTGCTGAAGGGTATCATCAGTATATTTCAACAATCTGACCAGAAAAAAAACCCTAACAAAGTCCAAGAAGACACATATACAGTGCCTACAAGTAGTTTTCAACCCCCTGCAGATTTAGCAGGTTTACACATTTGGAATTAACTTGGCATTGTGACATTTGGACTGTAGATCAGCCTGGAAGTGTGAAATGCACTGCAGCAAAAAAGAATGTTATTTCTTTGTTTATTTTTTTAAAAAATTTGGAAAAGTTTTTTCAGAGGGTCATTTATTATTCAACCCCTCAACCCACCAGAATTCTGTTTGGTTCCACTAAAGTATTAAGAAGTAGTTCAGGCACAAAGAACAATGAGCTTCACATGTTTGGATTAATTATCTCTTTTTCCAGCCTTTTCTGACTATTTAAGACCCTCCCCAAACTTGTGAACAGCACTCATACATGGTCAACATGGGAAAGACAAAGGAGCATTCCAAGGCCATCAGAGACAAGATCGTGGAGGGTCACAAGGCTGGCAAGGGGTACAAAACCCTTTCCAAGGAGTTGGGCCTACCTGTCTCCACTGTTGGGAGCATCATCCAGAAGTGGAAGGCTTATGGAACTACTGTTAGCCTTCCACGGCCTGGACAGCCTTTGAAAGTTTCCTCCCGTGCCGATGCCAGGCTTGTCCGAAGAGTCAAGGCTAACCCAAGGACAACAAGGAAGGAGCTCCGGGAAGATCTCATGGCAGTGGGGACATTGGTTTCAGTCAATACCATAAGTAACGTACTCCACCGCAATGGTCTCCGTTCCAGACGAGCCCGTAAGGTACCTTTACTTTCAAAGCGTCATGTCAAGGCTCGTCTACAGTTTGCTCATGATCACTTGGAGGACTCTGAGACTGACTGGTTCAAGGTTCTCTGGTCTGATGAGACCAAGATCGAGATCTTTGGTGCCAACCACACACGTGACGTTTGGAGACTGGATGGCACTGCATACGACCCCAAGAATACCATCCCTACAGTCAAGCATGGTGGTGGCAGCATCATGCTGTGGGGCTGTTTCTCAGCCAAGGGGCCTGGCCATCTGGTCCGCATCCATGGGAAGATGGATAGCACGGCCTACCTGGAGATTTTGGCCAAGAACCTCCGCTCCTCCATCAAGGATCTTAAGATTGGTCGTCATTTCATCTTCCAACAAGACAACGACCCAAAGCACACAGCCAAGAAAACCAAGGCCTGGTTCAAGAGGCAAAAAATCAAGGTGTTGCAGTGGCCTAGTCAGTCTCCTGACCTTAACCCAATTGAAAACTTGTGGAAGGAGCTCAAGATTAAAGTCCACATGAGACACCCAAAGAACCTAGATAACTTGGAGAAGATCTGCATGGAGGAGTGGGCCAAGATAACTCCAGAGACCTGTGCCGACCTGATCAGGTCTTATAAAAGACGATTATTAGCTGTAATTGCAAACAATTCCACAAAATATTAAACCTAGGGGTTGAATAATAATTGACTCACACTTTTATGTTTAAAATTTATAAAAATTTAACTGAGCAACAAAACTTTTTGGTTTGTAAGATTTATGCATCTGTTAATAAATCCTGCTCTTGTTTGAAGTTTGAAGGCTCTAACTTATTTGCATCTTATTAAACCTGCTAAATCTGCAGGGGGTTGAAGACTACTTTTAGGCACTGTATGATGTATAATTTAAGACCCTTCAGATCATAAATGGCCATTCAGGTGGCGGAGAAATTAAAGGGCGTGTCCACTACTAGGATAACCCCTCCTCACTCCCCCAAAAAACTTATACTCACCTACCGTGACGGCGCTGTTCCTGTGGTGTCGACACTCACGATCCTGGTCTCATGCGGTAGCATGACACATGACTCCAGAACCTAATCAGTCCTATCGTCACTGTCACCGCCTTCAGACTGCAGACTTGTACCCTAAACCGGACAACCCCTTTAACAAAAGTTACCTTATTTGGTGCCAAATATTTTGATTACAAACATCTCTGCTGCGGGGAGGTGAAATAAAAAAAAACGTTTTGTCCTGCTCTGCAGCCACTATTATACTCTGTGCCCAGTTCATCAAGAAACATTTAGTGCATGGTCCTCTTTAACTCCTGTTTTTCTATCTTTTTTTTATATTGCAGCCACAATTATGTACGGGGATCGATCACCCTCTACATCATCAACCTACATCGATCAAGAAAAAAAATCAAGTTGGCCGGAACGTTGAGGGACAAAATTGTCCATCAGTATCTTCTGCAGCCTTATGGAACAAATGGAATACAGACCAAGTAAGTAGACTAGGAACAAGGGGTCATATCCAAAACGGAATTGCCCCCCAACCATCAAGTGCCATCAGGTGGGACCTTTGTGTTTCCTAAAGCTGGTCAGACATATCAGATAGTGGGCAGCCAAATGTTCATTAAGCAGATGGGTAACTCTCCTGACTGCCCCCTACACATGAGCGCTCAACGCATCTAAGCATTCATGTGTTTCCCATGGGGAAGAAAGGAGAAAGTCACTGTCAGACACTTCTGGCAACAGCTAATTTTCCTGGAAAACAAGAGGATTGGGCGTTAAAATTCCTCCCCTGACATGATCGACTGGAATAGTCAACTGGTCCTCAGATGGTTGGCCAGTTCTCCAATGGTCAGCTGGTCCTCCTGCAGGTTCAGATGATTTTCATCTAATGTATATGGGGGCCTATAGCCCATTGTCCACCTCCTTACTTTTCTACGATGGGTGTAAACTTCTTCCATCTTCATCTCAACCATTTCCACCACATGGAAGTTCTCCATGGGTCGAGATCCAAGCCATTGTTCTCTTCTTCACCAGACCTCTTGCTGAAGTAGAAGAATTTCACAGGTAATAGAGTTTATTACATACAGATGTCATGGAGAATAACAATAGCAGAAGAAACATTAAACTCGGATGAAAAGTGACAGCAGGTGTGAAAGATTTGGTTTATCCAGTATGATAAGTTTCAGTGTGCGTGTTGCCATGACTGCTCTCGTAAGTCTTCACACACTTGACTCATGCGTTACCTATGAATAAACCTGGTGGAGTTGAAATATGTAGACCTCCCAGATCCGAGACTGTGTACTTAAGAGCTTCCTTGGATTTATGGTGCCAGTAAACTGGCTGCTTAGTAAAATGTAAACAAGTGCATCACAGTCGCTGGGTCTGTTTTCCAGAAAATCATGGCCAGGGCCCAGAAACACTGTAACTCTGTCTCAGGAAAGACTCATGTCGTAAAGGCCTTATACATGGAGCCACGCATTTCCCGACATTTTAAAACAGCCCACACTGCAATGTTATATTAGGTAGAGATGCAGATGAGCAAATTTCCCGATAATTGTTTTAGGCAGATTCAGATGGCAAAATCAGTTAGGTCCAAATACAATTTGTCAAAATCGACATTGGTGTTGAAAAATGTTCATTATCGTCTGAGGTCTATCCAGACCCTAAAGAGTAATGAACAGAGGATCAGAAAGAGGTTTAAAAAAAAATAAATTTCTACTCATCTAATTGGCCATGGCAGCCCTTCTGACTCCTCCACTTGCTCCATCCAGTACATTTTTCGCTGTTCTTTAGATCTTCTGGTATTAGCCATCACGTGGTCTTGTGAGGCTCGGCACACTTTACTGACATGTGTGCTCTCCAGATTACTGCAAGGTGTGGTGTGCATTGCACCCAACATGACCACATGAGGTTCTGGAGAATAGGAAAAGAAGCCGAAGTGTGAACAAAAGGAGAGAGCAGGGGATCAGGTGGGGAGCTGAAGCTGCTGGACAGTTGTGGTTTAGACTTAGGACAGGTGAATATAAGCGTTGATTATTAAGAATAAAAAATTTTGCAGGATTTGTACTATAGGTTTTTAGTATTGGAGATCTCCAAGCAGCACCAAAGGCTTTGGAAACTTAACAGAGGACCATGGCCTGTGTATCAACTGCTAAAAGGACCAAATACATGGCACCCAAAGCCATTATTGTGCTTCTGTTGGAGCTATCCTGTACATTAAGGTACCTTCACATGGAGCGACGCTGCAGCGATAGCGACAACGATGCCGATCGCTGCAGCGTCGCTATTTGGTCGCTGGAGAGCTGTCACACAGACCGCTCTCCAGCGACCAACGATGCCGATGTCCCCAGGTAACCAGGGTAAACATCCTGGTTACCAGCGTAAAATGTAAAAAAAAAAAAACAGTACATACTTACATGCGTCCCCCGGCGTCCGCTTCCTGCACTGACTGAGCGCCGGCAGTAGCAGGGCACAGCGGTGACGTCACCGCTGTGCTTTCACTTTCACTTTACGGCGCTCAGTCAGTGTGGGAAGCGGACGCCGGGGGACGCATGTAAGTATGTAGTGTTTGTTTTTTTTACATTTTACACTGGTAACCAGGGGAAACATCCGATGTTTACCCTGGTTACCAGTGTAAAATATCGCTGGTATCGTTGCTTTTGCTGTCAAACACAACGATACACGGCGATCGGACGACCAAATAAAGTTCTGAACTTTATTCAGCGACCAGCGACATCACAGCAGGATCCTGATCGCTGCTGCGTGTCAAACTAAACGATATCGCTAGCCAGGACGCTGCAACGTCACGGATCGCTACCGATATCGTTACAAAGTCGTTTCGTGTGAAGGTACCTTTAGGAGTACTCCCTGACATATATCCCCAGTGTCAGCCTCCAACATATTGTAGTGAAGCGGTATCCACACTGTGCAGTGATGAGGCAGTGACCCAGCAAAGTTCAAAGCAAAACGTGTTTTAATGTCCAACTCACAGCAATACAGAGCACACAATATCCTCCGGATCGCAGCCGGGAAACATATCCTTGAAATTGCAGTCGGGAAACACACCAGTCCACCTCTGAGACTTGTTACCGTGGGTGACTGCACCACCGTGTACGCTGTGGGTGCCAGGCCTTTCATCTCCACTTGCCTGTGTTACCTCACACAGGTGGAGCTTTGCAGAGCCTTCTGCTCTGCACTCTTGCAAAACCAAACTCACACACGCAACCCTCTGCTTCAGGGGTTTTTACAAGGAACTTATGGCCGTAGGCCACATGGAAAACCCAGCCAGGAAGGAAACGGACTGCCCCACTACCATCCTGTAGTCCGTTTCAAAAATAAAAGCTATCAAGAGGTTTTCTTAAATCTGTCTTGGACAAATAGCTTGCCCAAGACCAACACTCACTTTTATTCTGCATTGCAATCACATCTATGCCTGTGACTGCAATGCACTTCCACGGCCTCAATACGCCTCCGTGTGCATCCTAGGGGGGACACATAGCGACCTTCCCATGTGATACCGGTCAATGCCTCACAATAGGTAAAATAATACTTAAACATTTTTTAGTGTCCCTCTATATAGAATACTGTCCCAACTTGTGCCAAAAGGTCACACACTTATCACGCTGGGCGTATGGGACGCATACAACAAACATGAAAGAAACAAAGTCGTGTTTTTGAATTTCCACAAAAATGTAAAATAACCAATAAATTTCGTTCAACTTCACAATTGTATTCCACTTGTTGTTGATTCTTCACCAAAAATTTACATTTGGTATCTTTATGTTTGAAGCATGATATGTGGGAAAAGGGTGAAAAGTTCCAGGGAGCCGAATACTTTTGCAAGGCACTGTATATATCATATGAGGAATGCTGTCAGAAGATACCAAAGAGAACCACTCAATTGAGATGGAAACTTTAATCAAACTTTGCACAGATCAATACTACCAGTGGAAATCGTGACAGCATGACCTACCAAGGTCAGTGACTGGCTGCAGAGGTAATGTGCAATGTCAATGTGACATCACCACTGCAGCCAGTGGATGCTGGACCTGTGGACACTGGGTGTCTACTCTGGCAGCTATGTTACATAATGTATATAAAATCATTTGGGATCCACTTTTCTTAACATGGAAAACCTTTTGAAGGTCTGCCCTATATTATGGTGTCATAGGCTTGATGATGTTTTTGTGATAATCCAAAGGAAGATGAATACTTGAGTGAAACTGCACTTTAAATGCTTACAAGGACTTGTCTTACACAGCCATAATACGTAATGTGACCATAACTCCTGCCCCGACCTCACATACAGTATATGCTTTAATCCATTTAGTTTAGGTGGTTTCATTATTTAGCTGGCATTTTTTTAATGTATATATGGAATTAATTCATATAATAATATAGAAATTTTTGTGCAATTACTGCACTGATCCTGAGTTACATCCTGTATTATACTCCAGAGCTGCACTCACTATTCTGCTGGTGCAGTCGCTGTGTACATACATTACATTACTGATCCTGAGTTACATCCTGTATTATACTCCAGAGCTGCACTCACTATTCTGCTGGAGCAGTCACTGTGTACATACATTACATTACTGATCCTGGATTACATCCTGTATTATACCCCAGAGCTGCACTCACTATTCTCCTGGTGCAGTCACTGTGTACATACATTACATTACTGATCCTGGATTACATCCTGTATTATACCCCAGAGCTGCACTCACTATTCTCCTGGTGCAGTCACTGTGTACATACATTACATTACTGATCCTGAGTTACATCCTGTATTATACTCCAGAGCTGCACTCACTATTCTGCTGGTGCAGTCGCTGTGTACATACATTACATTACTGATCCTGAGTTACATCCTGTATTATACCCCAGAGCTGCACTCACTACTCTGCTGGTGCAGTTACTGTGTACATACATTACATTACTGATCCCTAGTTACATCCTGTATTATACTCCAGAGCTGCACTCACTATTCTGCTGGTGCAGTCACTGTGTACATACATTACATTACTGATCCTGTACTGATCCTGAGTTACATCCTGTATTATACCCCAGAGCTGCACTCACTATTTTGATCATGACTTGTATAATACAATTCTGCAGGGTCACATATTGTATCTACGTGCATTCCTTGCTGTCTGCTGTCACAGGGTTTACACAGAATTTATTCTTCTGATTTCCATCCATTGGAAGGCATTTTGTCTTTATGTCAGGGACTGTACAGGAATGTGATGTAAACTAACAACATCTCTGCATTGCAGGAGCTCCGCTAAGCTGCTATGCAAGTCTCAATTGACAAGTTTAGTGCAACAGCAAGTAGCAGAATTGTGAATACAGCTCCGGAGTTTAATACAAACAGTAACTGACGATCAATGACGATTAAGTAATTTACAAAATGACTCAACTTTTAACTTAAATTTACATTAGTTAACGAGAGTGACAGGGAACGTGGGACGCATCACTCTCGCTCTGATGCCTCCCGCATCCGTCTACTTTTTAGCCTCTCTTAACGCACAGGAAGTGACAGCTTAGCCAATCACTGAGCACATGACAGACACTTTAGCCAGTGATTGGCTGCAGCTATTCACATGTCGCTTTATCAGGACATCATCAGTGCAGCCACAAGTAAAGTCCGGCGGGAGGCCTGGCAGGAGCGGCTGGGAATTGGGGAGCTTCATAGTATCACTTTTTTATGCCATTCTGACTATTAAATAAGAAACATATTGAAGCGGACAACCCCTTTACGATTTATCTTACTGTAGATGTTTTTAAGATGTTTCAATGAAGTCCAAGTCCCAAAATAATGACTTACGGTAACGTCTACCTCCTCTCTCCGATATAGTGGCCTCCCGTTGGGATTTCCTGTGGTCAAACAGTTCACCTCCCATTCCATTCCATTGGCTACTAACGATACAGACAAATAAGCAGATGGTTGTCACTCCTGGCAATGCACTCCAGCCACATTTTACTGAATCTCCTATAAAAAGCAGCTTGGACTTTGATGTGGATCGCTATTTGCTTCAGTCCCATTAAATTCCGTGCATATTTGGCCGATTTCTGATCGTTTTTTTTGCTACTTTCCTCATCTTTAATAAGCATTTTAAATACAGACACTTGTTAAATCGCAAAGAATTCTCTCAAAACCACAACTTTTACAACGCAAAATCTCAACCCGCGAACCCTGGTAATAGGGGAAGAGAGAAGAAAGAAGAACGCAAGAAATATTATGTAGTGTTTAGTGTGTCAGCCCTGGCTTAGATTAATGTCCTGAGATTTAGTACTTCATCCAGACCTCTGGATACAAACCCAAACATTTAACTCTTCTGTAAAGATTGGTCGAAAATTGAGATTCCAAGATTTCCAAACAAATGTTCTTAATCTTAAAGAGGTTTGGACATGTTTGGATTTTATGTTAAACACTTCTGCCAGCTATGGTAATGTGATCTTTTTATTGTACAATCCTGTTATACACAGCTCCCCGACCGTGCACAGGAGAAGACGGCAAAGACCACAACCATGTGGACCAGCCGTTAATGGGGGGACGCCATCGGATCCAAAATAATATGTAACCACCACAAATGGGGCGGCTTAGCCAGTGTCAGCGCTCATATGCCTACATAGGGAATATGAATTCATTCTCCTGAAGTTTTATCTGCAAGTATATAGAAACACCAAACAGACCCCATTATAGTCAATAAAGTCACTTTATATGACTGCAGACTTGTTAATCCTCACATCGCACGCACTGCGCTGTGAGGATTCTCCTATGCCGGTCACTTACCTGCAAGTATGCGATATGGCACATCCCGACTAGACATGCACAACAAGTGTAGTGAGTGAGGCTGGAAGCAGTCTAGTTGGAATGTGGCCGGGAGGATGCAGAACACATGCTCATATCACTACCGTTCCCGACATAGCACAGTATGAGGATTCACAAGTCTGCAGTCACACAACGTGACTGCAGACTTGTAGTTTAAGACCAGACAACCCCTTTAAAGGCTCATTCAGATGGGCATAAGATACGGACTAAAACTCAGACAGCACACTGACCAATGTAATCCAAGTCTATGGTTGGCATAAAAAATCGGATCCTAAGTGGATCGTTTGTATCGAATCCGATTTTTAAGATTCCATTGCCATTATTAACTCGGTAAACTTTATGTGATCAGGTAATCTACTGATAAAATCGGATGTCACACCCACGGATGACAATATGGATGGAAATTGTCTGCATTTTCTAGATGACCCTCCGATGATTCTTCCTACACCATCTGACCCCAGCTTTAGGCTGTGTTCACACACAGCCATCGTTCTGCAGCTGAAAACAACAGTGGCCGCGTCTTTTCTCTGCTCTCCTGCACAGTCACTTAATGGTGTTGTTCATTACTGGATAACCCTTTATAATAGCTCCTAAGTTTCTGCATAAAAACTTTAAAATACAGACTTATGTCCCACTTTCCTGGTGATTTTGACTTAAACAACCGGCTGCAGCTTTCAAAATTCCTACAGTGCGGACATTTGCTCTGATGGATTTCAGCATTAGTTTTATTGTATGCAGCACCTCAAGGAGTTGTCAGTAGTTTTCCCTTTTATTTTGCAGGGAAACATCACCTACAAAACAGCTTGGCAATTACCATCGGCCACGTTGTCTTAAAAGTGAATCTGCTGCAAAATTAAGTGACTGTGCAAGAGAACAATTAAAGACCTCAGTGGCACAGGGGTGCTGCAGCTTCCAGCTGCTGCATGTGAACGGGGGGGGGGGGGGGGGTCTGAGCATAACAGAGTCCCGTGCATCCCCCTCTATGGCCATCACAGCTATTTACGCCTGCAGAGCTGGCGTCATAGGATGCATCCGCATCATCCCTCGGATGCGCTCCATCCAACTCCACAACATGACATCGCTCCCAGAGAATTTTGGCAGGTTAACCAACATGGCTCCCAGGGAGATGCTAGACCTAGGGCCTCCCCCAACTGCTTGGTCTGCCCCTTCCGCTCTACCGTGTGTAATCCTGCCGACTACGCCAAGTGTAATAGAGTGCAGGGTTGAGTATGTCACCACAGAACAGACAGACCAACTGTTGAGGGGAATTTATTAACAGGAGTAAGATTCTCCTCGCAGGGAGTAAACAGGGGGTTAATAGAGATAAAGCAAACAGTAAACAGTTAAGCGGAATCGAAAGGGTTAACGAGTGTTCTTGTAACTTATCAGCCCAGGGAGATCCTGACTGGAGGGTCCATATTCCAACGTGGGTACAGTCACCAGCAGCGCTTGAGATCCTGAAGTCTCTCCTCTGTCTCCTGGGAACTGGAGACTCCGGGGTTAAGTCTTTCTAGTCTTTTCTCCCAGTGAAGCTGGAAGCAGGAAGTAACACAGCCACTCTGCTGTGAGTCTCTTTATATCAGGCTGGCAGTCTCTCTCTCTGCAGCAGCAATGCTACATACACACTGAGCAGTTTCTTGTCACACTCAGGGGTCCTGGCTTGTCACTGCGGTCACGGGGGCTGCGCGCTCAGGTCACTGTCAGGGGATACGTCTTTTCTGATTACGGAGGCTTCCAAGTCCACACTCTCACATCCAGCCTTCACTACGGCTGGTATCTCAGCCTCAGTGCCCTCACGGGGAGCACTCTCTCTCGGGGAGCGCAGCGCTGGAGCCGGCTTTCTCTCTAGCGCGCTGTCCCCTCTGTCTCGCGTGCTCTGCTCTCCCGCTCTTTTCTGACCACACCACACGCTCTTCCTCTCTGCCCCCAGCAGTCACATGGTCCCTTCTGTCCAGGGCAAAAGTCTTCCCCCAACAACCCAGCTGTCTGACTGAGTGGTTCCAGGTAAGGAGCAGGGAACGCAACCTCCTTACAAGTCTGAGACCCTGATCCCCACAACGATGGGTCCAAGACTCTGATTCCCACACAGATATGTCTGAGATACTGGTCCCAACACAGATGGTCTGAGACCTTGATCCCCTCACAGATGGTTCTGAGACACTCATCTCCACACAGATGGGTCTGAGACCCTCATCCCCACACAGATGGGTCTGAGACCCTCATCCCCACACAGATGGGTCTGAGACCCTCATCCCCACACAGATGGGTCTGAAACCCTCATCCCACACACAGATGGGTCTGAGACTCTGATCCCCACACAGATGGGTCTGAGACCCTGATCCCCACACAGATGGGTATGAGACACTCATCCCCAAACAGATGGGTCTGAGACCCTCATCCCCACACAGATGGGTCTGAAACCCTCATCCACACACAGATGGGTCTTGGAACCCTTATCCCACACACAGATGGGTCTGAGACCCTGATCCCCACACAGATATGTCTGAGACCCTGGTTCCCATACAGATGGGTCTGAGACCCCTTTTCCCACACAGATGGGTCTGAGATTTTGATTCCCACACAGATGGATCTAAGACCCTGATCACCACACAGATGTGTCTGAGACCCTGGTTCCACAAAATGACTGAATTCTGTTTTTATGACATGGTGGGTTTTAAATGCAGCGTCCAGGGTTTTACATTTGCTGTATAGGTTGTTGGACATTCGGCACAATTTCAGAAGCTACAGACGGCCATACATTTAATTTTATATGCATTGTGCATAAACTCATTTGGTTTATCCAAAAAGGAAAACTGTAACCCACAATGTTTAGAGCGTTTTATCCTGGCTGAAAAAGAATGTGCTCTGAGTAAAACACTCACCAATATCTGTGTATTGGCACCTCCATCTCCAAAGTGAAATGTCCTATCCAGGAATGAGAAGTTTGACCGCTGAATGTTCTGGATAAGAATCACTTGTGGCTACATTGTAATGTATGAGGATTCCTTCCCATTGCAACACCTCCCTCTAGTGGTAACACACAGTATCTAGTCCCTATAAATCCTCGAAACCAATGGCTAAATGTGCATCATCCAGGGAGGTGATGTGTAATTCTAAAACTGGAAAGAAGCAAAACACTAAAAGGGTCTTGTACGATTGCTGCTATCACCTCCATTCCAGCAAAACTACGGCTGTTCGGAGCAGGACATCCTGAGATCTGCAGTTTCTATGCAACTGAAATGCCCCAGGGTCCTCCTATCCAACCCCCTGCTCAATGCAGGAGTCACTAAACCATCTCAGACAGATGTCTGTCCAGCCTCTGTGTGAAGACTTCCATTGAAGGAGAACTTACCACCTCTTGTGGCAGCCTGTTCCACTCATTGATCACACTCACTGTCAAAAAGTTTTTTCTAATATCTAATCTGTATCTTCTCCCTTTCATTTTCATCCCATTGCTTCTCGTGTTTCCATGCCCAAATGAGAATAATGATGATCCCTCTACACTGTGACAGCCCTCCAGATATTTGTAGACCGCTATTAAGTCTCCTCTTAACCTTCTTTTTTGCAAGCTAAACATTCCCAGATCCTTTAACCGTTCCTCGTGGGACATAGTTTGCAGTCTGCTCACCATCCTGGTCGCTCTTCTCTGAACTTGCACTAGTTTTTCAATGTTTTTTTTTAAATGTGGTGCCCAGAACTGGACACAGTATTCCAGTAGAGGCCTGACCAAGTTGGTGACATGCTAATTCCAAGGCATTGCGGAGCCCTGGTGTTAGGATGTGACCTGTGTGCAACAATAGGAGGCTCGTTAATGATGTCATTTACAGTGGACATACACTTGTTCTGTATGGCTGGAGCAGGACCTCTGGTGAGCTGATGGCACCACATCCTTGGTTCAGAAAACTCGGGCCGGTCACATCTGCAAATTGTATGCATGCAAATAATGAATGAGTGCAGGAGCCGCCTGCCATTTACATGTATTCGTTTGGTCTCTAATTTGGACCATGCTGCAATTTTTTTCCATGTAGACCGATGGTACATGAGGAAAATCAACCCTGTGCACTGGCACGTTGGCAATAATGAGTGCGCGTTCTCCATGTGTAGTCATGTGCCTGTATAATACACTCGTCTGAATGAGCCCCAAGGCTAATTTCACACTTCCATGTTTCCTGGTCCAAGAATGGATTGCATGGCATGATCCAACCACAGGCCTCCTGACTTCAACCAGCCAGTCCGTGCAACGCAATCCATACTCAGACCACCAAGGACACGTTCATAGGGAGCTTTTTGCCAAGATTTTGAAGAAGATCCACTCCAAAATGAGATTAGATTCCTTAAAGGGACAGTACATAATTAGGAGATTTGTCCTCCCTTGTGCTCGTCACTCACTCATGACTTTATGTTCTTGCAGGTCAGTCCAGCTGAATGGGCAGCACCTTGTGATGATCGATGATGGAACACTGCCGGATCTAAAGCCCCGTCCGCTACGGCCCGGCCGCACCCTTGTCATCCCTCCGTTAACCATCGGCTTCTTTGTGGTTAAGAATGTAAACGCTGTGGCTTGTAGATATCGATAGTCACAGCTTGTGCCATAAAAAATACAACAGAGCTGCAACCAAAGACGTGACAAATCACTAAAAGGCAAAAAGCGTGAAATTGCGAGTCTCCTTCCTACAAAGCTGCCGGCCACCAAGTGACTGCACGGCACATTAAGTGCAGCCGGGCCGATGGTAACCTCTCATTATAGTGATCTGCCGGGAAGCTGGGAGCCGGACAAGGCGTTTCCTCCACAATGAGGAATCTTCTCGCCCATGGGAACCAATGGAAATTTTTTGTTTTTATTTTGTGAACTTTATTTGCAGAATTGAAGGCTGAACCTGATTGGTTCCTACAGGAAATACCATGAATCCTACTACTAAAGGAGGAGGTTTGTACATGTGCCAAGAAGAAGCATCTTCCATAGTCTCCATAGATCCATCCACAGAAGATTTTATAATATGAGAGTGTTCGCCATAGATCTTGGCACACATTGGGATATCTGCACCGCCGAGCTGTATGAACATCACAATGGGGTCAATAATAGGGTCAATAATACATAGAGGAAAGTGGGTCCTGGACAAGATCAAAATGGGTCCTCTACTGGTGCTGGTTCAGGCCGCCATTTTAATAAAAGGGTTTGGTGATTATTGGCGTTTGCCACTTGCAAAACAAAACGTTTAGACTTTACCTCTGCAGCCTGACTATCTCCAGTTTTAATATATATTCCATACAGGACTGTGCAGGCAAGAACAGGATTTGTATCTCGGAATAACAATTGAAAAGACACAGTGTGTTAAAGGTAATATATCAGCAGGTGTTTGCTAAGTAATCTGAGAGCAGCAGAATGTAGGGACAGAGACCCTGATTCCGGCGATGTATCACTTACTGGGCTGTATGTTATGTTTCAATATAATCAGTGTTTTATCAGCAGGAGATTATCACTACAGGACTAGTTGTCTTGTGCCCCCTAGTCAACTGCTCTGTATAACCCTGCTCCCCACCACTGACTGCAAGCTTTCTGCCTAGGCACAGTGTACTCAGGAAGTTGCCAGGCAGCAACGTGTGCGGGGTTATAAAGAGCTCAGCATTCCGAGCACTGCTAGATGTGCTACTGAGAAAACAAGGGTTGTATCAAAATGACCTTAAAGCAGATCTGTCACCAGATTATACAATATAAAGTATACATTAGTAAATAGATCACTTAGACCTAATGGGACTGCTGCATTGACTTTGAAAATGCATATCAAAATGACTCTATAATCATGATATTCAAATGAGCATTATGAGTCCTACTAAAGAGTGAGAGAGTCCAAGTATGTTCAGTCTCCTGCCACCCACCCAGCCGGACTGACAGCTGCAGCTTCTACTGAGCAGTGTGAGATCTCAACGGGAGGAGGGATAGTGAGGAGCTGTCGGTCTTGCCAGGTTGGTGGTGATTCAGCAGCAGTGATGAAGGACACTGACAAGTGGTCAATCAGGTTAGGTGGGCCGAGATTCTTCAGCAGCAGAGAGGAAGGACACTGAGGACCTCTCAGTCAGGCTAGGTGGACGATGAATGCATTAAGGCTTCACAAAGAAATATACGGTCATGCTGATTTTCGAAGTCAATTCATCTTTATCAGGTCTGTGACCCTGATGGCATCTCTCATGATTGAGACACTGTAGAGAGTTCTGTCTAAACTCCTGAAAAACAGAATTCGGACAAATGCTCCCAACAGAGCCTTTCACCACAATGAGACCTCCATCAGTCCTAAAAGTAGAAGTCTCTGGTCCCAGTTCTTGGTGGTCGCACACGTGTCTCGTGGAGGCCTACAAATATCCCGTTAACTTTAATGGAGGCTTTTACACCAGCAAAGAGTCTGCCGTCTCCACTTTCTAGGGATTGGTGACCATGGACTCATGATAGATCTACTTAGCGTATGATAAGCTTTCTAGGATTGATTTGGGTCCTCCTGGCACAACAACCCTTCCGTGACAGCTGGGTTACGTCGCCATCACCCTGACATAGGACTGCATGTGACCAGTCTGCACACAGACCCAGACTTACATCCCAAGCTCAAATGAAAAAAAATAAATGTACGGTAAATGTAAGAAACGTAAAATAAGGAAATATTCCCAATGATGTTCTCGCTGGAGTAGATCTTCCGCACGCTTCTCCACAGGCCGCACATGACAGGGATATTTAGTTGCAGACAAAATGGTTATTTATGTTCCGTGAATTTGCAAGAAATTGTAAAACGTTAATTGAGATCAGACAGAAACATGTTCATAAACATCTGTAAAAATTCTACATGGCACCCCGACTGCTCTGCTCTTCCCCGGGCAGGAAGGACTGGTGGGTCATCATTCTCCGCACTCCTTCCATTAAACAGCACACACAGCAGGGATGTGGCAGCTTGTAAGGCAGCACGGCAGGAGAGCACCACTGAATTATAGCGCAGGACTCACAACCAAAGGTCAAGATTTTCCTGATTCCTACAATGCAAAGACCGGGACCCTTCTCTGTAGACACGAAGGTCCCATTTCTTTAGGTTCTTCTTTAGCAGATTAGATGGGACTGTGAGGGTACATTCTCAAGGTCAGTAAATGCTGCGGGTTGGACGCTGCATACATCCGGGGCGTTCATCCCGCAGCGGCCAGATGTTACAGCATAGTGGATGGGATTTCAAGAAATCCCATCTCCACGCTGACATATACAGAACAAGACTTGGATGTGCCATTTCATGCTATTTTTTAATTAGAAAATATATTTTAATTTACTAACCTATTTTTGATACGTTCTATATATAATTATGGGGGTGACAATTTTGCTGCAATTCTGCCCCCTGAAAATAATTTTGAAACATGCTTCACTGCAGCCAAATGGAGACTTCTCATTAACTGGCTGTGAGAAAGTGTTGTGAGCATGCTCTGTGACCTGTGCTGAGAGGTGATCTCTAAACAGCAGGAAGTGACTGCTGAGAAGTGATCTCTATAGAAAAGGAAGTGACTGCAGAGAAGTGATCTCTACAGTACAGGAAGTGACTGCAGAGAAGTGATGTCTACAGAACAGGAAGAGACTGCTGAGAGGTGACCTCTACAGAACAGGAAGTGATTGCAGAGAAGTGACCTCTCTAGAACAGGAAGTGACTGCTGAGAGGTGACCTCCACAGAACAGGAAGTGACTGCTGAGAAGTGATTTCTACAGAACAGGAAGTGACTGCTGAGAGGTGACCTCTACAGAACAGGAAGTGACTGCTGAGAAGTGACCTCTCTAGAACAGGAAGTGACTGCTGAGAGGTGACCTCCACAGAACAGGAAGAGACTGCTGAGAGGTGACCTCTACAGAACAGGAAGTGACTGCTGAGAAGTGATTTCTACAGAACAGGAAGTGACTGCTGAGAGGTGACCTCTACAGAACAGGAAGTGACTGCTGAGAAGTGACCTCTCTAGAACAGGAAGTGACTGCTGAGAGGTCACCTCCACAGAACAGGAAGAGACTGCTGAGAGGTGACCTCTACAGAACAGGAAGTGATTGCAGAGAAGTGACCTCTCCAGAACAGGAAGTGACTGCTGAGAGGTGACCTCTACAGAACAGGAAGAGACTGCTGAGAGGTGACCTCTACAGAACAGGAAGTGACTGCTGAGAAGTGATCTCTACTGAACAGGAAGTGACTGCAGAGAAGTGATCTCTACAGTACAGGAAGTGACTGCAGGGAAGTGATCTCTACAGAACAGGAAGAGACTGCTGAGAGGTGACCTCTACAAAACAGGAAGTGATTGCAGAGAAGTGGCCTCTCCAGAACAGGAAGTGACTGCTGAGAGGTGACCTCTACAGAACAGAAAGTGACTGCAGGGAAGTGATCTCTACAGAACAGGAAGTGACTGCTGAGAGGTGACCTCCACAGAACAGGAAGAGACTGCTGAGAGGTGATCTTTAAAGAACAGGAAGTGACTGCTGAGAGGTGATGACCACAGTCTTCTTAGTACTGGTTAATAGTGCCACCATTGTCCACATTCTGTGTCTGATCTTGCAGCATTTAAGTAAATGTGCCTGTGTACAGAATGAGGCATTGTGCAAACATCACTGCACTTACACTGTGGTGATCAACATAGGTCAATCAAACATTTAGAAGTGTTCCCTCTTGACAAGATTGGATGGTCTGAATTAGCACCAAAAATGGGACCCATTTTAACTATTTCTGCCTCTGACAGCCAATTAGGAGCCCACATAAAGGCTATTATACTGACAAAGTATGGTAACCTCCCTGTGTTCACCTATTGATCAAGGACATTTTTATGATGAAACATCTGCTCCGTCATAATAAGCTGACTCTCAATATTCAGATTTACTTCTTAGTCTAACGATTTAAGAATAGATTAGATTAATTCAATTTTTTCAATTGAATGGAATAAATTGATATGTTACGGGCGTGTTTTGGTGCATGGTACGTCTATCAGGCTCTGTTCACACTTACATCAAGCTTCTGATCTCAAGCATCCCAATACATCCTGATGAGGCCCACTGACTTTTATTGGAGTCCACAAGGTTTCTGATGGAAATCAAGTATTTAGAAAGATCTCTTGAGGACTCCACTATTCTTGACATAAAAAATACAGCACCTAGAGGAAAATTTACAACTCGGACATTTATGGCATAACCACATGCCTGCTCAGCAATCTTTAGATGTAAATGGTGAGAGCTGCGCCAGAGCGACTACCTCTCTATTTGCATAGATGGAGCCTTATTCTTGAGATGAGACCCACAATATCATACAACTATGGAATATCCTGTGGATATGTCATTGTTAGAGCAACCCTAGCTCCAACTTACAAGTGTCTTGGATTCGGTCTATGGTCGATGGCTTGTGATTTCCAACAATCTCCAATGTTTAAAGGAGTGTTCGTTTATTTTATACCCTTCATGAAAAATAGGAGTTCTGTGCATAAATGTAGGTGGTATATACAGTGGCTTGCAAAATAATTCAATCCCTTGTCATTGTTTGTGCTTTTGTCATTGTTTGTGCGTTTGTGTTTGTGCTGCATGCGTTTTGCATCATTTCGTTTTCTTTTTATTGTGAAGAAAACAACAGATAGGACAAAATACCTTAAAACTTCAGTGTGCATAACTATTCACCCCCTAAAGTTAGTACTTTGTAGAGCCTCCTTTTGCAACAATAACAACTGCAAGTCACTTTGGATAAATCTCTGAGCTTCCCACATTTTGCCACTGGGATTTTTGCCCATTCCTCAAGGCAAAACTTCTCCACTACTTCAATTTAGATGGTTTCCTCCGGTGAACAGCAATCTTCAAGTCTGATCACAGATTCTCAATTGGATTAAGGTCTGAGCTTTGACTAGGTCACTCCAAAACATTTATATGTTTCCCTTAAACCACTCGAGTGTTGCTTTAGCAGTATGCTTTGGGTCATTGTCTTGTTGGAAGGTGAACCTCCATCCCAGTCTCAAATCACCGACAGACTGAAACAGGTTTTGCTCAAGAATATCTCTGTATTTTGAACCACCCATCTTCCTCCCAACTGAGACCATTTTTCCTGTCCCTGCTGCCGAAAAACATTCCCAGGGCATGATGCTGCCTCCACCATGCTTAATTGTGGGGATGGTGTTTTGGGGGTGATGAGCTGTGTTGGTTTGGCGCCAGACATAGTGTTTACCTTGGTGGGTAAAAAGTTAAATTTTGGTCAAGAGGAACCTTACAATTTTTGTGTGTGAGTAAAGGCTTATGGTGGTTGTATGGACGGATACCCCAGTCTCTGCTTTGGAACTCTGCAGCTCTTTCAGGGTTACCTTTGGCCTCTGTCCTGCATCCGTGATTAACATCCTCCTTGCCCGGGCTGAGAGTTTTGGTGGGCAGCCCTCTCGTGGCAGGTTTGTTGTGGTACCATGTTCTTTCTATCTGATGATCATGGATTTGATGGTGCCCCGGGGGATCAGCAGAGTTTGGGATTTTTTTTACATCCAAACCCTGACTTTGGTGTTTGGTTAGTAGGGCCTCTTGTTAATGGTGTTGCAGCCTCTGTGGTCTTTCATAAAAGGTAAAGTGTATATACTGCCAGCTATGTGACACTTAGATTGCACACAAGGGGACATCCTGTCACTAATTTATAGGGGCTTCATAGCAAAAGGGGTGAATACATATGCACATGACAATTTTTAGTTATTTGAGCCCATAAATTTAATTTGTGCCTATATTTTTCTTACTTCACTACCTTAGACTATTTAGTGCTGATGCATCACACACAAATCGGATTACAAAAATATTTAAACACAGGTTGTGATGTAACAAAATTAGTAAAAAGTCAATGGGGGGTGTGAATATTTTCGCAAGCCACTGTATATAACAGCAGAATTCATGACTATACAATAAGTAAAAGACACTTCCTGTGTCAACCCAGCTGAAACATTTCTCTCCAGTTTTCTGTTCTGATAGTGTAAGGAAGGGGTAATGTCTTTAAGCCTGCCAGAACCTAAAACCATAAATGTCTAAGCTGTTTGGAGTTTGCACCATGGATCTATCTTAAAGGAATATTCCAGTAATCTGCATCGGGAGGTGATGTTAAGACTAACATTATCAGTTTGATAATGTGCCCAAATTCTGTTCATTAGACCCCGTATGTGGAAAGGAGCAGGGTCAGAACATCCCTTTAATGTCAACTTGATAGATACCTTGAGGGAACCCAGACGAACCTCATTATAAGTCAGTGGGGATTGCTGGCACTGTGTAATAGTTATGGACATACACCTTGGGCACTGTTCACATTTCGTCTTTTTTTCCATAGGGAGTATTGTACTGAAATCCATTGTAATGCCATACTTTGGCTCCCATTATATATTACATGTACCACTCGGTATAGGATACGCCTTTGGAATAAGCTGGGTTTATGTAAACATTTAGAATGCTCGTCGGGAACTTTACAGGTACACATGGCAAAAACAAGATGCGAACTAAGCCTGAGATGTATCATGCTAATGATCCCAGCAAATTATATGATATGTTACCGACTCTCCTTATAGGGAATCTGTCAGCAGTTTTTTTCTATTTAATCTGAGAGCTGCATAATGTAGGGGCAGAAACCCTGATTCCAGCGATGTGTCACTTACTAATCTGCTTGTTGTAGTTTCAATAAAATTAGTGTTTTATCAGCAGGAAATTATCACTAGAGGACTAGTTGTCTCATGCCATGTAGTCCTCCTGCTCTGTGTAACCACGCCCCCACCATTGATTGGCAGCTTTCTGCCTATGCACAGTGTACACAGAAAGCAGCCAATCAGTGGTGTAGGCGGGTTTATACAGAGCTCATCATTTAGAGAACTGGTAGATCTGCAGCAGAGAAAACTGTGATCTTATCAAAACTACACCAGGCAAACCAGCAAGTTATACATCGCAGGAATCAGGTTCCCTGCCCCTACATCATTCTGCTCTCAGATGGCATAGCAAACGCCTGGTGACAGACTCTGTTTAGTGGAACCTGAGAAGATAACGCTTCTAGTACAAATGCTGTATCTGTGTGTTGTAAATGTTGTGTAATAAATTATATTTTCTGAAAAAAAGGGAGATTTTTATTATGTTTCTGTTTAGATGGGATATTTTATGGGAACGTGTTTTAAGTTGTTAATATTTTCTTTACTCAGACAAATCATATTTTATTACGGAGTGTGTGATTATGAGCATAGAGAAGTATGAAATAAATAATATTCTTACATTTAGAAGGAATTTCTGTGGTTATTGCTTTATTCATGTGGGGACGAAGAAATCTGATGCTTGATCTTAGGGTGGCTAAGAAACACTCTACTCTCGCTCTCTAGAAATTCGGGACACTTTGGCCAAATATTATTTAAAATTAGATACTGTTCATACAATCATAAATGAGGGCATCCTTAGAAAAAAAAAAATCGACCCTGGAAAATGCAGATGCACTTGTTGATGGATCGTCACGGGTCGCCCGCCGTCACACTGGTTCATGTCTTAAAGATTTGGAAGTTGGTTGGCAGAAATTGGTCTAAATCAAGGATCAACAACCTGGGGTTAACGTGTGACCCCTACAGAGTGAAATATTTCCAAGGCACCATTGTAGGCCGAATATAGAAATATTTGACTCTTTGGATTTGCTATGTGTTTGACTACAAAGTGCCCAAATTATACATTATCACACGACATTAAACCCTCAAATAGGGTCAAATTAACATCACGAGCAGCTAGAGGTGGTACAAATGTGTTCACGCATCCCATTCTGTCGGCCACGGCAGCGGAGTCCTGAGATCCGCCTCTTTACTGGTGATTAGCCTGGTGGTTGCCTTTGATCAGCCGGCCTGGCATAATGTCGCATGTGTGCCACGCCGCTACAATGACATCGCTCCAGTCCCGAAAAACAAAGGATGATCGCTGTTGCCAGTAGGTAAGAGATGGTAATCCCTCTCCCATCCAGAGGCCATAGACTGATGGAATGGGACGTACAAATCGATTTGCACCAATTCTACAAGCAACCATTGGGTAGCAACATGTAGACTATTATTATTATTATTTAATGCTTTTTGGCTCGATTTCGAGCTATGGCGACTTGATGGATGAACGATCTGTAAAAACAACCCAACAGTTTTTCAAAATCGTATATAGAGCCAAGAGGAAAGGAAAGGATGGACACGCGTGCATTACATAAAGCAGCAAAGGCAATACTAAGGAAAATGGAGAAAAGTACTGCAAAAACCATAGGCAGAAGCAAAACAAGGACACCCAACAGTGATGAGCGAACGTGCTCGGATAAGGCGTTATCTGGCCATGCTCTGGTGCTAACCAAATGTCTTCAGTGTTCGAAAAATATGCATGTCTCATGGCTGTTGGACAGCCGCAACACATACAGAGGTTGTCTAACAAGCAGGAAATCCCCGCATGTGTTGCTGCTGTCAAAGAGCCGTGAGACATGCAGACGCGGGGACTCGAACATATTATCCAAACACGCCAAAGACACACTGTTAGAACCCGAGCATGGCGGATAACACCTTATCATTCATCATTAGCGCCCAACTCTTTGTCATTTATAGAATTGCTTATCCTATCGGACAGAAGGACCTCTTGGGCTTAAGTGCCTAAGTCCTTCCACAGCCTCCGCGCCCCTATAGCTAAGCCCTGGGCAATATTGTTGTGGCTTTGTTGCAGGATGTCAAACGCAGCTCCCGGCCGCAGTAACATGTGCTCCACATTTTAGTGTTTTGACAGCTGGAAAAAGTTCTAACGAACGACAATTACTTAACAAGTCTAAGCAGCGGGTGAACGTCTGACATGAACTGCACAGTAATAAATGCTGCCCATCTATGACGGAGTATCTACTGGCCACGTTGTGATGTCTCACATTCCTGCACGCTGTGTGTAGACGGGTCACGGTAATAGGAGTTGTCATATGAACCCATAAAACGTCCTGATATCTGTACAGACGGGGTAGCTAATCAAGCCACAAGGGTAAAAATAAGAAAATAATAGTCATAATATGCCAAGAGAGAAATGATGTGATTGTAAGGAAAAGCACAAGTTACTCAGGAGCTTCTGAAGCTGAAAAAGGCTGCAGGGCAGAGAAGGAGACTTCTGGACCTTAGTTCTTCAGCATTGCAGAAGCCTTTACTGCTTTGCCACTTATTAGCGCTGCACTGAAACTGTGGATCCAGGAGCTGGGGGGCCACGTATTCGTATAGATGGAGCAGGACACAGACATTGTAGTGTAAAGTGGCTGGATGGGGCTTTAAAGAGGACCTTTTAGTGGATTTTTTTGCATTTAAACTAAGCATTTCCTCCTATTGTAGCTGGTCTGCTGATTCTGGAACAGTTTTTCTTTTTCTTCTGCGCCCCTCCTTTCCAAAGTTATTTCCCCTGGAAATGATGGTGCAAATTTTCCCTTCAAGCAACTGGGCGTGTATTGCAGAACCTCTCTGTGGGCGTGGCCGTGTTTTGATTGGCCAGCATCAAAAGAGAAGTTGTGTAATACACGCCCTGTTGATTGAAGGGAAAATTTGCACCATTATTTCCAGGGGAAATAACTTTGGAACGGAGGGGCGCAGAAGAAAAAGAAAAACTGTTCCAAAATCAGTGGATCAAGGCAATTTTAGAAAGTTCTCATTAAAGATAAAGTGAAATTTCCTCTTTAACCCATTTACCCTCGAGGGTGTTTTGCACGTTAATGTGCAGGCTAATTTTTACAATTCTGACTACTGTCCCTTTATGAGGTAATAACTCTGAAACACTTCAATGGATCCTGGTGATTCTGAGAAAGTTTTTTCGTGATATATTGTACCTTATGATAGTGGCAACATTTCTTGGATATTACTTGCGTTTATTTGTGAAAAAATGGAAATTTGGCGAATATTTTGAAAATTTCTCAATTTTCCAATTTTCACGCCCTTAAATCACAGAGGTATGTCGCACAAAATACTTAATAAGTAATCTTTCCCACATGTCTACTTTACATCAGCACAATTTTGGAAATATTTTTTTTTATTAGGAAGTTATAAGGGTTAAAAGTTGACCAACGATTTCTCATTTTCACAACACCATTTTTTTAGGGACCACGTCACATTTGAAGTCATTTTGATATGATAGAAAATACCCAAAAGTGACACCATTCTAAAAACTGAACCCCTCAAGGTGCTCAAAACCACATTCAAGAAGTTTTTTAACCCTTCAGGTGCTTCACAGGAATTTTTGGAATGTTTAAAAAAAATGAACATTTAACTTTTTTCCACAAAAAATTTACTTCAGATCCAATTTTTTTTTATTTTGACAAGAGTAGCAGGAAAAATTGGACCCCATATAATTTGTTGTGCCATTTCTTCTGAGTACGCTGATACCCCATATGTGGGGGTAAACCACTGTTTGGGCGCATGGCATGACTTTTTGAATGCAAAATTTGCTGAAACAATTGGCAGACGCCATGTTGCGTTTGGAGAGCCTCTGATGTGCCTAAACAGTGGAAATCCCCCACAAGTGACACCATTTTGGAAACTCAACCCCTCAGAGAACTGATCTAGATGAGTGGTGAGCACAATGAACCCTCAGATGCTTCACAGAAGTTTATAACGTTGAGGCGTAAAAATAAAAAAAATAAAAATGTCCCCACAAATATGTATTTAGCACAAAATCTTGCATTTTCATAAGTGTAACAGGAGTAATGGAACCATACAATTTGTAGTGCAATTTCTCCTGAGTACGCCGATATCCCATATGAGGGAGAAAACTACTGTTTGGGTGCACGGCAGAGCTCGAAAAGTAAGGAGCGTCATTTGACTTTTTGAATGTAAAAATTCCTCGAATCATTAGCGGACGTCATATCTCATTTGGAGAGCTCTTGATGTGCCTAAACAGTGTAAACTCCTCACAAGTGACTCCATTTTGGAAACTAGACCCATCAATGAATTCATCTAGGGGTGCAGTGATTGTATTAATACCATGGGTATGTCACAGAATTTTGTGCCATTGGGCAGTGAAGAAAAAATAACTAGATTTTTACCACCAAAATTTTGTTTTGGCCAAAGATTTTACATTTTCACCCAAGAAGTTGGTAAAAATGACACCAAAATTTGTCCCACAATTTCTACTGAATGTGGCAATACCCCGTATGTGGCTTTTACAGTACCACATAGCCATACGGAGAGACTCGGGAGGAATGGAGCGCTATTTGCCTTCTGGAGTGCAGATTTTCCTAGAACAGTTTGTGGACTCCATATACAGAGCTCCTGATTGCTAGAAGAGCAGAATTCCGCCTCAAGTGACCCCATTGGGGAAACTATACCCCTGGGGGAATTTATCTACAGGTGTAGTGACGATTTTGACTCCATGGGTATTTTCCAGAAACAAGCAACAATGAAATGTTGTTGAATGAAAATTGCAAACTGCCGTTGTAGTGACCAGCACGCTGTAGTGACCTGTACGTTATGCCCAGCCCGTGCTTCTGGAGACATACACCCGAAAGTTAGGTGGGCTCTCATTGCTTCAGAAATGCCAAACGTGGATGCAATATGTGGTTTAGGTACACTGTGGGGCTCAGAAGGGAGGCAGGCATTTAGATTTGGGAGGGCAGAATTTGCTGAATTTCTTTTGGCAGGTGAAGAGCCATTTTTGCAGCTGCTAGACAGCCTGAATACATGTGGGGATTCCCTAACAAAGAGGCAACCGCATGTGTTCAGGCTGTCTAACAGCCGCAAATCATGCAGCTGCAGGGACAAAAACATAATCTACGAGCACGCCCAAGATACTCGGAGAACACCCGAGCATGCTCAGAAAACTCAAGTAACGAGCACACTCGTTCATCACTAGTCATAAATCATCTTAGAAGATGGCTCAGGAAAAGAAAGATAAGGGTTACAGACCCTGCTGTCAGAATCAGCTCACTGGCTGTCATAAGCCTGATATGTGCAGTAATGCACAGAGGCTGTAGGAGGCAAACAGTGCAACATTTATAATGAAAACCTATTATGAAATAGCTTTTTTAACTCAAAACACAAGCATCTAAATACAATTCTCCTAAACTGAGCAGGACATTAGCATTCTGGATACATGTAAGCTAAGCATCAGTGCTCAATGTCAGGTAGCAGCTGCAAAAGCAAATAAGATTTTTGGGGTGTATAAAAAAAACAAACCATTGTTTCCTATGTAAAATTGTCCAGCTAAAAAGCCTTCTAAGACCCTATCTAAAATGCTCCACATATATAAAAGAACAAAGGAAAGCAATAGAGGGTTCAAAGGATGACAACTATATTATTAAATTGGAATAGAAGCTCCTCTTACAAAGAAAATCTATAAAAATCTATAAAAATCAGCCTTGCTCACCTTAAAGCTAGACATCTTAGAGGTTATCTCATTCCTTGTATGCATATTTGTGGCCAATTCAAAGACTGACACTTTAGTAATAGTTTCTTAGGACTTTAAAAAGGAGGAAAGACTATTTAGATATTATTGTAGGAAAGGATTCTTTAGTTAGGACAGTGCAAATATTAATGCCCTACCCCAATGTAAGGGTGTGGACTATATTGCCCTGTTTCTGAAGACAACAATCGCGCAATGTATATGAGGGCATGCGTTTTATGTATAGTGTCATGTGTAACGTGAACTATGTACTGTGGTTTTAGTGTGAGTGATGTTAGAAAAAGGCACTCACTTCCTGGTAGTGACTCAGATAGGGAAGTACAGTCACAAGGTCAAGTTCAGTTGCAGTGGGCTGCTAGGGCCGGCATGTACCAATCGTTCAAGACAGTGGGAGGCAATACTTAAAACCTTTGTGGAAATTCTGGCCTCGTCAGGAGCCCAAAGCTTAGTGTGGGGCTGATGGGCTCATTGTGCCCTCTGGCGCACAGGGGAAAATGGACGCAGAACCGTGTGAAGGGCAGGTGGCTGATCTCGGTGCACTGTGGAACTGGACAGGATATCCCTGGGGCTGACAGAGTCTGTGGGCGTAGGCCGTAGGGATAGTCCATGAGGAATGAATGGTAGGGCTGAAGAGGTGTTGTAACACCTTAGGAATTCAGTTGTCACAGTGGTATTGCCTTCCTCATGGGGAGGGGGATGCCATGCCTGGAAGCGACAGGGACCCCTTTAACAGGTAACATGTACATACAACACTGTTCTGACTCCAGGCCAGAAGGGGGAGCTCGAGACCCGGTTTGAGGGTAACTCCCCTATATATTGTGGCTGGAGGAGGAGTAAGTAGTCAGTTTGTGAGTGGGGAGTCTGTGAGGAGAGCAGAGCAGACATGCGGTTCTGCAGCTCCTGACAGGAGGGTCAGACAGTCTGTAAGCGACAGTGAGGGGAGAAGGAGCACAGGAGAAAAGAGAAGCTGGAGTGGAGCTGCGAGTGGGCTCACTCAAGGTTTGAGAGCAAGAAACCGGAGGCCGGAATTTCGAGGTTGTGGGAATAACTATGCCCCACAGCAGAAACCGGTGGGCAGGAGATTCCAAGTCTCCTGGCCATCATTACACCCGAAGGCACAGCAGCAGATAGAGCCCAGAGTCACCACGAGAAGGGACACCTGTAAAAAGGCTTGAGTTGCCTGCCATGTGGGTAGTGTCCACCTAAACGGACAGAGAGAAAGTGAGGACCTTGTGTGAAGCTTCAGGCAGCAAGGAACTGAGAACACAGCACAGTAAGGAAGGCTTCCAACCCCACCTGGCTAGGGGGATTCCGAATCGCTTCCAGGCTGGCCGGACTCCAAAGACCGCCTGTAACCTGTACCTGAACTGCATCAGTAAAAGGTAAAGAAACTGCAACCTTGTGTCCTCCAATTCTTTCCTGCACTTCACCATCTATCATGCTTAACAACTACACCGGGAGCCCTGGGGCTAAGTTCTACCTGTGGGGAACTATACCATCCCTGCTGCAATACCATCATCCCCAGAGGACCCCTTTAAGCAGCGTTAGCCATCCCTGGCCGAGTACCACAGGTGGTGTCACGAACATTACTCTTTAGACTTTATTTCCCCTTCCATTAATCACCTTTTACTGGACCCCCAGGGCCACGGACCGGGTCACTGCCATCGTGTACCCCACAGTCCTAGAGGGCACTCTGGTGTCATGCTAAGGAAGTAAAGAATGTGAAGTACTTGGTATTCCCTGAGTTGTGTGCGGCAGCTTCTGAGCACGAAGACCTGTAGACAGCAGAGGCCTGCGCCCTATAAGTGAGTGTGATGCGCCCCACACCTCGCAGCACACTGGGACTGGGACACTATTTTCCTGTAAAGTGCCAGAGCGAAACCAGATATCAACTCGGTCATGACTACTGCTCTCCAGCGAGAAATCAAGACTGAGTGGCTTTGTTAAGATTATTTTGGAAATCACAGATTTCTCCATATTACTTACTGTTGTTTGATGTTTGTTCCATAAAGTTTACTACAAAGTGTATTAAAAAATATTCTTGCATCATTTTTAGGAACATTACAAAAATAGAAATGATTCTGGGGCTCACTGTTAGAGGTTCTGCCTCTGAAACTACACTGGATACAAATGTATGGAGGAGCGGTGGACTGTTTGCCTTCACTGCATCTGGGAATTGCTGTCCTTAAAGACAGGAGTGATGTAGACCAGAGGACCACTGTGACTCTCAGTGGTCCACACATCTAGCGCTGACTCTGGTCATTGACTATCACCTTCTTCGCATAGGTTTAGTTGGAATGTTCCTTTAAAAACTATCATGGGCTTACTGAGCACTTTGTAGCCACAAGTCTCTCCTGAGCAGGTGTGGATAATGGCTCTCTGGATGCTCGCATGCATATACTCCTTGTCTACAGTCCACATCCTATGGGAGCGCAACCAAACCCTCATAGTTTCTTCAATAAAAGTGCCTGGAGGAGTAAACTTGTCCGGGCAGAACAAAACAGAAACAGAATATCCGTATTTCTTCTCCTTGAAACTCAAAGAAAGCTTTAACCATTTTCTTGGACCTCTGACCCCTGAGCTGTGTCTTTAATTAGTGAAATTTACCATAAGGGAAACCATCATAATCTGGTAAGTATCTCGTGCATTCCTTCCCCAAATCTGAGATCTGCTTTCCTTTTAGTCTCCCCTGGCGGTGACGTTTGTGTAATGGACAGTAAGGCTGCGAATGTGACGCTCGCTGCTCTGACGACCGGACCGGTGGATTCATTAATGTCCCAAATCCCCGCAGTTGTCCCCCAGAGGACAGATCCGACCGTATGTTACCACCGAGTTGTCAGAGAATCCATCAAGATTCCTGAAAGGGGCTCAGACTAAATCCATCTTGCTGTAGCGCCTGTCATCTCTCATTACTGCGCAGGCCGGGGCTCACAAACCAGGAACAAGTGCAGTTTTGGCACTTCTTAGAGAACTGATGTGAGCGGGTAACAGGAAGAAAGAAGCGAGGAGGACCAGGCATCCATCCAGCCAGACGGCTCATACGCTTCTTATTAGCAGGGCCAGAATGGGTCCTGCGGCTGAAACTCTTCCTCCTGAGAAACCTTCATCAGCCCCTTCCGCTCCTCAGATGACGCAGATGCACACGGAGCGTTACGGATATGGTGGTAGAACCCCGGGCAGGAACGCTGGGGTCTACATACTGACAAATATAATGGACCCCGAAATGGATCCGTGCCTTTCATAATCATAAATGTAAACATTGATGCATTTCATAAAAATGAACTCAACTTTTTATTATTTTTTATAATTTTCTCTGGGGAAATGCAGGGGATTAGAAGTCACTTACATGCATTTTTTCTTACAGTGATTTGCAAAGTTTCCATGCTGGAAAAAATTATAAAAAAAAAATAAATAAATAAAAATGTAGTTACTCTTTAATATACATATATAGCTTTCAGAAATTCAGAGCTTCATATCCCCTGCACAGACATAGAATTATATGATGCATTCTGGCTGCCTGCAGCCACCACTAGAGGGAGCGCACTGCATACTGTATTATTATTATTGAGTTCAGTGTATGCACAGTATGGAGTCGGCTCCCTCTAGTGGTGACTGTAGCAATCAGCATTTTATCATTTAGCTCTGTGTCTCTTTATCAGAAAAATTAATTATGGACTTATTTATTGATGGAGCGGCCGCCAACATGATGGCCTGCGCATGACAATAGTGTGTGACAGTGATCTATGTGCTTTGTGTAGCGTAGACATTCCTATTAACTTTGAGCGATTGGCACAATAAGCAAATGGCATTGGCGCACTACAGTAATTGCATGCTGCCATCATGTTGGCGGCTGAATCATCTGGATCTTGTGCATAAGCCTCGCTTGACATATGCATACTCAACCGCTGCTTCATTCATTGACTATAGAACTGCTGGATATAGGTGAGTGCATCACAAATTCATTTCTAATAGTCCCAGAGATAATGAATGAAGCAAAGGTCGAGCATGCAATCAGTACATTTTCCAGGATAGGGTATAACTTTTGAAATTTAGAATACCCCTTTTAGCAAATTCACATGAATTAACGTTTTAGAGTGGATCTGTCACCAAATTTCACAATTCAACTGCATTAATAAATATATCTTAGACCCAATGAGGCTGGTGTACTTACTGTGAAAATCCATTCCAGAATAACCGTAAAATCTCAATATTAAAATGAGTTTGATTAAAGAGTGAATCCAAGTGTATTCAATATAAACCCACCCACCCATCCAGAAGACGGCTGCAGCTTGTGCTGGGCAGTGTGAGATCTCGGCATCAGCAGCGGAGAGGAGGGACACTGAGGAGCTGGAGATCAGGCTAGATGGGCAGGGATTGAGAGTAAACTTTCCTAAACGATTATTCAGCCATGATGATGTGGAGTTTGACAGTAAGGGCGTATTCACACAAAGTTATTTTATGTGGACTGTTAAGAGAATTCACATCATAATACTCAGTGTGAACATACCGGAAGTACACCAGCCTCATCAGGTCTATGAAATCTAATTAACAATCTCTGCAGTTTGTATTTGGAAATCTGGCATCAGATCTGCTTTACAATTAATTCTTTATTTCCTTTTGGTTATCGGACAGGTGTGATCTGGTTTTATATGGAAGCCGCCATCGTTTTCAGATCCCGGAAAACTCCTTAAATTTATGTATCTGTATGGAAACATGTAAGTAACCCATAAGATGTGGCGGAGGACGGTCTCCACTCCCATAGGGCGAGGCTTCATTCTTACTTCATTCTTCATTGTATTTTTACTGTTTAAAGGTTAAATAGGGAAATAAAAAAGGGACACAGCTTGGTCCTCGTCCTTCTTCAGTCTCCCCGGCGGCCTCTTCTTACAACACATGACACTTGCAGCAAGGGGTAATTTATTACTGTGTTAATAAGGCAGCGCAGAGCAGGGGTCCACATGTGTGCAGCGGCTCAGGGGTCCGCAGAGCGCACTCTCAGACAGGAAGCGCGCTCACTCCCGGTAACATCATTCATCCATCTCTCTCACTCCTAACACTGATCGGGAGCCATCACAGTAATGATCCCATAATCTCCTATCAATCTGTTTAGCGGAATGTTTTATGTCAGGTTTATAAGTCCTGTCCCCCTTACGGTATCGTCATTCGTTTACTTGTGACTTTTCCCATCATTTCTGTCTCGGGCTGGTGCACGGTATAAGGAGCTGCGCTAAATGGTGGAATCCTAGCTACCTGAAGCTGCCACTAGGGGGCGCTCACTGCATATTGATGTGTTACCAGGCCGGGTCATGCGCCATTCTGCCCAGTTCACACCTGAGTATTCAGATAGGAAGTGTCCTGTCGCTACTTAAAGATGGAACAGCGCTGCGTTAAATTTGCTACATTGTATCTCAGCACTGGGTGATCTCTGGCACTACGTTGCGTCAGTTCTGCTACATTGTTGAGCCAGCTCTGCTACTCAAGTTATGTCAACTCTGCTACTCTGTGTTGCCAACATCATCGCGACAGTTCTGCTCTATTGTGTATTAACACTTGTCTACTTCCATGTGCCAGCTCTGTTACATTGTTGCATCAACTCTGCTGCATCATGAATTAGGGATCTGCTACATCAGTTCCCATAGTTCCAGCTCTGCTACATTTGTCACAGTTCTTGCAACTTATCCACCAGCACCACATGTCTGTGCTGCATAAGGACTGCTCATCCAGAGCAACAGCTTTCAGGATCCATCTCACCTGCGCCTGCTGTGCATTTCTACAGCGAGCAGGAGGTTGTATAAAACTAATCAAAAACCTGCCCAAAATTGGGTGTTGTGAGCGTTTCTGTGGGTGAATTTTAAGTGTCCCGATTTTGGCCATTAAAGTGACGGCTTTTCTCCTCTGGTGCCCAGCTCTAAGGGTCCTACTTCCCCCAATGATGTGCTCTGGATGCCCCTTTAGTGCTTCTGCCTTAGTATAAAAAAGGGGTGGGAGCTGTAAAAAGGGGCATATAGTCGAAACATTGTCAGCTTTCTGCCTATGCACAGTGTACACAGAAAGCAGCCAATCCGTGTTACCCAGAGATCAGCATTCTAGAGAACTGCCAGATCTGCAGCAGATAAAACAGTGTAAAATACAGATTTTTGTATACTTTGCCCCCATTCATTTGAATGGATAGAAACCTTGTAAAAGCTCTGAAAGACAGGCTCACTCCAGACACCCATAGCAGCTGAGCCCAATTTAAAAAGAGTTTTCATGATCCCTTCTCACCTGATCTATAAGTTGCTGCGTGATATAGGGGCCGGAGACTGTTCTGCATCATTAGGTCACATATTGTCCTAGCACAATACCATGGAGTAAATGGAGGATTCCAGCACTGCCGCCCAGTGGTCATGAGTGGCACTGCATGGTACTGCTATCTGCAGTTTGTAACAGGCTACTTCTTAAAAGGTATTAATTACACTATTCCGCAATTGGATACTATTTCAGTAAATGGGCACTTCTAGAAGAATTTCATCACACAAAGGAGTGTAAACTGTAAAGTAATTGGAAAAAACTACAGTTCCACAAAGAGATCCCATATATTATGAATTTATTGATTTGCAAACAATTAAAATGAATACACTAACAAAATGTCATGTAGGGGACTTCCGGAAGAAGCTGACGGCAAAACGCGCGTCGGGGTGAGGGGACGCTGTGTGAGACACTTCTATTGCTTCCACATCCTTGTAAGGTAATGCCATTATGTATCATTGATGTTTGGCTAATAAATGTAAGCCCCTTTATCTATATGGGATACATGCAGCACTATAGCACTTTATGAGATAATACTTGGGGGCCTTAATTTATATCTAGTAGTACCATTAGGCAATTTACGAATTGATGTTCATAAGGCTAATATAATGGGCAATATAATGCCTGACTATATATATAGATGGATTAATTGAAACATGTTAATAGGTAAAAATGCATAATATAAAATGCTCCTTTTTCCATCTATTTCTGCCAATGGATGTTTTAGTGTCTCTCCCCTACATGACATTTTGTTAGTGTATTCATTTTAAATGTTTGTAAATCAATACATTTATAATATACGGGATCTCTTTGTGGAACTGTAGTTTTTTCCAATTACTTCACGGTGTCCTTCTTAAAAGGGTCTGATTTATTGCAGGAACAAATCTGCCAAAATCTGCATATAAATCTGCATCAAAAGGTGAGTATTTTGTTGCATATTTTGCTGAGGATTTTCCATTGCAGGTTCCAAAAGTTGTTGCTAAGTAAAAGAAGAATGAGAATACTTGTCGTCATCTCCTGCTCCTGTGATAAGGCCTCCAATGGCCCCCACTGATCTCTGATCCTCTGGCTTCGACAACGATGGCGAAACACATCATCGCTCGCTAGAGGCGGCTAACAGAGACCGTCAGGAAGACCGGGGAGTCGCAAAATATTTCGGACAGGTTGGTACGATTATGGCAACATGACGTCTACATGTTTTGTATTTTTAGTACTTTTACTTAATACAATTTTAAGAAAAAAGTAAATTTTTGTGACATTGAAAATAATTTTTTTGTGCCTTATTTGAATAAAAAGTTGCACGATCCTTTCTATGCAAATTGTCTCTGCAGAGCAGAAGAGGACTAGAACTCTAGTGCCACCTATTGGAAGTAGCAATCCTAACAGTCAATGTCGACCCTTTAACGAGCCTTGTCACATGACTTAGGATAAAAGCCAAACCAGAATCTCAATCTGCACACACTGTTTCGGGATATTGCCCCTCGTCAGTGCAAAGTGTGAGATCTGATTTGGCTGTGTGAGAGGCGTCTGACCGGGATCAAAGAAGTATAATTTCTTCTTGTGGAGAGTGACATGTTAAGCATGCCAAGATGAGGAGACTTAGGCTACTTTCACACTAGCGTCGTACGACGCACGACAAATTGCGTTGTTGCAACGTACCGACGCAAGCAGTGAAAGCGCCGCACAACGGGGGCAGCAGATGCTGTTTTTCAACGCATCCGCTGCCCCATTGTGAGGTGCGGGGAGGCGGGGGCGGAGTTCCGGCTGCGCATGCACGGTCGGAAAAGACGGTCTCGACGCACCAAAAACCGTTACATGCAACGTTTTTTGGTGGTGACAGACCGACGTGTGGCAATGCGTCGCACTGAGTCGCTAATGCAAGTCTATGGAGAAAAAACGCATCCTGCAAGCACTTTTGCAGGATGCGTTTTTTCTTCAAAACGACGCATAGCGATGTGCAGTGCACGACGCTAGTGTGAAAGTAGCCTTAAAGGGAACCTGTCACCTGAATTTGGCGGGACCAGTTTTGGGTCATATGGGCGGGGGTTTTGGGTGTTTGATTCACCCTTTCCTTACCCGCTGGCGGCATGCTGGCCGCAATATTGGATTGAAGTTCATTCTCTGTCCTCCAGAGTACACGCCAGCGAAAGGCAATATTAATATATATATAAAAACCCCGCCCATATGACTAGGAATTTAGGACCTGAGAATTATGTCACGGCTTGTGATTGGTCGCGTGGCGGTCACATGAACGGCACGCGACCAATCAGAAGCCGCGACGTCATGGAAGGCCATAAACGCGCTCATTTTAAGCAAAGAAGGCTGCCGGTTACCAGCGGTGATGTCCAGGGGCCTCCGGACAGGTGAGTATATCAATATTTTTTATTTTAATTCTTTATTTTACACATTAATGTTGTTTCGATACCGATTCCCGATACCACAAAAGTATCGGATCTCGGCATCGGAATTCCGATACCGCAAGTATCGGCCGATACCCGATACTTGCGGTATCGGAATGCTCAACACTAATCCTAAGTCATGTGAAAAGGTTTGTTAAATGGTCGACATTGACTTTTAGGATTGCTACTTCCTATAGGTGGCACTAGAGTTCTTGTCCTCTTCCTCTCTGAAGACACAATTTGCATATTTCTCAGAGGAGCATTGCAGTTTTAAGTCTCCTCATCTTGGCATGCTTAACATGTCACTCTCCACAAGGACAAAATTATACTTTTTGGATCATGATCCTTTCTACATACTTTTCAATGTTGCATTTTAGCCTATAACTGCACACACAAAAAAATAAATTATACTTTACAAGGCTACAGGAGTGCCATAAGGCTGTGGCTACATGGCAATGTGTGTCGCATGACCATTTTAGAGCTCTGATTTTGCTGCAAATAAAACATATTGCAGATGAAACACTGGTCATGTGCGACTTGCATTGATGCCTATAGCAAATGTGTTGCATGTGACTTGCATTGAAGCCTATGGCAAATATGTTGCATGCAACTTGCATTGAAGCCTATGGCAAATGTGTTGCTTGTGACTTGCATTGAAGCCTATGGCAAATGTGCTGCATGTAACTTGCATTGAAGTCTATGGCAAATGTGTTGCGCATGACTTGCATTGAAGCCTATGGCAAATGTGCTGCGTGAGACTTGCATTGAAGCCTATGGCAAATGTGTTGCATGTGACTTGCATTGAAGCCTATGGCAAATGTGTTGCGTGCAACTGACATTGAAGCCTATGGCAAATGTGTTGTGTGTGACTTGCATTGAAGCCTATGGCAAATGTGTTGCGTGTGACTTGCATTGAAGCCTATGGCAAATGTGTTGCGTGTGACTTGCATTGAAACCTATGGCAAATGTGTTGTATGTGACTTGCATTGAAGCCTATGGCAATTGTGTTGCATGTGACTTGCAATCAGTAACAGAAAATCCAACACAGTAGTCTGGAAACATTTGTGTCTCAGTCTCAGGAGGGCAAAAGTGGCAACGTGACACAATGGAATGGGAGATCATTACATCCTATGCTACAATTTGTTGCTGCGATTTCAGTGTTGCGTGAGACATGTTGCTGTGTAGCCCGAGCCTAATAGTGCACACATGTTGCAACATTTTGAAAAGTTGCAAACAGGAAAACATTTGGATAATGAAATCCACATCTACGCAAAAAAAAATGACAAGAAGCAAAAAGAATTTGGTGCAAAATTAAAGCATCCCAGAGGTGGTGCAATTAAGCATTTGGAGGACAGGGGCAGGAACCTGGGGCAATTACAGTATTTGCTCACACAGTAATCCAGCTATGGAAGTGGAATAGAAGAATAACCAGCAAATACCGCACTAAATCATTGGTGGGAAGTCCCCATGGAGACGTCACCCAGCTTTCCCAGGCGCCTGACCAACTTATCGCCCTTATTCCACAGTGATAGCAGCAGGGGATATGCCCTGCACTGACATCTACCAATATCTATCTAGGGGGACTCTTGTTATAACACGTCAGGGCTGGATCGCGGATTTGATGCATTCAGTGACCATCGATGCAGCTGAACACTTCATCTGGACGGGGTGTTAGAGCCATTACCATGATTGGCTTCAGATGTTTCCATGGAAAATCTCAGGTCCTCCACCTCATTCTGAACATTAGGACGTCCCAGTGCACTTCTACGCTTCTCCTATTCTACACTTATCCGCGAATACTCATCCTTATAGCTGAAGCTTCTCCGCTGGGACGGTAACATCTGGACTGAGAGAAGCTTCTGGGCGCATTCAGAATAATGACCGGATCGGGATGTGCGATAAATGGTCAAAAAAAGAGAAATAATATCGTTCTTCTTATAAATAATCCCTATCAATAAGGGATAAACTTGGTAGGGACATCTCAATACAAAATAGCTCTCTCATATGCAAATTAGCTCTCCTCAAGAAGGAAGGAAAGCGTCGTCAGCCTAATCTGATCAGCTTCTACGGGGAGGCAGATGCTAGTCCGGGTCGTTGGACGTCCTCTATCTTGATTTTTGTTGCACGGCTAGTACTGTAGATAAAGTGAGAACGGGGCTGGAGGAAAGTACAAAGCTACTGTCTCTCAGAGTGGTCCTTTAAGGGGCGGTCCGGGCCTAAGATATTGATGAGCTCTACTCGGAATAGGTGATCCACATCAGATTAGTGGGGATCCAACACCAGACACCGATCAGCTGATTCCTGGAGCTGCATTATCCAGAGTCCAGACCTGGAGCAGCACATCTCCACACACCCTGTAGTGGTCATTATTGGGTACTACAGTGCCGCTCCCATTAAAGTGAACGTGATCTGAGCTGCAGAACATGAGAACGATACTGCACAGTGTACGGAGCTGCCAGGTGTCTCATCCTCATCAATCTGATATTCATGATCCTAAGAAAAGGTCCTAAATACCCTACTCCCAGAAAAGCCCTTTTGGACATTTTTTTTTTTTTTTGCTTTAATGAATGTATTTTAAAGGGTTTCATTAAAAATGTTGCATTGGCTCCATCTGAAAAATGGAATTTTGACTGAATCAACAAAAGGGCCATTCACTTTAATGAGGCAGACAGAGCCACTTTGTGCTCAGTCCGGCCTCCGTTCTGGCAGCGTCTGCCTTTTTGAGCCCGGGTACAAAAAGTGTGATCGACCCCTAGTATTGTGCTCGCCTTAAAAAGGCAGAAACGGATGAAGCGGAGGTCAGATACATCACAAAGTTACACCAGTTGGCTCCTTGAAGTGACTGGAAACGTTCGTGGTTCCGTCCAAATCCCGTTTTTCAGATCTTCAGATGGACGGAGCCGCTGATGTGCGCCCCAAGGGCGATATGTAGGAGAAAGCCGAGGAGCAAAAAGCACAATAGGGTCTTGTTGGATAATAAAGGACAATAAGGTGCAGGGAATTGTCCACCTGGTAAAGTTGTGTATCACACAACAAGGATTAAGCTTACATTTGTCAGCGGCTGCGGGTCCACGGGGAAGAAAAACTTGAACATTCCAGAAGAGGAACAATAGGTATATCAAGTGCGCTGCTGATGCTGCTTCGCCTTCCATGCACGGCTCCTGATTATATTCGTCCCTGATATTCCTATGCTCTTCTTCTTCTGGTGCTTCCAGTTCCACTTTCCCGCCGGCTATTCTACATATCCTGCTGTCCAGGTCCTTGCTGATCCCCAGGCTGTCCAAGTCCATTCCCACTGCCTCATTTTCTCTGATCCACGCTTGCTGTTCACCCTGACCCAAGGCTTAAAGAATCCACGTCCCCATGTGAGGCCTTAACAAAGTCACTATGTGTAACCATGCAACTTATTGTACAGCCCCTTCAACCTGTGCTACAAGAATTTCTGCACTTGACTTGCCGTTAGGACTTTTACTTCACTGACAAAATAAATAAAACCAAAAAAAGTTGAAAAAAAAATCAGGAGACACGATGACCTTCAAAGGAGCAGAATGAATAACAGAGCTAACGAGGGCTCCAAAAATGGTGAAGTGTCTCCTGGAGATTGTCCAGTCCTTACATTTCCCAATACCATCATGGAAGCCTTCAGAGAATCTCCATCAAGTGATAAGAAGCTTTAATCAGATGAATGCAGAACGTATGGAGATCTATTTGATATCAGCAGCTACAACACATATCGGTGATTTATGGTTTGTTCGTCTCCTGCGCTGAAATATCACGAAGCACGAAATTTTCACGTTGTTTCCTTTGAAACCATTATCTGAAGTGCAGAAAGGGGGGATCTAATATAAGAACCAGACCACAGACCTAATCTGATTTCAGGATGCCAATGAGCACATGTCTCCGTGTGTGCCAGAACATATTATAAATTACGGGACGATCTGATGGGCTCTTAAGCTTTGAAGTGTCTCACAATCCCCTGCGCCGACCAAGGTGTTAAACAATCTCAGTTACAGTCTGGAAAACAAAAGTAAATTCCACATCTCCTTGGAGCATCGTCACATTTGCGCCCCTAAATTAGATAGATTTCAGAACAGCCAGTGTGAATTTTGTTTTTTTTTTCCGTTCCCGACTCGTATAACTCATCATTCGGTGCCCTCCGAGAAAGTGTCCCAACAGAATCACATGAAATCATAGCAGATGGAACCGATTAAAGTGCGTTCTGCGTAGTATCAGGAATATCACGTGTTAGGGAACACGTTTGTACTTGACAGGGTCTCGAGAGGATAAGTGAGTCTGCTGAAGGGGGTAACAAAAAAAAAATCAAAATGAATAACTGGACAGAGATCAAAGGATCACCAGTCCATGTACCTGTGCTCCATCTGAAAAGGGAGGTATACAGGATAGAAGTAACCTTCATCCATGGTCTGGAACATTGACCTGAACTTCTGAAGAACGGACCCACCTGAGATCTAAAGTTCCCCAACCTGTGGTTCTCCTGTGGGTGCAAAAGTACTAATCCAACCATAGTGAAAATTGTAGTTTTGCAAAAGCTGGAGAGCCACATGTTGGAGCAGACAACCTTGGATCCATTTTTTATCAAAAATGTTTTTAGTTTCAGATGGTAATGGACATCAACTTCACCCAAGGTACAGAAGACTTGTCAACATTATCTGCTCATGTCTACCTGTCCTTTTTGATGCTTCTAAGGTATATACACAAAGGTTTTTCTTTAAGTGGATCCTTACCAAAATCCTCCTCTAAAACTTCTTCAAACGTTTTTGGAAACTTCCGTACACTTGTATGGAGCGAGGTGGCACCCGGTCTAGTGACATGGCTGGCCAGTGTGCATGAACTCACTCTGTACACTTGTATGGAGCGAGGTGGCACCCGGTCAGTGACATGGCTGGCCAGTGTGCATGAACTCACTCTGTACACTTGTATGGAGCGAGGTGGCACCCGGTCAGTGACATGGCTGGCCAGTGGGCATGAACTCACTCTGTACACTTGTATGGAGCGAGGTGGCACCCGGTCAGTGACATGGCTGGCCAGTGGGCATGAACTCACTCTGTACACTTGTATGGAGCGAGGTGGCACCCGGTCAGTGACATGGCTGGCCAGTGGGCATGAACTCACTCTGTACACTTGTATGGAGCAAGGTGGCACCGGGTCTAGTGATGTGGCTGGCCAGTGGGCATGGACTCACTCTGTACACTTGTATGGAGCGAGGCTGCGCCCGGTCTAGTAACATGGCTGGCCAGTGTGCATAGACTCACTCTGTACACTTGTATGGAGCGAGGTGGCACCGGGTCTAGTGACATGGCTGGCCAGTGGGCATGGACTCACTCTGTACACTTGTATGGAGCGAGGCTGCACCCTTTCTAGTGACATGGCTGGCCAGTGGGCATGAACTCACTCTGTACACTTGTATGGAGTGAGGTTGCGCCCGGTCTAGTGACATGGCTGGCCAGTGGGCATGGACTCACTCTATACATTTGTATGGAGCGAGGCTGCGCCCGGTCTAGTGACATGGCTGGCCAGTGGGCATGAACTCACTCTGTATACTTGTATGGAGCGAGGCTGCGCCCCTTCTAGTGACATGGCTGGCCAGTGGGCATGAACTCACTCTGTACACTTGTATGGAGTGAGGCTGTGCCCGGTCTAGTGACATGGCTGGCCAGTGGGCATGGACTCACTCTATACACTTGTATGGAGCGAGGTGGCACCCAGTCTAGTGACATGGCTGGCCAGTGGGCATGGACTCACTCTGTACACTTGTATGGAGCGAGGCTGCGCCCCTTCTAGTGACATGGCTGGCCAGTGGGCATAGACTGACTCTGTACACTTATATGGAGCGAGGTGGCACCGGGTCTAGTGACATGGCTGGCCAGTGGGCATGGACTCACTCTGTACACTTGTATGGAGCGAGGTGGCACCGGGTCTAGTGATGTGGCTGGCCAGTGGGCATGGACTCACTCTGTACACTTGTATGGAGCGAGGCTGCGCCCGGTCTAGTGACATGGCTGGCCAGTGTGCATAGACTCACTCTGTACACTTGTATGGAGCGAGGTGGCACCGGGTCTAGTGACATGGCTGGCCAGTGGGCATGGACTCACTCTGTACACTTGTATGGAGCGAGGCTGCGCCCGGTCTAGTGACATGGCTGGCCAGTGGGCATGAACTCACTCTGTATACTTGTATGGAGCGAGGCTGCGCCCCTTCTAGTGACATGGCTGGCCAGTGGGCATGAACTCACTCTGTACACTTGTATGGAGTGAGGCTGCGCCCGGTCTAGTGACATGGCTGGCCAGTGGGCATGGACTCACTCTGTACACTTGGATGGAGCGAGGCTGCGCCCCTTCTAGTGACATGGCTGGCCAGTGGGCATAGACTGACTCTGTACACTTATATGGAGCGAGGTGGCACCGGGTCTAGTGACATGGCTGGCCAGTGGGCATGGACTCACTCTGTATACTTGTATGGAGCGAGGCTGCGCCCCTTCTAGTGACACGCCCGGCCAGTGGGCACAGCCTCGCTCAATATAAATGTATGGCACAAGGCCACTCCCTATTTTTACAGACTGTCCTGGAATTTATGGATGTTGACACTGGGGGTCCAAACACCAAAGGGTCCTGCCAGGATTTCCAGTCTCTGTATAGACTGAATGGTGGAGAAGGATGTGATGGCTCCCTGCTGCACCTGAAGTTGGGACATATCCTTGACCTCTCGTGAGACAGCTCCCCAAATTCAGGTCAGTCCTGTTGGATCCAGAATGGCGGCCAATCTTTCCTTTGCGGTTTGTGCTCGGACAGTGACACAGACGTCTGAATTCTGCCTCAGGCTTCGTGCACACGACCGATTCTCTTGTTCGAGTGATAGTTGTGATATTCTGTGGAGCAGTGCCGTCTGATTTTTGTTCCTCAGACGTGTCTGATTTTAATTTAAGTGTTGGATACAAATTGACAATGCAAGTCTATGTGTCAGTAAACAAAAAAAAAATTGGACAGCACTCGGAAAAAGTGGAGAAACTTTCTTTTTTTCTTTCCACATCAAACTGATGCTGCTGTGATGAATAATCGGATCGTTATTCTTGGATGTGGAGAAACGCTACCCTCAGACCGATACTGCACTGTATAAATACAATCCCTATATCCGCCACTGTTGTGGTCCTGCGGTTGGGACTAGAGGGGTGATGTCACATCTACCGCGTGCGTGACCGCTATGGTCAGCGACAGACGATGATCCGGAGTGCCCTCTATAAGGTAGGGAAGGGTGGAACCCTTGGCAGCAGATACATCGCATTCTCCACTCACTCTTGGATGGATGAAAAGTACTTGTCACATCTTTGATGAGGATGTTGAAGGAAACCTCTCCTAAGTAGGCCTGTCAAATGAAGAGGCTGGAGGAAACTCCTCGGGAAAAGAAAAACTTTTACAAAGACTCCACAAAGCTTATTTATACACTTATCCACACTGATTTTGAAGCTGAAAACACGCCGGAGAAAACACCTTGACATATTTTTGGACGTCTTTTGCTTGTTAAATATTATTTGATTCTTTTTGGAGGACAATCCACTCAACCACTATAATTTTTTTATCAGAAATATCATGACGTTTTCTTTGGAGTATCGCATCTTGTAAGAAGTCCTGAATAAATAAATATACAAAATAAGTGTATTTAACATTGCTGCCGGTGTTGTTGTTTTTTACCTTCTATGTATATTATAGCAGCGACATTCCAGGGTACCAGAATAATGGACCGGTCACTTCTTTTAGATGCACGACTGCTTTTGAAGCTAGAAGCGGTTAAATGAAGAAACAAAAGACGGGACCTGTGTACAGCAAGTAGTGTTTACATTGTTGTGCATGACGCACGTTTTTTTTCACATTTTTTATGTGCATTTTTAGGCAGGTACCAGTTGGATTTCATCATGTACACAAACCCTTAGGCCTCATTCACACGTCTGATTTTTCCACATATGAGAAAAACGGACCGATTATTCTGATGAGAGTTTGATCGGAATGTGATACAAGCGTCATCCGTTTTTCTCGTACGTGAAGAAATAGAGAAATAAAAAAAGTCTCCACCATCTCCTTTCTGACAGTCGGTGACAATCAGATGTCATCCGAGTGCAGTCCGATATGTTCATGGAGCCACTGACTTGCATTACCGATAGTGAGCTATTTTGCATACCATTTTCCCAGGATGCATTACTTGGCCATCAATCCTCCTATAACAGCCTGCAGTCTCTACAAAGATATACAGGACCCCCTGGGTCTGATCGTGTCGTGGACGCCATGTATACGGATGGTATATCCTAGGAATATAAAACTTACAAAGAAAAAAATATGCATAAAAAATCCACAGAATTTTTGTTGAGGTTTTCCTTCTACAGATAAGTGTCATTGATGCATGTTCTGCATGAAAAATGCAACGTATGAACATGCCCTTATTCCGGGGTTCAAAGTTCATTTCTCCTATCAATAAACACTAAGAAAAAAAATGCATTTATAAATCTGATTTATTTTGCTGTTACTGTAATACATTGCGCCCAGTTGGACCCTCCATAAAAGAACGAGGGGATTTTTGTATTAGGATTTTTTAATCATTTTTTAAATTATTATTCTTATCATTTATATATTTGTTATTATTATTTTGCATTAGGATTTTTCCTGCATTTTTTCCATCCATTTTTTTAGTTTGGTAAAAACAAAAAACAGCTTTTTACAGTAGCAAAATATTGAGGGGTTTTTCCCCTGCATTTTTTGACCTGAGATGTGTTTTTAAAAACTGCTGTCAATTGATTTTTCCTTTACTGAGATCAAAGAGGCTGAGCAACGAAAAAACCATGCAACAAAAGCCCAGAATTTATAGCATAACTGCCCTATGTGGTTTTATGATAATTGGCTCCTTTTTTCCAGTAGATAAAAAAGCTGTATGTGAACAAGTCCTGCTGATACCCTCTGCTGTGATCTCTGCCAACCAAGACCCATCATACCTGGCACTGTTCACACTGCAACAAAGCGTCATGGCCTCAGGAACATGGAATGTAAAGTATGTGCACCCCTTCTCGGCTGGATAGAATGGATGAACAGTCATAGGGGATCTACATTTACCCAAGAGATGGTGGTCGGGGATGGGGGACCCCAGAGATGAGCAGTGTGTGGGACACCGCGGTATCCCCGCTGTCCCCTGACTGCTGAGCCTTAACATGGCTCTCACCCGGTCTCCCACGGGGTGACGTCGCTGCGCTCCTGGTGGGGGCCGGGCTTTCTAGTGGGGCGGGGCCCGATTCAAAAGAGGTGGGCGGGTTTTACAGGCTGTTTCCAGATCCCCTCACTTGGACCCGGACCTGTCTTGGGGCTGCCGGTAATATGGACCCGCTCCAGGAAGCGGTGAGGGAGAAGATCAGCAGGGAGGGTAGCGATTGGCTAGCGGCGCTATTGGCCGCGAGCGGCTCCCTCCCTGCAGCGAGCCAGGCGTTGCGGTCGGGCGGGCGGCGTTCTGGCAGAACCTCCCGGCCGCCGACACGTCTGAGCCCGTCATTAGTTTCAAAAAGGAGCGCGCGCAGCTCAAGCGCGCGCGCATCCTCACATGAGGGGCATAGCGCGGCGGGGACGGTCAGGCAGGCACAGGAAGGGGGAATTCAGAAAAGTACCTGCTCCGCTCCTATGGCCATACTAATCCCTTGGGGAGGAAGCACTCAGCTGCAGCCTTTAATCACCCCAGCTGCACAGGAATCACTGGCGGTCGCTAGCATGGGGGGAGTTCAGGGTTCAGCGGCTTCAGCGTCGTCACAGGAGAATGAAGTAAGGGGGGAGTCCCAGGAATTGTTTTCCCCCACCCCACAACCTTCGGGGGGTGATGGTAATTATACTGGGAGGGGGCGGGAGTCGGGGTCAGCGGCCCTACAGCAAGTGAGTTCTGCACCCATAATGGGACAGCAGCCGGGGGTTGGGCACGCAGGGGTTAGAATTGAGTCCCCTTTCCCTTCATTCCCTGTAATTTTTTCAACACCCCATCAATCAGCCACTGGGGGTCAAATAGCCCAGCCGCAGTTAGCATCTGACATCAGAACGCCTCGGCAGGCTTATCGCTGATGGCAACCGATGTTGGACCCCCCGTACAGGGTGCTGGCACCTCGGCTCTGGTTAGTCAGAGCGCGAGTAACCGCTCCGCGCGCAGCATCTCCTCGTCTTCATCGTCCGGGCACGGCCGCCGCCACCGGAAAAGGCGTAGGGAACGGTACGGTAGCAGGGGACACTCCCACAGGTCCCGATCCAGCCATCACAGCAGGCGGTCCAGAGCGTCTAGATGGCGCTCTCCATCCTCCTCGGACAGTTCATCCAGCCGGTCCCGTCATCACGGTGCATCGCAGCACAGGTCCACTTCACGGATCGAACGGCGAGGTGCTACCTCCCGCGTACCTCAGGATCAGGGTCGCTCGGAACCCAGTACACAAACCGGTGAGTACGCCTTTACTGGTGCTTGGGGCGGCGATAAGGGGAGTATGGGTAATGTAGCAGGCGCGGCCCCTTTTAGCGCGAGCTGCGGCAGGATTTTTGTAAATCCCAGGCTGTTGCAACCCGCCGCGCAGCCAAAGCCAATCCCTCCCACCCGCCCTGATATTTACAAGGATGGTCTGTTTTGCGGTGTCCCACCACTGGGGTCACACCTAGATATTGGCGTAAAGGAGCAAATTTGGGGTAACGAGTTCATAGACATTTGGTCCCTCGTATCCACAGAGCAACACTCGGTGGATAAGGAGAGACGAGTAGGTGAGAGAGTTTACGACAGAAAACCCAAGGTAGCCAAAACTATCAACAATTGGCTGCAGGCTTTCGCAGTTCTAGGATGCGTGATGGGGGAGAAGCACCCGGAACGATGTTCCGAGCTTTTCATTTATATGGACAGCATTTACAGTTCATATAAGTCCCATGGCGGTTCTGCTTGATGGAAATATGACGAGGATTTCCGCCGCAGGCTCGCCGTCAATCCACATTTGGGGTGGGGGGTTAAAGCCACCGACTCATGGTTGAGATTGATGATGGCTCAGAAGACCCTGCAGCCCTTTCCCGGGTCGCCCGCCGGTCCGGTCAACAATGCAGGGTCGGCAGTCGCACGTAGACCAGGCACTTGTTGGCTCTTCAACGAGGGACACTGCAAATTCTACGGCTTGTGCAAGTACAAGCACGAATGCTCCGCCTGCGGGGGACCCCACTCTGCATCAAAATGCTCCAGACCCCCTCAAAAAACCAACAGCAATAAGTTATCCGCGGGGAGTGAGCCACCTGACACCGGTGAGCGTAAAAAGCATGGAACCATGGTTGTCCAGATACCCCAATAAACCGGCTGCAGCGCAGCTAATGTTTGGTTTTTCTTTCGGTTTTTTCATTCCTTTTATTTTTTCAAGAAAACCCCAGTTGGCCAACAATCTAAAATCGGCCAGGGATTTCCCAGCAATTTTACAGGAAAAATTGGATAAGGAGATTCGAGCCGGCCGCTTCCAAGGCCCTTTTGAGGCCCCCCCCTTTTCTAACTTACGGGTTTCCCCTTTGGGCATTGTCCCTAAGAAGGAGCCGGGTAAGTACCGGCTTATCCATCATCTGTCCTACCCAAAAGGCAGATCGGTAAATGACGGCATCCCCGACGATGACACCGCGGTTACGTACATACCTTTCGACAGAGCCGTCTAAATGGTCAGAAAAGCAGGACCAGGCGCCGTCATGGCCAAATCAGATATTGAGTCTGCATTCCGTCTGCTTCCGGTTCATCCGGATTGCTACCACCTGCTAGGAGCCATGTTCGAGGACAAATACTACTTCGATACATGCCTGCCTATGGGATGCTCAATTTCTTGCCATTATTTCGAAATGTTTAGTACATTTCTGGAATGGGTAGCTCGCAAGGTTACGCGTTTGCCGTCGATTACGCACTACCTCGATGACTTTTTGCTGGTAGGTCCGGCTAATTCAGAAGCGTGTCATCATGCCCTGGTTCAATTTAAGGATGTCATGTCCCGTTTCGGAGTTCCTTTGTCTCCGGAAAAAACTATTGGTCCCGTCTCTGTTATCACGTTCCTGGGGATCGAAATTGACTCGGTTGCCATGGAATTCAGGTTGCCCCAAGACAAGATCTCAAAATTGCTAGACCTAATTGCGGGGTGTTTAGCGGTCGGTAAGGTGACCCTGGTCCAAATGCAATCCCTCCTTGGTTCCCTGAATTTCGCCTGCAAGGTTATGCCAATGGGCAGAATCTTCTCTCGCAGGTTAATCTTGGCTACGAAAGGTGTGAAGCAACCGCACCATAGGATCAGAATCACGGCGCAGTTGCGCAGCGATTTGATCATATGGCAGCGTTTTCTTTTTTCCTACAACGGCAAAACGTGTTTTCAGGAAGACGAATGTGACAGTGACATCTTGGGGCTCAGGTTTGGCCCAGTGGACACGGTGGGTTTCAGCGTCAGGTTTAGGGATCAGACGTGCTCGGACACATGGCCCGAGTCGTGGGTGGCCAGAGCCTGGACCCAGAACTCAGTATTACTGGAACTACTTCCCCTGGCGGCTGCCATGGAACTTTGGGGCCAGTTCTTGCGCAACAAGCGTGTCCGCTTGCAGCTTAAATCGGACAAGGCCATACATGCCCTTAATTTCCTTTCATCTTCATCGTTACCAGTCATAAAGGTCATCGCGTTCACGGTGTTAAAATGCTTGGAGAACAACACATGGTTAAAGGCGAACGCCCATAACATTATAAATGGCTGCGTTACGGATGTTAAACTTCGTTCTGATTCACAGGTGCGATATGGTCGGCAGCCGTGGGTACAGCAGCAAATCCTGGGATGCCCGCATTCGGTCTGGGATGTCCTGGAGAGCTGATTCCTCTGTTAAGGTCTTCCATCGCTCCTTCCACCTGGAGAGCATACGGTAAGGCATGGGATGAGTGGTGCATGGTAGCAGCCGAAAAACCGGTAGGTAGCTCCGATTGCTTGAGACTTCAGGTTACATTGGCTTTTCTAGCGCGTTTGCAGGCTTCTGGGGTTTCGGGAGCAGCGGCTCGCAACCGCATATCGGGGGTGGCTTTTCTGGCTTTTCATTTTAAGCTGCGCGGTTGGCCTGATACTACCAAACATTTTTTGATTGCGCAGGTTTTGAAAGGCTGGCGTCGGGCCAGCGCGCGCCGTGACCAAAGGAGGCCCATTTCTTTCACTCTCCTGTCCAATTTGGTCAGGGTCTCGGGCTCCGTTTGCGACTCTGCTTACGAGGCTACGTTGATTTCAGCGGCTTTCAGCCTGGCTTTCTTCGGGGCGATGCGGGTTAGCGAGATTCTCCCCTCGTCCCGCTGCAGGACAGGCGGCCTGCAGTTGGAAGACTTAGTGATCTGTGACGATGGGCTGCGGGTGAGGGTGCGCAGATCCAAAACCGACCAGGAAGGCAGGGGCATCTGGTTCCCCCTTTTTGCCATCAAGGGACCGACTTGCCCATTAGCATTGATTAAAAGCTACATGCAAATCAGGGGCAATGGGCTGCAATTTTTTATCCACGAGAACGGCTCTCCTCTTTTTACGTGCCAGTTCCTAGCGATCCTTAGACAGGCATTGGCGTTCCTAGGTTTACCCGTGACGGATTTTGGTACTCATTCATTTAGGATCGGCGCGGCAACGGAAGCCTCCAGGGCGGGTCTTTTTGAATCGGAGATCCAGAGGGTGGGTAGATGGAGATCCCGTTGTTTTACCAGATATATCAGGCCGGAGTTAGTGCTGCAATAAGTTTTGCCAAGAATGCGCTATTATGTGTTGTTCGGGTGTTTTCCTCCCTTTTGTTCGTTTCTCTCTCTTCTGTTCCAGTTCGATTTTTCATATTACTTAACAGCGATTTTGTTTCTGGTTTCAGATGGTATGCGGCCCAGCATATGGCTGGTGGGCCATTCTTACATATATTGGGCAGCACGGCGTGTGGAGTTATGCCCAGGAGGTCGTTCGCTTGGCTTTACAGGGATGGACGTCATCTGGCGTGGAACAAGAGGTCTAACGTGGTCACAAGTCCTGCCGGAAGTTGTGCGTATCGCAAGAGTAGCATCCTCACCTACAGTGGTGGTTATCCATGCCGGAGGGAACGACCTGGCCTCTTTTCCTCTTGCCAAACTGTTGACCCTGATGAGAGCCGACTTGGACAAACTCCCAGGTTTCTTTCCAATGATGCGTTTGGTGTGGTCCGAGTTGATCCCTAGATCTGTCTGGCGAGGTGCCAGGGAACTGAGCGCCATGGAAAGGTCCAGACGCACGCTAAACCAGCGGATATCTCGCTTCATCAGGTTTAAGAACGGTGTGGTGGTGAGGCACCATCGATTAGAAGGGGATAACTCTGGTTTTCTCCTGCCAGATGGGGTTCACCTCAATGACGCGGGTTTGGACATTTTCCTGGATGGGCTTAGAGAGGGCGTGGTTCAGGCCTCCATTCTTTGGATGGGTCGTAGCTCGTGTCACGGGCTACTCCGTGGCGGAATGGGTGGTTATGATGGTGGTGATGATACCTGCACCGGGAGTCCGGAAGGCAGTCAATCTCCCTACACCCAATTGGTTGGCAAATTTTTGCCGGTTTTAAGCTGCGACCTTAATTATTAAGCCAAAAGAGAAAATTGAAGTTGATATTACCAAGTTATTTATAAAGAGAAATAAAAGAGTTATATGTTAAATACCCGTGTGTGGCGTCACTTTGTGGGAGAATAGTTTCTATGGGTCTCTGCAGTCTAGCCATCACCTATGTACACTATACACCAACATTAGACTCAATACATTTTTTGTCTTTTGTCTCCATCTAGTGGCCAATATGGTCCATGCGCTACAGTTACAAAAAAGGGAAGTTTATAGGAATTATGATTGTTTCCATTGGATACGTTGTAACAAACCTCCAGTACTGAGGTCTGTACATGTTTTCAGCCCTTAGACATTAAGTAACGCGTTTCCATTCACCGGCAGCAAGTAGCGCTCATAATATACACCTCCGCTGCTGCAGAACCTTGTAATACACACCTCAGCTGCTGCAGAACCTCACAATACACACCTCAGCTGCTGCAGGACCTCACAGTACATACCTCAGCTGCTGCAGAACCTCACGCTACACACCTCAGCTACTGGATAACCTCATAGAACAAAACCGCAGGAGAAACTTATTGTAACAAAGTCACAGTATAGGGGGCAGTTTCTGCCTCGGGGGTCGCTTCAGTCTCCTACAGATGGCAATAGAGGAGATGACACAGAGAACAGCTGGGCGGCAGGAGGAGGACGACTCCCATCCTCCACAGTCTACTGTGCGACTTCCTGCAGTCTCTCCTCCCCCCACTGCTGATCACATGAGGAGCGTTCACATGTCTGAGGGCAGGAAGGAAGGAAGGAAGGAAGGAAGGAGCGAGCACCGGAGACAGTGCAGTGTGTGCAGAGGGAGGTGAGGGCGGCTGTGCTGTGTGTATATAGTGTGTGCAGTGCTGCTGTGTGTGTGTGTGTATATATATATATATATATATATATATATATATATATATATATATATATATATATATATAGTGTGTGTAGTGCTGACAGAGGGAGGTGAGGGCGGCTGTGTGTGTGTATATATATATATATATATATATATATATATATATATATATATATATATATAGTGCTGCTGTGTGTATATAGTGTGCACCGTGCGGACGGAGGGAGGTGAGGGCGGCTGTGTGCTGTGTATATAGTGTGTGCAGTGCTGCTGTGTGTGTGTGTGTGTGTGTGTGTGTGTGTGTGTGTGTGTGTGTGTATATATATATATATATATATATATATATATATATATATATATACATATAGTGTGTGCAGTGCTGACAGAGGGAGGTGAGGGCAGCTGTGTGTGTATATATGTATATATATATATATATATATATATATATATATATATATATATATATATATATAGTGCTGCTGTGTGTATATAGTGTGCACTGTGCAGACGGAGGGAGGTGAGGGCTGCTGTGTTGTGTGTGTATATCTATAGTGCTGCTGTGTGTACTTGTGCTGTGCACATACTGTATATGTCTGTGCGTATATATATATATATATATATATATATATATATATAATCTCATGGCCAGAAGTATTGACACCCCTGCAATTCTGTCAGATAATACTCAGTTTCTTCCTGAAAATTATTGCAATCACAAATTCTTTGGTATTATTATCTTCATTTAATTTGTCTTAAATGAAAAAACACAAAAGAGAATGAAGCAAAAAGCAAAACATTGATCATTTCACACAAAACTCCAAAAATGGGCCAGACAAAAGTATTGGTACCCTCAGCCTAATACTTGGTTGCACAACCTTTAGCCAAAATAACTGCGACCAACCGCTTCCGGTAACCATCAATGAGTTTCTCACAATGCTCTGCTGGAATTTTAGACCATTCTTCTTTGGCAAACTGCTCCAGGTCCCTGATATTTGAAGGGCGCCTTCTCCAAACTGCCATTTTTAGATCTCTCCACAGGTGTTTTATGGGATTCAGGTCTGGACTCATTGCTGGCCACCTTAGAAGTCTCCAGTACTTTCTCTCAAACCATTTTCTAGTGCTTTTGAAGTGTGTTTTGGGTCATTGTCCTGCTGGAAGCCCCATGACCTCTGAGGGAGACCCAGCTTTCTCACACTGGGCCCTACATTATGCTGCAAAATTTGTTGGTAGTCTTCAGACTTCATAATGCCATGCACACGGTCAAGCAGTCCAGTGCCAGAGGCAGCAAAGCAACCCCAAAACATCAGGGAACCTCCGCCATGTTTGACTGTAGGGACCGTGTTCTTTTCTTTGAATGCCTCTTTTTTTCTCCTATAAACTCTATGTTGATGCCTTTGCCCAAAAAGCTCTACTTTTGTCTCATCTGACCAGAGAACATTCTTCCAAAACGTTTTAGGCTTTTTCAGGTAAGTTTTGGCAAACTCCAGCCTGGCTTTTTTATGTCTCGGGGTAAGAAGTGGGGTCTTCCTGGGTCTCCTACCATACAGTCCCTTTTCATTCAGACGCTGACGGATAGTACGGGTTGACACTGTTGTACCCTCGGACTGCAGGGCAGCTTGAACTTGTTTGGATGTTGGTCGAGGTTCTTTATCCAACATCCGCACAATCTTGCGTTGAAATCTCTTGTCAATTTTTCTTTTTCCACATCTAGGGAGGTTAGCCACAGTGCCATGGGCTTTACACTTCTTGATGACACTGCGCACGGTAGACACAGGAGCATTCAGGTCTCTGGAGATGGACTTGTAGCCTTGAGATTGCTCATGCTTCCTCACAATTTGGTTTCTCAAGTCCTCAGACAGTTCTTTGGTCTTCTTTTTTTTCTCCATGCTCAATGTGGTACAAGGACACAGGACAGAGGTTGAGTCAACTTTAATCCATGTCAACTGGCTGCAAGTGTGATTTAAGGCCCCGTCACACTTAGCGACACTAAAGCGATCCCGACAACGATACGACCTGTCAGGGATCGTTGCTGTGTCGCTATGTGGTCGCTGGTGAGATGTCAAACAGTGAGATCTTCCCAACGACGCAGCAGTGATGCGGCGACCTGTACAACAATGTCACATGGCAGCTATTATGACGATTCAGACCTCGATGAGAGACGTCCTGTGTGATGAGGTCGTTGGTAAGGTGTCAAACACAGCGATGTGTGCTACCCAGCGGGACCTCAACGATCAAAAAAAGGTCCAGGCCATTCCGACACGACCAGCGATCTCACAGCAGGGGCCTGGTTGCTGCTACGTGTCAAACATAGCGAGATCGCTACTGAGGTCGCTGTTGCGTCACAAAACTTGTGACTCAGCAGTGATCTCGCTAGCGACCTCGCTATGTGTGACGGGGGCTTTAGTTATTGCCAACACCTGTTAGGTGCCACAGGTAAGGTACAGGTGCTGTTAATTACACAAATTAGAGAAGCATCACATGATTTTTCGAACAGTGCCAATACTTTTGTCCACCTCCTTTTTTATGTTTGGTGTGGAATTATATCCAGTTTGGCTTTAGGACAATTCTTTTTGTGTTTTTTCATTTAAGACAAATTAAATGAAGATAATAATAACAAAGAATTTGTGTTTGCAGTCATTTTCAGGAAGAAACTGAGTATTATCTGACAGAATTGCAGGGGTATGAATACTTTTGGCCATGACTGTATATACATATATATATCTTGCACTTTCCACAGGCTCCGGTTTTGTCTTTGTGCCTTTATTATGTAGCATGTACTGCAGTCAGTGCGGATCAGCAGCTGCACTGTGCTTTATGGCTACGTGCACACGTAGGTGGGATGTCAGCAGATTTTCCGGACTGATTTTGGTAAATCTGCAGGTAAACCGCAATTACTGCGGATTTGCCACGTTTTTTGTGCGGATTTCACATGCAGATTCCTATAGAGGAGCAGGTGTAAACCGCTGCGGAATCCGCACAAAGAATTGACATGCTGCGGAATAAACAATGCTAGCATGTGCACTGCGGATTTTGTTTTCCATAGGTTTACATGGTACTGTAAACTCAGGGAAAACAGCTACGAATCCGCAGCAAAATCCGCAACTTGTGCACATAGCCTATGGCTTCATGACTTGTACAGAGGAGGCGCGCTGTGTCTTTGAGCTTTAGGGAATGTTCACACGTTGCATTTTTTTTCTGCATTAAAAACCAGAGACCGTGGTGCCAGGAATAATGCCGCGTACAATAGGTGCTTTTTTTTTTTGTCATATTTTTACTTGTATTTTATCGGTCGTCCATGACAGCACTACGGAGAGAGGGGATCCGCCCTTCAGGAACAGGAAACCTACAGATACATAAGGGCGGCACCTCTCCCACGCATCAGTTGGTTTCCTGTTCCTGGAGGACAGGATTCCCTGCAGATACGACTTTGTTTCTCCTATCAATACCCAGGCCGGCTGTCCGACCCAGGTAGCGAGGGGGTCTCCTACCTCGGGCAGTGCGGGTCCCTGGAAGCGCCACGGTGGGTCCGGGGAGGGCTCCACGACAGTGAGCGGTGCAGTGTGGAGCGACGTCCGGAGGAGGTCCATCCCCAGTGGTCAGCAGGTGAGTATGTCCCCCCCCGGGGTCCGCTCTCCCCCCTGGGCCTCGGTCTTCCCCACTCTGATCCCCGTCGGTGCGGTGCAGCGCGGCGTCCTGTGTGCTCCTTTTGATTCGGGACCGGAGCTGGGGGTCGGACGCCGGCCTCTGCCGCGGTCACCGCTGGGCTGCGGCCGTGGAAGCGGCGGTGGCGTAGCGGGGGGGCGGCTGGATGGTCCGGTGGCACCGTTCCCCGGCTTCCGGGCACGTTTCTGAGCGTTCTGCCCGAAACCGGAAGTGACGCACAGGGGGCGGGGCCAAAACCGGAAGTCAAACGCCGGCCGGTTTTTTTCTAAAAACGCCGCTGTCCTGCATGCGGCGGGGGCGGGGGGGGGGGGGGGGGCGTTTGGGTGCAGGGGGGGGTGGAGCAGTCACCTGCAAGTCGGGGGGGTGGATTTGGCCACACACCTGCACTGATTCCGGATCCGGGGGAGGGCTATTTATAGCCAAACAGAATGCTGCAGCACTGCTTGTGAGCCCATCTGCAGCTATGGATGAGCCGGAAGCTGCCGTCGGTCTGCTGGAGCAGGAGCAGGATGGATCCTCGGAGAAGTCCCATGCGAACCCCCAGCTGAAGACCCGCGGACGCAGTAACCAGACCAGTCGCAGATCTAAGCAGAAGGATCTGGACCGACCCCCCAGTAATCCGGTACCTACCGCTACTGCCTGGGTAAGAGATCTTCGTGAATGTACCCTGATGCAGTCTTTTCCTATGTTTATTTCCATAGGGGAAAAAAAGCGCTGGTAAATCAAAAAACAAGGAGTGCGCGCTATGCGCTTGCCCTTTGCCAGACGCCTACCCTAAGGCCATGTGCACACGTTCAGGATTGTTAGCGTTTTTTTCGCGTTTTTTCGCTATAAAAACGTGATAAAAACGCGAAAAAAAACGCTTACATAAGCCTCCTATTATTTACAGGGTATTCCGCATTTTTTGTGCAAATGTTGCGATTTTTTCCGCGAAAAAATCGCATAGCGGAAAAAAAAGCAACATGTTCATTAAAAATGCGGAATTGCAGGGATTCCGCACACCTAGGGGTCCATTGATCTGCTTACTTCCCGCACGGGGCTGTGCACACCATGCGGGAAGTAAGCAGATTATGTGCGGTTGGTACCCAGGGTGGAGGAGAGGAGACTCTCCTCCACGCACTGGGCACCATATAAGTGGTCAAAAAATAAGAAATAAAATAATAAACAGTCCTATACTCACCCTCGATGTATTCCCGCCTCCTCGCACGCTGCCGTTCGGTTCCTGTAGCTGGTGTGCGCTGAAGGACCTCGCCGAATGACGTCACTGTCCTGTGATTGGTCGTGAGCGGTCATGTGACCGCTCACGTGACCGTGACGTCACGGGAGGTCCTGTGCGCACAGACCAGCTAGAAGAGGAGCCGGACGGCCGCTGAGGAGATGTCTGGGTGAGTATAAGCATTTTTTTATTTTTTTTATTATTTTTAAACATTCTATCTTTTACTATAGATGCTGCATAGGCTGCATCTATAGTAAAAAGTTGGTCACACTTGTCAAACAGTATGTTTGACAAGTGTGACCAACTTGTCAGTCAGTTTTCCAAGCGATGCTACAGATTGCTTGGAAAACTTTAGCATTCTGCAAGCTAATTACGCTTGCAGAATGCTAAAAAAACGCGAAAAAAACGGAAAAAAAACGCAAAAAAAAAAATGCGGATTTCTTGCAGAAAATTTCCGGTTTTCTTCAGGAAATTTCTGCAAGAAATCCTGAACGTGTGCACATACCCTAAGAGACTTTGTCAGTCGTGTGTACGGCAGACGGTAGGAAATAAATTGATGGGAACACTGATAGCGGTAGCGCCAGATAAATTACATAGCCTTTTTCTCCGCTCCCATAGGTGGCGGAAGAGTCTCCTGATTTCACATCAAGCCTTAGGGAGATTATCAGGAAGGAGGTGAAAGATTCCCTGAAATCCCTGTCCCGGGGGGAGTCTTCAAAAAGAAGAAGGGAGCCTAGCGCCTCAGAGTCGGAGTTGTCCGCTGGCCCTAGTAGGGAGAATGAGTCAGACGCCTCTGTCTCCTCAGCGTCCTCTTCGGAAGAGGAGTCTAACCGGTTCTGTTTCCCATTGGACCAAATGGACAAACTTATTAAGTCAGTTAGATCCACCATGGGGGTGGCTGATGAAAGGCCAGAACTCTCTACACAGGACCTAATGTTTGGCGGTCTAGACCCTAAAAAACGTAGGTCTTTTCCGCTCAATGACAAGGTCCAGAACCTCATCAAAAGGGAATGGAAAAAACCGGAGAAGAAAGGCTCTTTTCCACCTGCCTTTAAACGCAGATATCCCTTTGAGGACCCCATGGTGAATACATGGGATAAGGCGCCGAAATTGGACGCAGCGGTGTCTAAGGCGTCTAAAAAATCATCTATCCCCTTCGACGACATGGCTTCCCTAAAGGACCCTCTCGATAAGAAGGCTGACTCATTCCTTAAAGGGACATGGGAGATGTCGGCGGGTGCCCTGAGACCTGCTGTAGCGGCGACATGTGCAGCCAGATCGATGATGGTCTGGCTGGATCAGCTAGGGTCTAAGTTGGAAGGCGGTGTTTCCAGAGACTCTATGTTGAAATTCCTGCCAACAATTCAGAATGCCGCTGCCTTTCTCGCGGACGCATCTGCGGATTCGGCAAGAATGGCGGCTAGGGCGGCCGGACTATCAAACGCAGCACGCAGGGCCCTATGGCTGAAATGTTGGCCAGGTGACCTTCAATCCAGATCCCGTCTGTGCTCTATCCCATGCGAAGGGGAATACCTGTTTGGTCCAGTCCTAGACGAACTGCTGGAGAAAGCTGGAGACGAGAAGAAAAAGTTTCCCAATCTACCAGCTACCTCTTACAGGCGTCCCTTCACAGGGAAAAGATTCTTTCGGAGGAGACCAGCCAGAGACCAGAGCAGATGGGATGAGAAAAAGAAGAAAGGTACTGGATTTATGTTTGGAGGTGGAGGACGTCAGGAGCCATCCCGTGAGGTCAAAAAACCACCCCAATGACTAGTCGCCCCGGTGGGAGGTAGACTATCTGCCTTCTACCCGGCCTGGTCCAAAATCTCCAGTAGTGATTGGATTTTGGGGTTAATAGCTACGGGTCTGCGGCTAGAGTTCTCCTCCATCCCTCAGAACTTCTTCAGAGTTACCCCACTCAGGTCCTCTCCAGCAGAACAGGCGGCCCTGGAAGCAGAAGTTCACGACCTGCTCAGTAAGAATGTCCTGTCAGAGGTTCCGGAAGGAGAACAGGGTAGAGGATTCTACTCTCCTCTATTCCTAATAAGTAAACCTGATGGCTCCTTCAGAACAATTATTAACCTTAGGGCTCTTAATAATTTCCTGACCGTCCAATCATTTAAGATGGAAACTATTAACACCGCAATAAAGCTGCTGTTTAAAAACTGCTTTATGGTAGTATTGGATTTGAAGGACGCCTATTACCATATCCCCATTTATGCAGGTCACCAACGATACCTGAGGGTGGCGGTAAGGTTGGATGGGGTAATCAGACACTTCCAGTATAGGGCCCTCCCCTTTGGTATATCGGTCGCCCCTCGAGTGTTTACCAAAGTTATGGCGGAGGTTATGGCTCACTTGCATGAGTCCAACATTCTAATAATCCCCTACCTGGACGATCTCCTTATCGTAGGTAAAACGGCGGATCACTGTCTGGAACAGTTACATAAAGTGATGTCTGCTCTGGAGCGTCTGGGGTGGATGCTAAATGTCAAAAAATCACGCTTACAGCCCATGACGGTGCAGCGATTTTTAGGCCTGACCCTGGATTCCCAGGTTCAGGAATGCCGTTTGCCTCAAGAGAAAATTGATCGCCTGCACCTTCAGGTGCTGAATGCCTCTAAAAACCCCACCATGTCCCTTAGAAGAGCCATGTCTCTGTTGGGCTCTCTCTCGTCCTGTATTCCAGCGGTCCAATGGGCCCAGTATCATACGAGGATACTTCAGGGCGAGGTGCTGTTACAACAAAAAAGGTTGGGGGGATGTCTGGAGAGCCTGATGACCCTATCCCAAGACGCTATTATATCCCTCGGATGGTGGCTAGTCCAAGAGAACCTGTCCACAGGGGTCCCCTGGGAATATAATGTAACTCGTATAGTCACCTCGGACGCTAGCCCTTCTGGATGGGGGGCTCACATGGGGGATACATTGATCCAGGGGCTTTGGGATCAGGATCAGATAGAAATGTCTTCCAACCTAAAGGAGTTAACGGCTGTGGAACAGGCAGTTAAATCACTCCTTGTCTATCTACAGGGCCACCACGTGCGGGTATTCTCGGACAATCGGGTCGCCGTGGCATACATAAATCACCAAGGTGGGACTCGTTCCAAATCCCTAATGTGCGTAACAGATCGTCTATTCCATCTAGCAGAGCAACATCTTCTCTCATTGACGGCTCTTCACATAAGAGGGGCAGAAAACACTACAGCGGATTTCTTAAGCCGCAACACATTGAGGCAGGGGGAGTGGTCCCTGAACGACTCCATCTTCAACCTCATCGTGGAAAGATGGGGTCAACCAGAAATAGACCTGTTTGCCACAAAAGAAAACAGGAAAGTGGCACAATTCTGCTCTCTCAACCCCAGAGAAAATCCTCTGTCAGTAGACGCCCTCCTCATAGACTGGAACTTCAGGCTAGCCTACGCCTTTCCTCCCCTGTCTCTACTTCCTCTGGTGGTGAGGAAAATCAGGAAGGACAAAGCCACAGTGATAATAATTGCCCCCTTCTGGCCCAGAAGGACGTGGTTTCCATGCCTGAGGGCTATGTCGATATCCGACCCATGGGTCTTGCCAGACATCCCGGATCTCCTGTCCCAGGGCCCAGTCTACCATCCTCGGGCGGTTGGCCTTCATCTGACGGCGTGGATTTTGAGCGGGCGCTGTTAAAGGATAGGGGGTTCTCTCCGGGCCTCATTAACACTCTACTGAAGAGCAGAAAAATAATCACCACAAAGATTTATGTTAGGATCTGGAAGAGGTTCCTTCAAAACTCGGGGGTAATAGCTGGTCAGTCAATACCAATAGACCAGATTTTAGAATTCTTACAGAAAGGGTTAGATATGGGGTTATCCCCAAATACACTTAAAGTGCAGGTATCAGCCTTAGGGGCCCTCTTTGGCTGCAACATTGCTGAGAATCACTGGTCAGCAGATTCATCAGAGCGACAAAACGGTCCAGGCCAATGGTGAAGAATAGGGTCATGCCATGGGACCTGAACCTAGTCCTCTCAGCCATGACAGAGGCCCCATTTGAGCCAATTGCATCAGCCTCTATTAAAAATGTATCACTTAAAGTAGCCTTCCTGGTGGCCCTAACATCGGCGCGTAGGATAGGCGACATCCAAGCATTATCCAGGGTTCCCCCTTACATGCAGCTTAGGGATGATAGAGTGATACTATCCCCTGATCCAGCATATCTTCCTAAAGTAGTGTCCAGGTTCCACAGAACACAGGAAATAGTTCTTCCATCCTTCCTCCCCAATCCTACTAACGATAAGGAAAGGAAGCTACACACTTTAGATGTAAAAAGATGTATCCTGGAATATCTGGCAGTAACTGATCCCTGGAAGATAGATAACGCCCTATTCGTGTCCTATCAGGGTAGTAGGAAGGGTCACAGGGCATCAAAATCTACTTTAGCTAGATGGATCAGGGAGGCTATCTCGCTGGCATACATCTCAAAGGGCAAGCCGGTGCCTGAAGGTCTGAAAGCGCATTCCACTAGAGCTATGGCGGCTTCGTGGGCGGAAAGATTGGAGGTGTCGATCGACCAAATTTGTAAGGCTGCTACTTGGTCTTCTCCACACACATTCTATAACCATTATAGATTGAACTTGGGTGCCTCTTCTGACCTTTCGTTTGGTGTAAGGGTGCTGCAAGCTGTAGTCCCTCCCTAGTTAGTTACTCTCTGTAATTCTCTCCGTAGTGCTGTCATGGACGACCGATAAAGTCTTAGTTACTCACCGGTTAACGGTGTTTTTCGGAGTCCATGACAGCACCTGTACATACCCTCCCGTCTTCTTAAGTTCTGGGTGTACACCTCTTCCTTTATTTATATAATTCACGGGTAGTGAATAGTTAGTTATTTGTATCATTGTTTATTATGTATGCTATTAACCTTGGTGGTCCTCTTGTGCTCTGTAAACCAACTGATGCGTGGGAGAGGTGCCGCCCTTATGTATCTGTAGGTTTCCTGTTCCTGAAGGGCGGATCCCCTCTCTCCGTAGTGCTGTCATGGACTCCGAAAAACACCGTTAACCGGTGAGTAACTAAGACTTTTCACCCTATCCATATATTTTTTTCACTGACATGTTGAGTCCCGGCAATAAACGCTGCAGTGCTCAAAATGTGCGCATAATAAACCCCACAGCGTGTGCGCTGGATCTCCGGAATCTCATTATGCTGCACTGTGTTATAGGCAGCAAGTACACTGTATAAAGTGAGCAGCAAAAACGCCAAATGTGAACGTGCCCTATATGTCAAACCACACGGATACAAAACCGCTATAAAAAGTTGCAAGGCTTAAAAAGTTTAGCGACAAATTGGAGCTGATTCAGTATAACTTTTGAGACTTTTTTTTTTCTCTAGATAAAATTGAGATTTTTTTTAATTTATTTATTAGGTAATTTTGGCCGTGGTTTTCCTTATCCAGATGTTTGAGCTAAATTCATCATTTGTCATTTTTAAAGACATTTTTGCACAATTTTAGATTAACTTTGGACGTTCTCATGTTTATTGATGCAGTCCCGTGACGTGTGTCCATGATGAGGTTTGGGCGCTGCTTAAAAAAAAAAATGCAACTGATGACTCGGAGCCGTTATATGGTTTATCGTCCATTCTCCTTAACAGCTTTGCTGTTTTTGTTTTTTTTGGCTGCTACGCCTCTTTATTTGCTTGTTCTCTTGCTGTATGATTTGCATGTAGGGATAATTCATTATTATAGGACCAAGCGTTTTTTTGTCTCCATTAGCCACTTGCAGAATAGTGAGTTCAGCTCTGGAGTATAATACAGGATGGGATTTTTGTGTGTGTTCTACGTGGCATTTAGAAGTCACCATGGACCTCACTAGTATAACTACAGCCTGTGTCTTATCTGTCTGATGGTTTGGAATATCCAGTAATCCAGCAGCATCTTGTATCCGAGTAATTAATATCATCATTATCCTTCTATTCAGAATATTATCTGGTCTGCAACCAAAAAGAAGAAAGTGATGAAGAAGACAGGTGACTGAGGGACCGTAGCAAATATAACCGTAAGTAATTGTAAGGTCCTCTATAGTTATCATTTACGCCGGAAAACTCCAGTGTCATGCATAAATGAAAATTTAAAGGGGATGTCTAGAACTCCGTGAATTCTGATACAGAGTTCCAAATCCCCTGCTGAAGATCTGAGACAAAATAATATAATTCTGACTTCCTTTAGCTGCCACTAGGGGGCACTTACTGAAGACTGATTTTTCTCCTACGCCTCATTGGGGGACATAGGACCGTGGGTGTTATGCTGCTGCCACTAGGAGGACACTAAGTAAACACAGAAAGAATAGCTCCTCCTCTGCAGTATACACCCTCCTGCTGGCTCTCAGCTCCTCCCCTGCAGTATACACCCTCCTGCTGGCTCTCAGCTCCTCCCCTGCAGTATACAGCCTCCTGCTGGTTCTCAGCTCCTCCCCTGCAGTATACACCCTCCTGCTGTCTCTCAGCTCCTCCCCTGCAGTATACAGCCTCCTGCTGTCTCTCAGCTCCTCCCCTGCAGTATACAGCCTCCTGCTGTCTCTCAGCTCCTCCCCTGCAGTATACAGCCTCCTGCTGTCTCTCAGCTCCTCCCCTGCAGTATACAGCCTCCTGCTGGCTCTCAGCTCCTCCCCTGCAGTATACAGCCTCCTGCTGGCTCTCAGCTCCTCCCCTGCAGTATACAGCCTCCTGCTGGCTCTCAGCTCCTCCCCTGCAGTATACAGCCTCCTGCTGGCTCTCAGCTCCTCCCCTGCAGTATACAGCCTCCTGCTGGCTCTCAGCTCCTCCCCTGCAGTATACAGCCTCCTGCTGGCTCTCAGCTCCTCCCCTGCAGTATACAGCCTCCTGCTGGCTCTCAGCTTCTCCCCTGCAGTATACAGCCTCCTGCTGGCTCTCAGCTCCTCCCCTGCAGTATACATCCTCCTGCTGGCTCTCAGCTCCTCCCCTGCAGTATACAGCCTCCTGCTGGCTCTCAGCTCCTCCCCTGCAGTATACAGCCTCCTGCTGGCTCTCAGCTCCTCCCCTGCAGTATACACCCTCCTGCTGGCTCTCAGCTCCTCCCCTGCAGTGTACACCCTCCTGCTGGCTCTCAGCTCCTCCCCTGCAGTGTACACCCTCCTGCTGGCTCTCAGCTCCTCCCCTGCAGTGTACACCCTCCTGCTGGCTCTCAGCTCCTCCCCTGCAGTGTACACCCTCCTGCTGGCTCTCAGCTCCTCCCCTGCAGTGTACACCCTCCTGCTGGCTCTCAGCTCCTCCCCTGCAGTATACACCCTCCTGCTGGCTCTCAGCTCCTCCCCTGCAGTATACACCCTCCTGCTGGCTCTCAGCTCCTGCCCTGCAGTATACAGCCTCCTGCTGGCTCTCAGCTCCTCCCCTGCAGTATACACCCTCCTGCTGGCTCTCAGCTCCTACCCTGCAGTATACACCCTCCTGCTGGCTCTCAGCTCCTCCCCTGCAGTATACACCCTCTTGCTGGCTCTCAGCTCTTCCCCTGCAGTATACACCCTCCTGCTGGCTCTCAGCTCCTCCCCTGCAGTATACACCCTCTTGCTGGCTCTCAGCTCTTCCCCTGCAGTATATACCCTCCTGCTGGCTCTCAGCTCCTCTCCTGCAGTATACACCCTCCTGCTGGCTCTCAGTGAACCAGTTCTTGCTTAGTGTCTGTAGGAGGCACTTGGGTCTGCTTTCAGACCCCACCGTTTTTATTTTCATTTTTGTTTTTTATTCTATTTTTTTCTCTTAACGGAGCGAATGGGGGCGACGGAGCCTTTCTAGGTTCCGATCTCCCCCGAACCATCAACAGGCAAGTACGTGGAGCTTTCCTCCCGCATCCTTTCCTGCAACGTTGGATGCCAGCCCTGAGCTCAGCTTACGAGCGACGGTTCCTTTGCGTTCCGATCTCCCCCCTCCATAGCAGGCAACCACATGGAGTAGCTCTCCATCTACCTCTCCTGAAGCCAGGTGCATAGCCGGACATGATATATATGGCATCCGTGCAGCCCCCCTCTGCATCACCACTGATATAGCGGATGACGCATGGCGGCAGAAGCTCTCCACCCCTTCCCTGACTAAGGCGACGGTGGATTGAGCACCGGCCCACCGCATCTACCGTGAGTACACTGCGGGGTCCGAGGCGCTCGGGGGGGGGTCCTGGTCCCCAGGGTATAGATGGTCCGCACCTCTAGGGCATAAAGCTCGGGTCCATGCGTGGTCCGCAGGGTAGCGTTTTTTATAACGAAGCGCCGCTCAGGATGGCACTAATAGCGGTCGCGACACCGCAGGCCGCAACCTCAAGCTTGAAAAATGTAGTCCCCGGCCTTTCCATGCATACAGGCCGGAGTTCTTGGCCACGCCCACCGGCATTACCGCCGACCACCTTTTCCAGCGCTTCTCATTTCCTGAGAAGCGCTCACAAATCTCGGCGGCCATCTTGGGACACCCACAGCGCTGATGCCGCAGCGCTGCTCCAGTTTTCCTTATCAGCGGCGCTGGATTCAGGATCATACTTTGCGGACCTCCCCTGGGGACTCAAGACACAGGACCTGGGTAAGCTGCAGATACATAGCTTAACCCTTCCCCTGCTAGTATGCGCTCTCCTGAAGGCTACTATGTCTCAATCAAGGTCTCACAAAAAGTCTGGGAAAACCCACACTGTATTTTTCGCTGCATGTACCTCTTGTAAGGTCTCATTACCCCGGGGTCACAATACTGCATTGTGCACAGCTTGTGAGCCGGTGACTGTTCAGGAACAACCTGTTACTGTGTCCTCAGACCTCTTACAAACCTTCCCCTTCTTGGAGAGGCAGATCTAGGCAGTCAGGGTCCAGACCGGGTAGGTCTCCCACACAATGACTCCCTGCGGTATCCGGAGGACACCCTCAAAGTAGGCGGCCGCCTGCTTTTCTTCAGCGACGCGTGGCTCTCGGTCGTTCTCGACGAATAGGTCCGCGACCTAATGTCCTCCGGATACAAGATAGAATTCTTCTCTCTTCCAGCAAATCGCTTCTTCCTGTCTTCTCCTCCCAGGGCAAAGGCATCAGAGTTCTTCCAGGCCATAAGCTCTCTAAAAGAAGACAGGGTCATTATCCCGGTCCCTCAAAGCGAAAGGTTTCAAGGTTTTTATTCAAACCTGTTCATTGTTCCAAAGATGGACGGTACAGTACGGCCCATACTAGACCTAAAACTGCTGAACAAGTTTGTCAGGGTGCGACGGTTCCGGATGGAATCGCTTCGTTCTGTCATCGCCTCCATGGAAAAAGGCGAGTTCCTGGCGTCCATAGACATCCAGGACGTGTACCTCCACATTCCCATTTTACCTTCTCACCAAAGGTTTCTTCGCTTCACAGTTCAGGAAGATCACTTTCAATTTGCTGCTCTGCCCTTCGACCTCGCCACCGCTCCCAGGGTATTCACCAAGGTCATGGGGGCCGCCGTGGCCATCCTTCATACCCGAGGTGTGGTGGTGTTACCGTATCTAGACGATAACCTCATCAAAGGCCCCTCTTTACGCACCTGCAAGGAGGCTGTGGCCATCACAATAGATACTCTTTCTCGCCTGGGTTGGAAGATAAACTTCAAAAAATCTTCCCCAGTACAGGCTCAGCGAATTTCCTTTCTAGGAATGATACTGGACTCGTCCCAGGGGTTAGTACATCTTCCCCCGGAAAAGTCTTACAGCGGGAAGCTCAGAAGCTCTGCCAACCTCATTCTCACTCTCTACGTTTCAGTATGAGAGTCCTCGGCAGGATGGTAGCAGCTATGGTGGCGGTCCCATTCGCTCAACTACACCTCCGCCCCTTACAACATGCTCTCCTGACTGTGTGGGACAGGAACCCGTCCTCTCTGGATCGGCATTTCCTCCTTCCCCAGCGAGTCAGACACTCTCTCAGGTGGTGGACTTTGAAGTCCTCCCTGAATCAAGGGAAGTCCTTCCTCCCAGTACATTGGCTAGTCGTGACAACAAATGCCAGTCTTCTGGGCTGGGGAGCAGTGTTCCACCATCACACTGCTCACGGCCGCTGGTCTCTCCAGGAAGCTCGCCTGCCCATCAACATCCTGGAAGTACGGGCAATCAGGTTGGCTCTTCTTCAATTCCATCCCTTCCTGAAGGGTCGTCCCATCAGGATTCAGTCCGACAATGCCACGGCAGTGGCATACATCAACCGGCAGGGGGGAACACGCAGCAAGGCAGCCATGACCGAGGTAGGCCACATTCTTCGTTGGCCCGAGGAAAACCGCTCAATGATATTAGCGGTTCACATCCCGGGAGTGGAAAATTGGGAGGCAGATTTCCTCAGCCGTCAAGGTCTCGACTCTGGAGAGTGGTCTCTCCATCCGGAGATCTTCCACCAGATCTGCTGTTGTTGGGGAACCCCAGACGTGGATCTGATGGCCTCACGGCTAAATTCCAAGGTTCCCAACTTTATAGCTCGGTCCCACGATCCGGCAGCCATCGGGGCAGATGCACTCGTTCACTCGTGGCATCAGTTCCAGCTTCAGTACATTTTTTCCCCCGCTTCCCTTGCTGCCGAGAGTCATCAAGAAGATCAGAGCGGAGGGGATACCAGTAATCCTGATTGCGCCAGATTGGCCGCGCAGGGCCTGGTACGCCGAACTAGTTCAACTAGTCGCCGATGTCCCCTGGCGATTACCAAATCACGCAGACCTGTTGTCTCAGGGCCCCATTTACCACCAGAACTCCGAGGCCCTGTGTTTGAAGGCATGGCCGTTCCGTCCTGGGTGCTGACACAGGCAGGCTTCTCTCAGAAAGTCATTTCTACCACAATCCCTGCTTGAAAGCCTACGTCTATGCGTATATATCATCGCATTTGGAAGACCTTCTTCTCATGGTGCAAGGACCGAGGACGCTCTCCTCTTGCATTTTCTATTCCTTCCATCCTCTAATTCCTTCAGTTAGGTTTGGACTTAGGTCTCGCCCTTAGTTCTCTCAAAGGGCAGATTTCAGCCTTGTCAGTCCTGTTCCAATGTAAAATTGCCAACAGATTACAGGTGAAGACGTTCATTCAGGGAGTCTCCCATGTGGTACCGCCCTATAAGATGCCGTCGGAACCATGGGACTTTAATTTGGTCCCCGGAGTCTTGCAGAAGGCTCCTTTTGAACCTCTGCAGGACGTTTCCCTGTTTTTTCTGTTATGGAAAGTTGCCTTCCTGGTTGCGGTCACATCCATCCGACGAGTCTCCGAATTGGCGGCTTTGTCTTGTCAATTTCCTTACCTCATTTTTCATCAAGATAAGGTGGTTTTGAGAACATCTCCCATCTTTTCTGCCGAAAGTATTCTCATCTTTCCACCTCAATGAGGAAATTGTCTTGCCTTCACTTTGCCCGTCACCAGTACATCGCACCGAGAAGGCTCTTCACACACTGGACTTGGTAAGAGCCCTTAGGAGATACGTCTCGAGGACGGCGGCTTTCCGCAGGTCAAATGCCCTGTTTGTGCTCCCAGAAGGGCCAAGGAAAGGTCTAGCCGCTTCCAAAGCTACGATGGCCAAGTGGATTCGTTCAGCTATCCAGGAGTCCTACCGAGTCAGGTCACTCCGTCCCAGCAGGGATTAAGGCTCATTCTACTCGGGCAGTGGGTGCGTCTTGGGCCATCCGGCACCAAGCGTCAGCACAAGTCTGCAGAGCTGTGACTTGGTCCAGCCTGCATACGTTTACGAAACATTATCATGTCCATTTTCAGGCCTCGGCAGATGCATCCGTCGGCAGACGAATTTTGCAGGCGGCAGTGCCGCATCTGTAACTTGTGGGTACAAGAAGCAATTACAGTTGATTGTTTCCCACCCAGGGACTGCTTTAGGACGTCCCACGGTCCTGTGTCCTCCAATGAGGCATAGGAGAAATAGGGATTTTTCTGTACTCACCGTAAAATCCTTTTCTCCGAGCCAATCATTGGGGAACATAGCACCCACCCTGTTAGCCTATTGGCTTTGGTTTTTCTGTGTTGACTTGGTTTTGACATAGTTCATCTTCGCTAAATGTTAAGCTCCTACTGCTTTGTTACCGAACTTTTTCACTTAGAGCCAGCAGGAGTGTGTATACTGCAGGGAGGAGCTATTCTTATGTGTTAACTTAGTGTCCTCCTACTGGCAGCAGCATAACACCCATGGTCCTGTGTCTCCCAATGATTGGCTCGGAGAAAAGGATTTTACGGTGAGTACACAAAAATCCCTATATCAGAGTGTTTAATGTGTGAATATTTATACAGAGAGCTCCCTCTAGTGGCAGTTGCCAGCAATTAATAATCTAACCCCACACTTTAAAGCTTCCATTCCTAGTGTCTGGCATTTTATAGACCAATCTCAATGATGGGAGCGCTGGAGTAAGGTGTGCACCTCCTTAATGACTGGCACATTTTTCAACTGTCATGCACCAGAAATGTAAGCCAGGCAGGGACTGTTTGTGCCGTAAATTATGATAAATCTGGACACATCACATCCTGGATGAGCATCCCCAGTTTTTCCAAAACATGCCAGAACTGGCTGTGGCTGGTGTCAAAACACCAAAAGTCAAAAATTTTTTTGCACAGGAATTTTGCAATATTTCAAGCGGTTTTATTCCATTTCTGGCAGAAATTGCTTGATGAATCGACTCCTTAATCTGATCTCGTCACATATCCCCCTATACGATTTCACTCTGTAACTTAGAGTTATGGAAAAATTATATGGCAACCCACATGGCAGCTTTATTAGTAGTCAGTCATACTGATTGTCGCCCAGAAACTGCATAGCAAGGCAGAAAGCATTAGACATTTTGTAAGTATAATTGTTTTTCTCCACAGATGAAGTGTATACTTATCGTCTCAGAGGGCGCCGAAGTCCTGTTCTGCTGGGCAGATGAAGAGTTTGAGAAGAATCTACACAGCAGATACTCAGTATGTGACGAGCTGCTGCAGGTGAGAAGACTGTGTACTAATATACATGTACAGTCATGGCCGAAAGTGTTTGCACCCTTGAAACTGTCCCAGAAAATCGTTGCAATTACACATGTTTTCTTATACACAAGTTTATTTTCTTTGTGTGTATTAGAACAACACAAAAAAATGAGGTAAAAAATGGAAATTGGACATAATTTTACACAACTCCAAAATAAGGCAGGACAAAATTGTTGGCACCTTTCAAAAATTGTGGGTTAACAACTTTCTTTCAAGCTTGTGATGCTCGTTCAAACTCACCTGTGACAAGTAACAGGTGTGGGCAATATAAACATCACACTTGAAAGCAGATAAAAAGGGGAGAGGTTGACTCAATCTCTGCATTGTGTGCCACACTAAGCATGGAGAACAAAAAGAGGAGAAGAGAACAGTCTGAGGTCTTGAGAACCAAAATTGTTGAACAATATCAATAACCTCAAGGTTACAAGTCCATCTCCAGAGATCTTGATGTTCCTTTGTTCACGGAGCGCAATATAATCAAGAAGTTTACAACCCATGGCAATAAAAAAAGTTGGACTGCAGTTTGCTAAAATTTACGTGAGTAAGCCAAAATCCTGAGAAAGCGTCTTGTGGACAGATGAGATCAAGATAGAATGGATGTGCTTTACCAGAAAGCTCTATTTACTCAAAACCAAACAAGGCTTACAAAGAAAAGAACACAATACCTACAGTCAAATATGGTGGAGGTTCAAAAATTTTTGGAGTTGTTTTGCTGCCTCTGGCACTGGGTGTCTTTACTGTGTGCAAGGCATCATGAAATCTGAAGATTACCAAAGGATTTTGGGTGGCAATGTAGTGCCCAGTGTAAGAAAGCTGGGTTTGCGTCCTAGGTCACGGGTCTTCAAGCAGGACAATGACTCCAAACATACTTCCAGAAGCCCCTAGAAATGAATGGAAACAAAGCGCTGGAGAGTTGTGAAGTGGCAGCAATGAGTCCGGATCTAAATCCCGTTAAACACCTGTGGAGAGATCTTAAAATTGCTCTTGGGAGAAAGTACCTTCAAATATGAGAGACCTGGAGCAGTTTATGAAAGAATAGTGGTGGAACCTTCTAGTGGAGAGGTGTAAGAAGCTTGTTGATGCTTATAGGTAGTGATTGATTGCAGTTGTTTATCCCTAATATTTGGTTGCACACTCTTAAGTTGAGTCTGCCAACAATTTTGTCCGACCCATTTTTGTAGTTTTGTATGAAATTATGTCCAGTTTGCTTTTTGTTTCTCTGTTTGTTTGTGTTGTTCCAGTACACACTAAACGTGTATAACAAAACTTGTGTAATTGCAATAATTTTCTTGGAGAAATACTTAATTTTCTGGGAAAAATGTCAAAGGTGTCAACACTTTAAGCCATAACTGTACAATGTGTGATGAACTGCTGCATATGAGAGGACGGTGCACTAGTATATAAAATGTGTGGCGAGCTGCTGCAGGTAAGAGGACTGTATGACTTGGGCCACATCTTGGCATAGTGGCTGCGAAGCCTAGAAAAACATAGTGTTTCATTTGTAATTTCTAGTTTCTGTTGTGAAGATCTTCTTTTTTTTTTTTTTTTTTTTTTTAGTGCAGCAGCAGCATTACATGTGGCACAATGCTATATGGAGCGTCTATGGGGCATAAAGAACTGCATGGAGCATTATATGGGGCATCTATGGGGCCATAACTGCATGGAGCATCTATGGGGCCATAACTGCATGGAGCATCTATGGGGCCATAACTGCATGGAGCATCTATGGGGCCATAATGAACTGCATGGAGCATTATATGGAGCATCTATGGGGCCATAAAGAACTGCATGGAGCATTATGTGGGGCATGTATGGGGCCATAAAGAACTGCATGGAGCATTATATGGGGCCTATTTTGTATGGAGCATCTTATGGGGCCATAATGAACAGTATGGAGCATTATATGGGGCCTATTTTGTATGGAGCATCTTATAGGCCCATCATGAACAGTATGGAGCATTATATGGGGCTCCTGATTCCATATGGATATTCAAAAACACTTAACCTACTGATGTCTCAATTAATTTTACTTTTATTGGTATCTATTTTTATTTTTGACATTTACCGGTAGCTGCTGCATTTTCCACCCTAGGTTTATGCTCGAGTCAATAAGTTTTCCCAGTTTTTTGCTGCAACATTAGGGGGTCGGCTTATACTCGGGTCGGCTTATACTCGGGTATATACGGTAGATTTGCGAATGCCACCTCCTAGGCGTAAAATGAGACTGTGTGCAACATGGCCTGTAACACATTTACTTGTTTTCTAGTCTCCAAACTTTGGCGACAGCATCAATACCCTGTTTGCGCCTCTGATCATTTCCTGCATGACGCTGTTGGAGAAGATTGGCGACACGTATACATGTTTCACTGCTGAGAACGGCCACCTCTGTGTGCTGCACATGGTATGTTGTTGTTTGGGGTACTAGGAGATCTAATACCTTTTTAGCTGTCTTTTTTTTTTTTTTTTCTTTTGCTTTTGCCATTCTTGACATCCTTTTGAAAAGGGTGATGTAGCATGGAGGGTTGGGTAGTGTCATCAGAGCCTTACACCGAGCGTGACAACTTCATGTATTTCTATGCAGCTGTCACGCACGGGTCAGGAGAGCCATCAGCCAGTACGTTCTGATGAAAAAGCTTCTGTCTGACTGCACCCTTAGGGTATTCTGACAGGTAGAGATTTTTTTCAAGGTTTTTTTTTTTTGTTTGGTTTATTACTCTGTCGCCTCATTGGGGGACACAGGACCATGGTGTTATGCTGCTGTCCACTAGGAGGCGACACTATGCATAATCTGAAAAAGATTAACTGTGGCTCCTCCTCTGGAGAATACACCCTTGGACTGGATCAGCCTTCTCCAGTTTTTGCTTAGTGTCGCAAAGGAGGCACACCTAAAGATTTTTACTCCGTTTTTCCGACGGGTTTACAGATGAAGAAAAGAGGGTCTCCTGTGAGACCCCCGGCATGGCTCCTTCCTCGGCCCCCTATTATGGGGTGCCCAGTTGAAGTTGAGATGGCTATTCCCCATGCTGCTCCTTCCCCAGCCCCTCGGGTGCTGGTTCGAAGTCGAGACCCCCCCTCCTTCCCCAATTCCTTTTGGTTTCTGGGTTGAGGTCGAGGCGAGGATAAAGCCCCCTGAAGGTGACAACAGCACCCTCCCTATCCCCCTCTGGGGGTATTAGGTTGAGACACCTCAGGTAGGGCCTGTACAGGCAGCATCCTACAGCTCCCAGCAATGGGCCAGCATACTGCGCCTGCATCCAGGGACCCCAGCCCAGCTGCGGGCTCCTGTTGGGGCCGGGGGGAATGCAAGCAGGCAGGCATGGCACATACAGACACAGGGCTCCCTGCGTCCCTGTCTCTGCGGCAGCACCAGCTCTATACTGCCTCAGGGGGACCCCAGCCGGGCTCCCCCTTCCGCTTATAGCCCCACCGCCATCCTGCCCTTAAATCCGGAGGGGTCCGGTTCAGATCCGACCCCCTCCCGGACTTTCGCGCCGGCCTGGAGCCCTTCTGGGCCTCAGGCATCTACTTTAGGCCCCGGCTTCGGCCTAGCTGAAGCCACAGCCTCCTCTCCACCCCCCGGCCCGCCCCCCGGATGACAAATATGACACTCTACCGTGTCATACAAGGGGCGGATCGAGACAGAAAGGGCGCGTTTTTACACAGCCTTGCTGCCTTTTTACAGCTCTCCGCCCCCTTCTCCTCCTCTCTTCTCTGTCTCTGCAGCCATTTTCGGCTGCAGATTAACCCTGCATCTCCCGGTCTGCTGGACCAGGACCAGGCAGCCAGTCTCCGGGGGGCACAGGACTGTGGATCTTCGGCGCTGGACCTAGGGGTACACTGGTGGGGTAAGATCACAGCTGGGTTATTTTTACTCAGCTGTGAATCCATATTATCTATAAGGCTCCCCTGTAGGTTCTCTACCCCTGTAAGGTCCATCTGCTGGCAGCACTTCTGCACTCTGTGCACTATGCCGGGCTTAAGGTCTAAGAGAACCAGGCAGAACTGCTATTATGCATTCTGCACAGCCTGCGGGACCGCTCTCCCCAGTAGTAGCACGTACCCGCATTGTCAGAACTGTATACAAACTACTGTGTCACAGCCTCAAGAAGCCCCTTGTAACAACTCTGCTGGCATCACGTCATGGCCTCGCATCTCTCACACTATCTTACCCACTGCTCCAGGTCATGATGTGGTTTCTGTTTCTTGCCAGCTCCATGTTCTGTGTCTCTGCTCTCTGCATGCTTCATGGTTCTGTGTATAGAGGGGCGGCGCCTGAACTCTCTGGTTCTTATAGCAATCAGGTGCATCTGTCCAATCTGTTCCTGACCAATTACCAAGAGGCCTCCAGTATATAGTGCAGCTTCACCCAGTGTTCTGGGCCTGTGCAATGTGTTAGCTCAGTTAGTGTCTTGCTTCTGAGTTTGCCTGGCCTTGCTCTGAGTTACTCCCTCTCTGGAGGATTCTCTGTGTTATTTCCTTGGTCTTGTTGTCCGCCCACCAGGAGGCAGAATATCCTGGTCCCAGTGTCTTTGTCCTTGTGTCTTGTTCCATTGCCTTGTCTGCACTTAGTCTTATCTCTGTCTCCTAGTCTTTGGCTTCCTTCCCTGTTGTCTTTCCTTGTATTCTCAGTCTGCTTTCACTCCGCACTCTTGCAGCTCTGCCTGCTCTGAACCTTTGTTACTTTACCTCTGCTCCTCACTTCTGCGTTTCTGCTCCTTTCTACTCAGCTTTTCTTCTGCTGTTGCAGTTATCCCTTGCTGCAGCTTCTCTCCACATTCCTTGTGGCTCTGCTCAGCTTTGCTGCAGAGACCCCTCCTGCAGCTCCTCTCCGCTTCTTGCGGTTCTACCTGGCTCCGCTCCTTGCGGTTCTACCTGGCTCCGCTCCTTGCGGTTCTACCTGGCTCCGCTCCTTGCGGTTCTACCTGGCTCCGCTCCTTGCGGTTCTACCTGGCTCCGCTCCTTGCGGTTCTACCTGGCTCCGCTCCTTGCGGTTCTACCTGGCTCCGCTCCTTGCGGTTCTACCTGGCTCCGCTCCTTGCGGTTCTACCTGGCTCCGCTCCTTGCGGTTCTACCTGGCTCCGCTCCTTGCGGTTCTACCTGGCTCCGCTCCTTGCGGTTCTACCTGGCTCCGCTCCTTGCGGTTCTACCTGGCTCCGCTCCTTGCGGTTCTACCTGGCTCCGCTCCTTGCGGTTCTACCTGGCTCCGCTCCTTGCGGTTCTACCTGGCTCCGCTCCTTGCGGTTCTACCTGGCTCCGCTCCTTGCGGTTCTACCTGGCTCCGCTCCTTGCGGTTCTACCTGGCTCCGCTCCTTGCGGTTCTACCTGGCTCTGCTCTTTGCGGTTCTACTTCTCCTGCACTTGGCTCTGCCTCCAGCTCTTGGCTCCGCCTCCTGCCTGTCTGCACTTGGCTCCGCCTCCAGCTCTTGGCTCCACCTCCTGCGGTTTTGCATTTGGTTCCGCCTCCAGCTCTTGGCTCCGCCTCCTGCGGTTTTGCACTTGGCTCCGCCTCCTGCTCTTGGCTCCGCCTCCTGCATTTCTGTTCTTGGCTCTAGCTCCTGTGCTTTCTCTCTGCATCCGCTCTTGCGGTCTTTATCTACTTAGTCCTAGGTCCTCGTGTCTGAACAGGTTCTTACCCGTTCTACATACCTGCCTGCAGACCGGTCCCTACCGGTTCTTCCAGTGTACCAGTCTTGTCTACCAGTCCTGCCAGAGAGCCAGCCTTGCCCGCCTGCCTACCAGAGAGCCAGCCGTGCCCGCCTGCCTGACAGTGTTCCTGTTGTACCCGTCTGCCTGCCTATGTGCCAGCTGTGCCCGTCTATGTTCCGTTCCCCGGTGGGATCAGCAGCCACAACCAGACTCCACCCTGGAGTGGTACCTGGTAGCTTCCTATTGCACAAGTCTGACCTCACCATCAGAGGCTCCAGCGAACACCTAGGAAGCTACTTAGTTACGCCCCTTCCAGGGAGGTTTGGTCTGTGGTCCAGTGGGGCCACTCCCCCGCACGCCCGCGCCAACCAGTCTGGGCGCGAGCATGACACCCCTGCCAATGCCTCGGTGTCTAATGCCACGCCGGAATGGGCTACTCAGATATCGCAATCTATGACGCAGTCTATAGATAACCTAACTTCCACATTGCTTCAGGCTCTGCAGGGTCATGCCCCGGCTATGACCGTTACCCAGCAAAGGGAGAGCTTGACTCAGGAACAAGATGACCCTGGCACATCCACGTCTAGGTCAGGACGCAAGCGGATCCATAGATCAAGTCCATCTGCGTCATCCCATAGCACACGGTCATCCCCCTCTAGGGAGAGACACCGTTGCTCCAGGTCATCTAGACCGTCCCATTCCAGGGACAGACAATGCAGATCTCCGCAATCCCCAACCAGAGAAGGCCTCCTCCCCAGCTCACCCAGCTGGGGATGCCTCAGTGATACACAGGATTCGGAAGGCATCTGCGACTCTGACTCAGACAGAGAAACGGAGGGGTCCCTGATCCCAATCCCTCCTAGCAATACAGCGCTAGTTGAGGACATAATATCATCCATCCATCGGGTGCTGGACATTTCTGATCCGCCACCAGAGGCCCCAGAACATCAGATTTCCTTTGAAGGACCTCTGAAGCCGCCTAAGGTTTTCTCTAACCACCCAGAGTTTAAGGCGATCCTTAAAAAACAGCTCTCACAGCCTGAGAAAAAATTCGCTAATCGCAAATATCTGGAGGCGAGGTACCCCTTCCCACAGAAGGACACCAAGGAATGGACAGATCCACCTGAAGTGGATCCCCCAGTCTCCAGGCTAGCAGCACAGACCCTCCTTTCACTGCCAGATAGCTCAACCCTAAGGGACGCAGCAGACCGGCAGGTAGAACGCATGGCTCGTTCAATTTTCGAGGCAGCAGGGGCATCCCTGGCTCCCGCGTTCGCCTCAGTTTGGGCTGCCAAGGCCATCCTGGCCTGGGCAAAGAATTTACAAGCCTTCCAAGCATCCGCTCCTGAACTGTCGGACCAAGCGGTTCAAATTGCTGTTGTAGCAGATTACATGCTCCATGCAGCTCTGGATTCAGCAAGGGGAGTCGCGGGGATAGCATCAAACGCCATCACGATTCGGCGTATCCTCTGGCTGCGGGAATGGAAAGCGGACGCAGCCTCAAAGAAGTCCCTCACGCACCTCCCCTACCTCAGTGGGAGACTTTTCGGTGAACAGTTGGACACTATGATATCCAACGCCACAGGGGGTAAGAGTACTTCTCTTCCCCAACTGAAACCTAAACGCACGTAACCAAACTCGATTCCGATCCTTTCGGAATTCCTCCGGCTGGTCCGTCTCACGACCAGTACAAAATCGTAACCGTTCCCCACGCAGGGACAACTCACGATCGACGCAAAGGTCGGACAAGACCTGGCAGTCAAAAGCAGGCCAGTCTAAGCCCAGAGGAGGAAAATCGCAGACTTTCTCCTCCTCATGACTCACGGACTCCGGAAGACACCACACCAGTAGGCGGCCGACTTTTGCTCTTTCATCAAGTCTGGCTGTCTATTACAGAAGACAGGTGGGTCATGGAACTAGTGTCTTCCGGATACAAAATAGACTTCACCTCCAACCCACCGGACCGTTTTTTCCTCTCTGTCCCCCCAAAACCGCCAGCCAAGGCTCGAGCCTACCACCAAGCGGTCTCCTCGCTTTGTCAATCAGGAGTCATAGTACCGGTACCCACGACCCACCGCTTCTGAGGGTTCTACTCCAATCTGTTCGTAGTTCCCAAGAAAGGAGGCAGCGTACGGCCCATGCTAGACCTAAAACAGCTCAACAAACATGTACGGGTCCGTCACTTCCGCATGGAGTCCCTCCGGTCCATCATTGCGTCCATGGAGAAGGGAGAATATCTCACCTCCATAGACATACAAGACGCATACCTGCACATACCCATTGCACCTGCTCATCAGAGGTTTCTCAGGTTCGCAATAGGCCAGGACCACTACCAATTCGTGGCTCTCCCCTTTGGACTCGCCACGGCTCCCAGAGTGTTCACCAAGGTCATGGCAGCAACCATGGACGTCCTGCATTCCAGAGGCATAGTAGTCGTTCCATACCTGGACGATCTACTCATCAAGGCTCCCACCTTCAAGGACTGCGAGTTCAGCGTCTCAATCACAACCGATACTCTCAGTCGCATGGGCTGGTTAATCAACCTACAAAAGTCATCACCAACCCCGAGTCAGTCCCTGACCTTCCTGGGAATGTTATTCAACACCTCCAGGGGTCTAGTGCTCCTTCCCAAGGACAAGGCACTGGCCCTCCGACTAGCAGTTCGCACTCTCCTCCGCAAACCCCCTCGATCTCTCCGGTTTGCCATGAGAGTCCTCGGCAAGATGGCAGCAGCAATAGAAGCCGTCCCATTTGCCCAGTTTCACCTCAGACCTCTCCAACTAGCCATTCTCAAGTCCTGGGACAGGAATCCCTTCTCTCTCGACAGGGAGTTCCAGCTAACGTCGTCAACCAGGAGGTCCCTGCACTGGTGGCTCAAGCCAACCTCGCTAGCAAAGGGGAAATCCTTTCTCTCAGGTCAATGGAAGGTTCTGACCACCGACGCGAGTCTGACGGGTTGGGGTGCGGTGCACCTACACCACAGGGCACAGGGCAAGTGGTCCCCAGCGGAAGCGACCATGCCCATCAACATCCTGGAAATTCGTGCCATCCTTCTGGCATTGAGGGCCTTCCATCACTTACTGGCAGCCTCTCACATCAGGATACAGTCGGACAATGCCACGGCTGTGGCATATGTGAATCATCAAGGGGGGACCCGCAGTACCCAGGCGATGCGGGAAGTGTCACATATCCTCCGCTGGGCGGAGGACACAGGGTCGGTTCTTTCGGCGGTCCACATTCCGGGTGTGGACAACTGGGAAGCAGACTTCCTCAGCCGACAAGGAATAGACTCGGGAGAGTGGTCTCTCCATCCCGAAATTTTTCAACAGATCTGTCTCCGCTGGGGGACCCCGGATGTGGACCTAATGGCATCCCATTTCAATGCCAAGGTCTCCAACTTCATTGCCAGAACACACGATCCGCGGTCGCTCGGAGCAGACGCTCTGGTTCAGGACTGGACCCAGTTCCAGCTTCTCTATATTTTTCCACCTCTCCCCCTGATATCCAGAGTGGTGAGGAAGATCAAACAAGAGGGAGTTCCAACCATCCTCATTGCACCGGACTGGCCCAAACGCACATGGTACGCCGACATCGTACAACTCACAGCAGACGCCCCCTGGCGTCTCCCCGACCGCCACGATCTTCTATCACAAGGGCCGTTCTACCACCAGAACTCAGGGGCTCTCAATTTGACGGCGTAGCCCTTGAGACCTGGGTTCTAACCCAGGCAGGGCTCTCGGCAGATGTCATTGGAACCATGATCAGAGCACGGAAACCAGCCTCTGCCAAGATCTATTACCGTACCTGGAAAGCTTTCTTTACCTGGTGCGAATCTCGTGGCCAGATCCCACTCCCTTATTCCATACCCAAAGTACTTGGTTTTCTCCAATCGGGTCTGGAGGCCAGGCTGTCATTGGGCTCGCTTAAGAGCCAGGTGTCAGCCCTCTCAGTGCTTTTCCAAAAGCGCATTGCTACCAAGCCGCAAGTAAGGACTTTCCTTCAGGGGGTTTCCCGATTGGTTCCCCCCTACAGACGACCACTAGAAACGTGGGACCTCAACCTGGTCCTGACAGCATTGCAGGAACCACCCTTCGAACCCCTTAAGGAGGTCCCGCTCCGCCTTCTTTCCCAGAAGGTGGTTTTCCTGGTGGCAATCACCTCGCTACGCAGGGTGTCTGAACTGACAGCACTCTCCTGCAGACGGCCTTTCCTGGCATTTCACCAGGACAAGGTAGTTCTTCGTACGGTCCCATCCTTCCTCCCGAAGGTTGTGTCCGACTTCCACCTCAATGAGGAAATTTCACTACCATCCCTTTGTCCGGTTCCGGTTCATAGAGTGGAGAAGGCTCTGCATACTCTTGACCTTGTCAGGGCTTTGCGTATATACGTGTCTAGGACTGCGTCCTTCCGGAGGTCTGATTCCCTTTTCCTCCTTCCGGAAGGCGGCCACAAGGGTATGCCAGCTTCCAAAGCTACTCTTGCCATGTGGATCAAATCCACCATACAAGAGGCGTACCGCCTTAAGAATTCTCCTCTTCCAGCCGGTATTACGGCACACTCTACACGGGCGGTAGGGGCCTCCTGGGCCATTCGGCACCAGGCTTCAGCACAGCAAGTGTGTAAGGCAGCCACTTGGACTAGCTTACACACGTTTACTAAACACTACAGGGTTCATACCCAGTCCTCAGCGGACGCGAGCCTGGGTAGACGTGTCCTGCAGGCGGCGGTGCCCTAAGTGTACGGGCCTGTCTGCACAATATTCGTCCATTGCTTCCCACCCAGGGACTGCTTTGGGACGTCCCATGGTCCTGTGTCCCCCAATGAGGCGACAGAGTAAAGGAGATTTTTGTGTACTCACCGTAAAATCTCTTTCTCTTAGCCTCTAATTGGGGGATACAGCTCCCACCCTGTTGCCCTTTCCGGGCTGTTGTAACTGTTGAGTTCTCATATTGTTTCTTGAGCTCGTACATAGTTGCCTTCTTACAGGCATAATTATGTTATTCATGTTACGTTCCTCCTACTGCTTTTGCACAAAACTGGAGAAGGCTGATGCCGTCCAGGGGTGTATACTGCACAGGAGGAGCCACAGTTAATCTTTTTTAGATTATGCATAGTGTCGCCTCCTAGTGGACAGCAGCATAACACCATGGTCCTGTGTCCCCCAATTAGAGGCTAAGAGAAAGAGATTTTACGGTGAGTACACAAAAATCTCCTTTTTTGCACCAAAAAACCAAAGTAGTGGCATTTTTGCATCATTTTTCATAGCAATGTTTTTACCCATTTATATTAATTGGTACAAAACCACTGCAAAAACTACAAGCAGAATTGAAAGAAGGATACATTTTGGCAAAAAGCAACCGGGCTCAAAACAAGCACGAAATAAAAACACAACGTGTGCATGACATTTCAGTAAATCTCATTTATGCTGTTACTGTAAAATATACTGCAAAAAAACGCCACTTGTGAACATATCTTTTTAGTGTCTGCACGTACTGTACATGGCAAAACTGGGCCAGCATACTTGGTATAAGTGCATAGTCACACTTCGGCCATTGACAGGTAAAACTAGAATTTAAAAAAACCTGCGTTTGCTGAAAAGTTTTTGTTTTGTATTAAAGGGGAATTCCATCTGTAAATATAATGTGCTCATTATATAATAATAAAAAAAGTAATGAAACTTCCTAAAATACTTTGGGGTTTAAAAGATATAAAATTGTTTACACCAGAAAATAATAGTTTTAGCAATTTTTGTTTGCATTTTTACACCGCCTTTCTAAAAATAAAAAAGGGTTTAAATTCTTCACCATTTGCAGGAGCTCTGCTTGCTGTCTGGATGCAAACAAAACTGTTCACATTGCCAGAGATGAAAATCTGTGCAGACAAAATTCCACATAATTCCCTAAATAAAACCGCACAAATCTGCAATCAAAGTGTTCCAATGTATCAGTGCAGGGAAAAGGGTATAATCTGCAGTAGTGGAGCCTGCGTACAATTGGGTTATGTTCACACACAGTTTTTAAGAGATTTTTATTTTTTTAGTGCAGATCTGCTGCAAAATCCTTTTTAATAACGCTTGATTAACTCTTCCCGTTCATTTCTATGGGAAATCCACTTTACATGCCCCGGCTGTGGAGGATTTCTCCATGTCTCCTTGATTCATGATAGATGATTCCGCGCTTATAATATTTTATTTCATTGTCTCTATATTTTCTGTGCAGTTTGGAGAATGTCTGTTCATTGCCGTCAATGGGGACGGAGCAGAAAACGAGGACGACCTAAGGAGGAAGATTTACGTCCTGAAGAGACTCACTGAAGTTCACTTTGGTTTGGTCACTTTGGATGGTCAACTAATCAAAAAAGAGTACGTCTGGTAATCGGCGCTCCTTCCTGCCCGGCTCTCCACGACTACTTCTGCCCTCTTCCATTTTCCTATAAGATTTTCCTATAAGATTATTAAAAGAAACACTTTAACTCCTTCACACCCAAGTGATTTTTTTTTTTTTTTGCGCTTTAATTTTTTTTCCATTTGTTTGACGAGCCATAAGTTTTATTATTTTCTCGCTAACATATCCACATGAGGGCCTCTTGATTGTGGGATGAGATGTACCGTAGATTTGAACTATGCCATACACTTATAATATGATGCTCTGAACAATCCTGCAATTATTTTCTTTTATTTTTTTAGAACATTCCTTTTTGCAGTAAAAATTATTCCAACATAATCATTCAAGTCAGTCCAATTGCGGTGATACCACAATAATAAGGGTATTTTTTAGTTTATTTATTTTTTACATTTCAGTGGTTAGGAAAATTTTTAATAATTGATTTCAAGTTGCGAGTTCTTTGAGACCTGTAACTTACCGCATATTATTCTTCTATGAACGCGGTTAAATGTTTCGTTTTTTTGTGTAGCGAGCTGTAGCTTTTATTGATGCCATTTTTGGGTGCTTACAACGATTTCATTGCATTTTTAGTGGAAGTGCAGTTAATATAAAAAAAAAAAAAAAAAAAGTCAATTCTGACATTTCAATATTATAGAAAGACAGTACCGAATATTATAAATATACAATTTTTTTACAATCATATATTATTTTTTATATTTATATATATTTATATTTAATATTTATATATTTGCAATCGTGTGTGTGTGTATATATATATATATATATATATATATATATATATATATATATATATATATATATATATATATATATATATATATATATATATATATATATACACATATACATATATATATACAATTATTTATACCAAATATATATGTATGAAATAAAATATATAAAATGTTTTCATGGCTGGCACTAAACTGAGGATCAGAGGTGATGGCTGCAGACGGGGACCTGTGATGATAGAAGTATATTAAGAAGTTCTAGAACTTACTATTTTCCGCACCTTTATGTAACGTTTGGTTGGATTGCTCTGTCGTCTATGCGCAGCTTTATTTTGTGAATTTCGTCCTTTAACTTCCTCTCTTCTTTTGTTTCTTTTTCTGCTTTACCTTCTAATAAAGTTTTTCTTGGTAAGTTTCTACTTGAAAACGAGCCGTAAAATAATAAGTGTAACTAAACTTGTAAAAACTTTTTTGATCCCCTTAAACACCCTGTAAAGACCCCCAATGATTGCTGAAACAGTGGGATAGAATCTTCCAGCTCCTGCCTGAGCGTGCACGTAGCGGTGTCCAGGCCCAATATGAAATGAAAATATTTTTGTTTTCTGGCAGATGAAAGTCTGTCCTAATCTTGTCTGACTCACACATGTAAAAGTCAAAGGGATTTTGCATAACTGGAAAAATACAGTTGCTTTCTCACAAAACAGCGCCACACCTGTCCACTGGTTATGTCTGGTATTGCAGAATACCATATAGGCTTTGTACATATTTGCACATTTTTTTTCTATTGTTAATTTGCTTTATTTTTAAATGCAGAATGAAGGCTCTTTTCTAAATGCCCTTCATTACCATTTTGTTGCTGCAGTGTGTAGTCTTTTTGTCTAGCTTTTGCAAAAATGTTAGGCTAGGGTCACATTGCGTTATGTGACCGCGTTTAACGGACTACGTTACACCGCGGCATAACGCGGTGTTAACGTAGTCCGTTAACGCCGCCATAGCCTGTAATGGTGAGCGCATCGCTAGCGCACGCCCACATTGGGCGGGCGCTAGCGATGTCGCGTCATTTGAGTGACGGACCTCGGACGCTGCTTGCAGCGTCCGCGGCGCGCCCGAGGTCCGTTCCTCGCTAGTGCAGATCGGGGATCTGCGCTAGCGGGGACGCCGAACGCGGACCCTAGAGAAGCATTGCGTTAGCGCAATTCGCTAGCGCTATGCGCTTAACGGATTGCCCTAACGCAATGTGAACCTAGCCTTACAAATCCATCAGATCTCCTTACTCTGACATCTCTTTCCTCTCCCTCCCTTTTTTTGTTAGAGAAAGCAACAGGAGGGGTATTTACACAGATCTGCAGTGGAGAGAAGAGAAAGTATCTACAGTCTCAGAGAGGGCAGGGAAAAAATGGACTACGTTTCGGTCTGCAATCTTCATTTCTTCATTTTCAGAGCCACTTGTGCAGTTTGCAGCCTGATCCATCTTTCCTGAATTTTATACATTAGCATAGCTTCTATTCTGCACTTATCTTCTGCATACATCAACCTCTTTATTTACAGGGTGTTTTTTTTATGTAAAGCAAACAATAACACATAGGAAAATGATTATTTTCCAAGTTAATGGTGTCAATAGCCTTTAGTGTTTTGGGAAGAAATCAGCTCCTGCAGAACATCTAATTATTTGTGTTTATTAGAGTAATGTGCTATGTACCTGCATTATCAGGAAAAAAAAAACAGGACAGGATTTCAGCCTCTGAATGTTTCCATTCACTGACAGCAAGTCGAATAGCGAGCCCTGTCCTGCTTAATATGGAGGATTGTTTTACCCGGACATGATCTGTATGCGTTGTCTTCCTGCAGACTGCGTCCTCCAGATTCAGATCAGCGAAACCTCGTGTGGAAAACGTTTCAGAGCTTGCTCCTAACCTATGGCCGCTTGCGACATGAAGACCAAAGCTTCGCAGTAGAGGTAAATTCCCTTAAACATGGTATATGGGGTTCATAAATTCTGCAGAACCCTCAATTCTTTTTGGAAGTTGATTTGAAAGCTGATCACACAGACCTGCAGTTTAAAGCATGGTGGACTAAAAGCAGCTGAAGCCTCTGAGCACATTAGACTTTTATTGCATAATTATTTTTAGGCAGAATACCTCTTTAGTATGCTTGAAGCATTTGCATTTTTATAAATGTGTTATAGATATTTTGGCTTTGATGAATGCATAGTACAGTACAGAGGAGTCATATATACAGACCATGAGGGGGAACTTGGTGCAGAACACTGAAGGCCGTTGTTAGCAGGAATAGAGGTATTTGGTTGTTCAGATTGCTCAATATCAGCAGAAAACTGCAAGGAATGTGTGAACTGCTGGTAATTTGCAGTGCAAATCCTTCAAGGAAACATTTGGGTCACGCTGTGACATATGAATTCTCCGGTACCAAAGGAAACACGAACATGGAACCAAAGGGGTAGAACGAGGTTGGAAAACATGGCCGCTGTCTTCCAAAATAGGCACCACACCTGTCCACGGGGTGTTTTTCCTTAGAAGTTAAAGGGAACCTGTCACCCCCAAAATAGAAGATGAGCTAAGCCCACCGGCATCAGGGGCTTATTTACAGCATTCTGTAATGCTGAAGATAAGCCCCCGATGTAACCTGAAAGATGAGAAAAAGAGGTTAGATTATACTCACGCGGGCGGTCCGATCCAATGGGCGTCGCGGTCCGGTCCGGGGCCTCCCATCTTCTTACGATGACGTCCTCTTCTTGTCTTCACGCTGAGGCTCCGGCGCAGGCGTACTTGGTCTTCCCTGTTGAGGGCAGAGCAAAGTACTGCAGTGCTTAGGCGCTGGGCCTCTCTGACCTTTCCTGGCGCCTGCGCACTGCAGTACTTTGCTCTGCCCTCAACAGGACAGACAAAGTACGCCTGTGGCGGAGCCGCAACGTGAAGACAAGAAGAGGACGTCATCCTATGAAGATAGGAGGCCCTGCCCAGACCGCGATGCCCATCGAATCAGATCGCCCGCCCAGGTGAGTATAATCTAACCTCTTTTTGTCATCTTTCAGGTTACATCGGGGGCTTATCTACAGCATTACAGAATGCTGTAGATAAGCCCCTGATGGCGGTGGGCTTAGCTCATCTTCGATTTTGGGGGTGACAGGTTCCCTTTAAAAGTTGCTTAGCTGTAATACCACATACAACCTGTGCATAGAGGTGGCACTGTTTTTAGAAAAAACAACCATGTTTTCTAATCCTGTACATCCCATGGAAATTGCATTTCTCCAGAGTCAGAACTTAAATGCAATGTGTGACAATACAATGTTTTTTGCCTTTCTTTTTCCTTCCTTCCCTCCCTTTCTTTCTTCCTTCCTTCCCTTTCTTCCTTCCTTCCCTTTCATCCTTCCTTCCTTCCCTTTCTTCCTTCCTTTTCTTTTTCTTCCTTTTTCTTTCTTTCTTCCTTTTCTTTCTTTCTTTCTTTCTTCCTTTTCTTTCTTTCTTTCTTCCTTCCCTTTCTTTCTTCCTTCTCTTTCTTTCTTCCTTCCTTCCCTTTCTTCCTCCCTTCCTTCCTTCCTTCCCTTTCTTCCTTCCTTCCCTTTCTTCCTTCCTTCCTTCCCTTTCTTCCTTCCTTCCCTTTCTTCCTTCCTTCCCTTTCTTCCTTCCTTCCCTTTCTTTCTTCCTTCCTTCCCTTTCTTCCTTCCTTCCCTTTCTTTCTTCCTTCCTTCCCTTTCTTCCTTCCTTCCCTTTCTTCTTTCCTTCCCTTTCTTCCTTCCTTCCTTCCTTTCTTCCTTCCTTCCTTCCCTTTCTTCCTTCCTTCCTTCCCTTTCTTCCTTCCTTCCCTTTCTTTCTTCCTTCCTTCCTTCCTTCCCTTCCCTTCCCTTCCTTCCTTCCTTCCTTCCCTTTCTTCCTTCCTTCCCTTTCTTCCTTCCTTCCCTTTCTTCCTTCCTTCCCTTTCTTCCTTCCTTCCCTTTCTTTCCTCCCCTTTCTTCCTTCCTCCCCTTTCTTCCTTCCTCCCCTTTCTTCCTTCCTTCCCTTTCTTCCTTCCTTCCCTTTCTTCCTTCCTTCCCTTTCTTCCTTCCCTTTCTTCCTTCCTTCCCTTTCTTCCTTCCTCCCTTTTTTCCTTCCTTTTCTTTTTCTTCCTTCCTTCCCTTCTTCCTTTTTTCCTTCCTTCCCTTCCTTTCTTTCTTCCTTCCTTCCTTCCTTCCGTCCGTCCGTCCGTCCGTCCCTCCCTCCATTTTTCTTCCTCCCTTTCTTCCTGACACTCAAATTTTGTTACAAGGGTCTCTTTACTGACTACATCATCGTTTCCTCTCTTACACCTCACAGGCCGTGGAGCGGCTGATACACCCCAAGCTGTGTGAGCAATGTATCGAGTTCCTGGAGAAGCAGATTGTGCAGTACATTAATGGGAGCAGTGAGCGAGGTGGTGAGGAGGTCCTGCATGCCTTCATCCTGGTCAACACCAAACTTCTGGCACTTTTCTCTAGGTGTGGATTCTGGCCATTTTTTTGCCTTGACTATGGCGTCTGATTTCCCTTTAACAGAAAGTTCTGCATAGAGTCAAAGGGGTTTAAATGGACACTGGTACTTCTGTCATTGTATCACCACCCTAGCTTGTGTGATCGGTGGGTAGAGCTGGATCCATGTTGCACGATGCCATTTATTGGCAAACACCATCTTGCCTCTGCTATTCTGCCATACAACGTGCAAATGCCTATACCAATGCAGAATGTTGCCCATGGTACAGGGCCATGTGCTTAGATAACTTTGCCATGTTTTGCCCAATTTTCCATTTTGATGGCAGCGTTGTCTGCAAGGATTCAGGAGTGCATGCGCTCGACCGCCGCTCCATTCAACCCCTATAGGGGCTGCCGAATTCTACTCTCTCCTTACTCTGTCGCCTCATTGGGGGACACAGGACCATGGGTGTTATGCTGCTGTCCACTAGGAGGCGACACTATGCATAATCTGAAAAAGATTAACTGTGGCTCCTCCTGTGCAGTATACACCCCTGGACGGCATCAGCCTTCTCCAGTTTTTGCTTAGTGTCGCAAAGGAGGCACACCTAAAGATTTTTACTCCGTTTCCCGTTTTCCGACGGGATTACAGATGAAGAAAAGAGGGTCTCCTGTGAGACCCCGGCATGGCTCCTTCCTCGGCCCCCTATTATGGGGTGCCCAGTTGAAGTTGAGATGGCTATTCCCCATGCTGCTCCTTCCCCAACCTCTCGGGTGTTGGTTCGAAGTCGAGACCCCCCTCCTTCCCCAATTCCTTTTGGTTTCTGGGTTGAGGTCGAGGTCGAGGCGAGGATAAAGGCCCCTGAAGGTGTGACAAAAGCACCCTCCCTATCCCCCTCTGGGGGTATTAGGTTGAGACACCTCAGGTAGGGCCTGTACAGGCAGCATCCTACAGCTCCCAGCAATGGGCCAGCACACTGCGCCTGCATCCAGGGACCCCAGCCCAGCTGCGGGCTCCTGTTGGGGCCGGGGGGAATGCAGGCAGGCATGGCACATACAGACACAGGGCTCCCTGCGTCCCTGTCTCTGCGGCAGCACCAGCTCTATACTGCCTCAGGGGGACCCCAGCCGGGCTCCCCCTTCCGCTTATAGCCCCACCGCCATCCTGCCTTCAAATCCGGAGGGGTCCGGTTCAGATCCGACCCCCTCCCGGACTTTCGCGCCGGCCTGGAGCCCTTCTGGGCCTCAGGCATCTAATTTAGGCCCCGGCTTCGGCCTAGCTGAAGCAGCAGCCTCCTCTCCGCCCCCCGGCCCGCCCCCCGGATGACAAATATGACACTCTACAGTGTCATACAAGGTGCGGATCGAGACAGAAAGGGCGGGTTTTTTATAGCCTTGCCGCCTTTTTCCAGCTCTCCGCCCCCTTCTCCTCCTCTCTCCTCTGTCTCTGCAGCCATTTTCGGCTGCAGATTAACCCTGCATCTCCCGGTCTGCAGGACCAGGCAGCCAGTCTCCGGGGGGCACAGGACTGTGGATTTTCGGCGCTGGACCTAGGGGTACACTGGTGGGGTAAGATCACATCTGGGTTATCTTTACTCAGCTGTGAATCCATATTACCTATAAGGCTCCCCTGTAGGTTCTCTACCCCTGTAAGGTCCATCTGCTGGCAGCACTTCTGCACTCTGTGCACTATGCCGGGCTCAAGGTCTAAGAGAACCAGGCAGAACTGCTATTATGCATTCTGCACAGCCTGCGGGACCGCTCTCCCCAGTAGTAGCACGTACCCGCATTGTCAGAACTGTATACAAACTACTGTGTCACAGCCTCAAGAAGCCCCTGCCAATGCCTCGGTGTCTAATGCCACACCGGAATGGGCTACTCAGATATCGCAATCTATGACGCAGTCTATAGATAACCTAACTTCCACATTGCTTCAGGCTCTGCAGGGTCATGCCCCGGCTATGACCGTTACCCAGCAAAGGGAGAGCTTGACTCAGGAACAAGATGACCCTGGCACATCCACGTCTAGGTCACGACGCAAGCGGATCCATAGATCAAGTCCATCTGCGTCATCCCATAGCACACGGTCATCCCCCTCTAGGGAGAGACACCGTTGCTCCAGGTCATCTAGACCGTCCCATTCCAGGGACAGACAATGCAGATCTCCACAATCCCCAACCAGAGAAGGCCTCCTCCCCAGCTCACCCAGCAGGGGACGCCTCAGTGATACACAGGATTCGGAAGGCATCTGCAACTCTGACTCAGACAGAGAAACGGAGGGGTCCCTGATCCCAATCCCTCCTAGCAATACAGCGCTAGTTGAGGACATAATATCGTCCATCCATCGGGTGCTGGACATTTCTGATCCGCCACCAGAGGCCCCAGAACATCAGATTTCCTTTGAAGGACCTCTGAAGCCGCCTGAGGTTTTCTCTAACCACCCAGAGTTTAAGGCGATCCTTAAAAAACAGCTCTCACAGCCTGAGAAAAAATTCGCTAATCGCAAATATCTGGAGGCGAGGTACCCCTTCCCACAGAAGGACACCAAGGAATGGACAGATCCACCTGAAGTGGATCCCCCAGTCTCCAGGCTAGCAGCACAGACCCTCCTTTCACTGCCAGATAGCTCAACCCTAAGGGACGCAGCAGACCGGCAGGTAGAACGCATGGCTCGTTCAATTTTCGAGGCAGCAGGGGCATCCCTGGCTCCCGCGTTCGCCTCAGTTTGGGCTGCCAAGGCCATCCTGGCCTGGGCAAACAATTTACAAGCCCTCCAAGCATCCGCTCCTGAACTGTCGGACCAAGCGGTTCAAATTGCTGTTGTAGCAGATTACATGCTCCATGCAGCTCTGGATTCAGCAAGGGGAGTCGCGGGGATAGCATCAAACGCCATCACGATTCGGCGTATCCTCTGGCTGCGGGAATGGAAAGCGGACGCAGCCTCAAAGAAGTCCCTCACGCACCTCCCCTACCTCAGTGGGAGACTTTTCGGTGAACAGTTGGACACTATGATATCCAACGCCACAGGGGGTAAGAGTACTTCTCTTCCCCAACTGAAACCTAAACGCACTTACAAGAAGCGTAACCAAACTCGATTCCGATCCTTTCGGAATTCCTCCGGCTGGTCCGTCTCACGTCCAGTACAAAATCGTAACCGTTCCCCACGCAGGGACAACTCACGATCGACGCAAAGGTCGGACAAGACCTGGCAGTCAAAAGCAGGCCAGTTTAAGCCCAGAGGAGGAAAATCTCAGACTTTCTCCTCCTCATGACTCACGGACTCCGGAAGACACCACACCAGTAGGCGGCCGACTTTTGCTCTTTCATCAAGTCTGGCTGCCTATTACAGAAGACAGGTGGGTCACGGAACTAGTGTCTTCCGGATACAAAATAGACTTCACCTCCAACCCACCGGACCGGTTCTTCCTCTCTGTCCCCCCAAAACCGCCAGCCAGGGCTCGAGCCTACCACCAAGCGGTCTCCTCGCTTTGTCAATCAGGAGTCATAGTACCGGTACCCACGACCGACCGCTTCCGAGGGTTCTACTCCAATCTGTTCGTAGTTCCCAAGAAAGGAGGCAGCGTACGGCCCATACTAGACCTAAAACAGCTCAACAAATATGTACGGGTCCGTCATTTCCGCATGGAGTCCCTTCGGTCCATCATTGCGTCCATGGAGAAGGGAGAATATCTCGCCTCCATAGACATACAAGACGCATACCTGCATATACCCATTGCACCTGCCCATCAGAGGTTTCTCAGGTTCGCAATAGGCCAGGACCACTACCAATTCGTGGCTCTCCCCTTTGGACTCGCCACGGCTCCCAGAGTGTTCACCAAGGTCATGGCAGCCACCATGGACGTCCTGCACTCCAGAGGCATAGTAGTCGTTCCATACCTGGACGATCTACTCATCAAGGCTCCCACCTTCAAGGACTGCGAGCTCAGCGTCTCAATCACAACCGATACGCTCAGTCGCATGGGCTGGTTAATCAACCTACAAAAGTCATCGCCAACCCCGAGTCAGTCCCTGACCTTCCTGGGAATGTTATTCAACACCTCCAGGGGTCTAGTGCTCCTTCCCAAGGACAAGGCACTGGCTCTCCGACTAGCAGTTCGCACCCTCCTCCGCAAACCCCCTCGATCTCTCCGGTTTGCCATGAGAGTCCTCGGCAAGATGGCAGCGGCAATAGAAGCTGTCCCATTTGCCCAGTTTCACCTCAGACCTCTCCAACTAGCCATTCTCAAATCCTGGGACAGGAATCCCTTTTCTCTCGACAGGGAGTTCCAGCTAACGTCGTCAACCAGGAGGTCCCTGCACTGGTGGCTCAAGCCAACCTCGCTAGCAAAGGGGAAATCCTTTCTCTCAGGTCAATGGAAGGTCCTGACCACCGACGCGAGCCTGACGGGTTGGGGTGCGGTGCACCTACACCACAGGGCACAGGGCAAGTGGTCCCCAGCGGAAGCGACCATGCCCATCAACATCCTGGAAATTCATGCCATCCTACTGGCATTGAGGGCCTTCCATCACTTAGTGGCAGCCTCTCACATCAGGATACAGTCGGACAATGCCACGGCTGTGGCATATGTGAATCATCAAGGGGGGACCCGCAGTACCCAGGCGATGCGGGAAGTGTCACATATCCTCCGCTGGGCGGAGGACACAGGGTCGGTTCTTTCGGCGGTCCACATTCCGGGTGTGGACAACTGGGAAGCAGACTTCCTCAGCCGACAAGGAATAGACTCGGGAGAGTGGTCTCTCTATCCCGAAATTTTTCAACAGATCTGTCTCCGCTGGGGGACCCCGGATGTGGACCTAATGGCATCCCATTTCAATGCCAAGGTCTCCAACTTCATTGCCAGAACACACGATCCGCGGTCGCTCGGAGCAGACGCTCTGGTTCAGGACTGGACCCAGTTCCAGCTTCTGTACATTTTTCCACCTCTCCCCCTGATATCCAGAGTGGTAAGGAAGATCAAACAAGAGGGAGTTCCAACCATCCTCATTGCACCGGACTGGCCCAGACGCACATGGTACGCCGACATCGTACAACTCACAGCAGACGCCCCTTGGCGTCTCCCCGACCGCCACGATCTTCTATCACAAGGGCCGTTCTACCACCAGAACTCAGGGGCTCTCAATTTGACGGCGTGGCCCTTGAGACCTGGGTTCTAACCCAGGCAGGGCTCTCGGCAGATGTCATTGGAACCATGATCAGAGCACGGAAACCAGCCTCTGCCAAGATTTATTACCGTACCTGGAAAGCTTTCTTTACCTGGTGCGAATCTCGTGGCCAGATCCCACTCCCTTATTCCATACCCAAAGTAGTTTTCTCCAATCGGGTCTGGAGGCCAGGCTGTCATTGGGCTCGCTTAAGAGCCAGGTGTCAGCCCTCTCAGTGCTTTTCCAAAAGCGCATTGCTACCAAGCCGCAAGTAAGGACTTTCCTTCAGGGGGTTTCCCGATTGGTTCCCCCCTACAGACGACCACTAGAAACGTGGGACCTCAACCTGGTCCTGACAGCATTGCAGGAACCACCCTTCGAACCTCTTAAGGAGGTCCCGCTCCGCCTTCTTTCCCAGAAGGTGGTTTTCCTGGTGGCAATCACCTCGCTACGCAGGGTGTCTGAACTGACAGCACTCTCCTGCAGACGGCCTTTCCTGGCATTTCACCAGGACAAGGTAGTTCTTCGTACGGTCCCATCCTTCCTCCCGAAGGTTGTGTCCGACTTCCACCTCAATGAGGAAATTTCACTACCATCCCTTTGTCCGGTTCCGGTTCATAGAGTGGAGAAGGCTCTGCATACGCTTGACCTTGTCAGGGCTTTGCGTATATACGTGTCTAGGACTGCGTCCTTCCGGAGGTCTGATTCCCTTTTCCTCCTTCCGGAAGGCGGCCACAAGGGTATGCCAGCTTCCAAAGCTACTCTTGCCAGGTGGATCAAATCCACCATACAAGAGGCGTACCGCCTTAAGAATTCTCCTCTTCCAGCCGGTATTACGGCACACTCTACACTGGCGGTAGGGGCCTCCTGGGCCATTCGGCACCAGGCTTCGGCACAACAAGTGTGTAAGGCGGCCACTTGGACTAGCTTGCACACGTTTACTAAACACTACAGGGTTCATACCCAGTCCTCAGCGGACGCGAGCCTGGGTAGACGTGTCCTGCAGGCGGCGGTGCCCTAAGTGTACGGGCCTGTCTGCACAATATTCGTCCATTGCTTCCCACCCAGGGACTGCTTTAGGACGTCCCATGGTCCTGTGTCCCCCAATGAGGCGACAGAGTAAAGGAGATTTTTGTGTACTCACCGTAAAATCTCTTTCTCTTAGCCTCTAATTGGGGGACACAGCTCCCACCCTGTTGCCCTTTCCGGGCTGTTGTAACTGTTGAGTTCTCATATTGTTTCTTGAGCTCGTACATAGTTGCCTTCTTACAGGCATAATTATGTTATTCATGTTACGTTCCTCCTACTGCTTTTGCACAAAACTGGAGAAGGCTGATGCCGTCCAGGGGTGTATACTGCACAGGAGGAGCCACAGTTAATCTTTTTCAGATTATGCATAGTGTCGCCTCCTAGTGGACAGCAGCATAACACCCATGGTCATGTGTCCCCCAATTAGAGGCTAAGAGAAAGAGATTTTACGGTGAGTACACAAAAATCTCCTTTTTTCCGATGGCGTTTATAATTCTGTTGTGATAGTTCAATCTTTTAATGGGAGCAAAAGCGTGTGAGTAATATATAAAATCTAACTTTTATTAATAGATTGTGAAAGTTCACTCTCTGCTCAACCAAGTTTAATAGCTCCTCAGTGTCCCTCCTCCCTGCTGAGATGTCACACTGCTCGGTACAGCAGACACTGAATACACTTGGACTCATGAGCTTTCTCACTCTTTAACTGAGCTCATAAAATTCTCATTTTAATATTGGGATTATACAGCCATTCTGACTTTTATAGCAAGTACAACAGCCTCATTAGGTCTGAGAGATCCATGTAATTATGTCTGCAGTTTATATGCTGAAATCTATTTACAAATACACTTTAACTTTTTTCTTCCAATAGTCGTAATGCCAGCTCTCTGAGACCTGCAGATCTCCTTTCCTTAATTCTCATAGTCCAGGACCTGTACCCAGGGATTAATCTCCTGCAGGAGCCGAGTGTCTTGGTAAGGCTGTGATGTATATCCCTTTTACAAGCGTCCATGATGTTCTCAATAACACAGGGTATTTGTGGTTGTCAGTAACCTGTCCCCATATTACAGCCGTCTAACACCAGCAGGATAATTATTATAAATCGCCTCCCTCACAGCTCTCTTGACCATTTAAAGGGGACCGATGACTAGATATTTCAATTTGAACAGAGTTCTTCTTCCAGTTGGTGTTGCTTCACTGATTCTAGAACAGTTTTTCTTTTTCTTCTGCGTCCCTCCGTTCCAAAGTTATGACCCCGCTAATAATGGTGTCAATTTAACCTACTACTACAAAACTTCTCTGTGGGCGTTTTATTTCTTTTCTGACACTGGCCAATCACAACATGGCCACGCCCACAGATTCTATGGTACACGCCCGTTTAGGTGGACAGCAGATTTTGCACCATTATTACCAGGGGGCATAATTTTGGAACAAAGGGGCAGAAAAGAAAAAGAAAAACTGTTCCGGAATCAGTGGAGCAGCGACAATTGGTATCTAAATGATAAAAATCAAGTGGATGGTTCCCTTTAACATTATATTATAACCCTTTATATTATGCCAGGGCACAGAAGACAGTGCCGCGTCAGAGGAATATTACACTCCTGACCCATCCCCCACCACAAGCAGTTTAGGTGAGAGATCTACATCGACACCGACCATAACTTTCCGAACACATTTGTAAGGTAATTCGTGACTAAATGCAACAGCCTTCCATTTACTCTCCATTTCCATCCAATCTGGAACTTCATCCTCTGGTCATTCCCCTGGTTAGAAATAGACACTTCTCTTGTCTCTCCTCTTCTTTTTTTTATTTTATTTTTATGGATAGACTTGCCTATTCAGAAGATCAATTAAACTAAGTGCAACTGCCTCTCAGTTTCCTCCTTTGCAACTATTTTTACTCTGTCGCCTCATTGGAGGACGCAGGACCATGGGTGTTATGCTGCTGTCCACTAGGAGGCGACACTATGCATAATCTGAAAAAGATTAACTGTGGCTCCTCCTGTACAGTATACACCCCTGGACGGCATCAGCCTTCTCCAGTTTTTGCTTAGTGTCGCATAGGAGGCACACCTAAAAGATTTTTACTCCCTTTTTTCCGACGGGATTACAGATGAAGAAAAGAGGGTCTCCTGTGAGACTCCCGGCATGGCTCCTTCCTCGGCCCCCTATTATGGGGTGCCCAGTTGAAATAGAGATGGCTATTCCCCATGTTGCTCCTTCCCCAGTCCCTCGGGTGCTGGTTCGAAGTCGAGACCCCCCTCCTTCCCCAATTCCTTTTGGTTTCTGGGTTGAGGTCGAGGCGAGGATAAAGCCCCCTAAAGGTGACAGCAGCACCCTCCCTATCCCCTTCTGGGGGTATTAGGTTGAGACACCTCAGGTAGGGCCTGTACAGGCAGCATTCTACAGCTCCCAGCAATGGGCCAGCACACTGCGCCTGCATCCAGGGACCCCAGCCCAGCTGCGGGCTCCTGTTGGGGCCGGGGGGAGTGCAGGCAGGCATGGCACATAGACACAGGGCTCCCTGCGCCCCTGTCTCTGCGGCAGCACCAACTCTATACTGCCTCAGGGAGACCCTAACCGGGCTTCCGCTTATAGCCCCACCGCCATCCTGCCTTTAAATCCGGAGGGGTCCGGTTCAGATCCGACCCCCTCCCGGACTTTCGCGCCGGCCTGGAGCCCTTCTGGGCCTCAGGCATCTAATTTAGGCCCCGGCTTCGGCCTAGCTGAAGCCGCCGCCTCCTCTCCGCCCCCCCGGCCCGCCCCCCGGATGACAAATATGACACTCTACAGTGTCATAGAGGAGGCGGATCGAGACAGGGCGCATTTTTACACAGCCTTGCCGCCTTTTTTCCAGCTCTCCGGCCCCTTCTCCTTCCTCTCTTTCTCAGCAGCCATTTTCGGCTGCAGATTAACCCTGCATCTCCAGTCTGCAAGACCAGGCCGGGCAGCCAGTCTCCGGGGGGCACAGGACTGTGGATCTTCGGCGCTGGACCTAGGGGCACACTGGTGGGGTAAGATCACTGCTGGGTTTTTTACTCAGCTGTGAATCCATATTACCTATAAGGCTCCCCTATAGGTTTCTCTACCCCTGTAAGGTCCTCTGCCGGCATCTGGGCACTTTGCCGGGCTCAATGTCCAAGAGAACCAGGCAGAACTGCTATTATGCATTTTGCACAGCCTGCGGGACCGCTCTCCCCAGTAGCAGCACGTACCCGCATTGTCAGAACTATATACAAACTAATGTGTCAGAGCCCCAAGAAGCCCCTGCCAATGCCTCGGTGTCTAATGCCACGCCGGAATGGGCTACTCAGATATCGCAATCTATGACGCAGTCTATAGATAACCTAACCTCCACATTGCTTCAGGCTCTGCAGGGTCATGCCCCGGCTATGACCGTTACCCAGCAAAGGGACAGCTTGACTCAGGAACAAGATGACCCTGGCACATCCACGTCTAGGTCAGGACGCAAGCGGACCCATAGATCAAGTCCATCTGCGTCATCCCATAGCACACGGTCATCCCCCTCTAGGGAGAGACACCGTAGCTCCAGGTCATCTAGACCGTCCCATTCCAGGGACAGACAATGCAGATCTCCGCAATCCCCAACCAGAGAAGGCCTCCTCCCTGGCTCACTCAGCAGGGGACGCCTCAGTGATGCACAGGATTCGGAAGGTATCTGCGAGTCTGACTCAGATAGAGAAACGGAGGGGTCCCTGATCCCAATCCCTCCTAGCAATACAGCGCTAGTTGAGGACATAATTTCTTCCATCCATCGGGTGCTGGACATTTCTGATCCGCCACCAGAGGGCCCAGAACATAATATTTCCTTTGAAGGACCTCTGAAGCCGCCTAAGGTTTTCTCTAACTACCCAGAGTTTAAGGCGATCCTTAAAAAGCAGCTCTCACAGCCTGAGAAAAAATTTGCTAATCGCAAATATCTGGAGGTGAGGTACCCCTTCCCACAGAAGGACACCAAGGAATGGACAGATCCACCTGAAGTGGACCCCCCAGTCTCTAGGCTAGCAGCACAGACCCTCCTTTCACTGCCAGATAGCTCAACCCTCAGGGACGCAGCAGACCGGCAGGTAGAACGCATGGCTCGTAGAATTTTCGAGGCAGCAGGGGCATCCCTGGCTCCCGCGATCGCCTCAGTTTGGGCTGCCAAGGCCATTTTGGCCTGGGCAAAGAATTTACAAGCTCTCCTAGCATCCGCTCCTGAGCTGTCGGACCAAGCGGTTCAAATAGCAGTTGTAGCAGACTACATGCTCCATGCAGCTCTGGATTCAGCAAGGGGAGTAGCGGGGATAGCATCAAACGCCATCACAATTCGGCGTATCCTCTAGCTGCAGGAATGGAAAGCGGACGCAGCCTCAAAGCAGTCCCTCACGCACCTCCCCTACTTCAGTGGGAGACTTTTCGGTGAACAGTTGGACACTATGATATCCAATGCCACCGGGGGTAAGAGTACTTCTCTTCCCCAACTGAAACCTAAACGCACTTACAAGAAGAGTAACCAAACTCGATTCCGATCCTTTCGGAATTCCTCCGGCTGGTCCGTCTCGCGTCCAGCACAAAATCGCAACCGCTCCCCACGCAGGGACAACTCACGATCGACGCAAAGGTCGGACAAGACCTGGCAGTCAAAAGCAGGCCAGCCTAAGCCCAGAGGAGGAAAATCTCAGACTTTCTCCTCATCATGACTCACGGACTCCGGAAGACACCACACCAGTAGGCGGCCGACTTTTGCTCTTTCATCAAGTCTGGCTGCCTATTACAGAAGACAGGTGGGTCACGGAACTAGTGTCTTCCGGATACAAAATAGACTTCACCTCCAACCCACCGGACCAATTCTTCCTCTCTGTCCCCCCAAAACCATCAGCCAAGGCTCGTGCCTACCACCAAGCGGTCTCCTTGCTTTTTCAAGCAGGAGTCATAGTACCGGTACCCACGACCGACCGCTTCCGAGGGTTCTACTCCAATCTGTTCGTAGTTCCCAAGAAAGGAGGCAGCGTACGGGCCCATACTAGACCTAAAACAGCTCAACAAATATGTACAGGTCCGTCATTTCCGCATGGAGTCCCTTCAGTCCATCATTGCGTCCATGGAGAAGGGAGAATATCTCGCCTCCATAGACATACAAGACGCATACCTGCGTCCCATTTGCCCAGTTTCACCTCAGGCCTCTCCAACTAGCCATCCTCAAGTCCTGGGACAAGAACCCTTTCTCTCTCGACAGGGAGTTCCGGCTAACGTCGTCAACCAGGAGGTTCCTGCACTGGTGGCTCAAGCCAACCTCGCTAGTAAAGGGGAAATCCTTTCTCATAGGTCAATGGAAGGTTCTGACCACCGATGCGAGCCTGACTGGTTGGGGTGCGGTGCACGTACACTACAGGGCAAGTGGTCCCCTGTGGAAGCAACCATGCCTATCAACATCCTGGAAATTCGTGCCATCCTACTGGCATTGAGGGCCTTCCATCACTTACTGGCAGCCTCTCACATCAGGATACAGTCGGACAATGCCACGGCTGTGGCATATGTGAATCACCAAGGGGGGACCCGCAGTACCCAGGCTATGCGGGAAGTGTCACACATCCTCCACTGGGCGGAGGACACAGGGTCGGTTCTCTCGGCGGTCCACATTCCGGGTGTGGACAACTGGGAAAAGCCTTCCTCGGCCGACAAGGAATAGACTCGGGAGAGTGGTCTCTCCATCCTGAAATTTTTCGCCAGATCTGTCATCGCTGGAGGACCCCGGATGTGGACCTAATGGCATCCCACTTCAATGCCAAGGTCTCCAACTTCATGGCCAGAACACACGATCCGCGGTCGCTCGGAGCAGACGCTCTGGTTCAGGACTGGACCCAGTTCCAGCTTCTGTACATTTTTTCACCTCTCCCCCTGATATCCAGAGTGGTGAGGAAGATCAAGCGAGAGGGAGTTCCAACCATCCTAATCGCACCGGACTGGCCCAGACGTACATGGTACGCGAACATCGTACAACTTACAGCAGACGCCCCCCTGGCGCCTCCCCGAGCGCCCGGGTCTTCTATCACAAGGACAGTTCTACCACCAGAACTAAGGGGCCCTCAATTTGATGGCGTGGTCCTTGAAACCTGGGTTCTAACCCAGGCAGGGCTCTCGCCGGACGTCATTAGGACCATGATCAGGGCACGGAAGCCAGCCTCTGCCAAGATTTATTACCGTACCTGGAAAGTTTTTTTCACCTGGTGCGAATCTTGTGGCCACACCCCATTCCCTTATTCCCTCCCCAAACTACTTGGTTTTCTCCAATCGGGTCTGGAGGCCAGGCTGTCCCTGGGCTTGCTTAAGAGCCAGGTGTCAGCCCTCTCAGTGCTTTTTCAAAGGCGCATTGCTACCAAGCCGCAAGTAAGGACATTTCTTCAGGTGGTTTCCCGATTGATTCCCCCCTACAGATGACCACTAGAAACGTGGGACCTCAACCTGGTCCTGACAGCATTGCAGGAACCACCTTTTGAACCCCTTAAGGAGGTCCCGCTCCGCCTTCTATCCCGGAAGGTGGTTTTCCTGGTGGCAATCACCTCGCTACGCAGGGTGTCTGAACTGACAGCCCTCTCCTGCAGATGGCCCTTTCTGGCTTTTCACCAGGACAAGGTAGTCCTCCGTACGGTCCCATCCTTCCTTCCGAAGGTTGTGTCCAACTTCCACCTCAATGAGGAAATTTCTCTGCCTTCCCTTTGTCCAGTCCCGGTTTATAGAGTGGAGAAGGCTCTGCATACGCCTGACCTTGTCAGGGCATTGCGTATATATGTGTCTAGGACTGCGCCCTTCTGGAAGTCTGATTCTCTTTTCCTTTTTCCGGAAGGCGGCCACAAGGATCTGCCAGCTTCCAAAGCTACCCTTGCCAGGTGGGTCAAATCCACCATACAAGAGGCCTACCGCCTTAAGAATTCTCCTCTTCCAGCCGGTATTATGGCACACTCTACACGGGCGGTAGGGGCCTCCTGGGCCATTCGGCACCAGGCTTCGACACAACAAGTGTGTAAGGCGGCCACTTGGACTAGCCTACACACGTTTACTAAACACTACAGAGTTCATACCCAGTCCTCTGCGGATGCGAGCCTGGGTAGACGGGTCCTGCAGGCGGCAGTGCCCCAAGTTTAGGGGCCTGTCTGCACAATATTCGTCCATTGCTTCCCACCCAGGGACTGCTTTGGGACGTCCCATGGTCCTGTGTCCCCCAATGAGGCGACAGAGTAAATGAGATTTTTGCGTACTCACCGTAAAATCTCTTTCTCTTAGCCTCTAATTGGGGGACACAGCTCCCACCCTGTTGCCCTTTCCGGGCCGTTGTTACTGTTGAGTTCTCATATTGTTTTCTTGAGCTTGTACATAGTTGCCTTCTTATAGGCATGGTTATGTTATTCATGTTACCTTCCTCCTACTGCTTTTGCACAAAACTGGAGAAGGCTGACGCCGTCCAGGGGTGTATACTGCAGAGGAGGAGCCACGGTTAATCTCTTTCCGATTATGCATATTGTCGCCCCCTAGTGGACAGCAGCATAACACCCATGGTCCTGTGTCCCCCAATTATAGGCTAAGAGAAAGAGATTTTACGGTGAGTACACAAAAATCTTTTTTTTTTTTACCATTTTCAGTACATTACATAACTTAGGCCTCATTCACATGTCCATGCTTATACAACTGCGTGAAAATATGGTACCGGTGTCATTAGTGTTTCAGATCAGTATGTTGTTGGTGATGCATAGAAAAATTATATAAAAATAAAAAAAACTATAGCTCTTGTATGAAGGGGAGGTAAGGAATGGAAGCACAAACTAAATACTGGCCATAGTGGGAAGGGGTTAAACTGTGTGTTTTCAGCCATCTGATCCCAATTTGCGTCTATATGCCTAACCTCACTATTGCACAGGTGGTGGCAGCTGGAGAGATGACGACTCGTCCGTGTCCAGCCTTGGCGACATCGAAATCCAGGTAAACTTTCCGTGCTGTTCCCCCTATAGAGGAATGGTCGCATCACTATACATCTGAGAATCTTGGTTTATCCACAATTTCTCTCCTATAGATAGCTGAGGACAGCTTGAAGACTCTGGTCGGCCCAGTGCCAGAATCTACCAATACCAGGCGGGTATTTCTGGATGCCAATTTGAGGGAGGGCTATTGCCCCATGATGCCCCATTCTATGTACTGCCTGCCTCTGTGGCATGGGATGTCGCTTATCCTTTTAACAAAGGTGATAAACAATGAATCTGAAGCCAATTGTTTGTACGTGGCATGGAGTGATTTAAAGGGCAAAAAAGTTGGTAATCTGTAGCCGAAACATGTGATTGGCTAAAAGAGAGCTTGTCAGCATGAATTTGTACTGTATAGTAAAGGCATGGCGGTATTGATGATGTAATTTTGATTAGATTGATACCTGTGGTGAAGAAATCCACTTTGTGGTTCTTGTTTAACCCCTTAACGACCGCCGATACGCCTTTTAACGGCGGCCGCTAAGGGTACTTAAACCACAGCGCCGTTAATTAACGGCGCTGTGGAAAAAGTGAATAGCGCCCCCCAGAGTCGGATTTTCCCTGGGGTCTCGGTTGCCGAGGGTAGCCGAGACCCCAGAGAACATGATTCGGGGGGTTTTTACTGACCACCGAGTTGCGATCGCCGGTAATTAACCGTTTACCGGCGGTCGCAACAAAAAAAAAAAAAAAACGCGATTTGCCATTTAATTTCTCTGTCCTCCGATGTGATCGCACATCGGAGGACAGAGAAATAGGGTCCCCGATGGCCCCCGATAGCCCCCCAATACTCACCTATCTCCCCCGGTGCTCCTCGTGGCTCCCGATGGGCGCCGCCATCTTTTTTCCGGGGAAAAAATGGCATGCGCAGTGCGCCCGGCACCCGGAAGATCTTTGGGGTCTCGGCTGCCGGGGGTAGCCGAGACCCCAAAGAACATGATCGGGGTCGGCTCTTACCGACCCCTGTTTTGCGATCGCCGGTAATTAACTGTTTACCGGCGACCGCAAAAAAAAAAAAAAAAAGCGATCTGTAATTCTCTGTCCTCTGATGTGATCGCACATCAGAGGACAGAGAAATAGGGGGATTCGGGGACCCTATCATACTCACCCGGTGTCCCTGGGTCCTCCTGCGTCTCCTCTTGCCGGCCGGCTTCTTCCTCGGGAAAGAAAATGGCGGGCGCATGCGCAGTGCGCCCGCCATCTGCTGCCAACTGCCGGCCGGCAGGAGAGACGAGTTGGGGCAAAAATTAGGGTTACGGCTAGGGTTAGGGTTAGGGTTAGGGCTAGGGTTAGGGCTAAATTTAGGGTTAGGGTTGGGGCTAAATTTAGGGTTAGAGTTGGGGCTAAATTTAGGGTTAGGGTTGGGGCAAAATTTAGGGTTAGGGCTAGGGTTAGGGTTAGGCTACTTTCACACTAGCGTTTTTTGGCTTCCGTCGCAATGCGTCGTTGGAGAAAAAACGCATCCTGCAAAACTGCTTGCAGGATGCGTTTTTTTCTCCATTGACTTGCATTAGCGACACATTGTGACGGATTGCCACACGTCGCATCCGTCGTGCGACGGATGCGTCGTGCTTTGGCGGACCGACCGTCTGCACAAAAAAACGCTACATGTAACTTTTTTTGTGCGACGTTTCCGCCATTTCCGACCACGCATGTGCGGCTGGAACTCCGCCCCTGCCTCCCCGCACCTCACAGTGGGGCAGCGGATGCGTTGAAAAAACAGCATCCGCTGCACCCGTTGTGCGGCGCTTACAACGCTAGCGTCGGTACGTCGGCCCGACACACTGCGATGGGCCGAGTACGACGCTAGTGTGAAAGTAGCCTTAGGCTTCTTTCACACTTGCGTTGGTACGGGGCGGTCGCAATGCGTCGGCCCGACGTACCGACGCACGTTGTGAAAATTGTGCACAACATGGGCAGCGGATGCAGTTTTTCAACGCACCCGCTGCCCAGTCTATGTCCTGGGGAGGAGGGGGCAGAGTTACGGCCACGCATGCGCGGAAATGGCGGACGCGACGTGCAAAAAAAAAGGTTACATTGAACTTTTTTTGTGACGACGGTCTGCCAAAACACAACGGATCCAGTGCACGATGGACGCGACGTGTGGCCATCCGTCGGTAATACAAGTGTATGGGCAAAAAAGGCATCCTGTGGGCACATTTGCAGGATCCGTTTTTTGGCCAAAACGACGGATTGCGACGGATGCCACACGACGCAAGTGTGAAAGTAGCCTTAGGCTTAGGGTTGGGGCTAAAGTTAGGGTTAGGGTTAAATTTAGGGTTAGGGGCTAAAGTTAGGGTTAGGGCTAGGGTTGGGGCTAAAATTAGGGTTAGGGTTGGGGCTAAAGTTATGGTTAGGGTTGGGGCTAAAGTTAGGGTTAGGGTTGGGATTAGGGTTAGGGTTTGGATTAGGGTTGGTATTAGGGTTAAGTTTGGGATTAGGGTTGGTATTAGGGTTAAGTTTGGGATTAGGGTTGGTATTAGGGTTAAGTTTGGGATTAGGGTTGGGATTAGGGATACGTTTGGGATTAGGGTTGGGATTAGGGTTAGGGTTGAGATTAGGGTTAAGGTTAGGGTTGGGATTAGGGTTAGGGGTGTATTGGGATTAGGGTTAGGTTTGAGGTTAGGGTTGAGATTAGGGTTAGGGGTGTGTTGGATTTAGGGTTTTGATTAGGGTTATGGTTAGGGTTGAGATTAGGGCTGTTTTGGGGTTAGGGTTGTGATTATCGTTAGGGTTGTGATTAGGATTATGGATCGGGTTGAGATTAGGGTTAGGGGTGTGTTGGAGTTAGGGTTGGAGTTAGAATTGGGGGGTTTCCACTGTTTAGGTACATCAGGGGGTCTCCAAACACGACAGCCAATTTTGCGCTAAAAAAGTCAAATGGTGCTCCCTTCTGAGCTCTGTCGAGCGCCCAAACAGTGGTTTACCCCCACATATGGGGCATCAGCGTACTCAGGATAAATTGGACAACAACTTTTGTGGTCTAATTTCTCCTGTTACCCTTGTGAAAATAAAAATTTGGGGGCAAAAAGATCATTTTTGTAGAAAAAATGCAATTTTTTATTTTCACGGCTCTACGTTATAAACTTCTGTGAAGCACTTGGGGGTTCAAAGTGCTCACCACACATCTAGATAAGTTTCTTAAGGGGTCTAGTTTCCAAAATGGTGTCACTTGTGGGGGGTTTCCACTGTTTAGGCACATCAGGGGCTCTCCAAACGCGACATGGCGTCCGATCTCATTTCCAGCCAATTCTGCATTGAAACAGTCAAACGCTGCTCCTTCACTTCCAAGCTCTGCGGTGCGCCCAAACAGTGGTTTACCTCCACATATGAGGTATCGGCGTACTCAGGGGAAATTGCACAACACAATTTGTGGTTAAATTTCTGTTTTTACACTTGTGAAAATTAAAAAAAATGGTTCTGAAGTAAAATGTTTGCAAAAAAAAGTTAAATGTTCATTTTTTTTCTTCCACATTGTTTCAGTTCCTGTGAAGCACGTAAAGGATTAATAAACTTCTTGAATGTGGTTTTGAGCACCTTGAGGGGTGCAGTTTTTAGAATGGTGTCACACTTGGTTATTTTCTATCATATAGACCCCTCAAAATGACTTCAAAGGTGATGTGGTCCCTAAAAAAAACATGGTGTTGTAAAAATGAGAAATTGCTGGTCAACTTTTAACCCTTATAACTCCCTAACAAAAAAAAAATTTGTTTCCAAAATTGTGCTGATGTAAAGTAGACATGTGGGAAATGTTATTTATTAACTATTTTTCGTGACATATCTCTCTGATTTAAGGGCATAAAAATACAAAGTTTGAAAATTGCAAAATTTAAAAATTTTTTGCCATATTTCCGTTTTTTTCATAAATAATCGCAAGTAATATCGAAGAAATGTTACCACTAACTTGAAGTACAATATGTCACGAAAAAACAGTCTCAGAATCAGTGGGATCCGATAAAGCGTTCCAGAGTTATAACCTCTTAAAGTGACAGTGGTCAGAATTGTAAAAATTGGCTTGGTCATTAAGTACCAAATTGGCTCTGTCACTAAGGGGTTAATCACCATTTGAAGTTTTCTGCTAATTAGATTTTGGTGCTCAGGGGCCGGACAGTGCACTGGGTCTTCTCCTCCCTGTTTGTGATTCTCCATCCCTCCACTGCCTCTGGTTTGTGAATGACTGGTCACTACTGAGAACTTAGACTGAGGAGGCCAGGCATTCACAGAGCGGAGGCAGTGGAGGGGCTGGAGAATCACAGACAGGATGGAGAAGACCCAGTGCGCTGTCCGGCCCCTGTGCACCGAAAACTAATTAGCTGAAAAGTTCAAATGACGATTAAAGAAGAACCACAAAGCTGATTTCTTCATCAAAGGTATCAATGTAATCAGTATCACATCATCATTACCGCCATGTCTTTACTTTACCCCAGCTTATAACACTCCTACATCGGCCTGAATGAAGAGCTGCTCTAATAGACTCACTCCACTCACATATAACTTTGTGAATAGTCATCATGTAATGCACCATTAGTGGTCCTGCTGTAGACATGGCTTCCTTACCTGCTTGCTTATAGTTTCCAGGTAAGAGCTATATTCGTCCATGGGGCCAAGTCATGGACGGCCTCACACACAAACTGAATAAAGAGATGAAAGTGTTGCCCCTTAATGTTATTCATGGCCATTTTTGTACATTTCCAGTTTTCTGGCCGCCACATCGCTCTCTCCCTGTACCAGCTACTGGACGGGTTCAGTATGATGGAGAAGAAACTCCTGGAGGGACAAGAGATTCATCAAGTTTTGCGGTCAAATCCGATCATGTCTGAGCTGAAACAAAGAACGGACCGGTTTGTTAAAAGCCTCGGCGGTCGGGAGGTTCAGGTGAGAAGTACCGCACTTCATGCACTGTGTAGCTGTAACGTTTGCGCAATATACCACATGTTGGTTTCCTCTGGACTAGTAGTGATACAATGTGAAACTGCAGTTAAAGGGGATATTTCAAGGTCACCATTTTTAATGCTGAAGTTGCCAATGATCAACTGATCCCCAAATGTTAAGATTTAGAAACTCCCAGCAATGAAAGATGATTAGCGGTAGCTCCGACTGTCCATATATTTCCCAGCCACTGCACAAAGCGTGAGGAGCAGCACATAGAGAAGGTCTAATTGGTAGGTCCTAAGTCTTCTGTGCACATTTAGATCTTCAGGAGGCAACGTCACTGATGCCGGCAGCAGTAATTATGTCTCCTTTAGAACCATTCTCCGTGCAGAGATCGAGCCAGGAGGGTTGGATCACAGCAAGATGAATCTGTGTCTCTGGTTCGGCTGGTGACCCTTCACAATTTAACCCCTTACTGACATCGGACGGTATAGTACGTCCGATGTCCGCTCCCCTGCTTTGATGCAGGCCTCCGCGGTGAGCCCGCATCAAAGCCGGGACATGTCAGCTGTTTTGAACAGCTGACATGTGCCCGCAATAGCGGCGGGAGAAATCGCGATTCACCCGCCACTATTAACTAGTTAAATGCCGCTGTCAAACGCAGACAGCGGCATTTAACTACCGCATCCGGCCGGGCGGCCGGAAATGACGTCATCGCCAAACCCGTCACATGATCGGGGGTCGGCGATGTGTCCGGACAGTAACCATAGAGGTCCTTGAGACCTCTATGGTTACTGATCGCCGGTAGTTGTGAGCGCCACCCTGTGGTCGGCGCTCACAGCACACCTGCAATTCTACTGCATAGCAGCGAACAGCAGATCGCTGCTATGTAGCAGAGGCGATCGCGTTGTGCCTGCTTCTAGCCTCCCATGGAGGCTATTGAAGCATGGCAAAAGTAAAAAAAAAAAAAAAAGTTAAAAAAAATGTGAAAAAAATAAAAAAAAATATAAAAGTTGAAATCACCCCCCTTTTGCCCCAATCAAAATAAATCAATAAAAAAAAATCTACAAATCTACACATATTTGGTATCGCCACGTTCAGAATCGCCCTATCTATCAATAAAAAAAAAGCATTAACCTGATCGCTAAACAGCGTAACGAGAAAAAAAAATCGGAACGCCAGGATTACGTTTTTTTGGTCGCCACAACATTGCATTAAAATGCAATAACGGGCGATCAAAAGAACGTATCTGCACCGAATTGGAATCATTAAAAACGCCAGCTCGGCACGCAAAAAATAAGCCCTAACCCGACCCCAGATCATGAAAAATGGAGACGCTACGAGTATCGGAAAATGGCACAATTTTTGTTTGTTTTTTTTAGCAAAGTTTGGAATTTTATTTCACCACTTAGGTAAAAAATGACCTAGTCATGTTAGGTGTCTATGAACTCGTAATGACCTGGAGAATCATAATGGCAGGTCAGTTTTAGCATTTAGTGAACCTAGCAAAAAAGCCAAGCAAAACACAAGTGTGGGATTGCACTTTTTTTGCAATTTCACCGCACTTGGAATTTTTTTCCTGTTTTCTAGTACATGGTAAAACCAATGATGTCCTTCAAAAGTACAACTTGTCCCGCAAAAAATAAGCCCTCACATGGCCAAATTGACGGAAAAATAAAAAAGTTATGGCTCTGAGAAGGAGGGGAGTGAAAAGCAAACACGGAAAAATGAAAAATCCCACGGTCATGAAGGGGTTAAGGACCCTCTGCAAAGGATTAAGCATTGACTTGCAGGGTGGCTACCTGTAGGTGACGCTCATTCTGGAGGAGAAGCTGTTTTGCTATTTTTTTACAACTTTGCTAGAAAGAATGGGTCTCGTGCTTACAGAACTTACTGGGACTTACACATACTTGTCGACAGTCCCAGATTTGCCAGAACTGTTCCAATTTTTCAGCAGCAGTTATGGGATATTCATTATGTCCTGGGGACGGGTGATCCCATTTTGTATTGGGGTCAGGGCTGAAATGGGATATTGCTATCCTCATTGTTGGTAACTGTGCAGGATCTTGGTCGGTCCAGCACTTAGGGGATGTGAACCGCACATTTAATAATTTGCATTGCAAAGGGTAAAATCTGCCCTTATCTGCATTGACATGCTGCAATCTGAAAGCCGCGGGTCTCCTCAACTTAGGCCGCAGCATTTCCTGAAATCTCATGCATCATTCTGACATTATTCTCTTGCGGAAAATCCAAGTATTTTACAAAGAGTGAAAAATCTGCTTTATTTTTGCACCGTGGGAACAAAGCGTCGTTTCTGTTCTGAATCTGTGACCTCTTCTTTTCCTCAGTTACATAACATTTGGCTTGAATTCAAAAGCAAAGTTTTCTCCAGGAATGAGACCGCGAGTCAGGCAGAGTAAGTGACAGTGGTGTGAGTGTGCGTAAGTGAATGCACCCCAAGAAATAACTGGTGCTCTTTGGCAGAATAAATCCGACGCAGTGATCCGCTGATCGCCGCTGGTCTGTCCTCCAAAATCTTCACGACCAGCTCCTATCGGCAGGGAAAGCTGCAGCAGCTGCTGGATGGGACGGCCGTCCATTTACTGCATAGACTGGCAATGTTGGCAGCTAGTTTGCAGGCGAACTGGTCGAGGATTCAGTAATATCCAATCCATCCTCTCACACGGTGTCCCACATATATATATATATATATATATATATATATATATATATATATATATATATATATAAATCCGGTCCCTATACTGTGCCCCCTCATCACACTCCCCCTCCTTAGCTTACTGCCCCCTCTGGGCTGTGCCCTTACACTGTTGCCCTATGCAAAACCACTATGTCTCTATTCTGTCTCCTCACACGTTTCCCCTTCCTCGTCATAATGTCTTCTCTCACATCCCCCCCTCCTTACCTTACTGTCTCCTTATATCCCCCCTCTTCACATACTGCCTCCTCACACATCCCCCCGACTCCCCATACTGTGTCTGCACACATGACCTCACTGTGTTACTAGGAAACTTATGTTATTTAAATGCACTTTTGCTTTTTTCTTAGTTACAGCAGGGTTTATGCTCATTTTGCTTCTTGTAGGTTTTGTACGCTTTGTGGCCAATGTGAACATGCGTTTGTGTGCTGCATGTATACCAACTTAAACCAAGATCAATTTTTGTGTTGGTTTTTTTTTGGCCCTTGAAATAGCCTGTGATGCTAGCCACTAGTCACAGACTTACCGTGAGTCAGGATAGTCAAGAGGTCTGGGGGTCAGTAACATGAGGGCTCATAATAGACAAAGGGAAAAGACGTAATCACAAAAGCGTAATCGGGTAACAGTCCGAGGTCAGAGTATCAGGAAGGTGGCGGATCAAGGCAAAGGGGTAAGTCAAAAAGATGGTTAAAGGTAAATCCAAGGTCGGCAATGGAGATCAGAATACAACTCAGAGGACAGAGCAAAGACACACAACACTTAAGCATAGCTACAATTGGCAATGAGTGCTAAATAGCCCTGTAATCACCCCCAGAATGGATGACACCTGGAGGAGAGCCAGCTGACCCAGCCAGATAGGACGGCTGAGCTGCCATTCACAATCCTGACAGCTCAGCAGGCCTTAGAGCCCATAGCGCAGCCGAGTGTTGGCCTGATGCTGATTTCTTCTGTCATTATAATTTCTTAATATCTGTAGTCCCAGTTTGTACTTCGTTTTCACAATTCCAAACTCTCTTCTTGCAGGCACCACTAGGGGGAGCTCACTGCCTTCTGTTTATACATTGATCTAATAGTAACTTTGTATGCAGTAATCAGCTCAGCTCCCTCTAGTGGTGACTGCAGGTAGACATATTTTTTTTCTATATAACTCTCTGACTATACAGAGGATATCGTTCTCGGCCACGATATATATAAAAAAAAATAAAAAATAGTTGGAGATTCACTTTAAAGTTAAATATTCCATTCCACATTCCTTAAGTAGCTGCTGTATTTCTGATTTATCCAGCTAACACTTTTCTTCATTCTTTCTGCATTAAACTGAGGCTTTTCATTTTACAGCAGTCTGTGCTTTCACATTTTATGGAGCGGCTGCCATAAAAGATTGGGTTTTTTTTTCTGTTAGTAGAAAATATGATTCTCGATAAAGTCCTGATTGTTTTTAGATCGGCGACTGATACTGTCAGACTTTTTTTGTGCTTTTTTAAGCTGCTTTTCATTTTGCCGCTTTCTTTTATTAACCTGGTGCTCTTAAATCTCCTCTTATGGGTCTGTCTTGTGGCTGGATTTATAACTTTTCTCCGGTGCTTTTCTCACCACGATACTAGGAAATGCAGCATAATAAAAGTACGGTATGTTATGTAGAATATATCGGACTACCCCTGGATCAACTAAGGGACCAGAATGGAGGATCCTGCCCTTTTAATGTCTGCTGCACTCTACATGGCTCAGGAATTGCTATATGTGCCTAGAAATCAACCTGATTACTTGCCTTTGTAGTTAATGGGATTTTTGGACTTCTCATATTATTATTTTTGGAGTTTTCACTAACTTTATCAATGTAATCCTAGTTTGATATAAAGTTTAGGAAAGAGCCCCGGGTACCCAATGACTCTGAAAGCCACTTTCTTAAAAAAAAACTAAAAAAACAGCGCCACTCTTGTCAAAAGGTTGTATGTGGTATTACAGCTCAGCCTCATTTACTTCAATGGGACTGAGCTGCAATACCAGACACAACCTGTAGACAGGTGCGGTGCTGTTTCTCGTAAGAAACTTCCCATAATATATATATATATATATATATATATATATATATATATATATATATATATATATATATATATATATATATATATATATATATATATATATATATATATATATATATATATTTTTTAATCCTGACAAACCCCTTTTAATTAAGTGAAATCCACCAGCAGGTTTTTGCTATGTAATCTGATAGCAGCATGATGTAGGTGTTGAGAGCCTGATTCCAGCGATGTGATATTTATTAGGCTGAGTGTTGCTGCTTCATTAAAATCAGTGTTTTATCAGCAGGAGATTATCACTACAGGATTAGATGTCTCGTGCCTCCTGGTCCAGCTACACCCCATAACTGATTGGCAGCTTTCTGATGGTGTGCACAGAAAGCTGCCAATCGGATTTGTGGGTTGGTTATACTCAGAAAGCTGCCAATCGGGGATGTGGGCGGGGTTATACAGGGCTCAGCATTCTGAGCTCTGCTAGATCTGCAGCAGTGAAAACTGTGATTGTATCAAAATGACAGCAAGCAGCTCAGCAAGTGACACCCCATTAATTTGTATTATTATATTATGGAATTGCTGCTTGAGCATTTTCCTCCCGCTATGTGAATGGGGTAATGTTAACTGTAACTGTAAACTGAATGATTGGAGCGGCAGTGAGAAGTGTGCGGTTAACGGTTGCTCTGTTTTATTCACAGTATTATTCAAGCGTGTGGAAATGTGAAGCGTCACCTCTGCTCCGTGTACCGTCAGCTATTTCTAGCCTCTCCCATCAGTGGGACTCACGCCTTGTCTCTAAACATACAGACCCGGGTCAGGAATCGAGTTCAGTAAGTAGTGGGCATTGCAGGAATAATGGCTTTACTTAAAACTGGTGCTACTTTCCTAGTATCTAATATTTAAAGGGACTCGATCAGGCTGATCTTATTGCTAAAACTAGTGGTTTGGCTGTATAGGTCCCAGTACAACAATAAAAAGGATATCTGTCTTGTAGTAATCCGATGTGCCAGCGCTGAGAAATCAAGCTTTAAGTCTACAGGCAAATTAACCAGGAAATACACTAGGTGAGTGTCATCCACTCAGATTCCACCAACACTCCCCTAATTCACTTCCTGGCTATTTTGCATGTGGTTTCAAAACATGATTTCTCATCGCTGGAACATTGTATTTCTAAAAGACAGGTATCATTTTTATTGTTGTACTTAAACCTATACAGCCATACCACTTAAAATATTACCAATAGGTTACCTTTAAAATGTATATCCTTACATTTGCCATGCAAGTGAACAAAACACATTAAAGCGTGGCATAACAGAAGATAGCTGTAGTCTAGCACAATAAAATAGGGACGAGTGCACATATCATTTATTGATCATTTCTGTGCTGCCAATACATGCACTGCAGAGATGCTCTTTATTTGTTGGACTGTAGTTCAGGCAATGTGATTGATAGTAGCTGCCTTCTAACAAGTACAGGTCATTTACAGGTCCTGATTTGAGAGATTGTTGCTTCTGTCCATTGGTATTGTAAACATAAAGTATTAGGAATTTCTGCCTAAAAGAGTTATGGGAGTAAAGCTGATCTCGCTCTGAGTAAATTGATACCTTTGGTGTTTAAATCCGCCTTGCCATTGCTGAGAAATCCAACGTTAATGTTATATGCAAATGAGCTGCAAGTGCATAGGGGTGTAAAATAGCACTATCAGCTCTCCGGCCCGCCTGGTGCCTGCCTTCTGCATTTGATTGACGGGTCAGCACTTGGCAAGGCGTGGCAGTTAACAGAGGTCAGGCTGATCTGTCAATCAAGCACAGGAGGCAAATACCAGGTGGGGAATAAGGAGAGAGAGCTGATGTGCTTTGTCACGCCCCGATGCACTTGCAGCTCATTTAAATATAAATTAAAACTTCGAATTTCTCAGCAATGGCAAGGCGGATTTCTACACCGAAGGTATCGATTTACTCAACGTGAGATCAGCTATTTAGTCAAACCTTTTAGTTTTAGATTGAAATTCTTCCTAATAGGTTCCCTTTACACATAATAATTCAAGACGGATTTTTATCCTTTTTCTATATCTCCGTATCGGTACTACTGATGAGAGATAAGAGCAAGGTTTTATCGTTCGATACAGTTTATTCCTGTACCTGGAGCAAAAGAACGCTTCTCTTAATCTGGAGTTTCGATGCATCTGGGATTTGGGCAGAATGATGTATTTGGATTCTTTGTGTAGTTTCATTGTTTCTTTTTCCTGGTTTATATATTGGTTTAGGCTAAGTTCACACGTTGCAGAATTGCCGCGGAAATTTCCGCGGCAATTCTGCGCCTCCTGCCGCGGGTATATCGCATGCAGAATTAGCATGCATATACCCGCAGAAAACTAGCGTTTTGCACGCATAATTAGCTTGCAGAATGCTAGAGTTTTCCAAGCGATCTGTAGCATCGCTTGGAAAACTGACTTGACAGGTTGGTCACACTTGCCAAACATAGTGTTTGACAAGTGTGACCAACTTTTTACTATAGATGCAGCCTATGCAGCATCTATAGTAAAAGATAGAATGTTTAAAAATAATAAAAAAAATGGTTATACTCACCTGCAGACCTCAGCAGCGTCCGTTCCTATAGCTGCTGTGTGGTGAAGGGCCTGCGATGACGTCGCGGCTTGTGATTGGTCGCGTGAGCGGTCACATGCGGTCTCGCGACCAATCACAAGACACTGACGTCATCGCAGGTCCTTCACCGCCCAGCAGCTATAGGAACCGAAGCGGCAGCGTGCAGCGGAGAGGCCGGAAGACTGCGGGGGACATCGAGGGTGAGTATATCGCTATTTTTTATTTTTGTTCTTTTATTTTTTACCACTTATATGGTGCCCAGTCCGTGGAGGAGAGTCTCCTCTCCTCCACCCTGGGTACCAACCGCACATGATCTGCTTACTTCCCGCATGGTGTGCACAGCCCCGTGCGGGAAGTAAGCAGATCAATGCACTCCTATGTGTGCAGAATCGCCACGATTCCGCAATTTTAATGAACATGCTGCGTTTTTTTCTGGAATGCGCTTCCGCTCAGGAAAAAGATGCAGCATGTGCACAAAAAATGCGGAATGCATTCTATTACATAGGATGCTTAATGGTAGCGTTTTTTTCGCGGTTTTATAGCGTTTTTATAGCGAAAAACCGCGAAAAAAACGCGAAAAATATGCTACGTGTGCACACAGCCTTAGAGTCTTGTCTGATAAGTGTTGTCAGAAAGACAAACAATGAATGATTGCAGCTGCTCAATAACTGAGGTGTCGTGAGTAATGGAGACCAGTACGCTTTTTAAAGAGATGTGTCCTAGTACATCCATCATTAGTCGCATGTTAATATCCCTGCCAAAAAAATCCGCTCATAAATACAGCTACACCTCCTCCCCATTGCTGATTTTAGAGCAAAAAATATAAAAAGGGGGGTTTTATTATTTAGATATTCTCTTGCTAAAAGTAATAAAATGAGCTGCTTTCCACGTGCCACTGCAGCGGTGAAATCAAGACTGCAGTACATGACCACTGCAGCCAATTGCTGGGCTCAGCTTTACATTGGTAAACAGTACATGAGGGCTGATTCCAGTGATTGGCTGCAGCGGTCACAAATACTGGAGCCGAGGATGATGAGTACCTGCTCAGTTTATTTTCAACTAGCACAAGCTGATTGAAGTAAAGTTTTATCATAAAAAAATCCCTTTTAAGCTTAAGAATTCTAAATAGAATCCATTTTGTGCCCCCATCCTATTCTAGATAGAATCCATTTTGTGCCCCCATCCTCCACCCCACTGGTCCTGTGCTTTGTCGTAAGAAAACTTTTCTCTACACACTGGCGGCAACGTGCGGAGAGGGAGAGTGTCCGCCCCCAGGAACAGGAAACCTACAGAATAAAAAGGAGGGACCTCTCCATACCTCTCAGTGTTGTTTCCTGTTCCTGTGGGAGGAGATCTACAGCCCTGCAAGGTGAAGTTGGAAGATACCTGGAGAAATGTCTTCAGCAGTGGCAGGAGGCATCCCCAGGATTTTCAGTCGATGGCCCCCTGGTCCATTGATGGTCTCTGTTGTCCTTCCCTGCCTGTATGGGCTTTTGATGGAATAGGGAATGAAGGCTGCTCTGCTACCGGCGGGCCGCTTCTGAGTTTGGAAGTGAAAAGGCACAGTGGCGCTTGCGTGTTCGGAGCACTTCGTGGGGCAGTGGGGCTTCCAGGAGAATGGCCAGATGTGACGCGGCACACCGAGGACTGTGCTCTGCAAATTCCGGCCGCTTCGGAGTTCGGAAGAGGGGTAAGCCTATCTCCAATTGGAATAGGGCTGCCCACTCCTCCCTTTTCCCCCTCCTCTATCCTTGGATGTCAGAAGGATGCAGTTACTCCTTCCGGTGGGCAGTGGATTCACAGCTACTGAAGTGGCAGTATGGACGATCCAGGGATCCCAACGGAGATGCCATAAATTACCCAAAACCTCCTCCTTGCACGGTGGTTGCCAAGGCATGGATGGCGAGTATTAACATTGTACTTTATATACTGATTGATTGTAATTGTTATATTCCCTTGGATAAGCCAAGGAAGGCTACGGCAAAGAGTAAAAACAGGGATTGTACTCTATGTAAAGAAAGGATGCCAAACTCGTATATTAAGAGGCTCTGTTGCTCCTGTATTGAGAAAACTGTATCCAAGGAGTTTCCAGGATATTAAATCATTGATCAAGGAAGAAGTTAAGAAGGAGATGAGTCAGGTCAATGTTCCCTCTTCCAGTAAACGCCAAGTCCCTGTTGAAACCAGTTCTGTAGAAGAATTAGCAGATTCCAGGGAATTAATTGTTGATTATTCTTCAGAGTCCTCTTCCGCTGATGAATATGGGGGCGTCCATGCTTCCTGACTGAAGATACGGGAAAGTTGCTTAAGGTCCTCAGATCTACTGTAAAGTGCGTGAGAGCGGTAGTCATGACTGAGCTGCTATCCGTTTATGCTCTAGCACTTTACAGACATGCAGTATCCCAGTCAGGTGTGGGGTGCATTGCACTTGTAGTCCGCAGGCCTCTGCTGTCTCCAGGCTTCCGTCCTCCGAAACTACTGCATACAATTCAGGAGGCGCCAAGTTCTTTACAGCAGGCAAACATTTAGTGGTCAGTTCAATTTTATCAGGTTGTGACATGTGGGATAGGGCACAGCATTTCATGTTTCTTCCTTCCTTAGTACAGTACCTCTTCAGCCCTGCCGCTCATCTTTCCTGGATTATCCCTAAACCCACAGACGGTCAGCCTCAGGGATATCCTGTCCACTTCAGCAGTGCACCCGGGCCGAACCAAATGCCTTTCACGTGATTCCACGTTCACCGACCTCGAGATGTCAGAAGACCAGGCCCTCTCCTTAGTACCTGGACTAAGCCCTAAGTTCCAGACGTTACAGGAATGTCCACAAGGGATGTCAGTACGGCCTCCCCCTGCCTCGAACAATTACCACATGCTGTCCCTAGCAGCCCACAGTGCTTGAACTTGAAGTTGTCACTGCACTTCTCTGACTCTCTCACTACCAGGAAGTGCCCACCTTTTATTAGAACTAACCCAGTGGATGGGAACTAGTGTAATCCTTAACTATTATTATTATTTATTTATATAGCACCATTAATTCCATGGTGCTGTACATGAGAAAAAGGGTTACGTACAGGGTTATAGATAACGTTTACAATAAACAAATTTTCAATGACAGACAGAGGGGAGAGGACTATATGCCCTATCCTATTGCTGAACCACTTACATTATAAACTGTACTTGTTTTATCCCTAGTGTAATCTTGTGCTTACCATGCACTATGCACATCTCACATTATACATTAACTCCTTACAATCCTTATATGCTACACATTACCATAATACATTATATAAGATGCACATTACTATTAACATTACATGTAAAGCGTCATGACGCTATACACATAGTGCAATTGTTGTTTTCAGTGGTAGGAATGCAGCAGAACAGTCCACCTTTATTACACTACCGTAGAGAACCGTAAAGATTTGTGCACGGTTTGGGAGAAATTCCCCAAAACTAATGTGACGATTAGCTAAAGTGTCAAAAAAGTGGCACTCCCTTATGATGACCAAGGTTTCCTTAAAGACCCTTTTAGATTGAAAAAAAAAGCCAACACTTTTCTTAGGGCAGCATGGGAATCAGCAGCTTGTCCTTTTAAGCCCAGTAGTTGGGCTATTTGTATAGCTAGATCCCTAACTAAATGGTTACAGGAATTAGACTCGCAGTTAAGAAATAGAAGTCCAAGAGATCAACTTTTGGAAGCCCTGCCTATGATTCAGAAGGCGGCAGATTTCTTGGCAGATGCATCTATGGATAGCATTAGGTTGGCTGCCCGCTCCTTTGGCCTTTTTGACCCGTAGAGCTCTTTGGCGTAAAAACTGGTCGGCGGGTTTTCAGGCTAAAGTGCAACTTTGTGCTATGCCATGTCAGGGAGGTTTTCTGTTTGGCTCTGCTCTAGAGGAAATGTTAGAGAAAGCAACAGATGGGGGGAAAAAATCCTTTTCGGGGCTCCAAGAGAAACTAGAGGAAGGTATGGACGCTCCTGGAGAAAGAAGAAGAAAACCCAGAGTGTTTTACCTCAATAAAGGAAGACCTATGCAACCATGATGCCAGGGTTTGGGTGGAGACAAGGCTAAAGCTCTTTTCAGATCGGTGGGCCTCTTTGCCAACTTCCTGATGGGTCATAAATCCTCTTTCTCAAGCTCGTTTTTTTCCTCTATCCCGCCAAGAAGAATGATCGAAACACGAGTAGGGACCAGAGGTCATTGGAGTTAGATGTTCAGAAGCTTTTAGAAAGACCTGTATTGGTTTAAGTACCAGAATCAGAACAGGATTTTTCAGCAGTCTGTTCATTTATACCTGTTTTGTTCAGGCAGTGATAGACCTGGGACATATATTACCACGTCCCGGTACATCTAGACCATCAGGAATTCCTCGTGGTAGCCGTGAAGATCAGAAAGGACTTTCCATCTGTAATACCAGTGCCTTCCCTTTGGGGTTTCTATAGCACCCAGAGTTTTCACCAAGATTGTACCAGAAATGTCTTCCTACATGAGGAAAGAAAGACATTTTGTTAGCGCCTTACCTGGACGATTTCCTAAGTATAGGAGACGCTAAGAAAGACTATACAAAAGCAGTCAATCAGGTTGTAGCTATCCTGTCAGAGCTGGCTTGGATAGTGAACAAAGGCAAGTCAAATTTGAGACCTTTACAGGTTCAGATTTTTCTAGCTAGGGATCTGTCTGGATTCAACCCGTCAGCTGTGTTTTCTTCCGCTGGAGAACATTTTGAAAATCGGGCACATAAACAACAGTGGGCTACATAAATCATCAGGGGGGACCAGATCAGGTCCACTGATGGATGAAGAATTGAAGGAGAACTTCCAGTTAGCTGAACAAAATCTTTCCTCATCATCTTAAAGGAGAAGATCTAAGCCGTCATGCACTCAGCCAAAGGGAACGGTCTTTGATTCAGGAAATCTTCAGCCTGATTTGTTCCTTGTGAGGTCTGCCAGTAATAGACTTATTCGCTACAAGGGAGAATCAACAGGAGGAAAAGATTTTTATTTTTTTTTCCCTGAATGGGGTGGATGCTCTTCTGCAAAAGTGGGACTTTTGTCTGGTCTACATGTTTCCACCCTTACCTCTAAGGGGGTGCTTTCACGTTGCGTTTTGGTACCCGTTCAGTTGCTCCTTCTGAGCTTGCAATAGAACGCCCCCGCAAAATAAATCTTGGGATGTATGCTCTTACTGGGCTATAGACTATAGTGGTGCCGACAGAGCGAACGTGCATCATGCATACACCTAATGGAGGCGGATACCCAGACGCCGTCTATTACGTCTTAGTGTCTGCCTCCAGAAAATGATGCACAGCAGAGCACACAATCGCTCTGTCGGCACCATTACAGTGTACGGCCCCGTCGGCCCAAATGTCCGAATCCCGTTTTGCGGGGGAGTCTGGTGTAAGCCCTGATGGGGGCCACTGAATAGGTGCCTAAAGGCAATGTGAAGGCACCCTAAGGCTCATTCTAGAAGAGCCATGGCTACCTCTTGGGCAGAGAGCACTAATGCTTCCGTTGATCAGATCTGCCATGCTGCAGTGTGGTCCTCTCCCTCTACTTTCTTTAAACACTGCGGATTAGATCAGGGATACCGTGGTCTTTTCCTGTGGAAGAAAAGTTTTTTTCTGCTGTGGTCCCTCCCTAGGGTTTTCTTCTAGTTTAGTCTCTCCGTACCATACTGTCGGGGTGTCGGGAAAAGATGATGATTACCATGATCGCACCATGCTTATTCCCTCACTTTATTCTTGTGGTGGAATGTATTCTCTTTATTCACTTGGTGAAAAAAAAAAAGATGGGAAAAAAAAGGGATATTTATATGGTGCTCGTCTTAGTTCCAAGTATTTTTGTCTGGTGTCTCTAATGGCGCGGCTACCTCTTAAGCCCTGTAAACTCATTGAGACGTATGGAGGGGTTCCACCTTTTTATTCTGTAGGTCTCCAGATACTCTCTTCGTATGGTGTTGTCATGGTTTGGGTAGATTCAATTACCGGTAAGTAATTATCTGTCTGCAGCAGGAGCCTCCCCCCCCTCTGCCCTGTCTGCAGCAGGAGCCTCCCCCCTCTACCCTTTCTGCAGCAGGACAGATTAAGCCCTGACACCTTTTACAGGGAAGCGAGTCATTTTACTCGTGTCATATTGATCAGGTCAAAAAACTGTCGGCCTAATGTAAAACGGGGGAGAAAAAGCGGGTTATAATGTACATTTTCAGCACCGGTCCTCTATAGCCTGCCCCATTATTTAATAATAAATAACCCCCATTGTTTCTGTAGTGCCCGATTACCATAATGGCCTGTGGGGAACCCGGGAGTAATGTGGATAGTTCTGGGAGAGAAATGGGCAGCTCTAATATAAGAGAAGGAGCCTGTATATCCGCAGATGAGATATAAGCCGCCGACCGGCCGATAAGATGCTGAGATGGATGATTATGAGATTTTACAAGAGGCAGGAAGGAAGTTCTGTGGAAGGAAAGATTTATCTGTTCTCGTTTTTCAGAGAGAAATTGATGGACTGGAAGGAATTTCTTCTGGTGAAGAGCAAGAGGAACATTACAATGGTGACATATCCTTTTTATAGGGCTGCAATGCCGTCGTTCTGGAGGTATAAAACTCATCCTGTACACAAGTAACAGGGAACGTCTCACCTGATCTGATATCCGGTTATATAGAAATAAAGGTTAATCCTCGTATAAAGTAATCAATCTACAACTTTCTAATGTACAGTTCTCTGAGCCTCAGTCCTTCCAGAATTGTAAGATGCATTATAGGGAGAAAAGTAATGTGCCCCCCACATTACTGCTACAGGAGCTTATACACTGGGGAGCGAGGGGCCGGATGTTATACGCCGGAGAGAGAGGGGCCGGATGTTGTACACTGGGGGGGCAATGAAGCCGGATGTTATACACTGGGGGGGCAATGAAGCCGGATGTTATACACTGGGGAGCGAGGGGCCGGATGTTATACACTGGGGAGCGAGGGGCCGGATGTTATACACTGGGGAGCGAGGGGCCGGATGTTATACACTGAGGAGCGAGGGGCCGGATGTTATACACTGAGGAGCGAGGGGCCGGATGTTATACACTGAGGAGCGAGGGGCCGGATGTTATACACTGGGGAGCGAGGGGCCGGATGTTATACACTGGGGGGCAATGAGGCCAGATGTTATACACCGGCAAGCGAGGGGCCGGATGTTATACACCGGCGAGCGAGGGGCCGGATGTTATACACTGGGGAGCGAGGGGCCGGATGTTATACACTGGGGAGCGAGGGGCCGGATGTTATACACTGGGGAGCGAGGGGCCGGATGTTATACACTGGGGAGCGAGGGGCCGGATGTTATATACTGAGGAGCGAGGGGCCGGATGTTATACACCGGGGAGCGAGGGGCCGGATGTTATACACTGGGGAGCGAGGGGCCGGATGTTATACACTGGGGAGCGAGGGGCCGGATGTTATACACTGGGGAGCGAGGGGCCGGAGGTTATTCACTGGGGAGCGAGGGGCCGGAGGTTATACACTGGGGGGCAATGAGGCCAGATGTTATACACCGGCGAGCGAGGGGCCGGATGTTATACACTGAGGAGTGAAGGGCCGCATGTTATACACCGGGGAGCGAGGGGCCGGATGTTATACACTGGGGAGCGAGGGGCCGGAGGTTATACACCGGGGAGCGAGGGGTCGGATGTTATACACTGGGGAGCGAGGGGCCAGATGTTATACACCGGCGAGCGAGGGGCCGGATGTTATACACTGAGGAGTGAAGGGCCGGATGTTATACACCGGGGAGCGAGGGGCCGGATGTTATACACTGGGGAGCGAGGGGCCGGAGGTTATACACCGGGGAGCGAGGGGCCGGAGGTTTTACACTGGGGGGCAATGAGGCCAGATGTTATACACCGGCGAGCGAGGGGCCGGATGTTATACACCGGGGAGCTAGGGGCCTTATGTTATACACTGGGGGGGGGCAATGAGGCCGGATGTGTTATACCAGAGAGCGAGGGGCCGGATGTTATACATTGGGGGGGGGGGCGGCCATGAGGCCGGATGCTATATACTGGGGAGCGAAGGGCTGGATGTTATAAACTGGGGGGGGGGGGACAATAAAGCCAGATGTTATACAGGGGGGGGGGGCAATGAATTGGGGGGGCAATGAAGCCAGATGTTATATATGGGGGCAATGAAGCCAGATGTTATACACTGGGGAGGGTGATGAAGCCGTATTGTACATGTTTGTGGCCCGTGTATGAGAACACTCTTGTTTCCAGTCAGTGGCAGTAACCCATGTACAGGCTTTCAGTCTCTGAATGTAAACATGAGGTCTCATTTACTGAGCACAATAGTATATTAGAAAGTTGTTACACATTTTATTAATACAGCGATTAATCTTTATTACTCTAGCATCTAAAAATCTTCATGAAATAAGTTCTGTCACCCCTCATTGCATTTGTTCTAGTAAATACTTCTAATTCTGGAGCATCTCATCTTGGATACATATACCGGTAGATCCTTTGGTTGTTCAGAACTTGCACTTCACCTGTCTAGCACTAGATGGCGGTGTGCTCCTCCACACTGGGTTTTGCTGGCTTCTGTCCACTAATATGTCTGAGCAGCTCTGTCTGTTAGTGACAATGCAGAATGTGAATCCTACTAATCAGAGGGGCTTTACAGGAAACCGGTCACCAGAAAAACACTATCAACCTGCAGATATGGGGTTAATCAGCAGTGTAATGTCGGTATTATCCTGCCCGGCGCCTGCACTTAGCCGAACGCTGCCGGGAGAAAATGAACCTTATTCCCCCTGGTGGTATTCCGGTTTCAGTCACGGGGGCGGTGTCTGTTCAGTCTGTAACCACACCCCGGCACGGACTGACCACAGCTCTGCATTAGGGCTATCACGGCTACAACTGCCAATCTCTCTACACAGAGCGGTGACAGACCTGCACCAGCGACGTCCCTGTGACTGTAACCAGGACACTAATACAGGACACAGTTAATTTTCTCCCCACAGCTTGTGGCTAAGTGTGGGCACCGGGCAGGTCAGTAATGCTATCAACCTGCAGATCAACCCCATATCTGCTGGATAATAGCATTTTTTTCTGGTGACAGGTTCCCTTTAAAGTATAAAACAATAGAAACATGTAAAAGAAGAGACAGCGCATGGACAGATATTATTCTGCCATCATCCAGGTATCACAAGTGCAAACAAAATATCTGTGCATAATATAGAGCAGCAGAACAATGGATGCGTCACCGACACATGAGATTACAGCCGACACCAAATCCATCACAGAGCAATTTCAGTTTACTTCCTGATATAAATATTCTCTTCTTTTTTTTCTTTCTCCCCTTCTTTTTTTTTTTTCTTTCATCATCCTTTTCTTTCTTTGTTCCCTTATTTCTTTTTTTTTCCCCTCCTTTTTTTCTTTCCTCCTTTCCCTGCTCCCTCCCTTTTCCTTCCCCTGCTCTCCCTGTTCTTTTCCCTGCTCCCTCCCTTTTCCTTCCCCTGCTCTCCCTGTTCTTTTCCCTGCTCCCTCCCTTTTCCTTCCCCTGCTCTCCCTGTTCTTTTCCCTGCTCTCTCCCTTTTCCTGCTCTCTCCCTTTTCCTGCTCTCTCCCTTTTCCTGCTCTCTCCCTTTTCCTTTCCCTGCTCTCTCCCTTTTCCTTTCCCTGCTCTCTCCCTTTTCCTTTCCCTGCTCTCTCCCTGTTCCTTTCCCTGCTCTCTCCCTGTTCCTTTCCCTGCTCTCTCCCTGTTCCTTTCCCTGCTCTCTCCCTGTTCCTTTCCCTGCTCTCTACCTGTTCCTTTCCCTGCTCTCTCCCTGTTCCTTTCCCTGCTCTCTCCCTGTTCCTTTCCCTGCTCTCTCCCTGTTCCTTTCCCTGCTCTCTCCCTGTTCCTTTCCCTGCTCTCTCCCTATTCTTCCCTGCTCTCTCCCTGTTCCTTTCCCTGCTCTCTCCCTGTTCCTTCCCCTGCTCTCTCCCTGTTCCTTCCCCTGCTCTCTCCCTGTTCCTTCCCCTGCTCTCTCTCCGTTCCTTTCCCTGCTCTCTCTCCGCTTCTTTCCCTGCACTCTCCCTGTTCCTTTCCCTGCTCTCTCCCTGTTCCTTTCCCTGCTCTCTCCCTGTTCCTTTCCCTGCTCTCTCTGTTCCTTTCCCTGCTCTCTCTCTGTTCCTTTCCCTGCTCTGTTCCTTTACCTGCTCTCTCTCTGTTCCTTTCCCTGCTCTCTCCCTGTTCCTTTCCCTGTTCCTTTCCCTGCTCTCTCCCTGTTCCTTTCCCTGCTCTCTCCCTGTTCCTTTCCCTGCTCTCTCCCTGTTCCTTTCCCTGCTCTCCCTGTTCCTTCCCTTCTCTCTCCCTGTTCCTTTGCCTGCTCTCTCTCCCTTTTCCTTTCCCTGCTCTCTCTCCCTGTTCCTTCCCCTGCTCTCTCCCTGTTGCTTTGCCTGCTCTCTCTCCCTGTTCCTTTGCCTGTTCTCTCCCTGTTCCTTCCCCTGTTCTCTCCCTGTTCCTTCCCCTGCTCTCTCCCTGTTGCTTTGCCTGCGCTCTCCCTGTTCCTTTCCCTGCTCTCTCCCTGTTCCTTTCCCTGCTCTCTCCCCCTGTTCCTTTCCCTGCTCTCTCCCCCTGTTCCTTTCCCTGCTCTCTCCCTGTTCCTTTCCCTGCTCTCTCTCCCTGTTCCTTTCCCTGCTCTCTCTCCCTGTTCCTTTGCCTGCTCTCTCTCCCTGTTCCTTTGCCTGCTCTCTCTCCCTGTTCCTTTGCCTGCTCTCTCTCCCTGTTCCTTTGCCTGCTCTCTCTCCCTGTTCCTTTGCCTGCTCTCTCTCCCTGTTACTTTGCCTGCTCTCTCTCCCTGTTCCTTTCCCTGCTCTCCCTGTTCCTTCCCTTCTCGCTCTCCCTTTTCCTTTCCCTGCTCTCTCTCCCTGTTCCTTTCTCTGCTCTCTCCCTGTTCCTTTCTCTGCTCTCTCCCTGTTCCTTTCTCTGCTCTCTCCCTGTTCCTTCCCCTGCTCTCTCCCTTTTCCTTTGCCTGCTCTCTCTCCCTGTTCCTTTGCCTGCTCTCTCTCCCTGTTTCTTTCCCTGCTCTCTCCTCTCTCCCTTTTCCTTTCTCTGCTCTCTCCCTGTTCTCTTTGCTTTGCTCTCTTTATTATTATTCATATAGCACCATTGATTCCATGGTGCTGTACATGAGAAGGAGTTACATCAAAATACAAATATCACTTATAGTAGACAAACTAACAATGACAGACTGGTACAGAGGGGTGAGGACCCTGCCCTTGCGGGCTTACATTCTACAGGATTATGGGGAAGGAGACAGTAGGTCAAGGGTTGCAGTAGCTCCGATGGTGTTGAGTTGGCAGCGTGGTCATTACAGGCTGTAAGCTTCTTTGAAGAGATGGGTTTTCAGGTTCTGTCTGAAGGATCTGAATGTGGTTGATAGTCAGATGTGTTGGGCCACAGAATTCCAGAGGATGGGGGATATTCAGGAGAAATCTTGGAGGCGATTGGATGAGGAACAAATATGTGTGGAGTAGAGATGACGTGAGGGAAGATATCGGGAGATTTGATTGGAGATATACACAGGAGAAAGGTTATGAATGGCTTTGTAGGTTAGTGTCAGTAGTTTGAACTGGATACACATGGAAATTGGGTGCCAGTGAAGGGATTTGCAAAGGGGGAAGCAGGAGTGTAGCGAGGAGAGAGATTAATTAGTCGGGCAGCAGAGTTAAGGACGGATTGGAGAGGTACAAGAGTGTTAGAAGGTAGGCCACAGAGTAGGATGTTGCAGTAGTCTAGGCGGGAGATGATGAGGGCATGCACAAGCATTTTAGTAGATTTAGGGTTGAGGAAAGGATGGATTTTGGAAATATTTTTGAGCTGGAGATGAGTGCTTGGATGGTAAGAGTCAAGGGTTACTTATTTCCAGTACAGGAGAAAGTGTGATGCTATTTATTGTGATAGATAGATCAGGCCGGATGTTATGCGAAGATATGCGTGATGGAGGAAAGATATAATTAGTTTAAAGCAAGCAAGAAAAAATGGAATGCACTCACCAACCTGTTGATTCTGATCCTTTATTCAAGCATGGACAAACTCGGCAGGGAGGGGTGTGGAGGAGGGTGAAGGACGACGGCCATTTCGCGCACACAAGCGCTTCTACGGGTCCTATGGTTCAGGACCCATAGAAGCGCTTGTGTGCGCGAAACGGCCGTCGTCCTTCACCCTCCACACCCCTCCCTGCCGAGTTTGTCCATGCTTGAATAAAGGATCAGCATCAACAGGTCGGTGAGTGCGTTCCATTTTTTCTTGCTTGTTTTGGACATTTCATGTTTGCACTCCTCTCGGATACTGCACCCCACCCTGTTGCTGCATAGGGCATTCCATAACGTTGCAGCGCTGTTCAGCAACAAGATATGGTGGTCTAAGCAACACGCAGCTGTGCGGAGGTGCCGCTCTGATATATTGCAATATAGTTAGTTTAGATTTGTCCACATTGAGCTTGAGGAAGCGAGAGGAGAAGGAGGATATGGCCGATAGACACTCTGGGATTCTGGAGATCACAGAGGTGACATCTGGCCCAGAGAGGTAGATCTGCGTGTGATCAGCATATAGATGGTACTGGAAGCCATAGGACTTTGAGTTGTCCCAGGCCAAGGGTATAGATTGAGAAGAGAAGGGGTCCTAGGACAGAGCCTTGAGGAACACCAACAGAGAGGGGATGAGATGAGGTGGTAGTATGGGAGCAGGAAACACTAAATGTGCGGTTGGTGAGGTATGAGGAGATACAGGATAGGGCGAGGTCTTTGACACCAAAGGAAGAGAGGATCTGTAGTAGGAGGCAGTGGTCAACTGTGCCAAAAGCAGAGGACAGGTCTAGAAGGAGGAGTGTAGAGAATTGTCTGTTAGCTTTGGCTGTAAGTAAGTCGTTAGTAATTTTGGACAAGGCAGTTTCAGTGGAATGGTGGGGACGGGAGCCATATTGCAGGTTGTCGAAGAGAGAGTTAGATGCTCTCTCCCCTCTCTCTTTTCTCCTTGACACAATGTAGGAAAAAGACAAGTTGGGCAGCGCTTGATAAGTCAGGGTTGATGGTTAGAATTGCATTCATTGTAGTATGGAAACCAGCAGAGCATCTCACAAACTGTCTGTTTGGTTTGGATTGTAGTTGTGCCCGTCTAGTCACTGAAAAACACTCGATGTTAAGTCTTCAGAGGAGGTATTTTTTCTTTTTTTGGCGACACAGACAAGTACAGTGTATGGACCCTTTGCAGTCCAATAATGTGTCTGATAAAATCGGTTTGCTCTTTTGGAGGTAACAGTGGTCCCCTTCCTTTGTGTGGCTGCACTGGTTGCACCGATGGTATGTCCACCTCTGAGGTTCATCTAGTGATCGGTATGACCGCTGCAGCTACTTTAATATCTCTGTGCCCTGACTCTATAGAAGAAGGCGTTCTCCCGCCTCTCCCAGCACAAGTGTAATGAATGGCCAGTCATGTAATACACGGAGGGCTCCGTGTGGATGGCTCTTTACTGATAGAGCGGGCTCCTGAGTCGGTGACTTATCTCTGTGATTATCCGCCCTATTGGAAAGTAGTTGTCCTTGTGAAATAACCCTTTAAATACCGTATTTTTTCTGACCATAAGACGCACTTTTTTTCCTCCAAATTTGGGAGGAAAGTGTGGGTGCGTCTTATGGTAGGGATGTAACGTGGGAGGGGGCAGCAGCGAGTGGGATTGCACTGGGAGGCAGGAGACAGAAAAATGTCCCTGCCCGGCTTCAGGAATCAGTGCTGGGGAAACCACATGGTCCTGATCATTAAAAGTGCAGTGAATACTCATTAGCTGCTTCCCCGCCCACCTGTCAGCTGAGCGGGGAGCAGCAAATGAATAGTCCTTGAATAGTCCTTCACAGGGACACACATGGTTTCCCCAGCGCTGGATTCCTGCATCAGCTGGGGAGATCTGTGTGTCCGGTGAGGAGGGGGCAGCAGCTGGGGCCAGAGGGGGACAAGATCGCTGCATACCGGCCTGCCGGGGCTGTGCTGGATTCTGAGTGCTCCAGCACAAGGATCTGTGTGATGTCATGAAGAGGGTGGGCTGGAGCATCACATGGCAGCACAGAGCCCTCCCTCTTCTGATGTCATCACAGGTCCTGCAGACACCACACTACAATCTGCAAGCTTCCTCCTGTGCTGTGGAGAGGCAACAAGAGGGAGAGCTCTGTGGTGTCATGGGATGGGATGCTCCAGCATTTTACCTCACCACAGCTGGCTGGCTGCCACAATTAAAGGTTAGTCACTACAACACACAATAAAGCACTCTGCCACTTCTGTGGTGAACTATAACTCCCAGCATGCCATAGGATCTGCAGGACATGCTGGGAGTTATAGTTCTCTCAATGGGATCTCAAAGCAGCACTCCAGTGTTATTTTTCAGTGCTGGAGTGGTGCTTTAAATATAAGCCCTGTGCCCCCATTCTTATACTCACCCTCCAGCATCTTCATATAGTACTTTACAGACACCACACTGGTCCCGCAGCTTCCAACATAATAACATACTATTATATATAATAACACCACATATAATAGTATGTTTATGTTATTAAATATTTTACCACCTTTTTTGCTTCAAATATTTTTTTCCCTATTTTCCAACTCTAAAACCTGGGTGCGTCTTATAGTCCGAAAAATACGGGTAGTTGTTTTCATGGGGCCTGCATGTTCTCGCTGGTCACTTCTGTTATGTGTCTGTACACAGGGAAATCTGAAGATGAGAATCATTTCCTTTACCATTTTTATTCACTTATCTGGAAGATTTTCCCGGCTTGGTGCATTTTATATATGTGGATCGCACAGTAGGACAAATGGTCGCTCCTTCCATGAATATTGAAGATAAAGCCACGACCGAGCTCGGAAACAGCTTATTGGCAAATTTCATAAAAAACAAGGTATTTTCAGCGAAGGCATTCAGCGTGGCTAATGGGCTTAGTGAGCAGCGTTAATAGATGAGTCTGCAGATCTTTAAAGAAAACACTTAGACTATTGAAATCTGTCATGTTACTCTTTGTCAAAGTGCATGGAAGTGTGCCCGGGGGTCAGGGGCATTTGTAATGGGCAAGATCTGCAGAGCCCTATGTACAGCAAGCTGATACTATGGAGCACCAACTCCCTGCATGCAACATAGCACCATTGTACAGTACTACTGCTCCCAGCATGCAACATAGCACCATTGTACAGTACTACTACTCCCTGCATGCAACATAGCACCATTGTACAGTACTACTACTCCCAGCATGCAACATAGCACCATTGTACAGTACTACTGCTCCCAGCATGCAACATAGCACCATTGTACAGTACTACTACTCCCAGCATGCAACATAGCACCATTGTACAGTACTACTACTCCCAGCATGCAACATAGCACCATTGTACAGTACTACTACTCCCAGCATGCAACATAGCACCATTGTACTACTACTCCCAGCATGTACCGTATGACTCTGCAATTACCATTGTACTACAACTCCCTGCATGCAACATAGCACCATTGTACAACTCCCAGCATGCAACGTATGAGTCTACAATTACCATTGTACTACAACACCCTTCATTGAACATAGCACCATTGTACAGTACTACTACTCCCAGCATGCAACATAGCACCATTGTACAGTACTACTGCTCCCAGCATGCAACATAGCACCATTGTACAGTACTACTGCTCCCAGCATGCAACATAGCACCATTGTACAGTACTACTGCTCCCAGCATGCAACATAGCACCATTGTACAGTACTACTACTCCCTGCATGCAACATAGCACCATTGTACAGTACTACTACTCCCAGCATGCAACATAGCACCATTGTACAGTACTACTGCTCCCAGCATGCAACATAGCACCATTGTACAGTACTACTACTCCCAGCATGCAACATAGCACCATTGTACAGTACTACTACTCCCAGCATGCAACATAGCACCATTGTACTACTACTCCCAGCATGTACCGTATGACTCTGCAATTACCATTGTACTACAACTCCCTGCATGCAACATAGCACCATTGTACAACTCCCAGCATGCAACGTATGAGTCTACAATTACCATTGTACTACTACTCCCAGCATGCAACATATGACTCTGCAATTACCATTGTACTACAACACCCTTCATTGAACATAGCACCATTGTACTACTACTCCCAGCATGCAACGTATGACTCTACAATTACCATTGTACTACTACTCCCAGCATGCAAGGTATGGTTCTCCAATTACCATTGTACTACTACTCCCAGCATGCACCGTAATGGTATCACCATTGTACTGCTACTCTCAGCATGCAGTGTATGACTCTACAATTACCATTGTACGACTACTCCCAGCATGCAATGTATATATCTAGAATTACCATTGAACTACAACTCCCAGCATTCAACGTATAACTCTACAATTACCATTATACTACTACTCCCAGCATGCAACATATAGCTTTCCAATTAAAATTGCACCACAACTTCCAGCATGCAACCCATGACTCTCCAATTATTATTGTACTACTACTCCCAGCATGCAATGTATGACTCCCCAATTACCATTGTACTACTACTCCCAGCATGCATCCTGTGATTTTCCAGCTGTGGGAAGCCTTGACTCCCTGCACACCCATAGGCAGCTGCAGAGCCACAGGTTGTAGACCACTAGTGTAAAGGGATAATCTTTACAAGCAGGTGTTGGAATAAAGCATACACTAATTAATTGGTAATTTGCATTAAAAGCATATTACATTCAGGGTCTTTGGAGATTAAACTCTCAGAAAATTCTGCCTTGTTTGATAATTTGCATCACACAGAATCCACTTGTTTTGCTATTACGGAAATTACATTACTCCGCCTGGAAATGATAATAGGAGCCCCCTGTCATAATCCTGTGTAATGCAATTAAAGGCCGCCCAGATGGAACTTCAGGCAGAATTTACTAGTTAAACAAAACCGGGATGGACACCCAGCTTTTCCTGGATCCTGAAAAACAAATCTGCCTGATTATGTTAAGATTAAAAACTTGGGTTTGAAGACATTTATAACCAGGCAGATCTGATCCTCAGGAGTTTAGAAAAGCTGGGTAAGGTTGGACATATTGTCTGTCATCCAGCTTTTCTAGAAGCTGAAGGTCCCAGGTGCATAGACATTGCTGAAAGGTGGGCATTATACCCACTCTGGCATTGGGGGTCTTTTTACACCTACATCATACAGAATCCTTGGCAATTAGTTGCGTGTCATGCTTTACCTGAATTAGGCACAACACGGGGATCCTCCCAACTCGTCAAAATTGGCATAATTTGCCCCAGATCTTTAGGGTGCTCACTTTAACCCCATCGCTCCATATTTATCAAACGTCGCTCCTTAATTATCCATTTTTAGCAGTTTACGCCAGCGCAAATTTTTCTGTGTGGTAGTAGTAGTGTTTCCAATGTCACACGTTAATATAGAATATTGCACAAATTACAACTTTTTATTTTTCTTTTTTTTTTCTTTTAGAATCTGCAACTTTTTTTTTACGTATATATTAAATATAATGCATTCATAAATATGTCGTTCTTCAATCCAAAAGGTTAACCAGGCCTCCTATTCTCGTAATGATTGACGTAGTTAGTTACTAAAAAAAAATGGTGTCAGAAATGACGTAAAACACTGATCAATTTATTACACGTATTTTATAATAAGGAAATGTCAGAAATTGGGCAAAGTTTTGGGAGCAAACTTACTGATAAACGCCCCCCACTGTATTGGTCTGTAGAGTTCTTCTTTAACATATAGTCGTTCTTCAAGTGATTACTGACCTCGCATTGCATCTTTTTCTAGGTTTGGTTCCTCATTGGTTTGTCTCGCCGGTACCTTCAGAAGGGATACACAACGCTGACATTTCGAGACGGAGATTATTACTGCTGCTATTTCCTGTGGTTTGAGAATGAAGCGGTGAGAGGGGGTTTATATACTTTTATCGACTTCCCCTTCGCGTAGAACAATGATTGCCATTTATCTGTTCAGTAATGCCGAGAGATCCAATGTGTGGGGGAGGGGTAGATATATTGGATCAGAACCGGAACACTGTTAAGAGTCAGCACACGGTGGGCAAAGGCAAACTGAGGGCAGTGTGGTTGATGTGAACGTTAAATATGTGAATTTTTAACTGCATTACTGCCAAAATATAAAAATTGGAGCGTTTGTGAAAAGTAAGTGGGAACCTTCACTATCAGACATGCCTCTCCTGGGACGAGGCTTAGAAACCTAAAAGGTTGATGTGATCCAGCAATAACAAAAAACTGCCTCCGCCAGATATAGCAGCAGTCACAGCAGCTTGCACCTGTTCACATTTGACTCCTTTTGTTGGTCAGTATAAGTTTTGTAGCATATATTTGGGGGCGGTGATTGCCTCTGTATTTGGCTGAGCTCCTTTTTGTTTGTTAGTGCCAGACCCTACCTGCCCCTTATATTAGTTTGCCTTGTCTCCCGGAAGATACAAGTTTGATGGTGTAGATTCCCATCTCCATTGCGGTCACCTTGTCGCTGCTGCTGAGCCAATTTGGTTTTTAAGTACTTCAGTTTCATTAGTATAGTCTACATTGTAGTAATGCAGCTCACAATGCACATATTCAATGTACACCTATACGTTATCGCACACAGCGGCTGCTTCACTTGTTTGTAGGTTATTTGAGGTCACAGCAGCTTATACCTGTTCTCATTTGACTCCTTTTGTTGGTTAGTATAAGTTTTGTAGCATATATTTGGGGCTGGTGATTTACCTCTGTATTTGTCTGAGCTTGTTCTGTTTTTTTAGTGCCAGACCCTACCTGTCCTTTACATAAGTTTGCCTTGTCTCCTACCTGCCCCTTATATTAGTTTGCCTTGTCCCCTTCCTGCCCCTTACATTAGTTTGCCTTGTCCCCTTCCTGCCCCTTACATTAGTTTGCCTTGTCTCCTACCTGTCCTTTACATTAGTTTGCCTTGTCCCCTACCTGCCCCTTACATTAGTTTGCCTTGTCTCCTACCTGTCCTTTACATTAGTTTGCCGTGTCCCCTACCTGCCCCTTACATTAGTTTGCCTTGTCTCCTACCTGTCCTTTACATTGGTTTGCCTTGTCCCCTACCTGCCCCTTACATTAGTTTGCCTTGTCTCCTACCTGTCCTTTACATTAGTTTGCCTTGTCCCCTACCTGCCCCTTACATTAGTTTGCCTTGTCTCCTACCTGTCCTTTACATTAGTTTGCCTTGTCTCCTACCTGTCCTTTACATTAGTTTGCCTTCTCCCGGAAGACACAAGTTTGATAGTGTAGATTCCCATCTCCATTGCGGTCACCTTGTCGCTGCTGCTGAGCCAGTTTGGTCTCTAAGTACTTCAGTTTTATAGGTATAGTCTACATAGCAGTCAGGCGGCTCACAATGCACACATTCAGTGTTACCCTATATGTTGTCGCACGCAGCGGCTGCTGCACTTGTTTATATGTTATTTGGGGTCACAGCAGCTTATACCTGTTCACATATGACTCTTTTTGCCAAGAGAGGCTGGTCCGTTTTATTTTGTTATTCCGTAGTCATAAAAGTGTAGTAAAACTTGAGTCAAATGGATAGTTTCTAATTGTTCAGAGAGCTTTGTGCCAGAAAAGTATGTGCCCCCTTGCTGTCAATCATCTAATTCGTCATACCCGTCAGTGGTGTGCCAGTCCGGTGTGGGCTATGGTTAGTACTGGATTTGAAGCTCAGGACCTGTAAGGTATACTATGTTCTGTAGCTTTATTCTGGACAGTCTACACGCACTTGCCAAGAATCCTGGTTTTGAAAGGACAGTCCTTCGAACGGGAACACAGAAGGGGCAGGCCAAGCTGCGATTAATCTTACCGTCACAGGGGGTAAAAGTCATAAGTAGTGCCCTCACGCTGCATCTAACTTCCCTGACCCAGCTGAAGTGGCTTGTTGGGTTTGCCGGACAATAAGGAGCGACCATTCTGAAAGCTGTGAGGACTAGTAGGGAACAGATGGAAATGCACATCGGTGATAATGAATGTGTCTGTATGTCTATATAAAAATAAAGATTATTATTATTAATGTGTCCAGTCCGTTTCACATGACCGTAATATGGACGCTGTTTTTCTGGGCCTGACGGTGGACATTTTACCCATGTGAACTGTTCTATTTGACTTAAGTGTACATGTGCACGTGTATATCCTGTATACATATAACATGTCTTCTCTCTTCATATAACAGGGTGATAAATTGGAAGCCATTGATGTACCGGTACTAGGAGATGATTCTGCTCCAATAGGAATGCTAGCGGGAGAGTATTATAGGTAAGGGCATAGGATTTATTTATCTGCTGATTAGAAATAAAAGAAAATGTGTCATCAGAAAATGACCTCTTGTTTTCGTGGTAATTGTATCGTTTCAATTTTTATTTTTTTTTTCATATATCTATAATATATATATATATATATATGAATATATGAGAAAAAAAAAATCTTACTATTTTTACACAGGTCAATAAGCCTTATTTTAGACTCCTACTTCCTGCACTTCCTATTGATTTGTATAGAAGTGTTATCTAACCATGCTCTAATTTGGGGAAAGGTCCTCCTACAGAGAGGATGACATCACCTATTGTGAATGGTGGATCCTGTGTTATCTACTGTATATAGAGGAGTTATCAGTCATTGTACAGGAGGAGGAGGTGAGCTGTGACATCACCTATTGTGAATGGTGGATACAGTGTTATCTACTGTATATAGAGGTGTTATCAGTCATTGTACAGGAGGAGGAAGTGAGCTGTGACATCATCTATTGTGAATGGTGGATCCTGTGTTATCTACTGTATATAGAGGTGTTATCAGTCATTGTACAGGAGGAGGAGGTGAGCTATATCACCTACTGTGAATGGTGGATCGTGTGTTATCTACTGTATATAGAGGTGTTATCAGTCATTGTACAGGAGGAGGAGGTGAGCTGTGACATCATCTATTGTGAATGGTGGATCCTGTGTTATCTACTGTATATAGAGGAGTTATCAGTCATTGTACAGGAGGAGGAGGTGAGCTGTGACATCGCCTATTGTGAATGGTGGATCCTGTGCTATCTACTGTATATAGAGTGTTATCAGTCATTGTACAGGAGGAGGTGAGCTGTGATATCACCTATTGTGAATGGTGGATCCTGTGCTATCTACTGTATATAGAGGAGTTATCAGTTATTCTACAGGAGGAGGTGAGCTGTGACATCACCTATTGTGAATGGTGGATCCTGTTCTATCTACTGTATATAGAGGTGTTATCAGTCATTGTACAGGAGGAGGAGGTGAGCTGTGACATCATCTATTGTGAATGGTGGATCCTGTGTTATCTACTGTATATAGAGGTGTTATCAGTCATTGTACAGGAGGAGGAGGTGAGCTGTGACATCACCTATTGTGAATGGTGGATCCTGTGTGATCTATTGTATATAGAGTTGTTATCAGTCATTGTACAGGAGGAGGTGAGCTGTGACATCACCTGTTGTGAATGGTGGATCCTGTATTGCAGAGGTGTCAAACTGCATTCCTCGAGGGCCGCCAACAGGTCATGTTTTCAGGATTTCCTTGTATTGCACAGGTGATAATTTAATCACCTGCACAGAATGATTCCAGCACCTTGTGGAATGCTAAGGAAATCCTGAAAACATGACCTGTTGGCGGCCCTCGAGGAATGCAGTTTGACACCTCTGCTGTATTGTCTACTGTATACAGAGGTGTTACCTTTTAATTGTAATCCGGTCTGTGTTGATATTGAGACTGCTGAAAAGTCACGGGAAGTGTGTCTTGTATTACACTATTTTGAAAATTGGAGGATTTTTTTTTATTATTATTATCATTAGTAATTTGGAAAATATAAAAAAAAAGAAGATACTTTCTTTTAAATACATATAACATAAAAACTGTTTTAAAGAATAGGCCTTTTTCTGATGACACATTCCCTATGCTAAATGTCTGTAAATAAAGTGTAATAACTGAATAATGAAAACCCGTCTAATACACTTTGTACTCGCACTCCTCGCCGTTACAAGATCTGTCTGTTGTCAGTAAATATCATTCTCGTTTACATCCAGAGGCTGAAAAATCTGTCCTGAAATTATAACATTTTCTTCAATCGATTGATTTGACTGGATACTACTGAACTCCAGGCTGATACTTTACCAGCTTTGATACATTGTATCAGACTGTCAGGGCAAACGAGATGTGCGCTTCTGATGTGGATTGTGTAGACTTGATACAATTGTAGCTATTTTGCGTTGTGAGAGGTCTTGGGTTTGTAGGAGTTCTAGCCTCTGGATCTGAGCCAGAATGCGGTCAGTCACTGACAGCAAGCAGAGGACTTGGAGAGACTTGAAAATCATAGCATGTTAGAGAGTTGAACGCCATCTGCTCAGACCACCACTGAATGGGCTCCAGTGGTATAAGTGGCACCCAAATCTCTTCTCCACCACTGGAATATATCTGACAACATAAGACGGACTTGATTTTAATTGGAGGCATTGTTTCACGAAGAATGGACCATTTAGGAACTCTCCCTTAAACGAAGAACTGAGAGACGCCCTCACAGTATGTGGATGGCCATTGTGAATTATTCTCGTTTTTGCAGCAGCTCTCTCAGGCTGCTGTCAAGCTGACAGCTAGCTCAGAGAAGGTGCAATGCTCCGACTCCCGGTGAGCAATTTTACTCTAGTCTTTTAGAAGCGAGTACAATTGAAGTTTTGACTGCTGGGTCAGAGTGCTATCAGCAACGTGATCCAGCACGAAGAACATCAGTGGTAAGTGCTACTGTGGAGCTGAAGATACCGAATTGAGGACACAAGTTTGGGGAGCAAGTAAGGGACAGGTGCAGACCCAATATGGGAAGCGGTAGAAATTTGAAGACACAGTATGAGGAGCAAGGGGAGAGATGGGTGTCATCTATGAGGAAACCGTATGAAAGATAGGTGTAGACAAAGTATGGCGAGTGGGGGAGTGGGTGCAGATACAGTCTGGTGAGTGGGTGGCTGGGTGTGGACACAATATGAGGAGCAAGGAGATGAATGTATGAGGGAGGATGGGTGCAGAGACAGTATGATGAGTGGGGGGAATTTGTGCAGTCGCAGAATGGGGAGGATGGGTCCGAACTCAGTATGGACAGCGAAGGGAAGAATGTATGGGAAGTGAGTGGGGAGATGTTGCAGACACAGTATTTATGGTGAGTGGGGGGATGGATGCTGATGCAGTATGAGGTGTGAGGGGGGGAATTTATGAAGAAACAGTACGACGGGGGGGATGAAAAATCCATCGGTGAGCTCCTCCTGCAGTCTTATGAGTGCTTTTGTGACTGTTTTATCTGTCTTTTTCTGAGCTCCTCAGCTGATTTACAGCCACACACAACATCAAAATTGAATGTCCAGGGAAAGGAAGAGCCAGGAAAAGGGAAATGGTTCAAAAATTTGAATGAGACTGAATTGCAAACATGTTTTTTAGCTCCAAGTTCATGTATTTAAGCAAAATAAAAAAAAAATGGTGTTCAAAGATGGACAACATCACTATGATATAAAAAATGGTCTTCAAAGACTGACAACATCACTATGATATAGATGACCGAACTATGGGATAGGTCATCAATATCAGTAATACAAGATAGTTTGTGGATACAGCTAATTCCATCCAATATTTCTATGTTGTGCAATCTGGTTCCTGGACAGTCCTCTCCACTGTGCACGGATAAGTCTTGTGAGATATCAAGCAGCTTTGTTCAAAGTGATGGAAGACTTTTTTCAATCGAGCAAAGTGAATTATAAGCAAAAAAAAAATCTTTATTGTGACTTCATTAAAATAGCTAAGCAAAAAAGGCAGCACACTGCAGCGCTAACACATGAAAAAATGAAACACAGAAATTGAACTGCATTACTGCACTAAAAATATGAAAAATGAGAGCGTTTAGCGCATAAAAAAGGCCAATTTTATGTGTACCTGATAGCCACTTTACGGCATCTCTCTTATACCAGGTCCTGCGCTATCCTTCCTCGCTGAGAATAAACGTCTCCATGTGAATGGGCACCTATGAAAACCTCTCATGAGACTAACATTCTCCTTCTCTGTGGAGGGGTACTGGACCTGCTGCAATTAAGACACTTGTGACTAGGAGGTGGAGTGCTCAGTCAGAAGGCTAGACAATACATTTGAAAAAACTGACCGTCACATCCAAACATAGATCAAGTGAGAACAGGTGCTGAACCTTAGAGTCACCAACTCCTATACAGTTAAGCAAAAAAGGCAGCACACTGCAGCGCTAACACATGAAAAAATGAAACACAGAAATTGAACTGCATTACTGCACTAAAAATATGAAAAATGAGAGCGTTTAGCGCATAAAAAAGGCCAAACGCTCTCATTTAAATGCTCTAATTTTTCATATTTTTAGTGCAGTAATGCAGTTCAATTTCTGTGTTTCATTTTTTCATGTGTTAGCGCTGCAGTGTGCTGCCTTTTTTGCTTAACTGTATAGGAGTTGGTGACTCTAAGGTTCAGCACCTGTTCACACTTGATCTATGTTTGGATGTGATGGTCAGTTTTTTCAAATTCATTAAAATAGCAACATGGGCGTAGAAAAATATCTGATGCGTTTCGAGTCTGGCTGACTCTTGATCATAGATAAAGTTAAAAAATAACAATCTACAAAGCCCACTAATTAGATGACATCAAATCTATGGGACGTTTTAGATTGTGAGCGATGATAATGTGTGCAAACTGTAGAGCGCTGCTGAATATGTTAGCGCTATATAAAAATAAAATTATTATTATTATTAAGTCCACATCTTCTCATTCTAGGGTTAATACTTTTGCTCTTCAGGTGTGATCATTATGAGATGTCATCTAATTAGCAGGCTTTATGTGTGTTTTATACCAGGAGTTTTATCATTGTTAAGTCCGCCAGACTCGAAAAGCGTCAGATATTTTTCTATGCCCTTACTACTATTTTAATAAAGTCACAATAAAGATTTTTTTTATTTATTTTAACTTACTTGGCTGGATTGAAAACCCTTTTTCATCCCTTCCCTCAGTAGCAGACCGAAGGAAGTCCGGACACTGGGTATCCTCCCCGATCAGCTGGTGTTCAGAGCCTCCAGCAGCTTAAAGTATACTGTGCCTGTAAAAGCACAGCCCCATTACTGGGTACTGGAGCTCAGGTTCTATTAACTTGCATAGGAGCTGAGCGCAGGACTCGCTGCTGATAATAACTGATCAGTGGGAGTACCACCAACAATCTGGTATTGATTATCTATCTTAAAGATAGGTCATCAAGCCCCGAAAATCCCTTTTAACGTTTTCAGCAGCCTCATTATAACTAACCTTTCTGTGTGCTTCCACCTGAACTACTTCAGGAAAGCACGCGTGCACATTGTCTTTGTAAAGCGCTCCTGTGAGATTTCACATTATCGTCTCTCCCCCCAACAATTGGTATAAATGTTAATTAGATGCAAAGAGCTTTTCGTTATCTCGCTTCACTTACTAAAGGGAGAATGTCCCGGTATTTCCTGCATTTACACAAGATGTTCTAGAATTACGGTAGAAGAGCGCATTAAATTAGGAGGAAAAGGATCGTTCTTTATAAAGCTGAAGGGTTTTACTCCGATAACGACTGAACATTGACGTTTTCCCACTTTTATGTTTGCGGTTCGTTCACTGATGACGGCTTTCCTGGATCATTTCAGTTCCAATCACCGCCGGCTCTGAGGATGGAGGTTGAGCTGTGGTAACCGTACGTGCATCACCGCTAATTGCCCGGCGTTACCTGTGCTTGCAATATGATGCACGGCAATTAGCGGAAAACAACTCGTATGCGACTCACTGGCTCGTGGTATTTAGTGCTGCAATTTGCCCTAAAAAAGAAAAAAAGGAAAATTGCAGAAGAGTTGCATGCGTGTCAAGTCATTTGCAAGTGTAAAATCAAAGAAATGAGCCGGAGGATAGGTTGGTAAGATCACGTTCACACCGCAGCCATTTTACAGGTCAAACTCAAGAAAAAAACAAAATGAGCATATACCCTATAGTAAGTAAATGGTACATGTAAACTACATGGCTTACTTGGTTAAGATTATTTTGATCAAAAAGCGTAAAAGCCATCCCACCACGACAAGGTGACAAAGTCAGGATGGTCCTAACCTGTCTCTAGTATCAAAACCTTACCTTGTGTCAGTCGACCTCAATGTGAATAAGGGCAGAGCAGGACAGAGTTTTGTCTGTGAAATGCCCACTGTATGATCGTGTTCTGCACCTTGCACGTGTGCCAACTCATGCTCCGGCTCATTTCTTTGGTTTTGCTGTAATTTCTTGTACTTTGTTCAAACACAGATGTGACTCCCCCTTTCTGAACTAGGCATTTTATCTATTTAGCGCCCCATGGGCTGGTGTCTAAACAGTCGGTCCCTGTCCTGCTCTGCCCTTATTCACATTGAGGTCCGCTGACACAAAGAGGTTTTTATTACTAGAGACAATATAGGACCGTCCCGACTGGGTCACCTTGACGTGGTGGGTTGGCTTTCACACTTTTTGATCAAAATGGTGTTAACCAAGTCCCCTATGTTATTTACATGTACTGTTACTATTTACTTACTACAAGATATATGCTAATTTTGTTTTTTTTGGGGGGGGGGGATTTTGTCATTTGCAAGTGTGTCTTGTGCTTAAAAAAAAATCGAACATATTTGTGACAGTGTCACCATCGTGGTAGATTGCAATACAGCACCAAAGAAAATGGCAGTATCACAATAATCTTAGTGTCACGCAACTTCTAGGCCTAAGCTGCTTAGTGACTTCGACCACGACACGTGTTGTATGCTGCTTCTATATCACCACATACTGCAAGGGAGTAGGGTCACATTGCGGCCCAAAAAGTACGGAGAACAGCAAAAATTCTGAATCCACTTTGCGGTTTCCTTGTCGCAGTAGTTTGCGGGTCACAATGTGACCCTATTGACTTGCACCGCAGACGCAGCATACTGTGAGTTTCAGCCATGCAGACCTGTGTCATAGCCAGAGTCACCATGGAGCCCCAGCCTTAGGCCACGTTCAGTATTTGGTCAGTGTTTTACATCAGTATTTGTATGCCAAAACCAAGAGTAGGTGAAAAATACAGAAGTGGTGACGTGTTTCTATTCTACTTTTTCCTTTGATTGCTCCACTCTTGGTTTTGGCTTACAAATACTGATACTGAGCCATTAACAAGCTGTGGTCTTCCGCAATCTAGTGGACACGGGACATCCATGTATTCATACAAATACACAAGTAAAGTTCTAGTTCTCCTATACTGGTTGATGCAGGAAAAAGAAATAGGATTTCAACTTTCCCTAGTAAGATATGCCCAATGTCATGGTATTGGGCCCACAGATTCATGGCTGACGATCACAGCAGCTCTGGTCTTTGGGCCATGATGAGACAACCCTTTTTATAACAGTCGTAGCCATGAAAAACACTAGGCCTCATTTCTGAAGTGTCTAAGATAAACAGTCTGTTTCCCATAGCAACCAATCAGTGCTCAGCATAATTTTTTTAAACCACTCTGGCAAAATGAAAGCTGCGCTGTGATTGGTTGCTATGGTCGGCACAGTTTATTTAGACGGTTTTGATAAATCTGCCAGTTTCCATGATGAGAAATTACTCATCAGGGGCATCATCCTCATCATCACATACTGAGATGTGGACTCTCTAAGACGCAGTCTGTTTGATGCTAGGCAGGGATGTGGGTTCTTCATTTTTAACCCATTTAATTGAAAATGTAGACTTGAGAGGATACCCAGGTGTCCACTATAGTCTGCCATGGTGCTGTCTGAGCGAGACGTGGTCAGTCATTATGAGTAAACATACTCGAGTGTTAACCAAGTGACTTCGGCATGCTCGAAAAATATGTTTGAGACCCTGCGGCTGCATGTTTCGCGGCTGTTCGGCAATCCCTGCGCAACCGTGAGATATACAGCCGTGGGGACTCGAACATATTTATCAAGCACGCCGAAGACACTCGGGTAACACGCAAGCATGCTCGGATAACACCTTATCCGAGCACATTTGCTCATCACTAGTGGTCAGGGAATGGATCTAAGCAACAGACAAACGGACGAGACCAGAACAAGGCTGGGGTCAGGATTAGAAGTCGGACAAGGGAGACTTGGGCTAGACTCGGTGACTGACAAAAAAGTAGAAGTCCAATGTCCTATGAAAGATAAAAAAAAAAAAAAAAAGCCCAGCAAGCCTCATCTTCTCTTCCACCACCAGTTGCCGCCCTGCAGATGTAGAAATAGACCCGTGTCCTGGTCCTGTAGACAAAACAACTCCACGGGAGTCAGCAGGAACTCGCTGCATGAACCGCGAGTGGTACTTGGATTGGGCAAAAAGGAAACTTGCCTAGGGTTTGTGCCCTTTACTGCAAACTATGTGAAATCTGTTGGTTATGCCATTTTACTGTTCTAATGTTACGGGGGTAAGCGTATGCCAGACACACAAATATCTAACCGGCCAAATCTCCCTGTGCAGAACAGCAGATATCCGGAAACTACAAGGCTATGTTCACATGATGCGTTTTTGCTGCATTTTTTTTATTCAAATTTTAAACTGCGTTTTACAGTACCAGCAAAGGCTTTGAGATTTCAGAAATCTCATGCACACACATTGTTTTGTTTTGTTCTTTTTTTCCTGACAGATTTGGAAAATTGCTGCATTTCTGAAAACCGCAGCATGTCACTTCTTTCAGCATATTTGCAGTGTTTTTTCACCCATAGAAAGCAATGAGTAAATGCAAAAACGCAGATATCGGGTTTTGCTGCGTTTTTAGTGCATAAACCTTAAGGAAGTTGCATCATGATTTTGGGGGTGGGGGGTCACTAAACTTTAACAAGAGATGAAAAAAACGCAGCAAAACCTGCTTTTTGTAAGAAGCTTCTCTACTACTATGAGAGCAGGTTTTGCCTGCAGGAAAAAAAAATGCAGCGAAAAAATGTGTGAACATAGCCTAAGGCTTCTAGATTAAATGTAATTTTTGTGTACACGCACTTTATGATTAACATAATATTCAGCGCATAGTACTGCTCACTTGCTGTAAAAAAAATAAAAAATTAGATCTAATATTTTTTTCTTTAGAATTATTTTGACATTTTTAAAGTTGGCACCATGTTTACAAAACTTTTTATTTCTGTTTTTATACGACTAGGAAATTATTGCGATATTACAGTAAAAACCACCCGGCTGAACTGGTAAAGTGCTACGAGCTGCTGACCCTTCATCTGGGCATCATCCCGCCTGAGTTCATCATCCAGCAGTGCCGGGACCTGGCTCGTAAACTGTGGGAACCTTCTCGTCTACCACTCCTGTAAAGTAAAGAGGGACCGTCTGACCGGCCGTCCTCCTGGCTCCTTTCCCTGTAGTTAACTTTGTGTACTCTGTACTGTATTGCCAGTTTTGCTATTATGAGAAAGTAAATCTTGATAAAGGCAGTCAGGGCAGCAATTCCAAGGTTGGCATTTGGCACCAAGTAATTAAAGGGGTTGCATTAAGTGAGAAGAAGAAAAAACAAACTTTTTTTTGCAAAAATTGCTCTATACTCATCCACTGGCCTTTTTTGGTATTCAAATGAATAGGCCATGCTGCAATACCAAACATGGCCCATAGATAAGGGTGGCACTGTTTCTGGAGGGGAAAAAAAACTAGATACTTATTTAAAATGCCCTTTAAAGTTGGAAATGGAGAGTAAAACATAAGAAAAGACGAATCAGTGCATTAACGAAGGGTCCTGTGACCTGAACACATCCTTTCTTTATGTCTTTTATACATGTGCCATTTATTAGAATCAAGAACTTAAAATTAGTGGCAAATAGTGGAAAGTATTCTTTAACGGGGATTTCTCATGAACAAAACAATCACTCAGTCCCAGTGTAAAATAGATGAAATTTGTATGATTGCGGAGATCGCCACTGATCCCAAAAGTAAGGGGACAAAAATTTAATGTGTAAATGGAGCTGTAGTAAGCATGTGCGACCACCACTCGTATAGACAGTGAATGGAGCAGTGGTCGCACATGCTCACTGTCGCTCCATTCACACAGGGAGCTGCAGGACACCTTTTCTTGTGGTCGAACCTTAAATTATATATTTATCACTTAACATATCAGCTATCCACAAGATATCTATGGCAAAACTACTTTAAGTCTCTGTATTATGTAATAAATTGAGGTACTGTAGAACTTTCTATGTGTTGAAGGCAGATTGTATATTGTAACCTGCTACAGCAAGTAATAAAAATTTAAAGCAAGTAAATCCAGTTGCCTTCTTTTATCAGTGGTTTGTATCTAACAGCGCTGCTTTTCTTCTGCGGTAAGTCTGCAGTGGAACCGTCCCACGGACACATAAGCCATCACTTCCAGGAGACAACAAAAAGATGCAAGTCGCCCCCAGGTAGACCAGATAGTGACTGAGGAGCTGCAGAGCCTTATCTGTGTGTATATCATTACTATCCTACATTATCTAGGCTTTCATGAGAACAACAGAGTGGCCATTAAATCCACCACCCACTGAGGATGATGAAATGACTCTGCACATTCTGTCCCAGTCTACACAGCAAAGCGGACAACTGAGCTACAGAAAACAGGAAGTGTCTGCTTATTGTGACCACTCTAGTGGCCAATGTGAAAACTACACTATTTTAATAAAAGTGGAAAAAGAGCCTAAAACATACTTTAAGTGTTTTCAATTTAAAAAAAAAAAAAAAAAATCTGATTTTAAAATATTCAATACAAATTCCGCATCTAGCAAAACCATGACCTTCAGCACTTTGGCCCCAGTTAGGCTGACTCCAGACAGGGCCCTCTGGGAAGCACCAGTTTCGAATATAATTCTGCAAAGGTCCAGAAGAAGACAACTCAACATGCAGGTGACTTCGAAACCACTTGAGGCTATGTGCACACTTTGCGGATTTTGCTGCGGATCCGCAGCGGATTTGACCGCTGCGGATCCTCAGCAGTTTCCCATGAGTTTACAGTACAATGTAAACCTATGGGAAACAAAAAACGCTGTTCGTCACTTCTTTTCTGCGGATTTTCACCTGCTCCAATAGGAAAATGCAGATGAAAAACCGCATAAGAATCCGCAGTAAAAACCGTGATAAATCCGCAGTAAAAACCGCGATGGGTTTTCACTGCTGATTTTGGAATTCCGCTGCGGAAAAATCCGCAGTGGAATCCGCAAAGTGTGCACATAGCCTTACTTTTCACACTGGGCTATTTCTTAAGGAATAATTCATAAATTCAACAACTGTCTCCTGACCCCAAGACTCAATTGGTTATGGGGAACTTTAATAAGGTCTTATTTTTCCTTTCTCTAGATTTTCTCATCTTCCTGTGCTTTCTCCTAACCCATCCCATGATGCTTTGTACTTTCCCTCCTATGTTCCGGTACTACTCTCTTGTGACCCACACTAGCCTCAGTGGCCATCCTGGGACTCCGCTACTTCACTGCTCTACGTAGCCTTCATTCACGCTCTTGAACGGTGCCAGAGCAGTTCTTCAACACTACACTCCCCCAACCATGTCAATGGACCTTGTGCCCTGGACAATGTCATGGCAAACAGAAAAGGGCCTTCTCCAAACTGTTCCCACAAAGCTGGAGGCTACAATTGTCCACAATGTCTTGTGCTGAAGCATTAAGATTTACCTTCCCTAGAATTAAAAGGTTAAGGCGTCCCCCTGATAACACCCTATAGCATTATCCTCCTTCACCATCTGTACAGGGGGCACACTGCAGTCGGGGGGTAACATTCTCCTGGAATTAGCAAACCCAGACTCCTCCATCAGACACAGGTAGAGAAGTGTGATCCATCAGTGCACAGAACACGTCTCCTCCAGAGCCCAGTGGTGACTGCTTTACACCACTACATCCGACGCTCTGCATTGTGCTTGGTGATGTAAGGCTGCATGCAGCCGCTCTTGGCGGAGGCGCAGTGATTGTGCTAATGTTAATACCAAAGGAGGTCTGGACTCTCCAGTTATGGTGTCAGCAGAACAATGGTGACTCTTCTGCTTTGCTTTTCAGTACTCTGTGACCCCATTACAATTTCTCATGTCAATTCAATACATTATTGCAGAATGCTAAACCCCAACAGGCTGTAATTTGCATCACAACCTTTAGGTGGCGACATACCGGCACATGCAGTGCAAACTTCTGATAGAATATCTAAAAATCACCTTTTTTTTATTTTCTTAAAACTGGTCATCTCTTGCCCACCCTTCTTGGCATTTGTTGAGCCAAGAAGAAAGGTAACAACCGGTTTCTTCCCAGGCATCTCATAGTCTCTTAGCCATAATTACTCGGCCGTTGAGTTTCTTATGTCACATGCTTAATGTTTTCCCGTTTGAGATTTCCCTTTTCAATGCACGCTTTTTAAGAATCTTAGAAGAACATAGTATTAATACTTTGGCTTCACTTTCCAGTCCTGCCTTCTCTACTGAGACCTGCCTCCATCAGGATTACATGCTGGGTTGTACTTTCTGTACAGAGGATTCTGCTGCTGGAGAAAAGAAAAAAAAAAAAATTGTAACTGTAAATTTCAGGTTAATTGCAAAGCGAGCCTCAAAGTCCACCCTTCCGTCAATACAACGGGAACAGCTTTAAGGCCATATTTCTTCTTTTGATGCTTGAAGATGTCAGCTTTGGGCTCAAAATGGCTGAAATTAATCCGATGCCCGGGCGTAAGAGCTTATTCCAAAACCTCAGGAACGCCGAAGCTGAAATATGACGCTGTGATCATCGGCGGAGGTAAAGTTGGCTGTAGTTTGGCACTGCTGTTATTAATGTTAGCGCTGTAATCTGCATGAACAGCGCGGACTTAACCCTTTGCGTCCTGGGGTTCTTATGAAAGGATCCATTGTAGATGGGATGTCACAAGATCCAACGATTAACAGTCAGTATATATATTTACAGTAAGGAATAAGGAGATATTTTGCTTAAATCTGTTTTAAAAGATCAATATTTGCTTACAAAAAAAAAGCATAAATAAGAATTGATATTTAAGATTAGTTTATTCCTGCGTTTGCACACACTGAATATACTGTATACTAAGTTATTTAAGGGTGCAAATTGATCTAGGAGGTAAAAGGGGCTGTCCAGGATTAGTAAAAAAGTTCTGCTATCTTCCAGAATAGAGAATCGGTGCACTGGCGCCTGACACCAAGTTACCTGCCCAGCGGCCTAGTTTCAATAGCAACTTTCACTTGGTCCTGTAAATAAGGGACTAATAAATTTATAAAATTCTAGGTTCCGAATGGGGCTAATGGAGGAACATAAAGCTATAATTGTGGGAAAGACTATTAGAAACATAGTAACATAGCAAGGCAAAAAAAAGACATTTGTCCTTCAAGTTCAGCCTGTATTCGGTCAGAATAAATCCCCAGATCTACGTCCTTCTAAAGAACCTAATAACTGTAAGATACAATATTGTTCTGCTCCAGGAAGACATCCAGGCCTCTCTTGAACCCCTCGACTTATTTCGCCATCACCACCTCCTCAGGCAAGGAATTCCAGATTCTATTATAACTATTCTACGTTATAAGGGGATTACTGGGATACCTGTATCTGCAATACTTTTGATTTTCATAGGAGATCGCATTAGGCCCACACAGGTCATCTAGGTAAATATATCATACTACTTGTATAAAAACTACCGTACTATGTGTGCATAGTTGTGCTGTCAGTAGTTGTACTGAGCACAGTCCCATTCCCGCTGAACAGCTAAGTTATTGTTGGGATCGCTGCTGCGCGGTGGATTTCAGCTAATGTGGATGTAAAATGAATGGAACAAAAAAAAACCTGACCAGCGCCTCCATATAGTGAACAGATGCCTTCTGCAATGAATACATAACTTGCAAAAAGGAGGAACGCAGCAGCATTCTGTAGAGACCGATATATGCAAACGCAAAATCTATCATAATTGCTGAGTAAACTAATAAAAAGTAAAAAAAAAAAAAAATACTTACTCTTAGTGCATAAATTGGGTAATTCATGTGAGCCCATCAGCCGGGACAAGGTGACACTTCTCTGATGGGTCCTATCATTTAAAACATGCCTCTCTTGTGCTATAAGTCTACAATGTGGATGCGTAAACATGCCTCTTCCAGGTTACAAACCTGCACATTTAGGTAAGCTGGTGGGAACCAAAGATGATTATAAACACCATTGGGCTGAAAAGAGGCAGTAGCAACTTCCAATGGATAACTGCATAGAACAAAAAACCTGACCAGCACCTCCATATAGTGTGAACAGATGCCTACTGCAATGAATACATAACTTGCGAAAAGGAGAAACACAGCAGCATTCTGTAGAGAGAAATAACTATGCAAACACAAAATCTAAGCTGAGTAAACTAATAAAAAGTAAAAAAAAAATTACAACAGTGAAGGTTCTTAGCGCATAAATTGGCCAATTCATGTGAGCCCATCAACTGCGACAAACTGACACTTCTCTGATGGGTCCTATCAGTAAAAACATGTAAAATGAAGCAGATCTAGGGGCGAATACGGAAGTCTCTGACCTGGTGATTACATGCAGCGGAGGTCCCGTGAAGTCTTCTGACACTCCAAAGATGCGCACCTTTTGGAACCTACATTTTAGAAATTATTTTCCTGACTACCAGCCCCATTTGCTCCAACTTCTCCCCATTTAGAGAGAAAAACCTGCAAACAAAGAGAGAAATTATAAAAATGCACCGCCTGCAGCCATGACTGAATATTCTCTATATATGTAATCTAATAAAGCAATTCTGGCACGTGCTCGCTGTCCCAGTCCCTTGGTATTGCCACGTGTTGTCACCAGTCAGCAGTTACATAAAGTGACCGCCAACTTTTGTCCCAAACCCGGACAACCCCTTTAAAAAAGCAGCAAATCATTTTCTATGTCATTATTAAAGATGTAAGATTCATTTAATATTACAATGCTAGGCTGCTTAGTGCCAGTGTTCAGTGTGGGGATCATTTTATTTGGCAGTTCTGGTATTTGTAGTTCTCTAGATCGGTACGTGGCAGGCTGGTGATTGTTTTTAGAACAATGTTTTTAGAAACATTTTCCAACAATTTTTTTTCCAACCAAGAGTGGAAGCTAAAATCATCCCCCCCCCCCCCCACAAAAAAAACCCACTTGCAATGGTTTTTCCCTCGCTGTAGGATTAGAGTTGTTTGCATTGTCATGTCCTCCAGTTAGTTGTAGTCGGGGATCACACGTCAGCATTTGTGCTCACATTCGCGGATGTATGATCATCACATGTTTTAGTTCTAAATTCATCTTTACGTGTCAGAAATTAACAATGTGGAATATACGTCAGTATAACAGGGAGACGGACGGACAGAGACTTCCTCCCATCAGTATGGACACGCAACAGTATAGAAAATCGGTTAGAGAGTCATCCAGAAAAGCGGGGCGATTTTTGTTTTTCTTTTGTCACCGTATTTGTATACAATCCGTTTTTTTCCACCAGCAGCTATTGATCTTTTACCGGGCCATTTACATTTCCCTATGTTACAGAATTGCAATGTGTCTGTAAAAATTGGATGCAATATTATGGCTCCCTACGGCATTAATATTTTTACGCACTTATAGTCTTGGATGGGTGAGTCTTGTCTGATCTACGGCAATTTTTTTTTTTGTCACGCAGATTCGGACAGTTAAATAAATTATTAATCTGCAAAACGTTGGTCTAAGTGCTGTCCTTTTTTTACATGGAGAGCATTCAGACTGAAATCTCAGTCACGTGAACGAGGCCTAATTAGCGCTGGATCCTACCTGTCCTGTAAAGGAGAGACGCATGTATGATAAATATTGCGTTTAGAGTCCTTCCAGAGAGAGGTCGCCTTGTCGTGGCTGGTGAGCTCTCCTGAATTGGTCAATTTGTCTGCTAAGTACCTTCATTTCTTAAGAATATTCTACATAGTGGTACATTTCATGTATATAATGTTTACACACCTCGGCACTTGCAGAGGTGGCTGTATTCTTTTGCTTGTAGATAGACATGATGGATAGATGATTAGATACATTTATGATAGATAAGACAGAGAAATATGAAATAGATGTTACATTTGATAGATAAAATAGATTAGATAAGATATGAAGGTGTTCAGTTAAATACAATATATAGATAAATATTAGATTACATTGATTAGATCGATAGTTACATGATAGTAGATCAAATATACCTCTACATCTCTTTCTCCCTCTTTTTGTCTCTCTGACTTTGTCTCTGAAACAACTACAGTATTGGTGGGACTTTATACCGAAGGCTTCATTGCAGTGTTTAGGATACACTGGGCTGCATGACGAGCTGTAACTGCTAAAGTCTGTGAATAATTTTGTTGCCCTACAGGAATGAGGGATATTTTGAACTTTCCAGGAATTGAATGTACAGACCTGCCAGAAAAGCTGAGGATAAATATAATGTAGTAGGTGTTCTCATGGTGCCCTAAATTACTCACAAATAAATGCAACGGCAAACAAGTGACTCAAATATTAGTATATAAACACTGTGAATATTTGACTGCAAAAGTATAATGTGATCTGTAACTTTAGGGCCCCACAGCAAAATCTGCAATAGATTCCCCCATCTACCACATGACACTTATTATTCAAGTGTCTCCTTATGAGGCAGGACTGCATTGGAGTCGCAGTGTACAGTGGAATAAACCACTTGTAAAAACACAATTTTACCTAGAGAATTCAGTAACTTTGTGTTCACTATTCTGCTGGTGCAGTCACTGTGTACATACATTACATTACTGATCCTGAGTTACATCCTGTATTATACCCCAGAGCTGCACTCACTATTCTGCTGGTGCAGTCACTGTGTAAATACATTACATTACTGATCCTGAGTTACATCCTGTATTATACTCCAGAGCTGCACTCACTATTCTGCTGGTGCAGTCACTGTGTACATATATTACATTACTGATCCTGAGTTACATCCTGTATTATACTCCAGAGCTGCACTCACTATTCTGCTGGTGCTGTTACTGTGCACATACATTACTGATCCTGTACTGATCGTGTGTTACATCCCGTATTATACTCCAGAGCTGCACTCACTATTCTGCTGGTGCAGTCACTGTGTACATACATTACATTACTGATCCTGAGTTACATCCTGTATCATACCCCAGAGCTGCACTCCCTATTCTGCTGGTGCAGTCACTGTGTACATACATTACATTACTGATCCTCAGTTACATCCTGTATTATACCCCAGAGCTGCACTCACTATTCTGCTGGTGCAGTCACTGTGTACATACAATACATTACTGATCCTGAGTTACATCCTGTATTATACTCCAGAGCTGCACTCACTATTCTGCTGGTGCAGTCACTGTGTACATACATTACATTACTGATCCTGAGTTACATCCTGTATTATACTCCAGAGCTGCACTCACTATTCTGCTGGTGCAGTCACTGTGTACATACATTACATTACTGATCCTGAGTTACATCCTGTATTATACTCCAGAGCTGCACTCACTATTCTGCTGGTGCAGTCACTGTGTACATACATTACATTACTGATCCTGAGTTACATCCTGTATCATACCCCAGAGCTGCACTCCCTATTCTGCTGGTGCAGTCACTGTGTAAATACATTACATTACTGATCCTGAGTTACATCCTGTATTATACCCCAGAGCTGCACTCACTATTCTGCTGGTGCAGTCACTGTGTACATACAATACATTACTGATCCTCAGTTACATCCTGTATTATACCCCAGAGCTGCACTCACTATTCTGCTGGTGCAGTCACTGTGTACATACATTACTGATCCTGTACTGATACTGAGCTACATCCCGTATTTATCAGCAGGAGATTATCAGTAGAGGACTAGTAAACCTGTTGCCATGTAGTTCTCCATATTCATCAGCTTTGTGTAACCCTGCCCCCACCACTGATTGGTAGCTTTCTGCCTATGCACAGTGCACACAGAACGCTACCAGTGTCATAGGTGGGTTTATACACAGCTCAGGATTAATAAAAGTGGGAGATCTGCAGTTTATGAAAAAGGGATTTTATCAAAATTGTAGCAAGCAGCTCAGTAAGTGATAAATCACTGCATCAGGGTCTCTACCTCTACATCATGCTCCTCTCAGGTGGGGTAGCAAACGTCATGCAATGCATTAAAATGACCAAAATCTTTAGTAAAATGGTGCTCAAATGTGAATGTGTGAAAATCCCAAATATCATACATATCAAGCAAGTAACATTTAATGGCTAAAAACCAGATCTCATTCACTGATAGCAAGCAGAAATGTATAAAAAAGTTTGTAAATGTAATATTATTGGTTCTATGCATCTTTATTCTGTAAATGTATGAGAAGCTTCTTTGTGTTCTGTGTGTCATTATGTATTTTGTTTTCTACTTCACAGGACATAACGGTCTGGTAGCGGTAAGTTTTGTGACATTTTTTGTTACGTAGGTCATGTGACCCCTACTTGTGGCAAACTGATCCCATAGTGTTGGTAAAGAAGTGCTGACCGCATGGAAACCCCCGATGTAAAGATGCTTACATCTACACTGTACATTACAGCTAGGGTCATTTATTAACTGTGCCCTTTGCCTTATCCTAAAAAAGTCTGATTCCGCATTTTTCTTAAATATCAATAATTCTGCGTGTATAGAGAATTTGTCTTCACGTTTTCAAGGATTTCGCGTAGTAAAAGGTCATTTGATGTTAGAAGTATAAAATGTTGCTAAGTAATAAATCTGATGTGTGATGGCAGAGGGTTACTTGCCTTGGCTCCTTGGAGTGTTATCCTACTTGTCTGCAAACTATCTCACTAGTGCCCCCTACTGAAGGCAGCTCCTTAATAAGTCAAAGTCAAGTGTTTAATTGTTATTCTCTACAAAATAAATGTATCCATTGGATGGGAAAAAAAACTTGTTGACTGCTGAGACCCCCAGTGATCCAAAGATCAGGGCTTGAATGGAGCGGAGGTGTGCATCCTTGACCTCTCCTCCATTCAGGGCTCCATATCCCATATCGCTGGGAACCCCATCAGTCAGACCCCCATTGATCAGCAACGTATAAACGATGACTTGATTTATTGGGAATAGCCCTGTAAGAAGCCTTGCATCATCACCGAATCTCATTCAAAAGGATAAAGTAATTGTATTTGTCTATAGACAACTGTTTCGGGGGGGTTGCCTCTCATTAGTATAGAGCAGGATACTTGTTTTCTGGGAGAGAGGCCTTTAAGGCTACTTTCACACATCAGGTCTTTTTAATCAGGCAAAATCCGGCGAATTTAAAAAAAAAACTGATCCGTTTTTTTTTTCCACCAGATCTGTTTTTTTTCTCCTAGAGTTGTATTAGCGCCGGATTGTGCCTGATGTCCACACGTTTCATCCGGCGGCTGAAGAAAACACTGAGAGGAACGTTTTTTTGTTGCGGTGAAAAACCTGATGGCGCCGGAATTTCCACCGTCCGGCTTTTCTCACAATGTACGCCTATGGGCGCCTGATGCGCCCCATGATAATATCCGGTGCCGGAGTCTGGCCTCCAAACTGCGCATCATCCCCTGTTCTCTCTCTCTCTATTTTCACTATTGATGCTGCCTATGCAGCATCAATAGTAAAAAGATATAATATAAAAAATAATAAACAAAAATAAAAAATTGTGATATTCTCACCTTCCGGCGTCCCCCGCAGCCTTCCCACTCTTCGCGATGCTCCCGGTCCCAGTAATGCATCGCGGCAATGACCCCAGATGACGTGCGGTCTCGCTAGCTACTCCATAAGTCAATGCACAGCCCTTTATTGAGCCTTGCATCATGGCTCAAAAGGAAGAAATGTCCATTTTGGTATATAAGTGAGCTCTTCTCCTCCAGAACAAGAGAAAACTGTCTTTCTAGTACTGACGCTTCTCAATAATAAGTCCATGTTCGACCCTTTACCGAGCTTTGCAACATGACTAGGCAACAGTATTATCCAAACCTGTAGCATCAATGGCCTCTCAACCAGCCAACCAGTAACGTACTGTGTGCTGATGGGGGGCAATAACTTAGAAACAGTGATCTACAGTTGGTTGTCTTTTCTTTTTATAACGACCTTGTCGTGGATAACATACATGGTCAAATTGGTCCCTAAGCAGATGGACACTAACTTATAGGATGTCTACAGGTTTTTTTTTTTGTTCTCTCTGGAGGAGAGATACTTTCCACAACCTTTTCCCAGTGAAAGTTGCCGGACTACAAGACCCCCTATACCAGCTGTGAGTCTTCACAAAGATAATACTTAGTGGTTTGATACTCAACCAATGTTTTCTAGGTTAGGAATAAAACTAAGAAGTTTCTGGGATGCAGTTTGCAGCCAGTGAGAACTTAAGACGTACACAGGCTTGTGATGGCCAACGATCTCCAGGGGCTTCCCAGAGTGTTCATATATTTATATACTTCATGAATATAGGCGTTCCATACAACGACTGAGGCGTTCCATATAAAATAGCAAATAGGAGAATTCATAGCCGCGTAATAAGAAAAAACCTTAGGTGGTTAAATTGGATTAGAAGTTGACGTAAAGACAGAGACCAATGTAAGTGGATTGTATGGGTTTATCTGTAGGCGTTCTTCTATCACTGATAATTCTCTTGCTCTGCAGGCAGCGTATCTGCAGAAATCTGGGGTGAACTGCGTAGTTCTTGAAAGACGCCATGTGATTGGTGGAGCAGCGGTAACGGAGGAGATTATCCCAGGTAGAGTCTATATTAAATTGCTTTTACACTGAGCCGATTATTTAACCTATTCATGAGCAGGCAATTTTCTGATTGTTTTTTTTGCATGTTTGTTTTGTTCTTTCCTTACTCCAAGAGCCAAATATTTAACATCAACATACTGTATCCATATGGGGTCTTGTTTGCAGGCAAGTCGTGGTTTTGAGCGATCCTATTCATTTTTCCATACGATGTACTGAAAATCTAAAAAAAAAATAATCAAAATAAAATAGTAGACACGGAATAAGAAAATAGTTTAGAAAAAATACAGTCTACAGCAAAAAGGTGAGGTTGTAAAGCCTCAAAGATCTCCAGGGTTTTTTTTGGGGGTATGGTACGGAACTAATATTTGGTCACCCTGTGGCAGTATACAGTAATTCGAGCATTGCATAGCAGGACAATTTAGATGCTACTTGGTGCATTACACCTTGTCTGTGTGTGTATATATATATACATATACACAGTGTAAAGCACTAACACTAACAATAGCATCAAAACTGTACTGCTATGCAATGCTCGAATTACTGTATACTGCCACATGGTGACCAAATATTAGTTTTATACCATGCTCAAATAAAACCCCCTGGAGAATTACATGACTTCTGTGTAGTGGTCATTTATGTAAATAACGTCTCTCTATGTAACTGTGGTTAAATATAAAATATTGATTTCTATAACATTTTTGTTGTAAATAGGTTTTAAGTTCTCACGAGCGTCCTACCTCCTCAGTCTCCTGAGACCACAGATTTACAAGGACCTGGAACTAAAGGTGATTTTCACATTTTTGCTTTGCAGAACTGGTAGGCGAAATGGCCCTTCTGAGAGGGTGGGGATATATTAGGCAACAAGTGATTAGAAATGAGAAATATATGAGGATCTAAGCAATAACAGCAATGGAAGAAGATGGCCTTGTGTGATAGATTATTTTTTGGAATATTTATGGCCGGGTCAATGATAAGTGATTGCACCAGGATGCACTATGGGAATAAGACAAGGCGGTGGGCAGTGTGAAGGGGCAATGTTCTGCTGAAAAACCTCGACTTCTGATTTAATTATGGATGTGTCACGTGCCACCTACAGAACATAAAATTGTACAGACCACATTCCACCATTCTTGGCAGCAGTGTTCTCTAGTAGTAGTGCCTTCTTTTAACAGGATAATGTCCCTACCACACTGCAAATAATTGGCACAGTGATGTGACAGTACAGGGATAATACACACAGTGATGTCACAGTACAGGGATAATACACACAGTAATGTCACAGTACAGGGAGTATATAGGGTCACAGCACGGGGATAATAATCTCAGTGATGTCACAGTATAGTGATACGGTAATACACACGGTGATGTCACAGTACAGGGATAACAATCACAGTGATGTCACAGTACAGAGCTAATAAACACAGTGATGTCACAGTACAGGGATAACAATCACAGTGATGTCACAGTACAGAGATAATAAACACAGTGATGTCACAGTACAGGGATAATACACACAGTGATGTCACAATCTCTATATATAATCGTCTAAGGGGCACTTCCTTCTGTTTGTCTGTCTGTCTGTCACGGAAATCCCAAGTCGCTGATTGGTCGTGGCCAGCAGCTGCGACCAATCAGTGACGGGCACAGTCCAGCCGCGAAATGGCCGTTCCCAGTCTGTTAACGCTGCTATTAACACTCTGTGACAAACTTTTTACTATTGATGCTGCCTATGCAGCATCAATAGTAAAAAGATATAATGTTAAAAATAATTTAAAAAAAAAAAAAAATGGTGGGTAATTTCGCAATGCATCACTGGGAACGGAAGCTGGCGGCAGCCTCGCCACTCGCGCGCATCGGTGGATGCCGGAGAGTGAGTATATAACTATTTTTTATTTTAATTCTTTTTTTTAACAGAGATATGGTGCCCACACTGCTGTATACTACTAGGGCTATGTTATATACCGCGTGACTGATATATACTACGTGGGCAGTGTTATATACCGGTACTGCGTGGGCAGTGTTATTTACTGCGTGGGCTGTGCTATATACTACGTGGCTGCTATGTACTACATGGCTGCTATATACCACGTGGCTGTGCTATATACTATGTGGCTGCTACATACTATGTGGCTGCTACATACTATGTGGCTGCTATATACTGCATGGCTGTGCTATACACTACGTGGCTGTGCTATATACTACATGGCTCTGCTATATACCATGTGGCTCTGCTATATACTACGTGGCTGTCTGTGTTATATACTATGTGGGCTGTGTTATATACTACGTGGCTGCGCTATATACTATGTGGCTGTGCTATATACTATGTGGCTGTGTTATATACTGCGTGGGCTGTGTTATATACTGCGTGGGCTGTGTTATATACTGCGTGGGCTGTGCTATATACTAAGTGGGCTGTGCTATATACTACGTGGCTGTGCTATATACTACGTGGCTGCTATATACTATGTGGCTGCTATATACTATGTGGCTGCTATATACTACGTGGCTGTGCTATATACTATGTTGCTGTGCTATATACTACGTGGCTGCTATATACTATGTGGCTGCTATATCCTATGTGGCTGTGCTATATGCTACGTGGCTGTGCTATATACTACGTGGCTGTGCTATATACTATGGGCTGTGCTATATACTACGTGGCTGCTATATACTACGTGGCTGTGCTATATACTATGTGGCTGCTATATACCATGTGGCTGCTATATACTACGTGGCTGTGCTATATAGTATGTGGCTGCTATATACTACGCGGCTGCTATATACTATGGCTGCTATATGCTTCATGGCTGTGCTATATACTACGTGGCTGTGCTATATACTACGTGGCTGTACTATATACTACGGGCTGTGCTATATACTACGTGGCTGCTATATAGTACGTGGCTTGGCTGCTATATACTACGTGGCTGTGCTATATACTACATGGGCTGTGCTATATACTACGTGGCTGTGCTATATACTATGTGGCTGTGCTACATACTATGTGGCTGTGCTATATACTATGTGTCTGTGTTATATACTTCGTGGCTGTACTATATCCTGCACCCCGAGCCCCTGACATCCAGCGCCCCGACATCCTGCAACCAATCAGCGACAGACGCAGTCCAGCCACGAATTCATGCGGGATTTAAATCACGCTTCGCTGATTGGTCGCGGCCGGCCGGGCGCAACCAATCAGCGATATTGGCACGGGATTTAAACACCGCTTCGGTCATTGGTCATGTCCGGCCGGCCGCGACCAATCAGTGACAGGCGCAGTCCGGCCACGAATTGGCGCCAAATTTGAACCACGCTTCGCTGATCGGCCAGCCGGGCGCGACCAATCAGCGATGTTGGCGCGGAATTTAACCCCCACTCACAGCGCGACGTACATACATATTCTAGAATACCCGATGCCTTAGAATCGGGCCACCATCTAGTACAGGGATAATACACACAGTGATGTCACAGTACAGGGATAATAAACACAGTGATGTCACAGTAGAAGGACAATCCACACAGTGATATCACAGTACAGGGATAATACATACAGTGATGTCACAGTGCAGGGATAATACACACAGCGATGTCACAATACAGGGATAATACACACAGCGATGTCACAGTACAGGGATAATACACACAGTGATGTGACAATACAGGGATAATACACACAGTGATGTCACAGTACAGGGATAATACACACAGTGATGTCACAGTACAGGGATAATACACACAGTGATGTCACAGTACAGGGATAATACACACAGTGATGTCACAATACAGGGATAATACACACAGCGATGTCACAGTACAGGGATAATACACACAGTGATGTCACAATACAGGGATAATACACACAGCGATGTCACAGTACAGGGATAATACACACAGTGATGTCACAGTACAGGGATAATACACACAGTGATGTCACAGTACAGGGATAATACACACAGTGATGTCACAGTACAAAGATAATACACACAGTGATGTCACAGTACAGGGATAATACACACAGTGATGTCACAGTACAGGGATAATACACACAGTGATGTCACAGTGCAGGGATAATACACAAAGTGATGTCACAGTACAGGGATAATACACACAGTGATGTCACAGTACAGGGATAATACACACAGTGATGTCACAGTACAGGGATAATACACACAGTGATGTCACAGTACAGGGATAATACACACAGTGATGTCACAGTACAGGGATAATACACACAGTGATGTCACAGTACAGGGATAATACACAGTGATGTCACAGTACAGAGATAATACACACAGTGATGTCACAGTACAGGGATAATACACACAGTGATGTCACAGTGCAGGGATAATACACACAGTGATGTCACAGTACAGGGATAATACACACAGTGATGTCACAGTACAGGGATAATACACACAGTGATGTCACAGTACAGGGATAATACATACAGTGATGTCACAGTACAGGGATAATACACACAGTGATGTCACAGTACAGGGATAATACACACAGTGATGTCACAGTACAGGGATAATACACACAGCGATGTCACAGTACAGGGATAATACACACAGTGATGTCACAATACAGGGATAATACACACAGCGATGTCACAGTACAGGGATAATACACACAGTGATGTCACAGTACAGGGATAATACACACAGTGATGTCACAGTACAGGGATAGTACACACAGTGATGTCACAGTACAAAGATAATACACACAGTGATGTCACAGTACAGGGATAATACACACTGATGTCACAGTGCAGGGATAATACACAAAGTGATGTCACAGTACAGGGATAATACACACAGTGATATCACAGTACAGGGATAATACACACAGTGATGTCACAGTACAGGGATAATACACACAGTGATGTCACAGTACAGGGTTAATACACACAGTGATGTCACAGTACAGGGATAATACACACAGTGATGTCACTGTACAGGGATAATACACAGTGATGTCACAGTACAGAGATAATACACACAGTGATGTCACAGTACAGGGATAATACACACAGTGATGTCACAGTGCAGGGATAATACACACAGTGATGTCACAGTACAGGGATAATACACACAGTGATGTCACAGTACAGGGATAATACACACAGTGATGTCACAGTACAGGGATAATACATACAGTGATGTCACAGTACAGGGATAATACACACAGTGATGTCACAGTACAGGGATAATACACACAGTGATGTCACAATACAGGGATAATACACACAGCGATGTCACAGTACAGGGATAATACACACAGTGATGTCACAATACAGGGATAATACACACAGCGATGTCACAGTACAGGGATAATACACACAGTGATGTCACAGTACAGGGATAATACACACAGTGATGTCACAGTACAGGGATAGTACACACAGTGATGTCACAGTACAAAGATAATACACACAGTGATGTCACAGTACAGGGATAATACACACAGTGATGTCACAGTGCAGTGATAATACACACAGTGATGTCACAGTACAGGGATAATACACACAGTGATGTCACAGTACAGGGATAATACACACAGTGATGTCACAGTACAGGGATAATACACACAGTGATGTCACAGTACAGGGATAATACACACAGTGATGTCACAGTACAGGGATAATACACACAGTGATGTCACAGTACAGGGGTAATACACACATTGATGTCACAGTACAGGGATAATACACACAGTGATGTCACAGTACAGAGATAATACACACAGTGATGTCACAGTACAGGGATAATACACACAGTGATGTCACAGTGCAGGGATAATACACACAGTGATGTCACAGTACAGGGATAATACACACAGTGATGTCACTGTACAGGGATAATACACAGTGATGTCACAGTACAGAGATAATACACACAGTGATGTCACAGTACAGGGATAATACACACAGTGATGTCACAGTGCAGGGATAATACACACAGTGATGTCACAGTACAGGGATAATACACACAGTGATGTCACAGTACAGGGATAATAAACACAGTGATGTCACAGTACAGGGATAATACACACAGTGATGTCACAGTACAGGGATAATACACACAGCGATGTCACAGTATAGGGATAATACACACAGTGATGTCACAGTACAGGGATAATACACACAGTGATGTCACAGTACAGGGATAATACACACAGTAATGTCACAGTATAGGGATAATACACACAGTGATGTCACAGTACAGAGAGAATACACACAGTGATGTCACAGTACAGGGATAATACACACAGTGATGTCACAGTACAGGGATAATACACACAGTGATGTCACAGTGCAGGGATAATACACACAGTGATGTCACAATACAGGGATAATACACACAGCGATGTCACAGTACAGGGATATTACACACAGTGATGTCACAATACAGGGATAATACACACAGCGATGTCACAGTACAGGGATAATACACACAGTGATGTCACAATACAGGGATAATACACACAGCGATGTCACAGTACAGGGATAATACACACAGTGATGTCACAGTACAGGGATAATACACACAGTGATGTCACAGTACAGGGATAATACACACAGTGATGTCACAGTACAAAGATAATACACACAGTGATGTCACAGTACAGGGATAATACACACAGTGATGTCAGAGTGCAGGGATAATACACAAAGTGATGTCACAGTACAGGGATAATACACACAGTGATGTCACAGTACAGGGATAATACACACAGTGATGTCACAGTACAGGGATAATACACACAGTGATGTCACAGTATAGGGATAATACACACAGTGATGTCACAGTACAGGGGTAATACACACAGTGATGTCACAGTACAGAGATAATACACACAGTAATGTCACAGTACAGGGATAATACACACAGTGACGTCACAGTACAGGGATAATACACACAGTGATGTCACAGTACAGGGATAATACACACAGTGATGTCACTGTACAGGGATAATACACAGAGATGTCACAGTACAGAGATAATACACACAGTGATGTCACAGTACAGAGATAATAAATACAGTGATGTCGCAATACAGGGATAATACACACAGTGATGTCACAGTACAGAGATAATAAATACAGTGATGTCACAGTACAGGGATAATACACACAGTGATGTCACAGTACAGGGATAATACACACAGTGATGTCACAGTACAGGGATAATAAACACAGTGATGTCACAGTACAGGGATAATACACACAGTGATGTCACAGTACAGGGATAATACACACAGTGATGTCACAGTACAGGGATAAGAGGTCTAATGGTTGTGGAGATTGGAGAGTGACAAGCCAAGCTTGGCATGTCAGAGTGAGGAGACTCATAAGCCATGCATGCTCTTCCGGGAAATTAAATATGCAAATTGTCTTTTCAGAGAGGAAGAGGACTAGATCTCTAGTGCCATCTATTGGAAGTAGCAATCCTAAAAGTCAATGTCGACCCTTTAACAAGCCTTGTCACATGGCTTAGGATAAAAGGCAGACCAGAATTACTCTGAAGTGCCAGATTTAACTTGTTACTCTCCAAAAATGTAAACGTTACCCCCTTAGATCCCAGTCTTAAGCTTTTGCCGTGTGGCAATACGCAGAAACACCATAACTGCAAATTGAGATTCTGGTTTGGCCACAAGGCAAGGCTCGTTAAAGGGTCAATATTCACTTTTAGAATTCCTACGTCCAATAGGTGGCACTAGGGTTCTAGTCCTCTTCCTCTCTGAAAAGGCAATTTGCATACAGTACAAAACTAATACACACAGTATTGTCACAACACTAGGATAATTAACACAAATGTCACTGTACAGAAAAAATACATTCAGTAATGTTACAACACAGTGATAATACAGAGCGACGTCACAGTACAGGGATAATAAACACAGTGATGTCACAGTACAGGGATAATACACAGTGATGTCACAGTACAGGGATAATACACACAGTGATGTCACAGTACAGGGATAATACACACAGTGATGTCACAGTACAGGGATAATACACACAGTGATGTCACAGTACAGGGATAATACACAGTGATGTCACAGTACAGGGATAATAAACAGTGATGTCACAGTACAGGGATAATACACACAGTGATGTCACAGTACAGGGATAATACACACAGTGATGTCACAGTACAGGGATAATACACAGTGATGTCACAGTACAGGGATAATACACAGTGATGTCACAGTACAGGGATAATTAACACACTGATGTCACAGTGCAAGGATAATACACACAGTGATGTCACAGTACAGGGATAATACACACAGTGATGTCACCGGACAAGAATAATACACACAGTGATGTCACAGTACAGGGATAATACACACAGTGATGTCACAGTACAGGGATAATACACACAGTGATGTCACAGTACAGGGATAATACACACAGTGATGTCACAGTACAGGGATAATACACACAGTGATGTCACAGTACAGGGGTAATACACACATTGATGTCACAGTACAGGGATAATACACACAGTGATGTCACAGTACAGAGATAATACACACAGTGATGTCACAGTACAGGGATAATACACACAGTGATGTCACAGTGCAGGGATAATACACACAGTGATGTCACAGTACAGGGATAATACACACAGTGATGTCATTGTACAGGGATAATACACAGTGATGTCACAGTACAGAGATAATACACACAGTGATGTCACAGTACAGGGATAATACACACAGTGATGTCACAGTGCAGGGATAATACACACAGTGATGTCACAGTACAGGGATAATACACACAGTGATGTCACAGTACAGGGATAATAAACACAGTGATGTCACAGTACAGGGATAATACACACAGTGATGTCACAGTACAGGGATAATACACACAGCGATGTCACAGTATAGGGATAATACACACAGTGATGTCACAGTACAGGGATAATACACACAGTGATGTCACAGTACAGGGATAATACACACAGTAATGTCACAGTATAGGGATAATACACACAGTGATGTCACAGTACAGAGAGAATACACACAGTGATGTCACAGTACAGGGATAATACACACAGTGATGTCACAGTACAGGGATAATACACACAGTGATGTCACAGTGCAGGGATAATACACACAGTGATGTCACAATACAGGGATAATACACACAGCGATGTCACAGTACAGGGATATTACACACAGTGATGTCACAATACAGGGATAATACACACAGCGATGTCACAGTACAGGGATAATACACACAGTGATGTCACAATACAGGGATAATACACACAGCGATGTCACAGTACAGGGATAATACACACAGTGATGTCACAGTACAGGGATAATACACACAGTGATGTCACAGTACAGGGATAATACACACAGTGATGTCACAGTACAAAGATAATACACACAGTGATGTCACAGTACAGGGATAATACACACAGTGATGTCACAGTGCAGGGATAATACACAAAGTGATGTCACAGTACAGGGATAATACACACAGTGATGTCACAGTACAGGGATAATACACACAGTGATGTCACAGTACAGGGATAATACACACAGTGATGTCACAGTATAGGGATAATACACACAGTGATGTCACAGTACAGGGGTAATACACACAGTGATGTCACAGTACAGAGATAATACACACAGTAATGTCACAGTACAGGGATAATACACACAGTGACGTCACAGTACAGGGATAATACACACAGTGATGTCACAGTACAGGGATAATACACACAGTGATGTCACTGTACAGGGATAATACACAGAGATGTCACAGTACAGAGATAATACACACAGTGATGTCACAGTACAGAGATAATAAATACAGTGATGTCGCAATACAGGGATAATACACACAGTGATGTCACAGTACAGAGATAATAAATACAGTGATGTCACAGTACAGGGATAATACACACAGTGATGTCACAGTACAGGGATAATACACACAGTGATGTCACAGTACAGGGATAATAAACACAGTGATGTCACAGTACAGGGATAATACACACAGTGATGTCACAGTACAGGGATAATACACACAGTGATGTCACAGTACAGGGATAAGAGGTCTAATGGTTGTGGAGATTGGAGAGTGACAAGCCAAGCTTGGCATGTCAGAGTGAGGAGACTCATAAGCCATGCATGCTCTTCCGGGAAATTAAATATGCAAATTGTCTTTTCAGAGAGGAAGAGGACTAGATCTCTAGTGCCATCTATTGGAAGTAGCAATCCTAAAAGTCAATGTCGACCCTTTAACAAGCCTTGTCACATGGCTTAGGATAAAAGGCAGACCAGAATTACTCTGAAGTGCCAGATTTAACTTGTTACTCTCCAAAAATGTAAACGTTACCCCCTTAGATCCCAGTCTTAAGCTTTTGCCGTGTGGCAATACGCAGAAACACCATAACTGCAAATTGAGATTCTGGTTTGGCCACAAGGCAAGGCTCGTTAAAGGGTCAATATTCACTTTTAGAATTCCTACGTCCAATAGGTGGCACTAGGGTTCTAGTCCTCTTCCTCTCTGAAAAGGCAATTTGCATACAGTACAAAACTAATACACACAGTATTGTCACAACACTAGGATAATTAACACAAATGTCACTGTACAGAAAAAATACATTCAGTAATGTTACAACACAGTGATAATACAGAGCGACGTCACAGTACAGGGATAATAAACACAGTGATGTCACAGTACAGGGATAATACACAGTGATGTCACAGTACAGGGATAATACACACAGTGATGTCACAGTACAGGGATAATACACACAGTGATGTCACAGTACAGGGATAATACACACAGTGATGTCACAGTACAGGGATAATACACAGTGATGTCACAGTACAGGGATAATAAACAGTGATGTCACAGTACAGGGATAATACACACAGTGATGTCACAGTACAGGGATAATACACACAGTGATGTCACAGTACAGGGATAATACACAGTGATGTCACAGTACAGGGATAATACACAGTGATGTCACAGTACAGGGATAATTAACACACTGATGTCACAGTGCAAGGATAATACACACAGTGATGTCACAGTACAGGGATAATACACACAGTGATGTCACCGGACAAGAATAATACACACAGTGATGTCACAGTACAGGGATAATACACACAGTGATGTCACAGTACAGGGATAATACACACAGTGATGTCACAGTACAGAGATAATAAACACAGTGATGTCACAGTACAGGGATAATACACAAAGTGATGTCACAGTACAGGGATAATACACACAGTGATGTCACAGTACAGGGATAATACACACAGTGATGTCACAGTACAGGGATAATACACACAGTGATGTCACAGTACAGGGATAATACACAGTGATGTCACAGTACAGGGATAATACACACAGTGATGTCACAGTACAGGGATAATACACACAGTGATGTCACAGTACAGGGATAATACACACAGTGATGTCACAGTACAGGGATAATACACACAGTGATGTCACAGTACAGGGATAATACACAGTGATGTCACAGTACAGGGATAATACACACAGTGATGTCACAGTACAGGGATAATACACAAAGTGATGTCACAGTACAGGGATAATACACACACTGATGTCACAGTACAAGGATAATACACACAGTGATGTCACAGTACAGGGATAATATACACAGTGATGTCACCGGACAAGAATAATACACACAGTGATGTCACAGTACAGGGATAATACACACAGTGATGTCACAGTACAGGGATAATACACACAGTGATGTCACAGTACAGAGATAATAAACACAGTGATGTCACAGTACAGGGATAATACACAAAGTGATGTCACAGTACAGGGATAATACACACAGTGATGTCACAGTACAGGGATAATACACACAGTGATGTCACAGTACAGGGATAATACACAGTGATGTCACAGTACAGGGATAATACACACAGTGATGTCACAGTACAGGGATAATACACAGTGATGTCACAGTACAGGGATAATACACACAGTGATGTCACAGTACAGGGATAATACACACAGTGATGTCACAGTACAGGGATAATACACACAGTGATGTCACAGTACAGGGATAATACACAGTGATGTCACAGTACAGGGATAATACACACAGTGATGTCACAGTACAAGGATAATACACAGTGATGTCACAGTACAGGGATAATACACAGTGATGTCACAGTACAGGGATAATTAACACACTGATGTCACAGTGCAAGGATAATACACACAGTGATGTCACAGTACAGGGATAATACACACAGTGATGTCACCGGACAAGAATAATACACACAGTGATGTCACAGTACAGGGATAATACACACAGTGATGTCACAGTACAGGGATAATACACACAGTGATGTCACAGTACAGAGATAATAAACACAGTGATGTCACAGTACAGGGATAATACACAAAGTGATGTCACAGTACAGGGATAATACACACAGTGATGTCACAGTACAGGGATAATACACACAGTGATGTCACAGTACAGGGATAATACACACAGTGATGTCACAGTACAGGGATAATACACACAGTGATGTCACAGTACAGGGATAATACACACAGTGATGTCACAGTACAGGGATAATACACAGTGATGTCACAGTACAGGGATAATACACACAGTGATGTCACAGTACAGGGATAATACACAAAGTGATGTCACAGTACAGGGATAATACACACACTGATGTCACAGTACAAGGATAATACACACAGTGATGTCACAGTACAGGGATAATATACACAGTGATGTCACCGGACAAGAATAATACACACAGTGATGTCACAGTACAGGGATAATACACACAGTGATGTCACAGTACAGGGATAATACACACAGTGATGTCACAGTACAGAGATAATAAACACAGTGATGTCACAGTACAGGGATAATACACAAAGTGATGTCACAGTACAGGGATAATACACACAGTGATGTCACAGTACAGGGATAATACACAAAGTGATGTCACAGTACAGGGATAATACACACAATAATGTCACAGTACAGGGATAATACACACAGTGATGTCACAGTACAGGGATAATACACACAGTGATGTCACAGTACAGGGATAAAACACAAAGTGATGTCACAGTACAGGGATAATACACACAGCGATGTCACAGTACAGGGATAATACACACAGTGATGTCACAGTACAGAGATAATACACACAGTGATGTCACAGTACAAGGATAATACACACAGTGATGTCACAGTACAGGGATAATAAACACACTGATGTCACAGTACAGGGATAATACACACAGTGATGTCACAGTACAGGGATAATACACACAGTGATGTCACAGTACAGGGATAATACACAAAGTGATGTCACAGTACAGGGATAATAAACACAGTGATGTCACAGTACAGGGATAATACACACAGTGATGTCACAGTACAGAGATAGTAAACACAGTGATGTCACAGTACAGGGATAATACACAAAGTGATGTCACAGTACAGGGATAATACACACAGCGATGTCACAGTACAGGGATAATAAACACAGTGATGTCACACTACAGGGATAATAAACACAGTGATGTCACAGTACAGGAATAATACACATAGTGATGTCACAGTACAGGGATAATAAACACAGTGATGTCACAGTACAGGGATAATAAACACAGTGATGTCACAGTACAGGGATAATACACATGGTGATGTCACAGTACAGGGATAATAAACACAGTGATGTCACAGGACAAGAATAATACACACAGTGATGTCACAGTAAAGGGATAATACACACAGTGATGTCACAGTACAGAGATAATACACACAGTGATGTCACAGTACAGGGATAATACACACAGTGATATCACAGTACAGAGATAATACACACAGTGATGTCACAGTACAGGGATAATACACACAGTGATGTCACAGTACAGAGATAATACACACAGTGATGTCACAGTACAGGGATAATACACACAGTGATATCACAGTACAGAGATAATACACACAGTGATGTCACAGTACAGGGATAATACACACAGTGATGTCACAGTACAGAGATAATACACACAGTGATGTCACAGTACAGGGATAATACACACAGTGATATCACAGTACAGAGATAATACACACAGTGATGTCACAGTACAGGGATAATACACACAGTGATGTTACAGTACAGGGATAATAAACACAGTGATGTCACAGTACAGGGATAATACACACAGTGATGTCACAGTACAGAGATAATACACACAGTGATGTCACAGTACAGGGATAATACACACAGTGATGTCACAGTACAGGGATAATACACACAGTGATGTCACAGTACAGAGATAATATACACAGTGATGTCACAGTACAGGGATAATACACAAAGTGATGTCAAAGTACAGGGATAATACACACAGTGATGTCACAGTACAGGGATAATAAACACAGTGATGTCACAGTACAGGGATAATAAACACAGTGATGTCACAGTACAGGGATAATAAACAGTGATGTCACAGTACAGGGATAATACACACAGTGATGTCACAGTACAGGGATAATAAACAGTGATGTCACAGTTCAGGGATAATAAATACAGTGATGTCACAGTACAGGGATAATACACACAGTGATGTCACAGTACAGGGATAATACACATAGTGATGTCACAGTACAGGGATAATAAACACAGTGATGTCATAGTAGATGGATAAACAGAGTGATGTCACACGACAATAATATAAATACAATGATGTCTCAATACAAGGCTAATTAACACTGATAAGCACAGTAATGTAACAGGACAGGAATATAAAAACACAGTGATATCACAGTACAGGAATAAAGCTACTTTCACACTAGCGTCGTGCACTGCACGTCGCTATGCGTCGTTTTGTAGAAAAAACGCATCCTGCAAAAGTGTTTGCAGGATGCGTTTTTTCTTCATAGACTTGCATTAGTAACGCAGTGCGACGCATTACCACACGTCACAAACGTCCGTCCGTCGTTGCGTCGGACCGTCGCCACCAAAAAACATTGCATGTAACGGTTTTTGGTGTCGCATCCGCCATTTCCGACCGCGCATGCGCGGGCAGAACTCCGCCCCCTCCTCCCCGGACCTCACAATGGGGCAGCGGATGCGTTGAAAAACAGCATCCGCTGCCCCCGTTGTGCGGCGCTTCCACAGCTAGTGTCGGTACGTCGCAACGTCGCATTGCGACGTACAGTGCACGACGCTAATGTGAAATTAGCCTAATGCACACAGTGAAGTAACAGTCCATTGATCCTGTGCTTTAATAAGTGAAAGGGAATGAGTTTAAATTGGGTGCAGTAAGTATCACTGAGGGGGCAGATTACAGCTTATGTATCTTATGTTTCCTCATTGTAGTACAGTATTGACTACAGGATATATATTGGTATATATATATATATAAGTCAAGAATACTAATAATATTAATAATGCTTTTATGTAGATTAAATCTAGGAGCGTCTCCATGACCTCCGGAGTGTTCTGTTATGTAAATACCGAGTGATCATAGAAAAATGAAATTCTACAAATTCTCAATATTCTGTACATTAATTCCTCGCTGTTTTCAATATTTCTTCTTTGTTCTCTGCCAGGTGAATCCTCCTTTACATTCACAATCTTCAAAACCCATAAGGCCCAAGTGCTTTTCACTTTTCACAGTTTCATACAGTTGCATGCAGTCTTTGTCTTGTAGACAATGTGGACCTTTGGCTGATTTATATCGCCTGCAGCCATGGATGTGGCACAATCAGGACAGGAGAGCTGGTTACACTGCGGTGGGATTCGCTCTAGGAGGATTAGTGAGACCTGATACTTTCGTAGCCAACCCTCCTCTGTGAGAAAGATGAGGTTTCAGATTTTTAGTTGTTTTCAAGCTCTGATGATTACATATTTAGTAGGGTTTCCATTAATATCACATTTTCCATCTTTATTTCCTGTTCTGTCTGTATTCTAGAGACATGGGCTGAAAATTTATTTTAGAGACCCCCATTCATTCACTCCACTATTAGAAAATGTGAACGGGCGTCCTCCGAGGTCTCTTCTTCTTGGGGCAGATATGGAGGAGAACCAAAGGCAGATTGCTCAATTCTCCGAGAAAGATGCGAAGGTAGGTCACATTCAGAATTAGTGGGTCACCATAGTACGTCCTCAGAACAACAAATAAATCAACCTCAAGGGTTTTGATTCCACCGTTGACAATTCTGTAATATTTCATGGCAAGAATATCTCAGTATGTAGCGCTTTTCTTGCCATTGAAATAATGGAAGAAGTCTCAATGGCTCTCCGACCGACCGCATAATTTATTGGGGCAACAAGTCAATGAGGCCCATCACACCCCATTTGGTTCCTTCACCCCCAATTCGCCCCATTAAAAATAAAATCATTTTAAATACTATGAGAGGCAATCAAAACATCTTATCTACCCCAAAATGGTAACAGTAAAAATGTCCTCACACAGCACCATATCCTGAAAAATGAAAACTTAACGGGTCTCTGAAAATGAGGACAAAAGCAAAAATTGTTTTTTTTACAAATTTTCCATTTTTTTCACAACTTAAATAATTTTAAAAATATATATACATGTTTAGTATCTGTGTCCTCATACTGACCTGGGGAATCATATTGCCAGGTCAGTTTTATCATATCCGCTTCATGACTTATGACTTATATATATGTCATAGGTCGTGTCCCTCCCTTTGCCGGAGCTCGCATCTTTCCCGGCACATGACAGTTGATTTGAGCAGCTGTCATGTGCCTCTAACAACAGCGGGTGGAATAACGATCCAACCCACGGCTATTAACATGTTATATGCCGCTATCAATCTTTGACAGCAGCATTTAACTTGTGCAAACCGGATGCATGTCACAAATGCCAGCCATCAGCACCCCATCACATGATCGCAGGACATAGATGGATTGGCATGATGACCCACTTGCTTGTCATTGCAGATCTTCTATGAATGCCAACCACTGGAGCCCTGCGACATGTAGCATAAGCGATCGGAGTATCACAGCTTCATGTCTCCTATGGAGACTATTGAAGAAAGTGAAGTAGAAAAAAATGTTTTCAAAAATATTAAAATATATATAAAACAAAGTTCAAATCATGCCCCTTTGCCCTATTCAAAATAAACAATAAAAAAACAAATTTGGCATTGTCGAATTCAGAAGTGTCCGATCTTTCAAAATATAAAAAATAATCCTATCGGTAAACTGCGTAACGAGAAAAAAAAATCTAAATGCCAGAATTATGTTTTTTGGGTCACCGTAACATTCCAATAAAATGCACTAACGGGCGATCAGAACATGGTATCTACCCCAAAATGGTATCAATAAAAACATCTCGGCGAGCAAGAAATAAGCCCTCGACCAGCCCCAGATTCTGAAAAATGGAGACGCTATGGGTCTCGGGAAATGGTAACATTTTTTTTCCTTACAAACTTTATTTTTTTTCATCAATTAAATAAAAAAGAACCTATAAATGTTTAGTATTTGTAAACTCGTAATGACCTGGAGAATTGGAGCGCCCCCACGTCAGGGCAATGGGGTACTCGATACCGGGTCCCTCTCGGTTCTTGGGATGTCACGGTGGCCTGACCCGGTCCGTGGCCCTTTGAGGGGCTTCCAATTAAAGGTGTAATTTGTCTGGTGTTCGTGACGCCAGCTGTGGTGTTCGGTCAGGGTGACCGACGCCGCTTAGGGGTCCGCTGGGGTGATGGAGTGGCAGCTAGATGGTATACCTTCCCACAGGTGAAGTATGTCCCCAGGGCTTCCCAGATGTGTAGGAAGTGATGGTGGACGATGTAAGGCGCAATGAATAACGAGGACACACGGTTGCAGTCTCTTTACCTTTTAATGAAGACTTCAGCGTCCACAGTGCAGAGTACCGTTCACAGGGCAGGCAGAGTCCGGCCGGTCCGAAGGCAAATCCAGAGTTCTCTTAACCAGGTGGAAATCAGTAGCCTTCCTACTAACGCCTGTGTGTTGTAGTACTTACCTGCTGAGCACCACGGGATAGTCCTCACAACTTTTGTAGATCTTCTAGATGTTATTTCTTCCTCTCTGTCCCCCAGATGGTATGGATAGGACAAACCCGTTTGACTGGGATGGCCTGAGGCTTGTTTATAGGGACCCTAGAGATGCCCGACCCCCACAATTTGCCACCGTGTCTTCTTAGGTATTAAGGTCGGGCAGCCAACTTGGAATTGACTGTCCTGCCGGTCTCTGAAGTAATGCGTAGAGTCAATTACTCCCTCGGTGTTCCGGCCACCGGCTACGCACCTCAGAAGGAGGCTGCCTGTCTTGGGGCAGAACTCCTCCCGGTGTTTTCTCCTTGTGCTGTGACTTCATTTCTCACTCTCTACAATACACTTCTCTTCGTGTCCTTTCTTAGGATGCTGCCGCACGTGGGGCAGGCGCAGCTCCGTAGCTTTCTATCTCGTGCTAGGCCTCTGCCAGGATCCCACCCCTGTCAGGGACCCTCTGTCTGCAGCTCAGATGTTCCTCCTTTCCCCCCTGTCTGCCTGACAGGTCTTGCCTGGGCAAAGCCCAGTCAGCTTCTCCCTAACGTTCTATCCAAACCACCAGTTTTACCCTTCTGTGAGGAGTGTCCTACTAGATAGGAGCATGGCTCCCCCTGGTGGTCTGGAGTGTGAAGTGTGTTGTGATGCCGTGATACCTGGAAAGATGAACTCCTTTAGTGCCATCAGACATAATATCACTCCTCCTGGTGGAAGAATAACATTACTGCAGCAACCAGGACTCTGGGGCGCTGCAGAATCATAATGGTAGGTGGGTTTTACCAAATACACAGTAAATAAATTAAAAAAAAACAAAAAAAAAACAATTGTGGAAATGCACTTTTTTGCAATTTCAACGCACTTGGATTTTTTTTCCCCGTTTTCCAGTATACTATATGGTAAAAATCAATGGTGTAATTCAAAAGTACAACTCATCCCGCAAAAAAACAAGCCCTCACATGGCCATATTAACAGAAAAATAAAAAAAATTATGTCTCTGGGAAGAAGGAGAACAGGAAACAAAATTGCAAAAATGGAAAATCCCAAGGTCATGAAGGGATATAGTGAACATGGTAAATTAAAAAAAAATAATTGTGGAATTTAACTTATTTTGCAATTTTACCATACTTGGAATTTTTTATCCCACAAAAATAAGCCTTCATATGGGTATTTGGACAGAAAAATAAAAAAGTTATGGCTCTTGGAAGAAAGAGAGGAAAAAACAAAAAGGGGAAAAAAAAAAAACGGAAAATAGCCCAGTCAGGAAGGAGGTTAAACTACATTACTGTCTTTATACTTTTAAAACTGATGTACGAAGCACACAAATTGGCCACTTCTGGGCTTATGCAGACAACCACATTACTCAGACGAGAGATGTCCGTCTGAGTAATGTATAATAATATATTTCAGTTTTTGTTTTTTAATAAATTTGCAAAAATTACTACGTTTCTGTTTTTTTTTAGTCAAGATGGGGTGCAGAGTGTACATTAATGAGAAATCAATTAACTTTTTTGAATTTACCTATTACCAAGGGGTCTGAATACTTTCCATACCCACTGTATAAAGTAGTCTCAGTGTCTCCTATGTGATGTATAAAGTAGTCTCAGTGTCTCCTATGTGATGTATATACAGCAGTCCCAGCATCTCCTGTGATGTATATACAGAAGTCCCAGCATCTCCTGTGATGTATATACAGCAGTCCAAGCTTCGGATCTCTATAAAAAAAGGTTTTTGTTTTTTTTAGGACAAAAGCAGCTACCCAACTATGTAAGATTTGTTGTCATAAGTCTGTTAGTTATGATTAAGGAAACTGGTTGTTTGCTTTTTTCATTCACCTATATTGAATATATATCGATGGGGATCCTGACAGGCAAATAATCTATTTTATCTTTTTAGGCTTATCCAAAATATGAGGATTTCATGAATCATCTCGTGGCAGCTATAGACCCCCTTCTTGATGCACCCCCTGTAGACACTGCAGCCTTAGCTCAGGGGTCTCTGACGACAAGACTGAAGTCCATTAAGACCCTCCGTCCATTAGTAAAAGCAGGTGTGTAGCAACAATGGGAGAAATCTGCAATGTGCCCTGTTTAAACTGTACTCGCCTCTCGTCATTCCTGTATAAACTCCGGGGTAAAACAAAAGCTACTCTGGGGTCCAGATTTATTTAGGTGGTCTCATCTGGGGATTGTATTATTTTACGTGTCTGCATTTGTTTAGGGAATGGGGTCTGATCTGGGGTCGGTATTTCTAGCTATTTGTTAGCGACGTTTGGACTTGGGGCTGCTCCTTTAAGGGTTTTGTTTGGGTGCTGTATTAATTTTTAAGCCTGGTCAGGGGACCATATGCACTAGTCTGGGGTTGGTATTTTTGAGGGGTCTTCTATTTTAGGGTTTCTATTTGTTAATAGGGGTCTGGACTGGTATCTGTTACATTAAGGAGTCTGGGATTTGTATTCTTTTAGGGGTTATAGCCTGTGGCCTTTATAACTATAGATTATTTGGTCTGGGGTCTGTTTATTTATTTATTTATTTATTTAAATGCCCTATTCCTTTACAGGTTTGGTCCTGGTGCTGGATTACTTCAGGGGTCTGTTACCTTAGGGTACCGTCACACAGTACCATTTTAATCGCTACGACGGCACGATCCGTGACGTCGCAGCGATCGTATGATTATCGCTCCAGCGTCGTAGACTGCGGTCACACGTTGCAATCACGGCGCTGGAGCGATGCCGAAGTCCCCGGTAACCAGGGTAAACATCGGGTAACTAAGCGCAGGGCCGCGCTTAGTAACCCGATTTTTACCCTGGTTACCAGCGTAAACGTAAAAAAAACAAACAGTACATACTTACATTCCGGTGTCTGTCCCCGGCGTTCTGCTTCTCTCCACTGTGTAAGCGCCATAGCCGGAAAGCACAGCGGTGACGTCAGACGTCACCGCTCTGCTTTCCGGCCGGCGCTCACACTGCAGAGAAGCTGAGACGCCGGGGACAGACACCGGAATGTAAGTATGTACTGTTTGTTTTTTTTACGTTTACGCTGGTAACCACGGTAAACATCGGGTTACTAAGCGCGGCCCTGCGCTTAGTTACCCGATGTTTACCCTGGTTACAAGCGAACACATCGCTGGATCGCTGTCACACACAACGATCCAGCGATGTCAGCGGGTGATCAAGCGACGAAAGAAAGTTCCATACGATCTGCTACGACGTACGATTCTCAGCAGGATCCCTGATCGCTGCTGCGTGTCAGACACTGCGATATCGTAACGATATCGCTAGAACGTCACGAATCGTACCGTCGTAGCGATCAAAATGGTACTGTGTGACAGTACCCTTAGAGCAGGGATGTCAAACTCAAATACACAGAGGGACAAAATTAAAAACTTGGACAAAGTCACCGGGCAACTTTCGATATTTATAAAAACTAAATGTGTACAATTGAGGAAGTTTTTCCATAACATCTAATATGGATACAAACATAATGGGGTCGTTCCTCAAACAAAGTACATTTTAATTAATAAATCTTAAGAGACAGACCACATGGTCGGAGCTTTGGGTATTTCCTCGCTGGCAGAGGCGTACAAAGATATCATGGGGTCCCAAAGCAGAATCTATAATTGGGTCTCTCCCTAGTCCAAAAAAATCCCTTAATATTTGGTGGGGTCACAGAAGTAATTTTCCTCCTGTTGAAGCCCCTAGATTGCCCTTTCATTGCCCCCATAAAGTATGATGCGAATAAAAGTGCCCCCCAAACACGATACCTCCAGAGTGAATTCCTCCACAGTACACTCCACACGCACGGTATGATGACCCTACTGTACTCCCCTCAACTCCCCCGGCAAAGTATGGTGACCCCAACACAGTATTCTTCCCCAACTGTGATCCCCATACAGCCCTCCACACAATATAATGGGCCCTTGTAATAATGATAGGGGATAACTCAGGAGACTCTTTGCGTGGAACAAGACAACTACAGGACACAGTTTTATAAGTGGTAAAGTCTATATTATCACACGGTGATTCAAACAGGTGCAGAGAGAAACTCAAGTCCACAACAATTGGTGCAAATAATAAACGCAGCTTAACAGTCTATAGGAAACTTCAAAGGAAAATGCAATCACGCAGAAAGTCTATGAAGCACAGTTATTCTTGAGGATACTTGACACGAATAAATCCTTGTCTTAGTCCAAACACAGATAGCTATGCTTATAAGGCAGTTCAAATAATATCTTAGCTCAACCAGGGAGGCCTGGGTAATAGTCTCAGGTTTTTGCAGAGCAGCAACAGCTTACATGTCCAGCAAATGCAGATGGAAGTAAACACGAGCAGCAGATGAAGGAGGATTACTGGAACTGGTGTATGCAGCAGGAACTCAGAGCAGAGTAGCAGGATCACCACACAGGTTCACATGAGCAGGTATATAGCCAGGGAGTAATCAGAGATCAGGAGCTGGATGCAAGGCAGAATACTCTAGCACAGACTGAAGGCTGCGGTGGAGTTTTATAGCAGGAAGACACAGTGCACATGAGACCAAAGACGCCATCTTGGAAAAGGGCAGTAATGCACAAAAGGTAATAAAAAATGTTCAGAGTCCTGACAGCCCTATATAGTCCTGCATACAGTATAATGGGCCCCACATAGTATTCGATATGATGTCATGGGCCATATATAATCACCCTGAAGGACAGATTTGGCCCATGAGCCAAAGTTTGACACATATGGCTTAAGGGGTATGTTCTGGGGTCTGTATTAGTAAAGGTTTGTGTGGGTTTGCAGGTCTGATCTATGAGTCTTTCATAGTTTAGAAGGTCTAGTTTGGAGCTCTGGATTAGTTTAGAGGGCCTGGTCTGTAATTTGTATTAGTTTGGAGGGTCTTGTTTGGGGGGGGTCTGTATTAATTTAGAGGCTCTAGTCTGGGGTATGTATTAGTTTAGAGAGTCTGGGGTATGTGTTAGTTTACAGGGTCTGGTCTGGGGTATGTATAGTTTACAGGGTCTGGTCTTGGGTCCTTATTAGATTAGAGGGTTTAGGTTGATGGGAAAATATTAGTTTGGAGGATCTGATTTAGGGTTTTGTATTTGTTTAAAGGGTCTGTTCTGGGACTGTATTAGTTCAGATTGTTTGGCCTTGGGGTCTTTATTAGTTTAGAGGGTCTGGTCTGGGGTTTGTATTAGTTTAGAGGGTCTAGTCTTTGTTCTGCATAGGTCTGAGGGTTGGTTCAGGGGTCTATATTCATTTATGGGCATGATGAGGGGGTCATACACACTGGTTATGATTTAAATGCAGTAAGATGTGGGGTGCGAGCCCTATATAAATTAATGGGACTTAAGGTAAATCTCAGCTTCAAATGTCGCTTTTCAAACATTGGCTAATATCAGCAATGGGTGTGTGTGACATTGGCTTCTGCATGGGTATTAGTCCCTTTATCTTGTATATGGCAGACAATTCCATAATTTAGTATTAGCTATTGATTTTCAGGTTAGCAGTAGTTGGTAAATGACAATCACAGAGGCGATATATACATAGATTAACTGGTAACTATTACTTATTCTACTCACCTACGGTAGGAATAACACTGGGGAGTCAACTTCCGAAATATTACGAAGTCCTTACAGCTCCAATATCAAAGGTAAGCAAACTGAAATGTATATACTGAGTGACATAATATACGAACAGTATCTTACAGAAGTGAGTACACCCTTCACATTTTTGTAAATATTTCATAATATCTTTTCATGGGACAACACAGAAGATCTGACACTTTGATATCATGTACAGTAGTCAGTGTACGGCTTGTATAACAGTGTAAATTTGGTGCCCTGTAAATAACTCAACACACAGCCATTATTGTCTATACCGTTGGCAACAAAAGTGAATACATCCCTAAGTAAAAATGCCCAAAGTGTCAATATTTTATGTGGCCACCATTATTTTCCAGCACTGCCTTAACTCTCTTGGACATGGAGGTCACTATTGCTTCACCGGTGGTCACTGGAAATATCTTCCACTCCTCCATGACGGTATCACGGAGCTGGTGGATGTTAGAGACCTTGCCGTTCTTCCACCTTCTGTCTGAGGATGTCCCACAGATGCTCAGTAGGGTTTATATCTGGAGACATGCTTGGCCAGTCCAGCACCTTCACCCTCAGTTTCTTTAGCAAGACAGTGGTCGTCTTGGAGGTGTGTTTGGGGTGTTTGAGGTCATTATCATGTTGGAATACTGACCTGCGGCCAGAGCCAGACTGAGACTGAATAACATCCCTGGCTCACAAACCAAAGCAGCCCACATTCAAATCAGTTAAATAGGAGTGCATCTTTTCGATGCAGCCTTTGCTGTACAGTTTGTGGATGCGAAAACTAAGGGAATTAAATAGCTGAAAAATGACAATATAAATCCCCCCTTGTCTTTAAAAGTTGGGAGATACGGCATTCTTTGACTGCGCCTGTGCCCCCGATGATATTTTTTATTTTGAGAAAAAAGAAAATTGCTGCATTCTGCGAGTGGCTCCGGAATTCAGATAACGCGCACCCGTACAAGTCTATGGGTGCGTGCGACACATCCTGAGACCTTCATGACACCGAGGAGGGAAAATGGCTAATTGGCCACAATTTGAGCATTTTCACTTATGGTCTAAACTTTTGTTGCCAGTGGTTTAGATAATGCCTGTGTGGTGAGTGTGGTGAGTTATTTATAGGGCTCATATCTCTATATAGATATGTAAAATATATTACATATAATATATTATATGTAGAATATATTATATGTATAGATACACACATATATATTTACTGCTCAGCATAAATGAGTACACCTTTTGAAAAATAAGTTTCTAATAAATATCTCACGGAGCACAAGAACAGTTTCCAACATTTTGACGACAAGTCTGAATTTCATAGAATATTTTTTTAACCCATAACATGAAATTAAGGTTAATGATATAACTTTCATTACAAATTCTTCAGTTTCGCTCAAATTACTTGATGCAAAAATGAGTACACCCCACATAAAAACTACTATATCCAGTATTTTGTATGACCTCCATGAGTTTTAAGGACAGCACCAATTCTTCTAGGCCTTGAATGAGAAAGTTGGTGACACATTGCAACATCTATCTTTTGTCATTCTCCAGGAACGAGCTCTTTTAGAGCCTGGATTCTACATGTAAAGTGATAACAACTTGTATCTTCAAAATTCCCCTTAGGTGTTTGGTTGGGTTCAGATCAGGAGACATTGGGTCACTGAATCACTTTCAAACTGTTTTTTTTTCAGAAATGCAACAGATGTGAATTTTGGATGATTGTCGTGTTGGAAAAGTGCTTGTCTGCCAATGTCATGGAGTAATGGCGGCATCTTCTCCCACACTATAAAGCAGCACATCTGTGAATTCATGATGCCATCAATGACATGTAGGCTCCCTAACACCAGCAGCTCATACAGCCCCACATAAGGACAATGCCACCACCATGTCTCACTGTAGGCACCATGCATTTAGAAAAATTAATTTAGAAAAATGCCTGGTACCTACAGTTAGACATGGTGGTGGCAGTGTCCTTATGTGGGGCTTGCACGAGCTGCTGGTATCGTGGGCTACATGTCATTGATGGCATCATGAATTTACAGATGTCCTGCTCTAATGTGAAAGAGAAGATGCCGCATGTCACGGATCGGGGTGACTTTAGACCAGCAGACAGCTATCACATGTGCAGGGGGCTTATCCTAGTTATTCCTCCACTGCCACAATGTGATGAAAAGAACACACACAATGCTATTGACCTCTTAGTTTACAGCAGGGGCTTATTTTAGGTATCCCACTGCTCTTCAATATACCATGAACTGCAGGGATTTGTGTATCCCGCTTACAGTTTCACTCAACACTTGCAGCTCTCTGGCGCCCCCCTTACTCTCAGGTCAGATTAGGTACTGCACCTAGGGTAATTAGTCGCCAGAAAGGCTGCCTGCTATGTACTGGCTATTGGGCGCGCTGCAGCGACGCGATAACTACTCCCACTCAGGCGGGAACAATAATTATCAAGCCGCAGTCGCTACAGTGACCCCCCAAAAGCCGGCACACGGTGAGCTGCCACCAGCTCCGATTAAACGGGTCTGGAGCTAACCCAAAACAGTAGCGTAATTTCCCTTCAAGAGACTTAGGGTACGTTTTTAGAGCAGGGAGAAAGGACTGGCATGAAATAATATACCCCACAGAATGTAGGCAGTGCTTTTTATAAAAATATTTTACAAAGATGTTACAAATGAGACAATTGCAAATATGTACAAGGTAATTATGAAAATAAAAGGATTAAAGGAAGAAAAGATAACTCACATGTTCTAAGTTCATATCAGTTCAGGCAAACACCATGCTAGTGGGAGGGGCTCCCAAAAATCCCAATGCATGAGGTACAGCTCTTCAGGTCAGACCCACATGTTCTTCCAGCAACAGACTGACTGCTGGAGTCCGGCCAAAACAGTTATAGCTTAGCTCGGTGACATCACCAAAAAGGCTGGCTATCCCAGACCCTCCTCTCTCTACATTCTGACTAAGTATAAGCTAAATCTTTCTAAGACTTGTAATTCCGCTGCTGAACCTATCATAATCGCACCATACCCCTCATTCATCTCGTATCATCGCCGGCATTCCAGTGAGACCAAACATGTCCCACCTGTCACGCACACTGACAGAGAAATCCCTACCTCTGTACCAGATGGAGCTAGAAACCTGTGTTTCGAGGGATGGGTAGATCCTCCGAGTGTGATTATGACGATATATTTTTGTGTTCGTATTTTAAATCGTTTGCCTCATATCTTACAAAAACAGAACAAAGGACTTTCATGATTCTAGAATCTTCTCTAACAGTTAAAGCTGAGCACTTTCTACTACAGGAAATGCCGGTCGTAAATGCCTTTCGTCAATAAAACTCTCTTCCACCATGCACAGTGGAAAGGCAAGCTCAACTCTGAAGTAAAAGAGAAGGGGGGGTTTCTTAGCCCACATCCTGGGCTGACAAGAGAAACTAAACCTATATGATATTTCATGCCATATCGTGACACCTCCCCCTTTTAGCGTGCGCTACGGCGGCAGAACCTCTTGGTATGCCTCCATGCGCACCTCCGTGGGTTCACCCTGGCGGGAGAGTCCATCTGCATTACCATGCTCTTTGCCCGCTTTGTGTTTAATGGTGAAGTCAAATTGCTGAAGGGCAAGGCTCCAGCGTAGCAACCTGCCATTGGTTCCACACATGGTGCTTAGCCAGCGCAGAGGGTCGTGGTCGGTCACCACAGTGAAGGTGCGACCGTACAAGTAGGGCTGCAAGCGCTGCAGGGCCCAGACTATGGCCAGGCACTCCTTCTCAATGGTGGAGTAGGCCACTTCCCTCGGCAAAAGTTTCCGGCTCAGGTACAACACGGGGTGCTCTTGGTCCTCCGAGTCAACCTGGCTGAGCACAGCACCGAGGCCAAACTCGCTGGCGTCGGTCTGTACCAATAACGGTCGACTGCTGTCGACTGCTTTCAACACAGGGGTGTTGCACAGTGCTGTTTTCAACGCCTGGAAGGCCCCCTCACAGCCACTGTCCAGTTGACGATGTGGGGTAGCTTCTTCCTGGTGAGGTCCGTCAAAGGTTTTGCCAGGCTACTGTAGTGCTGCACAAAGCGCCTATAGTACCCTGCAGTGCCCAGGAAGGACATCACCTGTTTCTTGGTCCCAGGAGTGGGCCAGTTCACGATCACGCCCACTTTGTCAGGCTCCGGTTTCAGGGTGCCTCCGCCTACCCGGTGCCCCAGGTAGTGGACCTCCCTCATGCCCATCTGGCACTTTCCAGGCTTGATAGTCAGTCCTGCTCGGTGAATTCGCCCGAGCACCTCCTCGAGATGCTGCAGGTGTTCATCCCAGGAGGGACTGAAGATGGCAATGTCATCTAAGTACGCCACAGCGTACTTCTCCAGTCCCTGAAGCAGGAGATTGACCATCCGCTGGAAAGTGGCAGGGGCATTCTTCATGCCGAAGGGCATGACCGTGGACTCGTACAGTCCAAAGGGTGTAATAAAGGCGGACTTCTCCTGTGCCTCAGGGCTCAGGGGAATCTGCCAGTATCCGCGACTCAGATCCATTATTGTCAGGTATTTTCCGCCAGCTAACTTCTCCAGCAGCTCCTCGATGCGCGGCATTGGGTGCGCATCAGAGGCTGTAATGGCGTTGAGCCCCCTGTAGTCCACGCAGAACCGGGTGGTCCGGTCCTTCTTTGGCACAAGAACTACAGGTGAGGCCCACGCGCTCTTTGACCGTCGAATCACCCCCAGCTGTAACATCTCATCGATCTCCTGGCGCATAATCTGCTGCACCTGGTCAGAGATTCGATAGGGTGTTTGCCGTAGTGGGGCGTGATTCCCGGTGTCCACCTCGTGGACCGCTAACTCAGTCCTTCCAGGCCGGTTGGAGAACACGACCCGGAAGGGTTCCAGTGTGGTTTGCAACTGCAACCGCTGTGGTTCATCTAGCGAGGCGCTTACCTCCACGTCCTCAATGGACCCACGGGCCTTGGCTTGGGCCAGCATGTCCAGGAGGGCGTCTTCCTCCCCGTCTTCGGGTGCGCTGCAGACCGGTAGGACGAAAGGTTCACGTTGGTGATGAGCCTTCATCATGTTGACGTGAAAGGCCTTTCGCCTACCCCGAGCGTGGTCAAGCGTGACCACATAGGTGACCGGGTTGAGCTGTTGGTGGACAACGTACGGGCCCTCCCAGGCTGCCTGAAGCTTATCCGTTGGTACAGGAACCAGCACCCACACCTTTTGACCCACGTGGTAGGTCCGCTCCCGGGCGTTCTGGTCGTACCAGTGCTTCTGATCAGCCTGAGCCTGCGTCATGTTGTCATGCACCAACTGCGTCAAGGTCTGCATCTTGTCATGGAAGTGCATGACATACTCCACTATGGACACTTCAGAAGGGTTCGGCTCCTCTTCCCAGGATTCTCTTACCAACCCAAGGGGTCCCCGGACTCGCCTGCCGTACAGGAGCTCGAAGGGGGAGAACCCCGTCGAGGCCTGCGGAACCTCTCGGTAAGCGAATAGCAGGTGTGGGAGGTACCGCTCCCAGTCACGCCCTTGTGTCTCAACCAGCATGCGTAGCATCTGTTTGAGGGTACCATTGAAGCGTTCACACAAGCCATTGGTATGTGGGTGATACGCACTCGATACCAGGTGCTTCACCTGCATTTTCTTACAGAGAGCCTCCATTAGGTGAGACATAAATTGGGTTCCTCGATCAGTAAGCATTTCCCTGGGAAATCCTACCCGTGAAAAGATGGCCAACAGGGCATCCGCCACCTTATCTGCCCTAGTTGACGACAGAGCTACTGCCTCTGGGTACCGGGTAGCGTAGTCTACCACAGTAAGAATATATCGCTTTCTAGAGCAACTGGAGACGGCCAGCGGGCCCACAATGTCCACCGCAATCCTCTGGAAAGGCTCCTCTATCACTGGCAAAGGGATCAGGGGAGCCTTAAGAGCAGGCCCCGCCTTCCCCACTCTTTGACAGGTGACACAGGAGCGGCAGTAGTTTGACACATCTGTCCCCATCTTAGGCCAATAGAAGTGTTGAGACAGCCGGGCCTTAGTTTTGCTGATCCCCAAGTGTCCAGCTAGCGGGATCTCATGGGCAATCCGCAACAACTCACCCCGGAATTGCTGTGGGACGACCAGCTGTCTTTTCCTCAACCACTCCTTTTGTGATTCTCCGGGTACTGTCTCCCGGTACAACCTTCCTCCTTCCCAGAACACCTTCTCCTTATCAGTCTCAGAGAATGACGTCCCGGCGAGTTGTCTCAAACTCTCTAGGCTCGCATCTGTGTGCAGAGCGGCCTGAAACTCCTGGCTAGGGGAAGCCAGAAGCGACGTCAGGGTCCCTTCCCCACGGGAGCCCTCTGGGACCTGCTCTGGGTCCACCTCTGGTTCAGTCATACTGATGACTGAGGAGGGTCCGGGAGGCAGACAGTTATCTGCGTTCCGGGCACTCTGACTGCGGGTGACAGCAGCTACGTAGGCCGTCTCCCCGGGGGTTTCTACAGACCCATCAGCCGACGCTGCTATGGGCTCTACCTCCCCATCCACCCCCATTACCTCAGGAGCATTGCTACTTATGGGCCAGTTACCTTCCTCGGTGGCACTGGTCAATTGCATGGCATCACCTTCCTCACGGTTCCCATGTATCTCCCCATTTCTTGTAGCACCGACACTTGCCCCTGCTAGGGGTTCCTCAGCCGTCTCACTCCGCAGAGCGACGTGGCTGAGCACTCCTGTACCTATGGACACATCAACTTTCACAGAAACATCATTATCAGATACAGTTGGCACAGGTACAACATTTTCACCATCAATCCTAGGGAAAAAATGGTTATCAGATGCAACATTACAAGATAAAGCATGGTCAGGTAACACATGCGATTTCCCATCATCATCAGGGTTAACTTTACCCTCATTAGTAGATTGGGGAGGGGTGTCAGGGACGTAGTATGCAAACAACCTCCCCAAATCAGTCCCCAACAAAACATCAGTGGACAAATTATCAGACAGCCCCACTTCCTTCACCCCGCTCCCGGCGCCCCAATCAATATAAACCCGGGCCATCGGTAAGGGACAGCTGATGCCCCCAATCCCAGTGACAGTTAGGGTTTACCCCGGAATGATTTCTTCAGGGGCCGCCAGTTCGGGTCGGATGAGGGTTCGTTCAGCCCCGGTGTCCTTGAGGCCTGTAGCAACATGACCTCCCACAATGACATGCTGTACGTTATCACACCCCCTCCCAGCCACACCACCCACCAAAAGAACTGCTGCATTAGGCCCTGGGGCCTTGGATGAGGGGTTCTTCTGCTTGGCTGGACATTGGTGACTGAGGTGTCCAGTCTGCCTGCAGTGGTAACACTGGCGAAGTTCGGTGGTAGGTCTGGTGCTGTTGGCCACGGGGACAGGACCTCTGGTAGGTTGGCTGGCAGGGGTACTGGCGTTGGATGCAGGCTTACCCCCTCTCCAGCTGGTGGTGACTGGCTTCCGCACTTCCGATCTACGGTTGGCCTCATAGGCATCGGCAATCTGCGCTGCTTTCGTCACGTCTTTGGGTTCTCTGTCCATCACGAACTGTCGCACCTCAGTTGGGCAAAGATGGAAGAACTGGTCTTTGATCATCAGGTCTCGCAGCTGTGCAAAGGTGGTCACTGACAGTCCTTGGGTCCACTGGTCAAAGTGGGTCCCCAGTCCATGCACCACATCACTGTAACTGTCGTGTGGGCCACGTTGGAGGGTCCGAAACTTTTTACGGTACACCTCGGGCGTAAGCTGGTACTTGGCTATGAGGGCCTGCTTGATAGCCTCATAGTCACCATCTTGTTCTTGAGGGAGGGCAGCAAACGCCTCCAGAGCTTTTCCTCTCAGCCCTGGTGTCAGGTATCGTGCCCATTCTTGTGTAGGCAGCTGGTACTGTCTGCAGGCTTTCTCAAAGGCCCGCAGAAAAGTGTCCAAGTCCCTATCCTTTTCCATAACAGGAAAGTGGTCGGGCCGGGGCTTCGGTGTCTGAGCGCTGCTGGGCTCACGACTTGACTGGGACGACCCCTGCATTTGCAGTCGGGCCATCTGCAGCTGGTGCTCCCGCTCCTGGTATTGCTGGATCAGCTGCCGACGTCCATCACGGTCATCAGCGGGGAGTAGTTCCAAGACCGCCAGCAGGTGGGGGTCCAATCCGCCCTGATGTCTAATCGGGCCGGCATTCAGTGGGTGGACCCCTGCTGCAGCACCATGTTCGCTTGTGCCGGCTTCTGCGGCCTCTGGGCTCTGTGGCCTGGCTTGGTCTGCTTCAAATTGCACCAGTTCAGCGACCATTTGAGCCTTGGTTTTGTTTGTACAGTCAATCTGCTGTGACATGCACAAGGCCATAAGAGTGTCCTTGGACTGCTTCTTATAAAAGGTTTCTCCCAGCACAACCATGGTTGCCAAATAAAAGATAGGATAGAAAAACGAAGAGAAAGGAAGGGGATAATTACCAGTACACAATTGTCTCTCAACTAATAAGCACTGAGTTCGTTCTCCCAAACTTATTTGCGCAGAGTTCTCGCAAGAACTTTCTGCAAGTTTTTAGTGAGAGGAATGATGGCTCAAACCAAATCACTAATGCTCTAAGATCCCACTGCCTTGCCACCAATATGTCACGGATCGGGGTGACTTTAGACCAGCAGACAGCTATCACATGTGCAGGGGGCTTATCCTAGTTATTCCTCCACTGCCACAATGTGATGAAAAGAACACACACAATGCTATTGACCTCTTAGTTTACAGCAGGGGCTTATTTTAGGTATCCCACTGCTCTTCAATATACCATGAACTGCAGGGATTTGTGTATCCCGCTTACAGTTTCACTCAACACTTGCAGCTCTCTGGCGCCCCCCGTACTCTCAGGTCAGATTAGGTACTGCACCTAGGGTAATTAGTCGCCAGAAAGGCTGCCTGCTATGTACTGGCTATTGGGCGCGCTGCAGCGATGCGATAACTACTCCCACTCAGGCGGGAACAATAATTATCAAGCCGCAGTCGCTACAGTGACCCCCCAAAAGCCGGCACACGGTTAGCTGCCACCAGCTCCGATTAAACGGGTCCGGAGATAACCCAAAACAGTAGCGTAATTTCCCTTCAAGAGACTTAGGGTACGTTTTTAGAGCAGGGAGAAAGGACTGGCATGAAATAATATACCCCACAGAATGTAGGCAGTGCTTTTTATAAAAATATTTTACAAAGATGTTACAAATGAGACAATTGCAAATATGTACAAGGTAATTATGAAAATAAAAGGATTAAAGGAAGAAAAGATAACTCACATGTTCTTAGTTCATATCAGTTCAGGCAAACACCATGCTAGTGGGAGGGGCTCCCAAAAATCCCAATGCATGAGGTACAGCTCTTCAGGTCAGACCCACATGTTCTTCCAGCAACAGACTCACTGCTGGAGTCCGGCCAAAACAGTTATAGCTTAGCTCGGTGACATCACCAAAAAGGCTGGCTATCCCAGACCCTCCTCTCTCTACATTCTGACTAAGTATAAGCTAAATCTTTCTAAGACTTGTAATTCCGCTGCTGAACCTATCATAATCGCACCATACCCCTCATTCATCTCGTATCATCGCCGGCATTCCAGTGAGACCAAACATGTCCCACCTGTCACGCACACTGACAGAGAAATCCCTACCTCTGTACCAGATGGAGCTAGAAACCTGTGTTTTGAGGGATGGGTAGATCCTCCGAGTGTGATTATGACGATATATTTTTGTGTTCGTATTTTAAATCGTTTGCCTCATATCTTACAAAAACAGAACAAAGGACTTTCATGATTCTAGAATCTTCTCTAACAGTTAAAGCTGAGCACTTTCTACTACAGGAAATGCCGGTCGTAAATGCCTTTCGTCAATAAAACTCTCTTCCCCCATGCACAGTGGAAAGGCAAGCTCAACTCTGAAGTAAAAGAGAAGAGGGGGTTTCTTAGCCCACATCCTGGGCTGACAAGAGAAACTAAACCTATATGATATTTCATGCCATATCGTGACACCGCCGTCACTCATGACAATGATCCAAAACTCACATATGTTATATTTCTGAAGGAGAACAGAGCGAAAGTAACTCTGTGGCCAAGTGTCTCCTGTTATGAACCAACCAAACAACTATAGGGAATTCTGAAGAGACAAGTTGTCATCACTCTCCATCCAGCATCCAGGCTCTAAAAGAGCTCATTCCTGGAGAATTTCAAAAGATGTTACAATATATCGCCAACTTGTTCATTCCAGGCCTAGAAGACTCGGTGCTGTCCTTAAAAATCATGGAGGTCCTACAAAAAAACTAGATGTAGTAGATTTTAATGTGGGGTGTACTCATTTGTGTATTAACTAATTTTGGTAAAACTGAAGATTTTGTAATGAAAGTTATGGGTTAAAATAAGTTCTATGAAACCCAGTCTTGTCCAAATTTTCAGTTTGAAAATTGTTCTTGTATTCAGTGAGATATTGATTAACATCTCACTTTTCAAAGGGGGTGTACTCATTTATACAGAGCACTATATAAAAGAAGAGAATGATCCATTGTGGCCTTGAAGAAGTGATTGGCTATGTTATAACTAGGTATCTAGGGTGCGCTCCTTCCTAAAAATGTATCCCAACTGTATCCACTGCCACAGTCATCAATCACATCACTTCTTTCATCTTCAAATGCCCATTTAAAAATGAGAGCTGATATTTGATTGGTTGGAACTGTAACTTTGCACCAGACTTTGGAACTTTCTCTGACTTCATAAAACAAAGTAGTAGCTCGGTTGCTTTCTTCTTTTGATAGATTTTGGATGAATGGTTTGAGTCTGAACCGTTGAAGTGTACCTTGGCCACCGATGCAGTGATTGGAGCGATGTCCTGTCCATCCACGCCTGGTAGTGGGTATGTGTGATACATTTTATGGTCTCACTGCCCACCTTCGATCGCTTGCCAAAAAAGTGGTTGAAGCCATAATGCTAAGTAAGAAGAGGCAAAACTGCGTGTAACGTTATTACAGAAATGTTTTACTAATTTTATTTTAATTAATTAAATTTGTTGTTTCTTAACCAGGGATAAAGGGGACCTATCACTAAATTTGTAATTATTGTACTTGTTTTCTCCTGAATTCTCCTGAATTCGAGGATGTCTTTCTTTTGTTCCTGTCCCTCTCCATTCCTGAGATATGGCCCTCTCTCTCTCCCCTGTTTATATATATATATATATATATATATATATATATATATATATATATATATATATATATATATATATATATATATATATATATATATATATATGTAGTCTTGTTAGCCAAGTGGGGTTGGTCTTCAAGGAGACGGCCACAGAGAAGAGTGGAAGACTACGCCCACTTGCCTGCCAAGGCTAGATTTACCTGTATATACAGGAAAGAGGAGGCCATAACTTGGGAACGGAGAAGGGCAGGAGCAAAATAAAAACTATGCCGGATTCAAGAGAAAAGCAGAATTTACACCAGGTAAAACATATTCCTTAGATCACGTCCAATATTTCTATACATTTCTATTGGCCAGTCGTTACCCTTGAACAAGAGGTGGTTGACTACAAGTCTATCTGTGCTCATTAATGGCCTTGTTTCCATGGCTCTGTATGGGGACTGAACAATGATTAATACGATCATTCTGACCCCATACAGGGTGTATGCAGCACATCCTCTGTTTACCCGAGTCAGTTTGCTACCGATTAGTTCGTTCATGTCGGCCATTAAATCATCACAATCAGATAAAGAATGAGCGTCTTGCTCCTTCCAGTTCTGATGATAGGGAATGACCGCTCTTATAAACCCTCGTCTGCGCCTGTAAAAAAAACGCTTTCATTCCATTGTGTAACAAGGAGAGTTTTGCTTGTAGCCCCCAAAGCAAAGCAAAGTTTTCCTGAATAACTGCAAAAAGTCCCTAAGTTTAGATTTATACATTCCTGAGCACTTTCCTGTATATAAGTCCTATAGGTGGGCACATACTGTAAATGAGTAACTAAGCTAAATATGCCACAATTCGTAGTTAATTTTCCCCAAAAAGCTGACGTACCTTGCACCACATTTATTACCCATTTATGACACTTTTTTTTCTGATTTGCTCAATGAGAAGTATGGCTATCAAAAATGCGTTGTGTACTTTGGAGTACGGTGTGAGTTGCAACACTCTGCGCCCAAATTGTGCCATAATTTTTGCACCAATTGCCATTGCAGAAGGGTGTGATCTTAGGCTAAAAAATTCAAAAAAATGTATAAAGCGGCAAGAACTACTCTGCCCTAAATTGATGTTATGACTTTCTGTTGTCGTGCTTTTATAGGTATGTTTTACTCCATCACGTCATGGGAGAATTGGAAGGGAAGAAAGGATCGTGGGCCTACGTAGAAGGAGGAATGGGCATGGTCTCCAATGCAATCGCCAAAGCTGCGGAGGAATCAGGGGCTGAAATTTACACAGAAAAGGTACGTCTGTATACTGATCGTTAAAGGGGTTATCCACTTTGTAGACAACGTCTTCCTAAATGCTGTATTCCCGTTTTAAAAAAAAAAGGTCTTCCAGCGCTGGCATGACATCGTTGTGCCACGTGAACGCTGCAGCCAATCAACAGTTGCAGCATTCACATTCACCTCAGACAAAACTACTGGGGTAGGTGTGAGCGCTGCAGTCCATTACTGGCCGCTGATTGGCTACAGTACTTATGGGGCATAATAATGTCATGCAAGTGCCGGAACAACATCTCATGAACGTTCTTGGTGGCGGATACCCAATAATTAGATATTCATGACTTATCTTTAAGGGGCTGCCCAGCATAGGGATTTAATTAGCTATCTGCATTATGGGTCATCAGTAGCAGATCCGGGCAGGTCCGACACCCAGACCCCTTGACAATAAGTGGCTTTTTGATCCTGTGGAGTCTGGATATAAACACTTTGAATGGAGCGGCTGAGCAAAGCTTCGGTTAACATGAACATCTGCTGCCATCTACTAACAGCTGCCGGAGTAAAAAGCAGCAGATTGGCGGGAGCATCGGGTTTCAGACTTCCCACAATCTCCTATTGATTATCTATCCTGTAGATGGGTCACTCAATTTCTATGCCTAGGACAACCCCCTTACGGCTGGGCCATCCATATAATAGTCTTTTACTGCATTATGTTTCTTTTTTAATACAGGCAGTGGAGCAGATCCTGGTAGACGACAAAGGAAATGCTACCGGCGTAGTCCTACAGGATGGAACGGAGATACTCAGTAGGGTGGTCCTCTCCAATGCTACACCTCACCTCACATTTCTAAGTATGACGCCAAAGGTAAGTAAGATAGCCTGGATATAAGGGCTCAGTGAGGTTTTTTATCAATCGTCGTCAACCACCGGGTTGTCTACCGGGGGCGTAACTATGGTGGGTACAGGAGTTTTGGCCACACTAGGGTTCTGGAGCCTAGAGGAACCCAAAAGGTCCTTTTGACCCATATGAGAAGATCAACACTATTAAAGAACCTTAATAGTCGGGGGCCTTGTTGGAGATTTTACGTTAGGGCCGCAAGCTCGAAGATACGCCACTATTGACTTCTATCAGAAAGATTGAACTTCCATATGGTCTTGATAGCTTGTGACCTCCAGCGCCTGCTAGGAGTCTTACAGATGAGAAACCAAGGATTGCAGACCTTCTTTGATTCCATCTGTAAGATATTGACCTCCTGGCCAGCAAGTGCAATCCCCTTATCCCATTAGGGCTAATTAGAGCATTGACTTGTGGCCATTTCTCAATATAGCCCATCACATCGTGGGAAAGGACTGCTGAGCTGCACCTTCTTTCTAATAGGCTCCTTTGTAACTACAGTGGCATGTAAACGTTTGGGCACCCTTGGTCAAAATGACTGTTCTTGTGAACAGTTAAGTAAGTTGAAGATGAAATGATCTCTAAAAGAGCTAAAGATGACACATGTTCTTTGTATTTTAGGCAAAAGAAAAAAATATATATTGTAATTTTTTACATTTTTAAAATTACAAAAAGGAAAATGGGCCAATGCAAAAGTTTGGGCAGCCTTGGAGATTTGTGTGCTCAGATAACTTTGAAAAAGGTTTCAGACCTTAATTATCCTGTTAGGGTGATGGCTTGTTCACTATCACTGTTAGGAAAGGCCAGGCGATGCAAATTTCCCAGATTTCTAAAAACCCAGCCTCCTCTAACTTTGTGGCAAAAAACTGCAGCCATGGGTTCTTCTAAGCAGCTGACTAGCACTCTGAAAATGATGGGCGCCCACAAAGCAGGAGAAGGCTATAAGAAGAGAGAAAAGTGTTTTCAAGTTGCCCTTTCCTCAGATCAAAATGTAATTAAGAAATGACAGTTACCAGGAACAGTGGAGGTCAAGATAAGGTCTGGAAGACAAAGCAAAATTTCAGTGAGAGCTGCTGGTAGGATTGCTAAAAAGGCAAATCAGAACCCCTGCTTGACTGCAAAAGACCTTCCGAAAAATTTAGCAGACACTGGTGTTGCGGTACATTGTTCTACTGTTCAGAGACATCTGCACAAATATGGCCTTCATGGAAGAGTCGTCTTGCATCCTCACCATAAAACTCAGTGTCAAAAGTAAGCAACTCTTTGGCCACAATGATCAAAGGTATGTGTGGAGAAAATAGGGCATGGAATTTCAGGAAAAGAATGTCTCACCAACAACCATGAATCATGGGGGAGTGGATCATTCATGCTTTGGGGTTGTGTTGCAGCCAATGGCATGGGTAGAGGGAAGAATTGATTCAATTAAATTTCAACAAATTCTTGGTGCAAACATAACACCATCTGTAAAAAAAAGCTGAAGTTGAAAAAGAGGACGGCTTCTACAAATGGATAATGATCCTAAACGCACATCAAAATACACAAAAGACGACCTCCAAAGGGTCAAGTTGAAGGTTTTACAATGGCCCTCACAGTCCCCTGATCTGAACATCATTGAAAATCTGTGGCTAGACCTCAAAATAGCAGTGCATGCAAGATGACCCAGGAATCTCACAGAACTGGAAGAATCTTCCAAGGAAGAATGGATGAAAATTTCTTAAACAATTGAAAGACTCTTGGTTGGCAGCAAAAAGCGCTTACAAGCTGTGATAGTATATATGTTTTTGTCCTAAAATACAAAGGGAATGTGTCATCTTTAACTTTAGGCCTTTTAGAGATCATTTCATCTCGAACTTGCTTAACTGTTCACAAGAACAGCAATTTCAATCATGGGTGCCCAAACTTTTGCATGTCACTGTACATGGTCAGTGGAGCGCCCCCACACCGCCGCAGGGCCGAGGGGTACCCGGAGCCGGGCCTCTGGGATCTCAGTCCTGGGGTTGTCACGGTGGCTAGACCCGGCCCGTGGCCCTGTCTGTCAGTGGGGGACGTCCGGTGCAATAAGTGGTGTTGTAACGGTGCAGTTGTGGGGTGCAGGTCGCGATAAATAATGAGGACACCAGGTTGCAGTCTCTTTACCTCTTTACTGAAGATCTCTGGGTCCTCAATCCAGAATACGGCTCACCAGGCTGCGCAAGTCCGGCCGGTCCAATGACACTTCCAGAGTTCTCTTCACAGGAGGAAATCTGTGCCTTCCCCCTAGCGCTATGTGTTGTAGTCCTTCCCTGCTGTGCTTACGGAAAGTACCCCACAACTGTTGTGTCTGTTTCTGATGTTCCCTCACAACTCGACTAGATGATGTTCTGCTAATCCTCCGTCCCTCCCTGAGGTTCGGGTAGGAACGGCACCCGTTTGACGGGTAGGCCTGGAGTTCTTCCGGGACCCTAGAGACGCCCCTCTCCCACAATTGCCTCCCAAGACTTCATAGGTGATTTGAGTTAGACAGCCCGCCTGAGACTGACTGTCCTGCCGCTGTTTGGAGTATTGCTTGAAGCTGAATGTTGTTCTACTCCCTCAGCGTTCCGGCCACCGGTATTGCGCCTCAGTAGGATGTTGCTTCGGTCTTACAGCACGACTCCTACTGGCATTTCTCCTTTGCGTGATCCCGTTTCTCACTCAGCACAATCTATCTCTCTTCTAATCCTTTCTTGGGCACCGCCGCTACCCGGAGCAGGCACGGTCCCGTTACGTTCGTTCTCGTTGCCAAGCCTCTGTCAGGATCCCACCCCTGACAGAGACCCTACTGTATCTTCCCCTACAACACCCTCTGCCACAAGGTGTTGCCTGGTTCCAACCCAGTCAGCTTTCTGATCTAACTTCCTGCCTGACCCCCAGTTTACCCACTATGGTGGGGAGTGGCCTAATGAATAGCACCCTTAGCTCCCCCCGGAGGCCCGGCTGTGAAATGTATTGGTGTCTGTGATACCTGATTAGATGAACTCCTTCAGTGCCATCGGACGCACCATAGCTCCCCATAGTGGTGGAGCCACAGTACTGCAACGACCAGGACTCTGGGGCGCTGCTCTCCCCCCTGGTTAAACACAGTACTCCGGGACTGGGAAGAAAAACAACAATACAAGTTTAGCAAAAAGACATACAGTTTGGTTGAGTGCAATAACAATAAGTATACTTGAACAAGCTTCCCTTTATGGGAGGTGAGGACACTTGAACGTTACAAAACATGGTTAAATATCATAGCAACATGCTATAATTAACTTTCCTTACCCAACCGGGTATTCTACTAAGTGCAAAAATTTGTTGAACAATAATTTAACCTTGCCTTTAAGGACATACACTCTTAGTCCACTAAAGACCTTCCTATAATCACATTATAAGGTATTTTTACTTTTTCATTCTCCTTCTTTAAATCTGCAGGACCGCCTGTCCTATCGGCACCAGACCTACTGCCTCTCCTTTCTGTTACAGGACCGCCCCGTTCAGCCAGGGCCTACTGCCTTTTCAACTACTATACACAGTATAGAACATAACATTACTTTCAGTTTAAGAGCACTGAGCCATCTCTACATGACTCCTATGAGGACTCAGGGTTTACCTTCTATCCTAACTATCTATCAACATTATCAAGCATTTTCTTCTGCACATTAAGCCTTCTCATTATCTTTCTTTCTATCATGCATGCTGGACTCCACGTCTATCCCTACGGGTCCACTGCATCCTTCTTCTACCTTTCACCTTTTTACTTCTCAGAGCACATCATCAGTATTTCTTCACATTTAACTAATTAAACACATATAACTTTCTCGTACAACATTATCATCACTTTTCTCTCATCAACATTATTGCTACTTGTCTTAAGCAATATTTCTATTGAAATGCGGCAAATGAACATCCCCTTTAAGAGAGGACCGAGTCTCTGTGAGGTAGCGTATTTTCTCAAGCTACCAGTCCATACTCAGCAAAGGTTCCAGTGCGGTATCTTCGCAAAGAGTCCTTCTTTAAGTAAAACCAGTAGGGAGCGCCTTTAATAAGGTGCAAACTATGTACAAGAAGTTCGGATCATGCACTGTTCATGATTTCAGCAGTTCTTTTAAATAACGTAGAAAAATAGAAAACAATCAAAAACAATAGGGATCCCGGGTCAACAAAGGGATCCCTTTAAGAGTTTACCCTGAGCGGGTTTAGCAGCCAAGCAGGAAACAACCAGTTAAAAACTATATACATATTAATAAAGCAATTATGCTTACTCGTTCTTTGTGGAACCGGATGGTCTCCGATCTGGCCTCACCAGGCCAACGGATCGCACTGGTGAGCCAGGACGCGGTTCCGGTCCCAGCAGCGATAAGATCCCTCGCCGGGAGGCCCTTCTCACTGGCAGGTGCACACGTCCCTCCGGGGCACGGCGAGGCCGGGCTTCTCGAGGTTCCGCAGGGCCGGGCTCTGCTGCCTCCTTCACGGGATCTTCTTCTTCCGGTGTTCCGGCAGCAGCCTGGAGGGCAATGCATCGCTGTATGCCTCGGGCTATCCAGCCCGTCTCACCAGCTTCCCTCCTCCACCTCGTGTAGGTCACAGCGTCGCCCGGCTCCAGATCACGAGCAAACCTCATGCTGCAGGGCTCCACCTCCCCCCGATCGACACGGACCTGCAGCGGCTCTCCAATCTCCTGGATAACTCCTCTTCCGTGCCGGGAGTTAAAAGACACTACCACACCCCAGTGTGACGGCGGGATCTCTGGAGCTCTGACCAAGTCAATCGGCGCTGCAGGCTGGGGCTGGCTCCGCCACGCTGCCATCAGACGCCGTAAATGTTCGGCGTCCGGCATGATCTTCAGGTCCGGCGTCTGTAACGTACCTCCAGCCGCGGCCAGGTGGGAGGGAACAGGGGACACTGGGGACAACCGGACCTCCGTGGGCTGGCCCAGCCGAGTAAGCACGCGGGCATCAGCCTTCAGCCGGCGGGCTAGCTGTCGGGCCTCGGCTGCAGCCACACACTCCTCAGCCAGCGGAAAAGGGGGTCGGCCCATCGGTGGTTCCGTGAGGGTCAGACCCCGCAGCGTTGGCGCTTCTGGGGCTGTGTCAGGTTGTGCAGCCTCAGGCCGGATCGGGTGAGCCCCACGCGGTGCTCCTGGTGTCGCCATCTTTGCCTTTCCTCCAATGTCTTCTTCCCGCGGTCTCTTTCGTGGGCGGCCCCGTCTCCATGGTCTCCACCCTCCAAACAGGATCAGGAGGCGGACCTCGGCCGTTGACGGACACGTCCTCAGGACCAGGAAATGTTTAGACTGGGCGGCCATTGCCCTTCGCGCTCTCTAGCTTGTCTACGCCCACTCCACGCCCCTCTTCTTCTCCTGCGCCTCTCCTCAGCGCTGCAATGGCGGCGGTTTTGGCGGCAAGTGGCGCAGCACACAGTCTTTGCAATAAACTACAGTCCAAGCACAGTAAATCACAGTTCCAAGGCACACATGACCTGATTCTTCAGGCTTAAGTAGATCCTGTTCGTGACGCCAAGTTGGAGCGCCCCCACACCGCCGCAGGGCCGAGGGGTACCCGGAGCCGGGCCTCTGGGATCTCAGTCCTGGGGTTGTCACGGTGGCTAGACCCGGCCCGTGGCCCTGTCTGTCAGTGGGGGACGTCCGGTGCAATAAGTGGTGTTGTAACGGTGCAGTTGTGGGGTGCAGGTCGCGATAAATAATGAGGACACCAGGTTGCAGTCTCTTTACCTCTTTACTGAAGATCTCTGGGTCCTCAATCCAGAATACGGCTCACCAGGCTGCGCAAGTCCGGCCAGTCCAATGACACTTCCAGAGTTCTCTTCACAGGAGGAAATCTGTGCCTTCCCCCTAGCGCTATGTGTTGTAGTCCTTCCCTGCTGTGCTTACGGAAAGTACCGCACAACTGTTGTGTCTGTTTATGATGTTCCCTCACAACTCGACTAGATGATGTTCTGCTAATCCTCCGTCCCTCCCTGAGGTTCGGGTAGGAACGGCACCCGTTTGACGGGTAGGCCTGGAGTTCTTCCGGGACCCTAGAGACGCCCCTCTCCCACAATTGCCTCCCAAGACTTCATAGGTGATTTGAGTTAGACAGCCCGCCTGAGACTGACTGTCCTGCCGCTGTTTGGAGTATTGCTTGAAGCTGAATGTTGTTCTACTCCCTCGGCGTTCCGGCCACCGGTATTGCGCCTCAGTAGGATGTTGCTTCGGTCTTACAGCACGACTCCTACTGGTATTTCTCCTTTGCGTGATCCCGTTTCTCACTCAGCACAATCTATCTCGCTTCTAATCCTTCCTTGGGCACCGCCGCTACCCGGAGCAGGCACGGTCCCGTTACGTTCGTTCTCGTTGCCAAGCCTCTGTCAGGATCCCACCCCTGACAGAGACCCTACTGTATCTTCCCCTACAACACCCTCTGCCACAAGGTGTTGCCTGGTTCCAACCCAGTCAGCTTTCTGATCTAACTTCCTGCCTGACCCCCAGTTTACCCACTATGGTGGGGAGTGGCCTAATGAATAGCACCCTTAGCTCCCCCCGGAGGCCCGGCTGTGAAATGTATTGGTGTCTGTGATACCTGATTAGATGAACTCCTTCAGTGCCATCGGACGCACCATAGCTCCCCATAGTGGCGGAGCCACAGTACTGCAACGACCAGGACTCTGGGGCACTGCAGTCAGCCTCTATAGTAACAACGCCTTTGTCACGACACTCAAGGGTTTAATCGTAGGATTGATGGCGCTCTGCTGCTGCACTGGCTCTCGATGACAGTGTCCACGTAATACAGTGCCACAAACATGATGAAGGTCCCCAGCCTGGCAATTTCTCGGCAACACACAATTGTTCATGATTAACAGATTCGCTCTTCAAATTTAGTCAATGGAGAATGTGCATTATTATGATCTGATGTCTTTCCAGACCACGGAGCATAATAAACATAGGTAAAACAAAATAAACAAAAATATACAGAACATGCGCAGTGCTTACAAGCTCTTTTCCTTTGAGCTTGTAAACTCTATTTTGAAGCTGTCAGGATCGCTGGAGCACGCTGTTACCTCCTAATCTTTGTCCAGCCTCAGCGCAGTCCTTATAAGCTAGACAGCAGCGGTGGTCGGTCTCCTAAGTAACAAGCTGTAAACAAAAGCAAAGTGTTAATATCTCAAGAATGGCTGCAAATTTTAATAAGCAGCAAATTGCAAAAGTGCTCGTTTTTAAACGAACTATCCAACAATGTCCATCTGTGAAGATGGGAATAACCCTTTAGGCACTTGCCAGGCCCCAGACCACCCACAGGACATCTGGGGTAACTGTGAATTCTCACTTTTTTCTAAAGTACCTTTCCTGGCACTGATATTGGTTTAAAGGCAGAAAAGAGTTGACAGATTCCAATGAACAAGACCAGAAACAGAAAAGTGAGCGTAGAACCAAATACAGGACTCATCTTATAGGAAATGTGACGGAAGCAGATTTTGCATTTCCATTTTTAATTGTCGCCTAGAGGTTTTCTTGCATTATAAGTACATTTTATATACATTTCAATTACAGTTCAGCCGTCCAGAATCCCATTAACGCCTGATTGATAATGTTTCTAAAAATGACAGTGAACACTGCAATATAGGGCTAAAATCCAGTGCTATTGTCCAATGCCATACACAGCGGGGCAGAGGTGGCCCATAGCACGGATCAGTCTCTCCCCCATTATAGTGCCAACCAGGGCGGAAGGGGCTGGTGGTGGTATTCCTCTCTAGAACCCTTCCACAATCTCCCACTTATGTACTGCAGTGACCCGGCCATGGTTTAGGCACCTCTGCCCATTTATTCCCGGTGTTCACAGGGGTCCCAAATGTCAGATCCTACAGACCCCACATCGATGACTTGTCCTTGACGTACACCCTTTTGTGCCCAGTCAGGCCATAAGACGAAGGTTGAGGAGTCTGTTAGTCTGTTTGCACTGGATTCCGGTTTTCGATATGTCTGTGGTAGCGATATTGTAGTTATTTTGTAAGCGGCATTTTATTTAATCACAGTTATGGCGGAACAGAATTACACCAGCAGATCTGACTCCTGGGATCGGCACAAGCGGCTCCTAATGCTCCGAGCAGCGAGATAATGATGTTAGATTCCTCATCTAATGAACAATCAGGATGGCATCTGCCATAAACGTCTCCTTGCACACAAGCGCAGGGATAAATGGCAGCACAAGTCTTCAAGAACGGCAGCAAAAAGACTACTGCCGTCTCTATACAGCTGACTAGTGCTGTCTTTATTAGTCTTACTAGTGCTGTCTGTATGATGCTGACTAGTGCCATCTCTGTGATGCTGACTAGTGATGCCTGTATGATGCTGACTAGCACCGTCTTTGTGATGCTGACTAGTGCTGCCTGTATGATACCGAAAAGTGCTGTCTGTATGATGCTGACTAGTGCTGCCTCGGATGCTGACTAGTACTGTCTCTATGTTGCTGACTAGTGTTGTCTCTGTGATGCTGACTAGAACTGTCTCTGTGATGCTTACTAGTGCTCTCTTATGTTGACTAGTGCTGTCTCTATGATGCTGACTAGTGCTGTCTCTGTGATGCTGACTAGTGCTGTCTCTGTGATGCCCACTAGTGCTGTGTCTGTGATGCTGACTAGTAATGCCTGTATGATGCTGACTAGTGCTGTCTCTGATGCTGACTAGTGCCATCTCTATGATGCTGACTAGTGCTGTCTCTGATGCTGACTAGTGCCATCTCTATGATGCTGACTAGTGCTGTCTCTATGATGCTGACTACTGCTGTCTCTGTGATGCCGACTAGTGCTGTCTCTGTGATGCTAACTAGTGCTCTCTTATGTTGACTAGTGCTGTCTCTATGATGCGGACTAGTGCTGTCTCTGTGATGCTGACTAGTGCGGTCTCTCTTATGATGACTAGTGCTGTCTCTGTGATGCTGATGCAGCGCCCCAGGGTCCTGGTCGCTGCAGTAATATCATTCTCCTCTAGGGGGGAGTGATGTTACGTTTGGAGGCGATAAAGGAGATCTCTTTACCAGGTATCACAAACATACAACACATTTCATACTCCAGTCCACCAGGGGGAGCTATGCTCCTATTTATTAGGGCACTCTTCACACTAGTAAAACTGGTGGCCTGGAGAGGAAGCTAGGCAGTTGCTGGCTGAGCTTTGCTCAGGTAGTTGGTCCCTGACAGGGGTGGGAGCCTGTCAGTGATCCAGACAGAAGGACTCGGAGCTGCGCCTGCCCCACGTGCGGCAGTTCCTAAGAACGGACACAAAAGCGAACTGTATTGTAGAGAGGGTGAGAAAAGAAGTCATAGCAAAGGAGTGGATACCAGAAGGAGTTCTGCCCTGCACAGGCTGCCTCCTTCTGAGGCACAGGATCCCGGTGGCCGGAACACCGAGGGAGCAATAGTCCTTTATGCCTTGCTCCAGAGACCGGCAGGACAGCTAATTTCACGCTACTGATCCGCCCCACACCCAGGAGGCAAGGTGGCACCCATGAGAGGCCGGGGCATGATAGTCCCTGTAAAAAGCCTCAAGCCACCGTCATACGGGTTTGTCCTATCCATCTGGGGTACAGAGAGAGAGAGATGTCTGTATGATGCTGACAAGTCCTGCTGTATGATGTTGAATAGTGTTATCTCTCTTATGCTAGTGCTGTCTCTGTCATGCTGATTAGTACTGTCTATGATGCTGACTAGTGCTCCCTTATGCTGACTAGTACTGTCTCTGTGATGCTAACTAGTTCTGTCTCTTATGCTGGCTAGTGCTATCTGTATGATGCCGACTAGTACTGTCTCTGTGATGCTAACTAGTGCTGTCTCTGTGATGCTGACTAGTGCTATCTGTATGATGCCGACTAGTACTGTCTCTGTGATGCCGACTAGTGCTGTCTCTGTGATGCTGACTAGTGCTGTCTCTGTGATGCTGACTAGTGCTGTCTCTGTGATGCTGACTAGTGCTGTCTCTGTGATGCTGACTAGTGCTGTCTCTGTGATGCCGACTAGTGCTGTCTTTGTGATGCCAACTAGTGCTGTCTCTATGATGCTGACTAGTGCTGTCTCTGTGATGCTGACTAGTGCTCTCTTATGCTGACTAGTGCTGTCTCTGATGCTGACTAGTGCTGTCTCTGTGATGCGGACTAGTGCTGTCTCTGTGATGCTGACTAGTGCTGTCTCTGTGATGCTGACTAGTGCTGTCTCTGTGATGCTGACTAGTGCTGTCTCTGTGATGCTGACTAGTGCTGTCTCTGTGATGCTGACTAGTACTGTCTCTGTGATGCCGACTAGTGCTGTCTCTATGATGCTGACTAGTGCTGTCTCTGATGCTGACTAGTGCTCTCTTATGCTGACTAGTGCTGTCTCTGATGCTGACTAGTGCTGTCTCTGTGATGCGGACTAGTGCTGTCTCTGTGATGCTGACTAGTGCTGTCTCTGTGATGCTGACTAGTGCTGTCTCTGTGATGCTGACTAGTGCTGTCTCTGTGATGCTGACTAGTGCTGTCTCTATGATGCTGACTAGTGCTGTCTCTGTGATGCTGACTAGTGCTGTCTCTGTGATGCTGACTAGTGCTGTCTCTGTGATGCTGACTAGTGCTGTCTCTATGATGCTGACTAGTGCTGTCTCTGTGATACTGACTAGTGCTGTCTCTATGATGCTGACTAGTGCTGTCTCTGTGATGCTGACCAGTGCTCTCTTATGCTGACTAGTCCTGTCACTATGGTGTTGGCTAATGTTGTCTCTACCCATTGGGTTCTTCCTGACCTTAAAATGCTATAGTTATATCTGTGTTTAGGAAAGCTGAGTGACAGCCAATATGGACTCCTCCATCACATTCCCTACATTTGTTGTCAGCGAGAATTCTCAGACTGCTGAATAGTAATTGTATTTATGTGTTACAGACTTTCTATGAATCTGTTCACTGCTCGGAGGTGAACATAGCCAAAAATAACAGAGGGGCGTAACGTTAACTGAGAGTTTCAGCGCCTGATATTTAATGAAACATCTGACATGTGGAATTGTATAAAATTATAGGCCACCTTTAACTTTTAAAATAATCCAGATTATAATCTCTTGCCGTTTTTTGTTTACAGCTCCTATGTTGACCTATGTGTCATCAAGGCTATAATTCACAAACATACTTCTCCATCCGTCCCTTACATTCAGCTGACACATTTACTGTGAGATATTAAGACAAATGATTGACAGATGGATACGAATATCATTTAAGAATGAGACTACACAGAGTATGTTTGTAGTCTGTTACTATGGAAACACATAAATCTGCATAGGAGCTGGATATACAAAACGGTAGAAAAAAATTAAGCAGGGCAATTTGCAAAATTGCCTTATTTTTTTTTATCACAGCTACATTTGAGCAATAAAATGGGTTGCAAAAGTCTACAAACCATTACCCTCACTCTCAGTAACAATCTGAATGATCCTGTGTCTGTTCTGGAGCTTGTTACAAATTGTGTTTTCTCTTTCTTATTTTTAAGGAGCGATTGCCAGAAGATTTTATAACAAAGATTTCACAGTTTGATGCCAAGTCCCCAGTTACCAAAATAAATGGTAGGTTTACCGAGCCTCAATTACGGCAATTAGCTAACGAAAGAAAATATATTTACTCTCGTGCTAATGATCTTCTCATCTAAGGATAATGTGTGTGGCCCGGGTAATAATGGAATAATGAGCGGCGGCAGCTTTTGTTTATGAACCCAGGAAACGCTGCAATTCTGTAACAGATCTCGGAAACTTACTGATTGAAGAGCTGATACTTACATTTAGAGTCGATGAGAGTCAGTAGGATTTCTATGCACAAGTTACGGTGTCACGACCCAAGGAACTTCTGGCCCTTTATAGACGGTTGACTTGGTTTTTTTTTTGGTTTGTCATTTGTGATTCGGGTCATAAATCAAAATTTAAAAGAACAAGAAACATGCCGTTAACACAGGGATGAGCGTAAAAAAATGAACCATGCTTTATTTGTACAAAAAGAACCACAAAACATACTTAAAAACAATGAAAAAGTCAAAGACATAATACAGCAACCCACAATAGAGCGGACTCTTGCCTATCTCTACCCCACACGACATAAAAAGTCAGGTATAATGAAATATAAAACATAGCAAAGCTTATGTATAGAAACCAAAAATATGTAAATTTGCTATTACCGTAATCACGCTGACATCTAGAAGGTGCGGCTTTGATATTGATGATCTATCCACATGAAAGGTCATTTATATCATTAGAACCTCAATACTAGCTCAACCCTTATTTAATTTAGTAGGTCACAAATATCAAAGCAATGGACCCAATACTGTAAAGATACCCCTCTCTTCATCCCTCCCCCCCCCCCGAAAAAAAAAATCACATTTGCTGTTATTCTTAATTTCTCCCCAAAGAATGAATTTCTCAATACAGCAAATTACAACTCGCCTCCCAAAAAGACTGAAGCCCTTTTTATGTTTACTTTATTTTTTTTTTTTTTGGTTCTGTTTTTTTTTTCTTCCTGAAAATGTGATTAAGGATTTCCTTATACAGATGTTTCAGCCCGATTCATGATTTGCAACTTTTCAAAATTTTGCTACATTTTTGCACAAATTGTTCATCACATTTCAGTGCAAGTAAAGACTAAGCTTCGACATTTTAAAGGACGATGCGGCTTTTTTGCTCTAAAAACAAGGCGCCATAAAAGGTTAAAAACAAACAAAAAAAAAACATTTTTGATTTTGCAAAAAAAATAAATATAACCATCAACTCGTGTCAAGATATCGGTAGAAGAACTGGCAACAAATAACACAATATAAAAAAAAAAAAAGTCACAAAAAAATAATAAAATAAAGCAAGTGATGTATTGGGTCCTTCGTTTCCTTTTATTCCAGAAACAGCGCCACTCTTGTCTATAGGTTGTGTCTGGTACTGCAGCATTTAAGTGAACGGGGCTGAATGGGCTCGATGCTATGCACACGCACCGCTACCATTATTCTTCTGTACAGGCACCTGCTCTACATTATATCCACAATGGCGGAATAGAACAATCAGTAATGACTTCTTCTTCTGCCGGGTTATTTTTGCTGGTATAAATATGCTGAGCAATGAAGTCGTTGGTGAAATTTGATGAAATTCCTCAATCTGAATGTATTTTCTTACGCTATTAAAAAGTAATTACGCCATTGTTTAGATCTCGGCAGCGAATGAGCTGTGGAAGCGGCGGTGTCAGCAGAGACGGAGCGTTCAGTCGTCGTCGTGTACTTGTGGATTCTGCACGAAGCGATTTCTTTCTGCATTCCGAGACATCCTTTATGAGGCACCTGCCACATTCATGGAATGTCTAGGCCTCGTTCCAGGGAAGGATCTTCACATAGTTTCCATCTCATGAAGCACTTTAGCAAAAAGTGCAATTTAAGTTCAAGGGGCTCCTTGAGCTGGTAAAAATGGGATCCCCCAAAAAATGTGCCCTATTACAGTAAATGGCATGATTCCAATAAATTCGTGCATGCTGCACTAAATATATACAAATTCAGTGAAATAAAATATTACAATAAACTGTATAAAAATATAGATTATTAACTATGATACAATAAAACATAATTTCATGTTAGTGAACAGCATTGCCTCGCCGTAGGCTTCCAAGAATTGTTATACATGGCCTAGGTATGGGCAGGATGTGCCTGACACCGACATAGGGCTGATCACGTTACCAGTCACATGTAATTTACGGAAATATATCATCAGTACAGGAATTATTGTTTATACCAGATATTAATGTTAAATAAATATAAATCTAATATATAAAGCTGAATGTGTGTGTGTGTGTATGTATGTATGTATGTATGTATGTATGTCCGGGATTGGCATCTGAACCGTAGCAGCTACAGCCACAAAATTTTGCACAGTCACACGTCTGGACCCCGAGAGCGTCATAGGCTATGTTGTGAGGTGAAATTTTAACCCCGCGCTTTCCAATTCACCAAACAATTTTGCCCCTATCTACATAATGGGGAAAAAGTGAAAGGAAAAGTGTTGGAGGCGTCGCAGCTACAGGCACAAAATTTTGCACAGTCACACGTCTGGACCCTGAGAGCGTCAAAGCTATATTGTGAGGTGAAATTTTAACCCCGCGCTTTCCAAGTCACCAAACAATTTTGCCCCTATCTACATAATGGGGAAAAAATGAAAGGAAAAGTGTTGGAGGCAAATTAACAGCTGCCAGATGTGAACAAGGGGGACTTAAAGAATGACAGCGATGGCACCAAAGAGTATATACTGTACAGTTGCTAAGGTGGGGCCCCAACATGGGATAATCACACCACCACGGGGATATGAACACACACACAAAATGCGCCACACACTACCACGTGCTCGAACACATATACCACCCTCAGTGCACATTTCACCACACATACACCAACCTCGCCACATAAAAGTAGAAACACAAAAGTCGCCGCTCAAAACTCGCCACGCGCAAAACTCTCCACATGCAAAACTCGCCACACGTGCAAAACTCGCCACACGCAAAACTTGCACACGCAGAAAAATTGCCACACGCAGAAAAATTGCCACATGCACAAAAGTTGCAACACATGCAAAAGTTGCCTCACACAAAACTTGCACATACTCAAAAGGCACCACACATAAAACTCGCCACGCGCAAAACTCGCCATGCGCAAAACTTGCTGCACACAACTTGCTACACTAACCTGTCACATGCAACTCGACACACAAAAAGTTGCTACACGCATGTCGCCACACAAAACTCATCTCACAAAAGTCCCTACATGCATGTCGCCACACGCAACTCAACACACACAACTTGACACACGAAACTCGCCCTAAAACACACACAAGTCTGGTATCCTTCAAAAATAAAAATCTGATTAATAAGCAGACAAACTACAAGAGCAACAAATGTACCATATAGGAATCCGGCAGCTGTCAGTCACATGACCAGTCTATTATGTGTATGTGTGAGCTAATATATACTGCCAGGGGGTGGGCTTACTGTTGGCTGGGGATTTATCAGGCTGCCATTTTAGCTTACAAATACTGAGGTAAAAATACTGACCAAATAACGTGTGAACGAGGGCTAATACAGGAGGAGATGGCATACAGCTATATACTATATACAGGAGATGACACACAGGTATATACTATTTACAGGGGAGATGACACACAGGTATATACTATATACAGGAGGAGATGACACACAGATATATACTATATACAGGAGAGATGACACACAGGTATATACTATATAGAGGAGGAGATGACATACAGGTACATACTACATACAGGAGGAGATGACATACAGGTATATACTATATACAGGAGGAGATGACACACAGGTATATACTATATACAGGAGAGATGACACACAGGTATATACTATATAGAGGATGAGATGACATACAGGTACATACTACATACAGGAGGAGATGACATACAGGTATATACTATATACAGGAGGAGATGACACACAGGTATATACTATATACAGGAGCAGATTACCTACAGGTATATAGTATATACAGGAGGAGATGACACAGGTATATGCTATGTATAGGAGGAGATGACATACAGGTATATACTATATACAGGAGATGACACACAGATATATACTATATATAGGTGAGATGACACACAGGTATATACTATATACAGGAGATTACATACAGGTATATCTAATATATAAAGCTGAATGTGTGTATGTATGTATGTGTGTATGTCCGGGATTGGCATCTGTACCGTCGCAGCTACAGCCACAAAATTTTGCACAGTCACACGTCTGGACCCCGAGAGCGTCATAGGCTATGTTGTGAGGTGAAATTTTAACCCCGCGCGTTCCAATTCACCAAACAATTTTGCTCCTATCTACATAATGGGGAAAAAGTGAAGGGAAAAGTGTTGGAGGAAAATTGACAGCTGCCAGATGTGAACAATGAGGACTTAAAGAATGAGAGCGATGGCGACAAAGAGTATATACCGTACAGTTGCTAAGGTGGGGCCCCGACATGGGATACTCACCACACACGGGGATATGAACACAAACACAAAATGCGCCACACACTACCACGTGCTTGAACACATATACCACCCTCAGCACACATTTCACCACACACACACACCAACCTCGCCACATAAAAGTCGAAACACAAAAGTCACCACTCAAAACTCGCTACATGCAAAACTCGCCATATGCAAAACTAGGCTCACGCAAAACTCGCCACACGTGCAAAACTCACCTCATGGAAAACTCACCTCATGCAAAACTTGCACACACAGAAAAATTGCCACATGTACAAAAGTTGCACCACATGCAAAAGTTGCCTCACACAAAACTTGCACATACTCAAAATGCACCACACATAAAACTCGCCACGCGCAAAACTCGCCATGCACAAATCTTGCTGCACACAACTTGCTACACTAACCTGTCACATGCAACTCAACACACAAAATGTTGCTACACGCATGTCGCCACACAAAACTCATCTCACAAAAGTCGCTACATGCATGTCGCCACACGCAACTCAACACACACAACTTGACACATAAAACTCGCCCTAAAACACACACAAGTCTGGTATTGTCCTTCAAAAATAAAAATCTGATTAATAAGCAAACTACAAGAGCAACAAATGTACCATATAGGAAATACGGCAGCTGTCAGTCACATGACCTGTCTATTATGTGTATGTGTGAGCTAATATATACTGCCAGGGGGGAGGGCTTCCTGTTGGCTGGGGATTTATCAGGCTGCCAATAGCAACCAATCACAGCTCAGCTTCTATTTTGCTACAGTTAATTAACCTGAGCTCTGATTGGTTAATATAGGCAACAAAGACATTCTCAGTATAACAAAGCTAATATATGTTGTGAAATGCTTCTATTTGCTTAGTTTTTGCCTTTTAATAATTACATTTCTATCTATTTGTTTTGTGGTTTTTGTGTGCAGAATAAATTTTTGTTAACACATTCTATTTTGCTAACAGCAGTCATTAACCCGGGCGAAGCCGGGTAGTACAGCTAGTATATATATATATTTTTAAAATGTTGACACTGTGTTTTTCTATTTTCATATTACTACCAGTATGAAAAGAAAAAACTTTGTTGTTTTTTTTTAGTTTTCACACTGACCACAAGTCCATATGGACATAGACAGCAGTAGATTGGTTCTGACTCTTTGGACTTGCATAGGAGAATATTTCTGTCACGGTATTGGGGGTCGGACAGCGGATGGCACAACACACACACTCAATGGGATGGAAATGGGAAGAGGAAGGCCCTACCGGTAGGGAATGAGGGATGGTCCTGAGCTCAAACCTAAGCCTTTCCCTGCACTCCCCTAACGCCCTAAATGGGTCCGGGATTGTACAGGAGGAGGAGGTGAGCTGTGACATCACCTATTGTGAATGGTGGATCCTGTGTTATCTACTGTATATAGAGGTGTTATCAGTCATTGTACAGGAGGAGGTGAGCTGTGACATCACCTATTGTGAATGGTGGATCCTGTGTTATCTACTGTATATAGAGGTGTTATCAGTCATTGTACAGGAGGAGGAGGTGAGCTGTGACATCACCTATTGTGACTGGTGGATCCTGTGTTATCTACTGTATATAGAGATGTTATCAGTCATTGTACAGGAGGAGGAGGTGAGCTGTGACATCTATTGTGAATGGTGGATCCTGTTATCTACTGTATATAGAGGTGTTATCAGTCATTGTACAGGAGGAGGAGGTGAGCTGTGACATCTATTGTGAATGGTGGATCCTGTGTTATCTACTGTATATAGAGGTGTTATCAGTCATTGTACAGGAGGAGGAGGTGAGCTGTGACATCACCTATTGTGAATGGTGGCTCCTGTGTTATCTTCTGTATATAGAGGTGGTATCAGTCATTGTACAGGAGGAGGAGGAGGTGAGCTGTGACATCATCTATTGTGAATGGTGGATCCTATCTACTGTATATAGAGGTGTTATCAGACATTGTACAGGAGGAGGAGGAGGTGAGCTGTGACATCATCTATTGTGAATGGTGGATCCTGTGTTATCTACTGTATATAGAGTTGGTACATTTCATTGTAATCCTTCCTACAATGACGATAAGATTATTACAGATCAAGAAGTATGAGTCCTATTGGTTGTTGGGAAAATTGCAAGATGTTTTCTTTTATACAGCTAGTGATATGAAAAAAATATCATAATTTAAAGAAAAATTACTTGAAACATAAATACCTGATTTATACAGTAGATCATTTTCTGATGACACATTCCTTTTAATGAAGATCACTGAAGTCTTCCCTCTCCTGTGGTTGTACGAGTCCCAGTGTTTGGAGATACCTCTGAAGCACATTGATGGTCTATCCTTAGGTTAGAACAGCTTGAATATTTCTGCAAAACCCCAACAGAATGGCACAAGAGAAAGTAGAAGAGTTGTCACCCAGCTATTCCATACTTCTGAACTGCCTAGTTATGTACAGTAGGTAATCGGGAACAGGAGGAGAATTTCTAGGCTGGTCGTTGAGATGGGTTTACCTTCTACGGCAGCATTTGTATTGTTACACAGCTTTAAAACGTAAAAGCTGATTTTCATTTTTTAATGACCTAACAAAAGAGAACAGTTCAATAAGTTATAGATTGGTCAATTTAAAGGGAATATTTGCCCACTGAAACCAGGGGTCTGTCCGTATAGGTCTTAGTACAACAATAAATATGATACCAGTCTTGTAGTCATCCGATGTAACAGAGCTGAGAAATCAAGCTTCAAAGCCACATGCAAATTAGCCTGGAAGTGCATTTGGGGCGTGTCAATGGATTTGGAGTTCAGAAATTAGCATAACATTTAATTATGTAAAGAATAACATTTGTTTAGCCAGGAATCCGATATAAAAAGTTTTCTCTTTATTTTAGTGGCTGTTGATCGGCTACCAAACTTCCTGTCTATACCCAACACATCGGATGGGAAACCTCTGCCCCATCACCGCTGCTCCATCCATCTGAACAGTGAGGAAATGCAGCTGCTTAATAAGGCCTATGAGGATGCCAGTAAGGGGCGGCCGTCTGGACGGTAAAGTCTCCCATGGGCAAAGTCTCCCATGGGCAAAGTATTTAGAAAGCAAAGGCTGGGACCTATGTATATATATATAGCGATTAAAGACAAGCAAAGCTGCAGTGTAAAGCATGGGGGGGGGAGTCTATATTAAAGGAATTGGTGGATTTTAGAATACATGTATGTAAAATAGAGACCTATATACCTTTTGGCAACAGAAAAGAGAAATGGTCTCCAACTTGGGACTTTCCTTGTTTTTTAATGCATTTTCAAGCTGTTCCCGTCCGTTTATTATTATTTCAGGTCTGGAGACCTCGGACCAAAATAAACAGCTATTAGGGCTGTACAAATGAAAACCTGCAGATAACTAAGAAAAAGTTACAGCCCTCCCTGACCCACACCCCAAAATTACAGGTGCTTCTCACAAAATTAGAATATTATCAAAACGTTACTTTATCTCAGTACAAAAAAGTGAAACTCCTATATTATATAGAGTCATTATACACAGAGTGATCTATTTCACGTGTTTATTTCTGTTAATGTTGATGATTATGGCTTACAGCCAATGAAAACCCAAAAGTCATTATCTCAGTAAATTAGAATACTTTATAACACCATCTTGAAAAATGATTTTAAAATCTGAAATGTTGGCCGACTGACATGTATGTATTCTAATTTTGTGAGAAGCACCTGTAGTTTGTCATCTGACCTTCTGGTTCTTTTCTGCTTTTTTGATGAAATAAAAAATGTTAAAAATAAAGTTAAATATTTGTTTTATATATTTTTCTTTTTTTTATTACATTTTTGTGTTCTTATGTATTTTATTACCCAAGCCCTAAACCTAAGTCTAGCACTATTTATAATCATTATACTAACCCTAATCCTAGAACTAATCTTACGTTTAACCCAAGTCTATCCCTAATCTTGACCCCAACCTTAGCAAGGGTTTGAAAAAGTACGTGAAAACTTTTTTTTCCAGTGGACATTTTTTTACATTTCAAACAACTTCATCAGCAGGTGAGGGGAGAGGTCACTTCATCATGCTGAGAGCTATGCTGTCTTAGTTGCTGCCTATGCAGAGCGTAGCAACAGGTGACAAACTAATCTTGTCTGCTGCCCTCTGCATAGGAACCTGCTGCACCTACTGAGATGTCATAGCAGCCTCACCTGTACAGATTTCTTGCATCAGGACAGGCAGTCTCTGCTCCCCTCCATGAAGAATTGGCGATGGGGACAGGGGGATAATTAGTCGAATTTGTTGTCCGGGAATAGGAACGGACTGTTTTGCAAATGACACTAAGTTTGTGAAGACATGACATGTGATGGAGTTCACGGTCTCATACTCTTCACAGGCCGATGATTGAGCTCTGCATTCCGTCATCGCTGGACCCGACCCTCGCTCCCCCGGGATGTCACGTTATTTCCATCTTCTCGCAGTACACCCCGTACACCCTGAGTGATGGGCGGCAGTGGAACGAAGACGAAAGGAATAAATATGCAGATAGTGGTAAACAATATTTTATTAACTCTTCCCCTTTTTTTGCAATAGATAAGCAGCTGCAAATGTGAGCGATCGCCCCCTAATAGTCAGAGCGGAGCCTTCTCCATGGCGGCTCTTTGCTCTCTGGAACAGCTGGCATTCAGCGACGTTCAATGCTCCGATACCCCAGTATTGGTACAGCAGAGAAAATTAGCATTGGCTTTGTGGTTCCCCCAGCGATATCAGCTGATTGCCTTCTTCTAAGGTACCTGTAATATGGAAAGAATTAGTCCGCCCGGCAGCTGTGAGCTGCAGAAACAAAATCTTTAACATTCAAAGAGAAAAAAAAAAGATTTCCAAAACTTTTTATTTCTACTGTGATTTTTAGCAATCTTTGAATGATGGTATCTATACAAGGTGCAAAGGCTTTAGGTTGTCACACACGGGTCCTAGGGTGTGAGGGTCATCAGCTTCTCTGAACATATCAGGTCACTAATTCCATTACTACCATGTGACATTTATGGGACCCTCATGGTTACCCAAAAGTATAAAACGTATCCTCAATGCAGATTTCCCAAGGGTCGTATTCCTCTGGGGACTGCTTAGATGATGGGGAAGCAAAGAGATGTGGCTTATGCAAATTTTGCATAAAAGGGGCACTTTTCAGCATTTTTACAGGTTGAGAAAATATTGGCATACATAAAGAAAAGCCCCATTGTTGCCCAACAGAGAAGCATCCTGTGCTTGTTTCCCTCTCCATTCTCCTTGGACCAATATTTCAAACTCCTGCTAAAAATGCAATTGTTCTGCAGAGGGAAGTCCTGCACAGGTTCTTGCCAGTATCAAGGCAATGTGAGAGAGGGTCAACCAGGGCAGGACCCCCTCTCTCCAATGGCTCCATAGCAGTCACATGGTTTGACTCTATGGTCTGCATGCTCTTGTGATTTGAGGCTCAGTGGTTAGGAGCCGGTGTGCGAAATGTAAGCCCGGATAGTTGAGAGATGGAAAATAGTAATAGGCCAATGTGTCTTTTTTTTTGTGATCGTTCCCATACCTGGCCCTATTCTTCCATCATCTTCTGCACTATTCCGAGGCCACATTGACCAGACCACCATTGCTGGAGTTTACAAGCAGATCCTAATTTTGTTATAAAACTTGTTATACTGTTGATCTCCAAAAAAAGTTTTTATTTTTTCTTTATTATATTTTATTGTCTTTTCCCCTTACATCTGATCATGTACAAAGCAGAAGACGTCCCATTGGCAGAGGTTGTATGGATGACAAACGCCGCTCATCCTTGCAGCCATTCATTATTTACGTAATGCAATCCTGCGGTCAGAGAATATCACAAACACGAGTTTTACATTTTGAGCTGCTATAATAGCTAAATTGTATTTACTACATCAGGAAAGAGCAGACACTGATAAAGTCACGACTTTCAGATTTAGTCTGTAAGCCAACATTCATTACATAACTAGTTCACGTATTTCCTTCTACATGTTTTTTCATGTTGCTTTTTCTATGGACGCTTAATACATACTTAAAGGGGTTGTCCATTAAAACAAGTTATCACCATATATGCGGCGTTGGTGATATCGTATTTTTCGGACTATAAGACGCATCCTAAGTTTAGAGGAGGAAAATAGGAAACAAAATGTTTAACCTGTCATCAGGATGAGGCATGTCAGTGGTCACCGGTGTGTCTTATGGTCCAAATGTAGCTTAGCGGTGGGTGGCAGTGGTGCGGGGTCACAGGAGGCAGAAGCAGGGTCACATTTATGTCATATGACAACAGGAGTGGGGCAGTACTGTGAGCCCTGGGCTGGGAGAAGGAGGTGTTCCAGTTGTGCGAGGCAATGAAAGAGTCCCTGCTGCCCACATTGATCTTTCGGTGGTCCTCAGTAAAATGGCACCGAAGTTGGCGCATGCACAGATTGATATCTCTTTGCTCATCGTTGAGCCGCGATCTAAATCTGTGCATGTGCCGACGCCATTTTCCTGAAGCCCACCACGAGGTCAATGTGGGCAGCGGGGATTGTGCTCCTGCATTGCATTGCTGGGACGCCCAGTTCTCCCAGCCCAGGGCCCGCAACATCACCCCACTCTTCCCGCAGCGGCAACCTTGTTCCTGCCTCCTGTGACCTTGCTCAGTAAGCTACATTCAGACTATAAGACTCACCCCCATTTTCATCCCAAATTGGTTGGGAAAAAGTGCGTCTTATAGTCCAAAAAATACGGTAATTTGCTGATCGATGGGTGTCTGACCGTTGCGACCTGAAACCAATAGGCAAAATGGGGAATTTTCATCTCTGTTACAAAACTGCGTGGCAGGTCAGATGCCCGACCGCTGCTCCATTCATCCTCTATGGGACTGCTGGAAAAAGCCAAGCACAACCCCTTAGGGATGTAATGGAGCGCCGGTGGAGCATGTGCATGGCTATTCAATTCTACCAGAGATAAAAGTGCCCAATTCGGCCAATTGCTGCAGGTTCCAGCAGTCCTCCAACCTAAGCAACAAGTCACAAGTGATGCGAAGGATAGATGATGACTCGTTTTCAACTGAGAAACCCCTTTAACTTGCACTATGGGCTATAGTAAAACCTCGATTGTCAGAGCGACTCACCACAAAGAAACTGATTACATAGGATACAACTGCTCGGATACCCAGTGATCAGCTGTGATCTGTGGGAGAGCCTAGCAGCAAGTGTTCAAATGCCCTGCAGCGCCTCCGCAGGGGATAGAGAGCATTACACTCATATCACTTGTGTAATTCATGGCTATGCAACGTCCATATCCTGAATTACAAGTGTAAAAATAAGCCCAAAACTAGAGTATTTCATATAGATGAACTTCCTGGAATTTACCCAGAATTGTGTGCACACATATATGTCCACAGAAAAAGGAACAAAAAATGGTGAACTCCTGACTCATGAGGCATCATTGTTTACCCCGCAATACCACCACCAAAAGTACTGCCCTTCTACAGTTTTGCCCTTATTAGACAATTCCTACTTACTGGTAAAATCTGATAAGAGTTTTCTAACAAGTATTACCCATTCAAATCAATGAGCTGTTTATTTAAATGGAATCTATCAGCATTTTTTTGCAATGTAATCTGACAATTACTCTGCAGCATGATGTAGGGACAGAGACACTGATTCTGGCGATGTATCACTTAGTTTGCTGGGTGCAGCAGTTGTGATACAATCACAGTATTCTTTGCTGCAGATTTAGCAGAGCTCGGAATGCTGAGTTGTGTATAACCCCGCCCACACCAACGATTGGCTGCTTTCTGTGTTTTCACAGAACGCAGCTAATCATTGGTGGTCGTGTGGTTGGACCAGGAGGCACAAGACACCTAGTCCTGTAGTGATTATCTCCTGCTGATAAAACACTGATTTTATTGAAATAAAAAAAACTCAGCCTAGTAAGTGATACATCGCTGGAATCAGGTTTCTCTGCTCCTACATCATGCTGCTCTCAGATTACACAGCAAAAACATGTTTAACAGATTCCCTTTAATGCAGGTCTCCCATAGCTCGGGATAATCTTTATAATTGCTCCCCAATCTGGCCAAGAGAAGAGGTTCCAGAAAAAGGAAACACTTCCCCTCTAGTAACTCAGAATTAATAAAAGAAGCTTATAACAGAGTGCCGGGAAATAGAGTGATCAGCTGTGGAGAAAATCGATATGGCAAGAAGTGTTTCATTTCCCTGCAGTGCCCCCGCAGGACATATGAAGTATTGCACAGCATTCCACAAGAAACAATAGACTGCCCATGTATTTTTCGTGTCCGCTATAGATGGCTGCCTCTGTAATGATTGTTCCAACTGGGAATTAAATAAATATAATTATCGCTTTTCATAGGATCTTCTGCCAGTGTACAGTATGTAGTCTTATGAGGGCTGCACCATTAAATCACGGTTTCTTCATTGTGCTGCCAGATACAAGCTGGTGCACACTAGTAGGGCGCCCGTATTACAGCCATAAATTGCAGCACAATCCAATAAACATGCTGCAGTCCATACAAAGCGCTGCTGTCCGGGATAATAACATGGTTTGAGGATTATCCCGGGTTTATAAAGAAATTCTTTAATCTCTTTACTGCGGAGAATATTTCTAGTCTGTGTTCCTAACACTCTCGCCATGAATACACATTGTGCAATGTCCCCGCTCCGCTTCCTCATTTTCGGTAACTTGCATATAATTTAAGGTTGTAGATCTGAGACCTCCTGGAAATCAGAGTCATTTTATACTGGCAGAGGACATAGTGGTTTAGACTTGGTTAAAGTCCTGTCCAAATCGATAAGTGTGACGGTACGTGACTGCAGAATTATGGATCCCCCCAGTGCACGCACTGTGCACAGCGCGGACTCGCCAATTGTAGCACCTTAGTGCCCCTTATGTCAAACTGACCAGTGCAAGCTTTAATATTTCCTTTAGTAGTATTAATTAAAAGTTACATTTTACGGTCTTGAGTTAGGAATTATTTGCCTTTCGGCAATCTGTGATTTATATTTGTTACCCTACACTGACTTTGGACAGCAATTTGTGTGTTTATGTAATTGTCTGCAGCTCTGAGTTCACTGATTGGCTGCAGCGCTCTCAATGTAACATCAGCTATGAACACAGTTACAAACATCGGTAACAAGCGGTGGAGATTCAGCGCTGGAACCGTGGAGGGGGAGTAAAAAACAGATTTTTCTTTAAAAAAAAATGAATTGTGCCTGCGGGTGCATGGGTGTGGGGTGTGTTGTATGGCCAGCAGACAAATCTAAGCGCTGTATTCGGACCTAGCTCTGATCACAGCAACCCCTTAAATATTGCTGTCATTTTTTTCTGCTTCTTTGCAGTGACATTTTAGAATGTCACTGCAGAGTCGAGCACTGTAAAAAAAACAAAGAAAAATATTTAAAAAAAATATATAAAAGTTCAAAGAACTCAACTTTTATTGCAATCTAAAGAGATATATTTTCAAAATAACCCATTTGCTATTGTCATATGCATAACTGTCAAAACTAATAAAATATAATAATAATTATCCTAGCCAAACCGACAAAAAAAAAAATTGAAATGGTGGAATTGCTAATTTATGGTGACCTTGCATCCCCAAAAAATTTAGTAAAAAAATGATCAGAAAGTCATATGGCCAATAAAAACTACAACTCATAATGAAAAAAATAAGCCTTTTACTACTCTATAAAACAAAAAAGTTCTAGCTTTTGGGGAGGCAAAGAGGAGGACAAATTGAGAGCGAAGACAGACTCTGTCGCCTAAGGGTACGTGTCCACGATCAGGATGGCCGGCGGTATCGTCGGGGGGGCAAACCCGCTCGGCGCTAAGCCCCGCCCCCTTCTGGGACGCGATGATGCCGGATGTGTTCACTGCACACATCCGGTATCATCGCACCCCTCGCATAGGGCCCTGTGTTATTCCTTGCGGCGGCGCAGCGTTGCCGCAAGGAACACGGACATGCTGCGATCTGAAAAGACGCACAGCATGTCCGGAATCGCAGGCCCGCCGCGTGCGGTTTTCCACGCATAGTGGACACGGGATTTCATAAAATCCCCTCCACTATGCTGGAACATCTGGACGCTGCGTGTTTGACGCTGCGGCCCCACGCAGCGTCAAACACGCAGCGTTTCCTGAACGTGGACACGCGGCCTTAGGACTCTCATAAATCTGATGTTGGTCCTGTATAGTTACAAAAGAAGGCATGGATGAGTGCACTCTGTCCGATTTTCATAAACTTTACATTTTATTTTCTGTTACTTGGTCACACGGGACTGAGAAATGCAAAATGCCGCACTGAAGGATTTCTAATCGTCAGATGAATATTTAATGTTAATCTAAGAGGCGGGCATTAGCATAATCGGTTTATGATCTAAACCCTATAAGATGCTAACCAAATTGTGACCATAAATAACTGCACCCCTCTTACATCTACGCTAAGCGTTAAAACTAATAACAAAACATGACATAGATTATCCAAGGTCCGCCATCCCTGCAGACTGGCGGAACTTATAAAAATAGTGGCTTTTTGGTGGATCGGAAAAGCAAAATAAATTAAAATTTTGCTAATTGTGCAAAGTTCCAAGAAAATTCTGTGGCTATTATTACTTTATGGAGCCAGATGATCTGGTAAGGATAACCAGGCTTAGCAACTATGAAGCTCTCATTGTTTCATAGTCACCCAAGCTGTAGAGACATGCATAGTCCCTGCATGCTCCTCACTTTCTGCATAGTCCCTGCATGCTCCTCACTTTCTGCATAGTCCCTGCATGCTCCTCACTTTCCTCACTTTCTGCATAGTCCCTGCATGCTCCTCACTTTCTGCATAGTCCCTGCATGCTCCTCACTTTCTGCATAGTCCCTGCATGCTCCTCACTTTCTGCATAGTCCCTGCATGTTCCTCACTTTCCCTTCCCTTCTAGCTCCTTCTAATGGAAGTATCTAATCTATGGCTGCCTAGAAGTGAAAAACTAGAGAAATCAGGTGAAACATTAGTTTTCTACATCAAAAATCAAGGGTGAGTTTATCTACCACTAGTGATCCAGGCAGTCAACCGTAGGCCTCAATGATGCACTTGGTCTCTTATTATCTTATTCTATTTTCATTTCTTGGGAAAATTTTGTCCAGTCCAGAAATAATTACAAATAGGTAACCACATCAATTTCAAGAACTTGCATCTCACAGCTCACTGTGTAAATGGATCAATAGTGGGTGGGGGTCATAGTTTTGTGACAAAATTTCCTACCATATCAAAGTGAGAAAGCTTTCATGTATTGAGAGGAAGTAGCTGTCTGATTGACATAGGCTACTCTGGTCAGCCATGTTTTTCTTTAAAAAGGCAGTCATTCTATGATCCAAAAATGGCACATTTAGACGATAATCGACAAATGAGTGTTTGTAGAACCACTCGATTTCAATTTCCAGCCCGTGTTAACATGCCAGTGCTCACATAATGCTAAATGTCGTCATGAAAATCATTATCAGCAGAACATTGCCTTTTTAAATAGGATTTCTATGGAAAGGTTTTTGTGTTGGCTACTCTAACTATTAGGTCCCAGGAGATCCCTGGTCTTCACCATGTAACCCCTGTAAAGGCATGTGGTCATAGGGCCCCTGGGTTGAGACCTCGGAGCCGATGGAGCAAGCTGGAAAGAATGGTCAGGTCACCGAGTCAAAACCAGGTTGGAAGGCGAGAGACAAAATCATAAGACAAAAGAATCAGCAAAAAACGGGACAAGGTCAAAACAGGCTAAGCATAAGCTGAACATCTGAAGTGAACCAAAGCTTGTATTAACTATAACTGGCAACTTTTATTAATAAGCTGGGAGTTTGAATAAGGTGTGGTGCTGTCCTGTTGGCCAAAACAGGGGGATGATTACTCTAGCTAGGCAGCACATACACCTATAATTCCAGACTGGACAACATCACAGGTCCTAGCCACACTAGCCTCAATGACTGTATGTTGCCTCCATCACCGGCACCACCCGCAGAATGAATATGGCAGCACCTGATGACAGACACTGATGTGACAAAATGTAACGGTTCCCATCAGTCTGCGTAAACAGGCCAGTAAATAAGCGCCAATCAACTTGTATCTAACCAGTCGGTGAAATCGGCTAGTCTAAATGGACCAAAAATGTTTATCCTTCCTACCTGAAGCTCCGCCGGAGGTAGGAGAAGCCTTTCCTTCTTTGAAAAGATGGACTTGATTGAATCCACACCCAGAAATAAGATTTAAACGTCTACATTCCGAGAGATAAATGGTTAATGTAAGAAGCTAACGATTCTTAAAGAGAACAGTTCTGTTGTAAGTGGAAATATAATTAGAAGAACAAATGTTGTCTAAGGGCAGTGAGAGGAAAGAGACTGGGAAAGTTTCCCGGCCCTCCCTCGCTGCACAGCAATATACTTGATCTATATCTGTAATTTTATGGCGGAGGAATAACACTTCATTGTAGGAGATGGGCGCTCTGGACCGCCGCGTGCCGGCTTCACAATATCATAATCTGCACGACTAGGTCCACAAGTGAAATCTAAAAAAAAAAAAACATCTTGTCAATGTAATGTTCTATGTTTTCCTTATTAGTGTTCGACTGGATAGAGAAATATGCTCCCGGCTTCAAAGCGTCGGTGATAGGCAGAGACGTCCTCACGCCACCGGATCTGGAAAGGATATTCGGTCTCTCCGGAGGAGTATGTACCTTCTGTTTCTTACTTGAGCTGATGATACTGTAGAAATAAAATGCAACATTTCCCACATAATTTATGTGAACCCATCTATATGACGTTTCCAGTGTCATGGCTGTGGTCATTGAAATGGGCTCATCGGCAGTATGCGTATAGGATCACCATCTGCAGTCATTGGTTTGTAATGTTGATGACTCAAATAAAGGGAAGTAATAATTAGGCTCAGATTATTATGACCAATGAACCATTATAAGAAAGACTCACACATTACTAATGTTTTTTTCTAAGTAGCGCCTTATAGCCGATAGCCAAAATATTGTCGTACAACATTTAAAGAGAATCTGTCACCAGATTTCACAATGCAAATAGATTTTTAGATAATTATTAAATAGATCTCTTCAATCTGAAAAGACTGGTGTACTTATAGTGAAAATCTATGTCAGAATGGCTGTATAATCATCTCTGAAAGCGTGAGTGACTGATCCTCAGTGATCCTCCTCCCTGCTGCTGCTGAATCTTCACTCTCCTAACATGATTGATAGCTTCTCAGTGCTCCTCCTCCTTGCTGCTGAATCTTTGCCCACTATGCATGTTTGACAGCTGTCCAGTGTCCCTCCTCCCTGCTTCTGCTAAATCTCTATTGACACCTCCTCAGTGTCCCTCCTCCCTGCTTCTGCTAAATCTCTACTGACAGCTCCTCAGTGTCCCTCCTCCCTGCTTCTGCTAAATCTCTACTGACAACTCCTCAGTGTCCCTCCTTCTGCTAAATCTCTACTGACAGCTCCTCAGTGTCCCTCCTCCCTGCTTCTGCTAAATCTCTACTGACAGCTCCTCAGTGTCCCTCCTCCCTGCTTCTGCTAAATCTCTACTGACAGCTCCTCAGTGTCCCTCCTCCCTGCTTCTGCTAAATCTCTACTGACAGCTCCTCAGTGTCCCTCCTCCCTGCTTCTGCTAAATCTCTACTGACAGCTCCTCAGTGTCCCTCCTCCCTCCTTCTGCTAAATCTCTACTGACAGCTCCTCAGTGTCCCTCCTCCCTGCTTCTGCTAAATCTCTACTGACAGCTCCTCAGTGTCCCTCCTCCCTGCTTCTGCTAAATCTCTACTGACAGCTCCTCAGTGTCCCTCCTCCCTGCTTCTGCTAAATCTCTACTGACAGCTCCTCAGTGTCCCTCCTCCCTGCTTCTGCTAAATCTCTACTGACAGCTCCTCAGTGTCCCTCCTCCATGCTTCTGCTAAATCTCTACTGACAGCTCCTCAGTGTCCCTCCTCCCTGCTTCTGCTAAATCTCTACTGACAGCTCCTCAGTGTCCCTCCTCCCTGCTTCTGCTAAATCTCTACTGACAGCTCCTCAGTGTCCCTCCTCCCTGCTTCTGCTAAATCTCTACTGACAGCTCCTCAGTGTCCCTCCTCCCTGCTTCTGCTAAATTTCTACTGACAGCTCCTCAGTGTCCCTCCTCCCTGCTTTTGCTAAATCTCTACTGACAGCTCCTCAGTGTCCCTCCTCATTGCTGCTGCTAAATCTTCACTCACCTAGCCTGATTGATCCTCAGTGCTCCTTTTCCTTGCTGCTGAATCTTTGCCCGCTATGCATGTTTGACAGCTGTCCAGTGTCCCTCCTCCCTGCTTCTGCTAAATCTCTATTGACAGCTCCTCAGTGTCCTGTTGTGGATTCTGTTTGTGGGCTCCCTCTGGTGGTTACTGCTGGTACTGGGTGACTTTGGTGGGTTGCGGCCTTTGGTTTCCACCTGTCCATCAGAGGCTGGGTGTTTCCTATTTTACCTGGCCTTTCTGTCATTCCCTTGCCGGCTATCAATGTATTCAGATGTGCTCTGTTTGGTTCCTGCCTACCTGCTCCCAGATCTTTCAGGATAAGCTAAGTGCTGATTTTCAGTTGTTTGGTTTTTTGTCCAGCTTGCTTATTATGTCTCTATGCTAGCTGGTAGCTCTAGTGGACTGAGGTTCTCCCCATGTGCCATGAGTTGGCACATGGGTTCTTGTAATCTCAGGATGGTTTTTTTGATTAGGGTTTTTTGCTGACCGCTCAGTCCCCTTTTGTATCTTTCTGCTTTCTAGTTTACAGCGGGCCTCAATTTGCTAAAGCTATATATATCATCTCTATGTGTGTGCCTTCCTCTCATTTCACCGTCAATACATGTGAGGGGGCAACTATATCTTTTGGGGTTCATTCCTCTGGAGGCAAGTGAGGTCTTATTTTCTCTGCAGTACTAGTTAGCTCTTAGGCTGGTGCGTGGCGTCTAGAACCAACGTAGGCACGCTCCCTGGCTATCTCTAGTTGCGTTTGTCAGGCGTAGGGCAGCGGTCAGCCCAGGTTCCATCACCCTAGAGCTCGTCCGTTATTTATTTGTACCTTGCTTGTCCTGTGCTATCCCTAGCCATTGGGGATTCATGACAGTCCCTCCTTCCTGCTGCTGCTAAATCTTCACTCACCTAGCCTAACTAATGGCTTTTCAGTGTTTTTCCTCCTTGCTGCTGAATCATCACCCACCTAGCATGTTTGACAGCTGCCCAGTGCCTGTCCTCACTGCTTCTGCTAAATCTCTGCCCATGTAATCTGACTAACAACTCCTCAGTGTCCCTCCTTCCTGCTGCTGATATCTCGCACTGCTCAGTACAAGCTGCAGCTGTCACTCAGGTTGGGTGGGTGGAGACCAAATATATTTGGACTCATGAGCTCTATCAAAAAAGGCACATGTATAAGGGTTATACAGCCATTATGATATTCATTCTTTAATTAAGTACACCAGCCTCATCAGGTCTAAAAATATTTATTTAATAATTTAGGCAGGTTGCATTTTGAAGCTTGGCTGCAGAACCCATTTAAAGGGAGATTTTCTATAGAATGCTACAAAATAACTGATACATAGGGTCCATTTTTCCCACCGATCAAGGCAATATTTCAATTTTGTATGGAAAGCGGCAAATGGCTTCCCCTTGGACCTCAAGAGATGCAAATTGAAGTTTCTGGTCCCATAATGATTGATATTTTTATACGGTGCCCTTAAATGGAAAAGCTAGTTTCAAGCACAAATCTGCAAAATCTGTATTAGCCCCCTCAACCTCAATTTACTATGTGCCATTAATAAAATGTATTACATTTTTACAATTATTCAAATTTATTATTTTTCCTTATTTGTTGTATTTATTATTTATATATTATATATTTTATTTTAAATATATATTTGATATTATATATTATTATTATTCATTTATTACAAAAAATAACATTATTAAAATTAATAAAAAAATTCTGTTTTATTTAGCAGGGAAACTTTTGTGCAACTGCTACCCTTGCACTGTTTATAGTTACAACCCTGCTACAGTGCTGGGGCTAATAGTATATCAGTATCTCATAAACCTCTTTATTACCTAAGGTGCAAATGAGGGCCAAAAAATTATCCATCACCTGCTAACTGAAAAAGGCTGTTTCACTCCTTTTTTCCTAAAAGATCTACTTTTTTTGTTGCAGAACATTTTCCATGGGAGCATGTCTCTGGACCAGTTGTATTTTGCCCGACCGATACCAGGGTTTGCAAACTATAGAACTCCAATACATGGTCTTTATATGTGTGGCAGTGGAGTGCATCCAGGTACTATGCTGTTTATTCACATCCTTGCACCATTAGAGGGCAGAGAGATGGGGTTTACATGGTTACATCCGCCTTAACAGTGCCAAGTTTATTAAACTCATGTCTAATATATAAAACTGCAGCCTGCAGTTCCCACCATAGTATTTTATAATTTTTTCATAGGACATATCATTAGGTACTTGTATGTATGAGCCCAATTTCCTTTAATCGGCTTTACTGCTAGAAGTGTTGAGTGCAATTAATATGTAGTCACTTCTAAATTATATTACTGGAAGTTTTTAATCATTCCAGGGCTAAAATGAACCAATTATTTGGACTTGTGTGGATACCCATGGCGGTATCCCACCAATCACTGTTTATAACATGATCTACTGATTTCATAAAACACTATTGTGAGTAACCTCAATCAGCTGCATATTTATGGCAAGTTTGATAACTGATTTCAATAGGACAATAGCCCATTATTTGGAATGGTATGAGTCCAGGTGGCAGTCTATCATCATTCAATATTCACTGTTTTTCATAATATATTCCACTAATGTTTTGTAAAACATTAAAGTGAGTAGCTCCCATTAATTGCACCTCTTTTGACTGATTTCAATAGTGCACTTGCCTATTATTTGAATCAGCAGTCCCCTATCAATGTTGTAGAACATGGCTTATTAATAGTTCATAAAACAGTTTAGTGTGTAACTCCTATTTAATTGCGCATTTGTGGCAAGTTTTATAACTGATTTCAATTTGACAAAGTCCATTATTTGGACTGAAGTGAGCACCCATGGCAATCTCTCACCAATCAATGTTTCAGTGTCCGTAATAGTAGTTCATTATGCACCACTCTACAGGCCAATCAATGTTTCATGACATACTTTACTGATGTTCTTAAAACACTACAGTGATTAGTTTCAATTAATTACATGTCTTCAACTGATTTTAATAGGGTAATAAATTATTTGGACTTATGTGAGTTCCCATGGCAGTCCCCTTCAAATAAATGCTTTATAACATGGCTTGTTAATAGTTCATAATATAGTTTAGCAGGAACCCTCATTAATTGCACTTTTGTTTAAAATTTTATGATTGATTTTGATACGGTAATTCTGCAAAGAAAAAAAAATATCGCTAATGAATAAATCGGTTGTAGACATCTCTGACAACCATTTCTTTAAAGGAGGAGCCTAATGTAAACAACCTCTAATGAAATTGACACAAGCAGTCCTGTTACTTAGATCCCTTGTAACCACCTGTAACTATGCAGCATCACTGCATAAAGTATTACATTTCTCTGCAGCGCCACCACAGGTCAAATGAAGCATTACACAATTCTTATAGAAATCATTGGGCTGTCTGTGTGCTGCTTGGACATGCTGTACCCTCCAAGAGAGAGTAATGGTCTTTGGATAAACTCTTGCCTCTAATAGATGGGTCCTGAATTAGTGACTCCCTTACATTTACTTGAAACTACCTAATAAGGTGTTTAAAATATCTCCTCTAAAATTGCGCCCAGTTGCAGTGAAGCCACCTCTCAAAGGTGGGCATTTAGCTGTGACTGTCTTTTTGCCTCAGCATTGCAATTCATGACTTCTTATTGCTATTCCCTTTTTGAAAAAAAACTTTATATGTAGGAAAAAAGAGGAAATCTCAGAAACCTTTTAATGTTGAAGTTTAAAGGATATGTACACCTCCGGATGCAATTTTATTTTTACCTAAATGCATGTCAAAATTACTTTTTACTCCTTATTTCATTAAAAATGTTGCACTGGTTGCCTTCTACAACCTCTATGTTGTACGGCAGAGGTGTCAAACCGCATTCCTCGAGGGCCGCCAACAGGTCATGTTTTCAGGATTTCCTTGTATTGCACAGGTGATAATTTAATCACCTGCACAGAATGATTCCAGCACCTTGTGGAATGCTAAGGAAATCCTGAAAACATGACCTGTTGGCGGCCCTTGAGGAATGCAGTTTGACACCTCTACGTTGTACGGTCTGTTGCTGGCTATAGAATGAGCTCACTGAGAATCTGTCAGTGAACTCTTTCTGATGGGACAGTTTATAAGTCTTATCGTCCGACTTCTGAGATCCTCTCAGCTGATTTATGACCACATGAATGTTCAGTTGAACTTTGTCCCTATTCTTTAAAAGGGATTTGAAGAGAATAACTAGATTAAAGTGAGTTAATGCCGGGATCCCATGATAATAGCATCAGCACAGCTTTTACAGCTTTGCATCACTATGATGTGAGTGTGGAATAAAGTAAATAATTTCATTATATACAGTTGCCCCATGGAGCCTTAAAAGATATGTTCACCTTTTGGGACAATTTTTTCGGTAAATTTGACCATTTGGCTTTTACAAGCTCTTTTTTTTCCTTGCATATTTTTGGCTGCAGAATTAGTTAATTGAGGTCAGCTCAGCCTTGATGTGGTCTGTGGTCATAAATCTGCACAGAGGAGACAGATCAGAGTTACAAACTTATTGTCAGAATGAGCTCAGTCACAAAAAGCCTGGAAAGCCAAACAATGCCAAATTTTCAATAAAACTCAACTGCAAAAAAATATTCTTAAAAAATATATTCTTTGATGAAATTAATGAAATTAGTATTAGCTGTTGTCACCACTAGGGGGAGCTTACTGCAGACTTAGTCATTATTAATCTCAATGTATTAACAGTTTGCAGTGAGCGCCCCCTAGTGGTAGCTGAAAGCAGACAGAATGTTATCAAGTCATATTTCTGCAGGTGATATGGAACTTTGAAAGAGAAATTATCAAAATACATGAAGAAATAAATTCAGCAATAAGCCAAATAGTGGATGTTTACTTTCAGGGAAGACGTTATATAATGTATTTTCTGCAGCTTACAGTGAGGAAACCTAAAGGATTATGTGCATTGCTGTTACTGATTTCTCAGTCTCTTTGTTTCTCTGTGAACCTTATGTTAGAGCAGAACCCTCGTAACACCTGACGCGGAGATGCTAAACATTGACAAGCTCCATTCTCGGCCGTATAACTTTTATGTGTCATTTTTTAGGTGCTTGTGCATTTCTCAGATGACCACCCTCATGAAGCTCAGACGAGAGCGGATTTAACAATATGATATTACTTTATGATGTGTCACTTTAAATCATTCTCACATCGAGACCTGACTGCAAAATATTATCTAAAATGGAAGTGATGACAGACATGACACTATTTGTTTTTATGGTCGCTACCATAACATTTTATTACCGTTGTACCAGCCAGAAAAATGTTTACTCTGAAATGTTTTCATATGTATTGATTTACATCTGAAAAGTTACGTCTGAACAGCTACTTCTGTTGTGTCTATTGCTTATATGTCAGCGATCAGGGGCGGACATATCGCCTGTTCTGTCGTCTGACAACACAGGGTGAGGAGCCCTCCTGGCAGGATGACTGTTCAGAGCGCATCATTTTATATATTGAATTCATTATCTGCTTTCACAAAACTTAAAATCAGGATTTTAAGTATGGAAATAATGGTGAGCCACAGGCTGCGAATGAGAGTGTTTTCTCTGCCTAAGTATCTAAATGGTATTTTTCCACTCTACAGGCATAATGTACCGATATACTGTACAAATGTATCTCTATAAACTAGTACATTATGGGTAAAAGGGCAGAAACAATAACAGTGAGCCAAAAGTTGCTTTACTGTATAAGAGAGAATTTTCTCTGCCCAAGATCTACTGTAAATGGTATTCTTCTTCCTTACAGGCATAATGTTCTGATATACAGATGTATCTCTATAAACTGGTAAATTATGGGTAAAAAGGCAGAAACAATAAAAGTAAGCCACAGGCTGCACTGCTGTGTATAAGAGAATTTTCTGTGTCTAAAGATCTAAATAGTATTCTTCTTCTCCACATGCATAATGTAATGATATACAGATGTATTTCTAGAAACTAGTACATGATGGGTACAGTTGCAGAAACAATAACAGTGAGCCAAAAGCTGCTCTGCTGTATGCAAGAGAATTTTCTCTGCCTAAGGATCTAAGTTGCATTCTTACTCTCTACAGGCATAATGTTCTGATATACAGATGTATTGCTATATACTGGTACATTACAGGAAAAAAAAGACAAAAAACAATAAAAGTGAGACACAGGCTGCATAGCTGTATATGAGAGAATTTTCTTTGCCGTAGGCCGGGGTCACACTAGTGTAGAATACAGATGAGTGCTATGTGAGAAAACATTGCATAGCCCTCAAACTACTGTTCATCTATGGGGCAGCTCACATCACAGTTTTTTTTCTTGGGCATATTCAGCGTGCTGCGATTGTACGCGTATATCGCCCGAGTCTCGCCAATGCAAGTCTATGGGTGCGAGAAAAAAATTGGACACTACACGAACCATCAGTGTGACTTGCGAGAAATACGCAACAATTTTCCTCATTTCAGCCCATTAAGCCAGCAGGGAGACTCGGACCGATTTTCCATACGGTAAGTGTGACCCCGGCCTAACGATTTTAATGGAATTCTTCCTCTATACAAGCATAATGTATTGATCTATAGATGAATGTCTATGAACTAGTACATTATGAGTAAAAAGCAGAAACAATAACAGTGAGCCACAGGGCTGCACTGCTGTATATGAGAGAATTTTCTCTGCCTAAGTATCTAAATGGCATTCTTGCTTTATACCGCCATAAAGTAATTATATACAGATGTATCTCTACAGACTAGTACATTATGGCTTAAAAAAAACTAAAAAGTAAGTTATACATTTTTTACTTTTCCCACAAAGTTAAAAAAAATAATGGCAAAAATAATTAAAATATTGGAAAATACTTTTTTTTTTAAAATAAATCAGTGTCACAAATCCTGTGAATCCTGCAGGGGGTTGGACACGATGACCCTGGAGGTCCCTTCCAACTCTAACATTCTATGATAAATCAGTAAATACCACGGACATATTTGGCATCCATGTAATCGCAACAGCTTGTACAATAAAGCGCGCACATCAATTGTGGTAATTGGTAAATGGCGTAAAAAAGGTGAAATAGTTTTTTTATATTTAACTCCTAACAAAAGCTTGGCTAACATATTGGTATGTCGAAATGGTGCCTATGAGGCTATGTGCACACTTTGCGGATTCCACTGCGGATTTTTCCGCAGCGGAATTCCAAAATCTGCAGTGAAAACCCGTCGCGGTTTTTACTGCGGATTTATCGCGGTTTTTACTGCGGATTCTTATGCGGTTTTTCATCTGCATTTTCCTATTGGAGCAGGTGAAAATCCGCAGAAAAGAAGTGACATGCTGCGGAATGTAATCCGCTGCGTTTCCGCACAGCTTTTTCCGCAGCATGTGCACAGCGTTTTTTGTTTCCCATAGGTTTACATTGTACTGTAAACTCATGGGAAACTGCTGTGGATCTGCAGCGGTCAAATCGGCAGCGGATCCGCAGCAAAATCCGCAAAGTGTGCACATAGCCTAACACTGCACCATGACTCTCAAAAAAGAAGCTTTGGATCCTACTGATACACCCAATGCCTATAATGTTTTTTTGAGTTGAGGCACTATTATTGTGGGGCATAAAGAGGTCATGATTACTATGGGGGGGAAGCACAAAAAAGCATTATTACTACGTGCGGGCGCAGAATTTTGTGGTATTATTACTGTGCAAAGGTGATATTTCTATGGGCTGACGGTATTTCCTTTAGAGAAAAATTGTTACTTTCTGCCCCCCCAAAGTAATAATCTCGCCTTTGTGCCACCCAAAGTAATAATGCCCAACAGTTATAGTGCCTCTAACAATACAATAACTTTCCCTTTTTATATCAACAATAATAGTAAAACCCAATCTTTATCTAGCCCCATTAGGCCGGTTTCACACGTCAGTGGCTCCGGTACGTGAGGTGACAGTTTCCTCCCGTACCGGAGACACTGACACACGTAGACCCATAAAAATCAATGCATCTGTTCAGATGTCATTGATTTTGTGCGGACCGTGTGCGGACCGTGTCTCCGTGTGCCAAACACGGAGACATGTCAGTGTTCGTGGGAGCGCACGTTTTACACGGACCCAATAGAGTCAATGGGTCCGTGTAAAACACGGACCTCACACGGACATTCTCCGTCTGGGGTCCGTGTGGCGTGCCGGAGACAGCGCTACAGTAAGCGCTGTCCCCCCCACATGGTGCTGAAGCCGCCATTCATATGTTCCCTGTAGCAGCGTTTGCTACAGAGAAAATATGAATGATAGTGTTTAAAATAAAGATCCATGTGTCCGCCGCCCTCCCACCCCCTGTGCGCCCCCCCGCTGGTCGGAAAATACTCACCCGGATCCCCCGTCGGCAGTCGCTCCTTCCTGGTCTGGCCGCGGCTTCTCTACTGTATGCGGCCGATTACACTCATGAATATGTGGCTCCACCTCCAATAGGGGCGGAGCCGCCTATTCATGAGTGTAAATGATCGGCCCCACGTGACCGCATACAGTAAGCCGCGGCCAGACCAGGAAGGAGCGACTGCCGACGGGGGATCCGGGTAAGTATTTTCTGACCAGCGGGGGGGGCGCACAGGGGGTGGGGGGGCGGCGGACACATGGATCTTTATTTTAAACACTATTCTTCATATTTTCTCTGCAGCAAACGTTGCTACAGGGAACATATGAATCGCAGCTTCAGCACCATGCAGAGTGGGTACCACACGCTCCGTGTGGTACCCACTCGCCATACGGGCGGCACACGTGTGCCGCAGGTATGGCCTCCGTGAGTTCCCAGGCACACGGACACGGATAACTCCGGTACCGATTTATTCCGGTACCGGAATTATCTGGACGTGTGGGTCAGCCCTTACCTTTTTTTTTGTTTTTTTGGCTTTATTAAAAATGTTGCACATTTTGGCTTTTACAAGCTCTTTGCTTCCGTGCACATTTAACTTTGTTGAGAGTAGCAAAAGACATGTAAAACCATCAAAAACTTTCCCATTGGATCGTCAGAGCCAATTCTCAGATAACTCATTCTGAAGCCAGCAATAAACCATGCAACACAGCGGCTATAGAAGGCAAATGGTGCAAAAGTCTTAATGAAACCCAATTACAAAGATTATTTTTATTCAAAAATATATGCATTTAAGAACAAAAAAAAAATTGGCCCCAAAGGTGAACAACCTCTTTAAATCCTGTGCAGTGGGCTCGGTGCAGTCATTATGCCCGAAGAACAATGGCTTGTACTCGGCCTCAATGCTTTGAAGGCCTAAAAGCTGTTTGAGAACTACTTGATTTGAGAGCAGGTCACGGATCCCAGTCCTATAAGGTGACAGTGCCAACCACTCCCTTAAAGGGATCTTGCCACCAACCATACTCATACCGTTCTCCCAACATTCTGTGTTTTATGGTCAGATCTTATTAAATACATTTTTGGCATTATATGGCTTTACAGTATATTACAAATTTGGTAGAAATGTAGCGACATTCGCTCCCTTTTAATTTCCAATAAATGGAAACAGATAGCGGCGGCGTATGGTGGGAAATGAGGAGTAAATGATGACGATCTCCCATCACGGTGATTGCTAGCTGACACTGATACATGATTCGCTCTGTTTCAGGTGGCGGTGTTATGGGGGCATCCGGAAGAAATGCAGCTTTAGCGGCTTTACAAGACCTCAAAGTTCGGGCTTAATATTCCGGAAATCTCCTTTCTTGTCCTATTCTCCTTTGTTACATTGAAAAATAAAGTGAATTCTCGTATTTGTCACATTGTGACGTTTTACTTATTTGCAAAACAAACATTAACACAGATAAACAGATTTTGCATCGGGTTCTGGAACTTTAAGTTGCCCTCCGTATCCTATGGAGAATGTCACACAGACTTTGTCATTAAAAAAAACAACTTTTTTTTTTCCAAACTGTTACACTCAGATCATACTCTGAATTGAATTCCATGTATAATGGGAGACGCCAGAAAGAGAGAAGTCTGCGTTGTGTCGTTCCTCCTGGAAATCTAAAAACATCTCAGAAAAAGAAAGGGGCTTACCAACATGAGGTCAGATTACCAATGCACTAGCAGGATGCAGTAGACCCCCATGATAGAGGCGGGGGCACCACAGGTGCACAATACAGATAGAGCAACCACTCACTTAATCTTAGGCTAGGGGTGGTCGCCTAGTATTAAAAATGCACACAGACAAGGCTTACATGGGGCACCGTGTCTGGCTTACAGTCTATTGATGACGTGTGCCCATACTATTAGATCAGGCGGGCTGCCCAGCACTATACAAGTGCACCCCATAGGGGCAGCCACCCCATTTAAACCAACCAACACTAAAAGGTATGGCTGCATTCTGCATAAAAATGGAAAAAAGTGCAGTAAAAAGATGAAAAGTATTGTATAAAATACATGAGGTATCGGTTGATATTTTGAGTCATGGTTGCATATTTTGGCCAAATATAAAAATGAAAGCAAGAGAAGACAGCAGCACCCTAGATATAGAGCGAGCTCACATCCAGCCTATATTACTGGGAGGGACACTCCCGCAAGAGAAAAATGTAAGACTTGGATCAGGCTGCAAACTGGAGATTAGAAAATCTGAAAACGAATGAAGATTGCAGAATATAACTGTGTGCAGTCGACATTGTGTTGGTCCTGTTACTTTACTCACTGGAGAAGGGAATCCTCGGTTTGGGACTGGTTAGACAGGAGAGCAGAATTGAGAAAATCCTCCTGTTCTTCACCATTAACCCTCATATGCAAGTGACTTCCCAATCAGTCATACTGTATAGTCCCCGGTATTCTACATAGAAACAAAAACTGACCAAGCAAGTGTGAACAGGCGCAAACTGCTGTGACTGCAAAATATACATACAAAATACGATGCAGTAGCCACTGTGTTATACATGCCAAGATTCAATCTGTAACATTTAAAGGGGTTGTCCAGTGGAAAAAATGTTATCACTTCTTCAAAGGATAGCATTGGGGGATGGAGCCTATTCTATAAGGGTAAGCAAGTAAAGAGAGTAGCTCTCATTCTGCAGGCATTAAAGGCAATTTATACCACCTTACAGAATTTTTTTATTATTGTTAATTTTCTTCCTGAATGCAAAGTTTTGTCAAATTTCTAAACGATTTTCTTTACAAATGATCTGAAATGTTCCTGCTGCAGAGTTTTGGTAAGTCCTTTATCTAGCTGAGTGCTTGGCAAAACTGATACAAGTCCATCAGCACTCCTGCTCCTGGCGCTCTCTCCGATCCCTCTCCCTTCTCTCAGTGTTAGAGATGGCAGCAGTGAGTGTTTGTATGCAGATCTCAAGATAAGAAAGGGGAGACAGTATCAGGAATGGCAGAGAAAAGAAGCTTCATCTAGGAGGAAATAAGTGCAGGATAGAAGCTGTGCTGATGCATGAAAGCAAGTGAAGACAGTAGCGCCCTGGATACAGACAGAGCTGGCATCCAGCCCATATTACTGGGAGGGACACTCCCATAAGAGAAAATTGGATTAGGCTGCAAACTGGACACTTGAAAGTCTAAAAATGAATGAAGATTGCAGAATAAAACCTAGTGCAATTTTATTAACTAAAAGTAATCACTAATACAAATACTTCCAGTTCCCATAGATTAAAGCTGACCGGCAGGATTTCAAGCAGAGAAAAACCCCTATGATTTGGGGACATTTTTAAGTTAAATGGTGATATCTTGTACCTTTATAAGTCTTAGTAAAATTAAAAAAAATTTAAAGTATAGAAATATGTTTTCTTTGTAGAATTATTAAAGAGAAAGCAGTTATTATCTAGCAAATTGTGTACACAAGGCCACCACCAAGTAGTGCGAGGCTACATCCTTCTTTTAGTCCTTCTTTTTAGGACGCGGCTATGATCATAGACTTTGTTCAACTTGGTCAGTCTTTTTGATTATATCAAAAGTTAAGTTAGTTCTGTCACCACTATGCTTAACACTGCAGCTCTGCTTCTTCAGATTGGCCACCGTACACTGTAGAGGCACAAGTCCATTTTTACACCTTAGCAACCTCCCCAAAAAAGTCAAAGAAGGGGAAATTTCCATTATGGGAAAGAGTAGAATGATTAGAAACTGCAAAACCGAATCTCCAGTGAGACGATTATCAGGTAATTTTGTGTCTTAATAAAATGTTGTTCTGCGCTTCCTTTACCAAATCATTGCAATTCCGATAAAACAAACATTTTACAATGGATTTTTCACTGTATATTAATATTTGTAGGTGGTCTTTAGCCTTCGCAATCTGCACTACTTTCATAGTTAAACAGCTCGTGTACCTGATGAGGCTGGTTTGCTTACTTTGAAACTTCGTGTCAGAATAGCTGTATAATCCTGATATTAATATGAACATGTTCCGAGTTAAGTTTTAGCTCAGAGATCATATCAGGGAGGGAAACTTTTAAAAGGATCATACATGATTATACGCATTTGTAAAGTACACCAGCCTCATCAGGTCTAGGAAATCTATGTAATGTATGCAGTTTATACTGTGAAATCTAGATGGGATTAAAAAAAGAACAAAGACTCTTTTAATCGCCCATTTTTTTTAGCTGTCCCTGGTCCTCTGATCGGATCTTCTTTTTGGACCACTGGCCATTTCTAGCCGGGTCTTTGGTTTACTAGGCGACATGATGTACCGTGGAGCAATAGCGTGGGGTCTAGTGAACGGAAGACAGAAGAGCCGATCAGAGGACAGGCGGGACAGGTTACATGGAAGGACGAGCAGATGTGAGGATACAATTTTTTAACCCCTTCCTGGCCCCCTGTAATCCAGCATAATGTTGGCGATTTTCCTAAGATAGCCCACCACGGTGAATCACCAAAAATTAAGATTTTTTTTCTTCCCCTAATTCAAGGCAAATTTGATGCACCCCGAAGTGATTCGCTCATTTCTAGTGACAGATCCTTTTCAATGTGGTTTATGTAGCAATTCCAGGATTTCTTCCACTTCCGCCGCTGCCTCATTAGTGGTCTCGGATTCTAATCACTTCTTCCTAATTGTCTTCCATTTAAGCCCAGTTCTAGGTGCACAGGACACTTATTTTTAAGCACTGACTTTCTGGAAGGCGATGATTAAAGCCGGAGTGATGACATATTCAGAAGATGGAAAGTTTTCATGAAAAGTCTCAATGGCAAAAAGCAAATGTATGAGGCGTGAGGCTGGGGACGGAGCCAGGGGTGGATTAAGGGTAGCCAGGGCCCCGGGCTGTTCAGACACTGTGGGCCCCCCCCGGTCATGTGACGGGGGTCATGTGACGGGGGTCATGTGACGGGGGTCATGTGACGGGGGTCATGTGATACCCGAACCAGATTATTCCGGAAAAATGGCCCTACTCTACTGTAACCTATTAAATATTTGTTGAAATCTGCAATACAATTTAGGTATATTTTGACCAATAATATCACATACAAGGAACAAATACCACCGCACCATGTCAAGACCACATATTACCACCACTTGGTAACCAAATAGCACATTCAAGGGACAAATACCACACCATTTCCAGACCACATATTACCACCACATAGTGACTGAATACTACAATACTGATTAGTAATTAAAAAAAAAAACAAACACAATACTATCACAAGTGCCAGTATTCACAGGAGATCTGTACTTAGTATGCAGTGTCTGTGTACAGGTAATACAGTGATCACTGGTGACATTGTACACAGGACCTCTGTATATAGTATACAGTGTGTAGTGTCAGTGTATAGGTAACACTGACTTACCAGTGACGTCTCTGGGTGAAGTCCTCCATCTTTCATCCAGCACAGACCGCCATCATTTCTTCCAGCCAGGACTCATTTCTGCAGGAAATAACATAGTTATCTAGAGCTCTGCTCGCAGAACACATTACTTAATTTTTCACAACTTCTACATTACACCACATGGAGAAAAAAAGGCGATATAGTGTCACTCTGCACAGTAACAGGACCGCCCCCCCTCCCATTTAAAACAGTATACTCAATAAATAAAATAAATACATCACTGCTGTAATAATATCCCTTAATTAGCCCCTATGGTAATAATATTCCCCAACCTGGCCCTGTGTGTCTCATTCCTGGCTCCAGCCATATGTTCTCCCATCCTGCCCTCATGAGTATCCATTCTACACCATATGATCTCCCCATCCTGCCCCATCTGTCTCCATCGTATCCATCCTGCCCCATGATCCAATCCTGCCCCATGTCTTTCATTCTGCCCCGTGTCTCCAATCATGCCCCGTGTCTACATTCTGCCCATGCCTCCAGTCCTGCCCCCAGTGTGTCCAGCAATCTGCCCCAGTGTGTCCAGCATATTACCCCCAGTGTGTCCAGCAATCTGCCCAAGTGTGTCCAATTGTCCAGCATTGCCCACAGTGTGTCCAGCATTGCCCCAGTGTCTCCACACATTGCCCCAGTGTCTCCAGCATTGCCCCCAGACAGTGTGTTCAACAATATGCCCCAGTATGTCCAGCATATTGCCCCAGAGTATCCAGCATTGCCCCCAGTGTGTCCAGCAATCTGCCCCAGTGTCTCCAGCATTGCCCCAGTGTCTCCAGCAATGTGCCCCCAGTGTCTCCAGCAATGTGCCCCCAGTGTCTCCAGCAATGTGCCCCCAGTGTCTCCAGCAATCTGCCCCCAGTGTCTCCAGCAATCTGCCCCCAGTGTCTCCAGCAATCTGCCCCCAGTGTCTCCAGCAATCTGCCCAGTGTCTCCAGCATTGCCCCCAGTGCGTCCAGCAATCTGCCCCAGTGTCTCCAGCATTGCCCCAGTGTCTCCTGCAATCTGCCCCAGTGTCTCCAGCAATCTGCCCCAGTGTCTCCAGCAATCTGCCCCAGTGTCTCCAGCATTGCCCCCAGTGTCCAGCAATCTGCCCCAGTGTCTCCAGCAATCTGCCCCAGTGTCTCCAGGATTGCCCCAGTGTCCAGCAATCTGCCCCAGTGTCTCCAGCATTGCCCCAGTGTCTCCAGCAATGTGCCCCAGTGTCTCCAGCAATCTGCCCCAGTGTCTCCAGCATTGCCCCCAGTGTCCAGCAATCTGCCCCAGTGTCTCCAGCATTGCCCCAGTGTCTCCAGCATTGCCCCCAGTGTCCAGCAATCTGCCCCAGTGTCTCCAGCATTGCCCCCAGTGTCTCCAGCATTGCTCCAGTGTCTCCAGCATTGCCCCCAGTGTCTCCAGCATTGCCCCCAGTGTCTCCAGCATTGCCCCCAGTGTCTCCAGCATTGCCCCCAGTGTCTCCAGCATTGCCCCCAGTGTCTCCAGCAATCTGCCCCAGTGTCTCCAGCATTACCCCCAGTGTCCAGCAATCTGCCCCAGTGTCTCCAGCATTACCCCCAGTGTCCAGCAATCTGCCCCAGTGTCTCCAGCATTGCCCCCAGTGTCCAGCAATCTGCCCCAGTGTCTCCAGCATTGCCCCAGTGCCTCCAGCATTGCCCCCAGTGCCTCCAGCATTGCCGTTCGCAAAAAAAAAAAAAAAAAGTTCTCCTCACCTGACCTGTGCGCTCCAGCGGCGAGCAGCTCCCTCCAGCAGCGCACACTCGCCGGCGACTGACAATGACGTCTCCAGCATTACCCCCAGTGTCCAGCAATCTGCCCCAGTGTCTCCAGCATTACCCCCAGTGTCCAGCAATCTGCCCCAGTGTCTCCAGCATTGCCCCCAGTGTCCAGCAATCTGCCCCAGTGTCTCCAGCATTGCCCCCAGTGCCTCCAGCATTGCCGTTCGCAAAAAAAAAAAAAAAAAGTTCTCCTCACCTGACCTGTGCGCTCCAGCGGCGAGCAGCTCCCTCCAGCAGCGCACACTCGCCGGCGACTGACAATGACGTCAGGGGGCCCGATGCCGGCCCCCTCTCTCTGCCCACCGGGTCTGGGGGCACATAAATGCCGGCGGCGGCGGGCATTCACAGTACTCGGGCGGTCAATCTGTGCGGTAGCCCAGGGCCCCCCCACACCACTGGAACCTGGGCTACCGCCCATATTGACCCTCTTATAATCTGCCCCTGGACGGAGCATTGTGGCTGCCATCGGTGGCTGGAGTTTACCGCACATTTGTTATTGGAGACATGTAAGAATGCTTGTGCCAGCAGTGCATGATCGAAAATAGCTCCACACAGCGGCCCATGGAGGTGAGCACCAGCGCCTCGTGCCTCCAACCTATAGATCCAATATATGCACTGCTTGGAAGGTGACTGAAAATTTCACAGTGTTTCCCTGCATTCGTGTAATCTATAACACCATTATGAACTGGTTTTCTCGATTCATCTGTTTTGGATTGTTTTTTTTTCAAATGACGATCTCTGTGTTAAAAGAAAAGAAATGCAATTTTCACACTAGCCACTAGACCGAAATCTAGAGTCATAATTACTAGAGTAATGAGCATCGTCTGATTGGGGTAAATTTTGTTCTAAAGGGAGGGGGGAGAAGGTGAGCTGTGACAACATCTACTATGAATGATGGATCCTGTGTTATCTACTGTATATAGAGGTGTTATCAGTCATTGTACAGGAGGAGGAGGTGAGCTGTGACATCATCTACTATGAATGATGGATCCTGTGTTATCTACTGTATATAGAGGTGTTATCAGTCATTGTACAGGAGGAGGAGGTGAGCTGTGACATCATCTACTATGAATGGTGGATCCTGTGTTATCTACTGTATATAGAGGTGTTATCAGTCATTGTACAGGAGGAGGAGGTGAGCTGTGACATCACCTATTATGAATGATGGATCCTGTGTTATCTACTGTATATAGAGGTGTTATCAGTCATTATACAGGAGGAGGTGAGCTGTGACATCACATTGCGAATGGTGGATCCTGTGTTATCTACTGTATATAGAGGTGTTATCAGTCATTGTACAGGAGGAGGAGGTGAGCTGTGACATCACCTATTGTGAATGGTGGATCCTGTGTTATCTACTGTATATAGAGGTGTTATCAGTCATTGTACAGGAGGAGGAGGTGAGCTGTGACATCATCTATTATGAATGATGGATCCTGTGTTATCTACTGTATATAGAGGTGTTATCAGTCATTGTACAGGAGGAGGTGAGCTGTGACATCACCTATTGTGAATGGTGGATCCTGTGTCATCTACTGTATATAGAAGTGTTATCAGTCATTGTACAGGAGGAGGTGAGCTGTGACATCTCCTATTGTGAATGGTGGATCCTGTGTTATCTACTGTATATAGAGGTGTTATCAGTCATTGTACAGGAGGAGGAGGTGGGCTGTGATATCACCTATTGTGAATGGTGGACCCTATGTTATCTACTGTATATAGAGGTGTTATCAGTCATTGTACAGGAGGAGGAGGAGGTGAGCTGTGATATCACCTATTGTGAATGGTGGATCCTGTGTTATCTACTGTATATAGAGGTGTTATCAGTCATTGTACAGGAGGAGGTGAGCTGTGACATCACCTATTGTGAATGGTGGATCCTGTGTTATCTGCTGTATATAGAGGTGTTATCAGTCATTGTACAGGAGGAGGAGGTGAGCTGTGACATCACCTATTGTGAATGGTGGATCCTGTGTTATCTACTGTATATAGAGGTGTTATCAGTCATTGTACAGGAGGAGGAGGGGAGCTGTGACATCACCTATTGTGAATGGTGGATCCTGTGTTATCTGCTGTATATAGAGGTGTTATCAGTCATTGTACAGGAGGAGGAGGTGAGCTGTGACACCACCTATTGTGAATGGTGGATCCTGTGTTATCTACTGTATATAGAGGTGTTATCAGTCATTATACAAGAGGAGGAGGTGAGCTGTGACACCACCTATTGTGAATGGTGGATCCTGTGTTATCTACTGTATATAGAGGTGTTATCAGTCATTGTACAGGAGGAGGTGAGCTGTGTTATCACCTATTGTGAATGGTGGATCCTGTGTTATCTACTGTATATAGATGTGTTATCAGTCATTGTACAGGAGGAGGTGAGCTGTGATATCACCTATTGTGAATGGTGGACCCTATGTTATCTACTGTATATAGAGGTGTTAATAGTCATTGTACAGGAGGAGGAGGGGAGCTGTGATATCACCTATTGTGAATGGTGGATCCTGTGTTATCTACTGTATATAGAGGTGTTATCAGTCATTGTACAGGAGGAGGAGGTGGGCTGTGATATCACCTATTGTGAATGGTGGACCCTATGTTATCTACTGTATATAGAGGTGTTATCAGTCATTGTACAGGAGGAGGAGGAGGAGGTGAGCTGTGATATCACCTATTGTGAATGGTGGATCCTGTGTTATCTACTGTATATAGAGGTGTTATCAGTCATTGTACAGGAGGAGGAGGAGGTGAGCTGTGAAATTGTAAGTGTGAACGGCGGTAAGTGTGTGACTTGTGATTCAGTGACTTTGGAATCAGGGAGTTTCCAAGGGAGGAATTGCTTCTGTTTTTTTTTTTTTAATTAATACTTTGTATTTATTTTTAATTAACGTTTCTGTGTGGTGCAATCCCCATTAGGAAATGTGCTCCACAATTGTTAATGCCATCCAGTGTACATCTTGCCACATGTATGCAGTCCTTGACCAGCTGGTCGAGGGTGCATACTGCTGTGCGAGATGTGAGCACATTGTGCATTTGGAAACCCAGATACTGGATCTAAATGTGCAGCTGGCAACACTGAGATCCATAGACAATATGGAGAGGAGTCTTCTGCTCACTGAGCAGACGCTCAATGGGATAGATGAGGAGGGGGATGGTAGGATGGAGCTGCAGGACAGTGTGGCAGTTAGCTGGGTGACAGATAGAAGGCGGGGTAGAGGGAAGAGTGCCAGGGAGGCTAGTCCTGATCTGGCACACCCCAATAAGTTTGCTAAGTTGGCAGATGAGGGGGGTGCCAGTACAGGGGTAGCACTGCTGCAGCCAGGCATGTCCTCTGAAAGCCGGAGGAGTGACTGCTCCAGTAAGGAGGGAAATAGGAGAGCAGGGCAGGCCAGACAGGTGCTGGTAGTGGGGGACTCAATTATTAGGGGAACAGATAGGGCAATCTGTCACAAAGACAGGGATCATCGGACGGTGTGCTGCCTACCTGGCGCTCGAGTCCGACACATCGCTGATCGGGTGGACAGATTACTGGGAGGGGCTGGTGAGGACCCAGCGGTCATGGTGCACATTGGCACAAATGACAAAGTTAGAGGTAGGTGGAAGGTCCTTAAAGATGATTTCAGGGAATTAGGCTGCAAGCTGAAAGCAAGGACCTCCAACGTGGTATTTTCCGAAATACTGCCTGTACCACGTGCCACGCCAGAGAGGCAACGGGAGATTAGGGAGGTTAATAAGTGGCTCAAGAATTGGTGTAGGAAGGAGGGGTTTGGGTTCCTGCAGAACTGGGCCGACTTCTCAGTGGGCTACAGGCTCTACGCTAGGGACGGGCTGCACCTCAATGGGGAAGGGGCAGCTGTGCTGGGGGAGAAAATGGTTAGAAGGTTGGAGGAGTGTTTAAACTAGGGATTGGGGGGAGGGTATTCATTTTATAGGAGGGGAAGATAGTGCAGATAGAGACCTGGGCACAAATAAGGAAGTTGGGGGTGGCGGTGGCATGGGGGGTGGGGTTAGTTAGAACAGTTAAGGTACCTTCACACGAAACGACATTATAACGATATTGCTAGCAATCCGTGACGTTGCAGCGTCCTCGCTAGCGATATCGTTTCGTTTGACACGCAGCAGCGATCAGGATCCTGCTGTGATGTCGCTGGTCGCTGAATAAAGTCCAGAACTTTATTTGGTCGTCCGATCGCCGTGTATCGTTGTGTTTGACAGCAAAAGCAACGATACCAGCGATATTTTACACTGGTAACCAGGGTAAACATCGGGTTACTAAGCGCAGGGCCGCGCTTAGTTACCCGATGTTTACCCTGGTTACTAGCGTAAAATGTAAAAAAAACAAACAGCACATACTCACATTGCGTCCCCTGCAGTCTGCTTCCTCCTCTGACTCAGCGCCGCAAAGTGAAAGTGAAAGCAGCACAGCGGTGACGTCACCGCTCTGCTCTCACTGTACGGCGCTCAGTCAGTCAGGAAGTGGACGCAGGGGGACGTGAATGTAAGTATGTGCTGTTTGTTTTTTTTAGATTTTACGCTGGTAACCAGGGTAAACATCGGGTTACTAAGCGCGGCCCTGCGCTTAGTTACCCGATGTTTACCCTGGTTACCAGGGGACCTCGGCATAGTTGATCGCTGGAGAGCGGTCTGTGTGACAGCTCTCCAGCGACCAAACAGCGACGCTGCAGCGATCGACATCGTTGTCGCTATCGCTGCAGCGTCGCTTCGTGTGAAGGTACCTTTAGTAATTTAAGAAAGAATAGAGGTACAGAGAGGAACATCAAGTGCATGTATACTAATGCCAGAAGCCTCGCCAACAAAATGGACGAATTAGAACTAATGTTGTTGGAGCATAATTATGACATGGTGGGGATATCTGAAACATGGCTGGATGAGAGCCATGACTGGGCTGTTAACTTGCAGGGCTATAGCCTGTTCAGAAATGACCGTACAGATAAGCGAGGGGGTGGGGTGTGTCTGTATGTAAAATCGACCTTAAAACCCATCCTGCGTGATAATATAGGTGAATCTAATGAAAATGTAGAGTCCCTGTGGGTGGAGATAAGGGGAGGGGGAAAAAATAATAAATTACTGATAGGGGTTTGTTATAAATCTCCAAAACTAATGGAAGCAATGGAGAATATCCTCGTAAAGCAAATAGATGAAGCTGCGACTCAAGGAGAAGTCATTATTATGGGGGACTTCAACTACCCTGAAATAGATTGGGGAACAGAAACCTGCAGTTCCAGTAAAGGTAATCGGTTTTTGACAACTATGAGAGACAATTACCTTTCACAGCTGGTTCAGGACCCAACAAGGAGGGGGGCACTGCTAGACCTAATATTAACCAACAGGCCAGACCGCATAGCAAATATAAGGGTTGGGGGTCACTTGGGGAATAGTGATCATAAAATAATAAGTTTTCATGTAACCTTTAATAAGATGGGTAGTAGGGGGGTGACAAGGACACTAAACTTCAGGAGGGCAAATTTCCAACGGATGAGAGAGGATCTTGGTGCAATTAACTGGGACGATATCCTGAGACACAAAAATACACAAAGAAAATGGGAGACGTTCATTAGCATCCTGGATAGGACCTGTGCACAGTATATACCGTATGGGAATAAACATACTAGAAATAGGAGGAAACCAATATGGCTAAATAGAGCTGTAAGGGGCGCAATAAGGGACAAAAAGAAAGCGTTTAGAGAATTAAAGGAAGTAGGTAGTGAGGAGGCATTAAATAAATACAGAAAATTAAATAAATTCTGTAAAAAGCAAATCAAGGCAGCAAAGATTGAGACAGAGAGACTCATTGCCAGAGAGAGTAAAAATAATCCCAAAATATTCTTTAACTATATAAATAGTAAGAAACTAAAAAATGACAGTGTTGGCCGCCTTAAAAATAGTCTGGGGGAAATGGTGGATGAGGATGAGGAAAAAGCCAATATGCTAAATGACTTTTTTTCATCAGTATTTACAAAAGAAAATCCCATGGCAGCCAATATGACTAGTGATAAAAATTCCCCATTAAATGTCACCTGCTTAACCCAGCAGGAAGTACAGCGGCGTCTAAAAATCACAAAAATTGACAAATCTCCGGGCCCGGATGGGATACACCCCCGAGTACTGCAGGAACTAAGTACAGTCATTGATAGACCATTATTTTTAATCTTTAAAGACTCCATAATAACAGGGTCTGTACCACAGGACTGGCGTATAGCAAATGTGGTGCCAATATTCAAAAAAGGGGCAAAAACTGAACTCGGTAATTATAGGCCAGTAAGCTTAACCTCTACTGTGGGTAAAATCCTGGAGGGCATTCTAAGGGATGCTATACTGGAGTATCTGAAGAGGAATAACCTTATGACCCAGTATCAGCACGGGTTTACTAGGGACCGATCATGTCAGACTAATTTGATCAGCTTCTATGAAGAGGTAAGTTCCGGACTGGACCAAGGGAACCCAGTGGACATAGTGTATATGGACTTTTCCAAAGCTTTTGATACGGTGCCACACAAAAGGTTGTTACATAAAATGAGAGTAATGGGGATAGGGGAAAATATGTGTAAGTGGGTTGAGAGCTGGCTCAGGGATATGAAACAAAGGGTGGTTATTAATGGAGCACACTCGGACTGGGACACGGTTAGCAGTGGGGTACCACAGGGGTCAGTATTGGGCCCTCTTCTTTTTAACATATTTATTAATGACCTTGTAGGGGGCATTCAGAGTAGAATTTCAATATTTGCAGATGACACTAAACACTGCAGGGTAATCAACACAGGGGAGGACAATTTTATATTTCAGGATGATTTATGTAAACTAGAAGCTTGGGCTGATAAATGGCAAATGAGCTTTAATGGGGATAAATGTAAGGTCATGCACTTGGGTAGAAGTAATAAGATGTATAACTATGTGCTTAATTCTAAAACTCTGGGCAAAACCGTCAATGAAAAAGACCTGGGTGTATGGGTGGATGACAAACTCATATTCAGTGGCCAGTGTCAGGCAGCTGCTACAAAGGCAAATAAAATAATGGGATGTATTAAAAGAGGCATAGATGCTCATGAGGAGAACATAATTTTACCTCTATACAAGTCACTAGTTCGACCACACTTAGAATACTGTGCACAGTTCTGGTCTCCGGTGTATAAGAAAGACATAGCTGAACTGGAGCGGGTGCAGAGAAGAGCGACCAAGGTTATTAGAGGACTGGGGGGTCTGCCATACCAAGATAGGTTATTACACTTGGGGCTATTTAGTTTGGAAAAACGAAGACTAAGGGGTGATCTTATTTTAATGTATAAATATATGAGGGGACAGTACAAAGACCTTTCTGATGATCTTTTTAATCATAGACCTGAGACAGGGACAAGGGGGCATCCTCTACGTCTGGAGGAAAGAAGGTTTAAGCATAATAACAGACGCGGATTCTTTACTGTAAGAGCAGTGAGACTATGGAACTCTCTGCCGTATGATGTTGTAATGAGTGATTCATTAATTAAATTTAAGAGGGGACTGGATACCTTTCTGGAAAAGTATAATGTTACAGGGTATATATATTAGATTCCTTGATAAGGCGTTGATCCAGGGAACTAGTCTGATTGCCGTATGTGGAGTCGGGAAGGAATTTTTTTCCCCATGGTGGAGTTACTCTTTGCCACATGGGTTTTTTTTTGCCTTCCTCTGGATCAACATGTTAGGGCATGTGAGGTTAGGCTATGGGTTGAACTAGATGGACTTAAAGTCTTCCTTCAACCTTAATAACTATGTAGATTACCTAAAGCAGCACCAGAACCACCCTCAGTACCTGACTACACTGTTAGTACTTGACAACATCACCAGAATCACCATCATGTATATTAATGCAGTGTCAGAACCATTATCAGTACATTAATGCAGAACCAAAAACACTGTCAGTACATGAATGTAGTGCCAGAACCAAAATCAGTACAAGTATATAGCACCAAGCTTAGTATAGCGATGAAATGTAATCTCAGGTCAGCCCCTCATGTAATTGTATTGTATGTATCTACAATTCCCAGTAAATTTCTAACAATGGTAAGGAGATACTGTGAGTTGTTGCTACCAGCCATCATCAGACTGCGGATCATAGAGAAACAACAGTATTGATGAGATGCAGGCCGTTTCACAAATTAGCATTTACACCTTATAGGTATCCAAGAAGTATCGTTTCTCCTTGTGGAGAGTGACATGATAAGTATGTCGAGGTGAGGAGACTTAAAGCCGCAATGCTCCTCTGGGAAATATGCAAATTGTCTCTTCAGAGAGGAAGAGGACTAGGACTCTAGTGCCACCTATTGGAAGTAGCAATCCTAACACTTCCAATAGGTGGCACTAGAGTTCTAGTCCTCTTCCTCTCTGAAGAGACAATTTGCACACCTTATAGGTGACATCTTCTTTGTTTGGAGACATTCCCATCCCTTTGGTCTCCATGTAGCACAGACAGCATGATAAGATTTTATGACCACATCTCATCTCTACAGACTACCCTCTTCTCTGTCTTCAGTAGCACATCCTGACATGGTGCCCTTAAAAATAAAAGTACCGTATATACTCGAGTATAAGCCGAGATTTAAAGCCCAAATTTTTGGGCTGAAAGTGCCCCTCTCGGCTTATACGCGAGTCACGGTCGGCGGCAGGGTCGGCGGGTGAGGGGGAGAGGGCGCTGAGGCATACTCACCTGCTTCCGGGGTTCCTGGCGCTGTCCCTGCAGTCCCACGGTCTCCGGGTGCCGCAGCCTCTTCCTCTGTCAGCGGTCACGTGGGACCGCTCATTAGAGAAATGACTATGGACTCCACTCCCATAGGGGCGGAGCCGCCTATTCATTTCTCTAATGAAGCGGTGCCGGTGACCGCTGACAGAGGAAGAGGCTGCGGCACCGAAGACCAGCTGTCCGGGGCAAGGAGCGGGACGCCGGGAGCAGGTAAGTATTACATATTCACCTGTCCGCGTTCCACACGCCGGGCGCCGCTCCATCTTCCCGGCGTCTCTCCGCACTGACTGTGCAGGTCAGAGGGCGCGATGACGCATATAGTGTGCGCGCCGCCCTCTGCCTGATAAGTCAGTGCGGAGAGACGCCGGGACGGGACGCTGAGGAGCTGCAAGCAAGAGAGGCGAGTATGTTTTATTATTTTATTGCAGCAGCACAGCTATGGGGCAATAATGGACGGTGCAGAGCACTGTATGGCACAGCTATGGGGCAATAATGGTGCAGAGCACTGTATGGCACAGCTATGGGGCAATAATGGACGGTGCAGAGCACTGTATGGCACAGCTATGGGGCAATAATGGTGCAGAGCACTGTATGGCACAGCTATGGGGCAATAATGGACGGTGCAGAGCACTGTATGGCACAGCTATGGGGCAATAATGGTGCAGAGCACTATATGGCACAGCTATGGGGCCATAATGAACGGTATGGAGCATCTATTTTTATTTTTGAAATTCACCGGTAGCTGCTGCATTTTCCACCCTAGGCTTATACTCGAGTCAATAAGTTTTCCCAGTTTTTTGTGGCAAAATTAGGGGGGTCGGCTTATACTCAGGTCGGCTTATACTCGAGTATATACGGTATCATTATACTGCCCCATAAATATAAATATCTTCCATGCTGCACCCCTGAATAAACAATTGACCATCACTGTACATCCTGCATAAAATATCCCCCCACACTGCCCCTCTCCGTAATGTCCTCCCCACACTGCCCCTCTCCGTAATGTCCTCCCCACACTGCCCCTCTCCGTAATGTCCTCCCCACACTGCCCCTCCCCGTAATGTCCTCACCCACACTGCCCCTCTCCGTAATGTCCTCACCCACACTGCCCCTCTCCGTAATGTCCTCACCCACACTGACCCTCTCCGTAATGTCCTCCCCACACTGACCCTCTCCGTAATGTTCTCACCCACACTGCCCCTCTCCGTAATGTTCTCACCCACACTGCCCCTCTCCGTAATATCCTCCCCACACTGCCCCTCTCTCTAATATCCTCCTGCACTGACCCTCGGACAGTCATGTTGGGCAACAATGAGGCTATAGAAGGCAAATTGTGCAGAATTCTTAGTGAAATCCAAATTGCAAAAATGATTTTTATCCGCAATTACATGCATTTAAGTATAAAAATGAAAAATTGACCCAAATGTGCTTAGGGCACTGTCCTCAGTATTTGGAAATCAAGTGATGGAAGTAGGTCTAGATAGTGGCAACAAGGTTCTCCATCGTTTCGTGACTTCCCCTGTGGGTGGAAGCCAATTATTGGCCTGACCTGCTGTATAAACAGATAAAAAGGCATCATCCCTCGATCAGACACAGAAGTCGGGTAGAAAGCAAGTAATGAAGGAGGAAAGGTCAATGTCTAACAGTAGTACAAATCCCAGAAGGGCAGGCAAAACAATGTAGTGGTCAACGCTGGTAAACACGTGAGATCTCCAGGACCGGGGTTAGATATCAAGTCCGGTCATGAGCAAATAACACAATGTCCTCAGCATGGACCGAGGAAGCCTGGACTAATAACTGGCACAGACGACATCTCAGTACTCTGAATGGCCGGCTATCTGGACCTACTGTGTGCAGACTGGTTAACTGGCCAAACTGACAGCCAGACTGGGCAGCCGTTTGCATCATGCATGTGCCATACATGATCACTGGAGGGATAACATTACATGGTGTTGGTATAAGAAATGATAACTTTCTTCCACAGTTGGAGCACAGTAAACTTGTTGGATACAGTTCACGAATAAATGCACAATATGCTTAAAGGGACCCTGTCACTGCCATCATCTGTGCTCCAAACTAGAATGTTCTGATATCAGGCAAATAGACTAGGGAAAAGCCGGGGTCTGGATGCCACTTACATTTATCTATTTTCTTTTCTTTACGGAATAAAAAAAATCCTCTAATAAAGTGATTTGCAAAGTGTCATAATTTGCCAACTTGAATAAAATAAAGTTTAGTTATTGAGTGACGTAGAGAAAAATTATAAAATTCATAAAGACATCTTCAGGGAGGGGACATATCACCCTCACATTGGACATATGGGATTATTTATAACCGGGGAAGTGAAAAAGAGCTGACATTTCAACCGGTATTGAAGTAGGACCTCCTGTTGTGAACAGGTAATTATAGCAGGGGAACTGCTGAGAGCCAGCCACCATGTTTAGGATCAGCAGGGGATCTGCTGAGAGCCAGCCACCATGTTTAGGATCAGCAGGGGATCTGCTGAAAGCCAGCCACCAAGTTTAGGATCAGCAGGTGATCTGCTGAAAGCCAGCCACCAAGTTTAGGATCAGCAGGTGATCTGCTGTGAGCCAGCCACCATGTTTAGGATCAGCAGGTGATCTGCTGAGAGCCAGCCACCAAGTTTAGGATCAGCAGGGGATCTGCTGAGAGCCAGCCACCAAGTTTAGGATCAGCAGGGGATCTGCTGAAAGCCAGCCACCAAGTTTAGGATCAGCAGGTGATCTGCTGAAAGCCAGCCACCAAGTTTAGGATCAGCAGGTGATCTGCTGAAAGCCAGCCACCAAGTTTAGGATCAGCAGGTGATCTGCTGAGAGCCAGCCACGTTTAGGATCAGCATGTTATCTGCTGAGAGCCAGCCACCAAGTTTAGGATCAGCAGGGGATCTGCTAAAAGCCAGCCACCAAGTTTAGGATTCGTATACTAAAGGCGGAGAAGTACACTTCCTGAGGCAGGGCTTCCTCTGTTCAAAGGAATTATCTCAGACACTCTGGAGCCAATGGTCAGTGATAAATATTGAGGTTTGCATCAATCCAATATTTATGAGAGATATATTTTCCACGTCGTGACGAAGTGACAAACATAATGCTTTCACTCACATCACCGTAATGCCGGCCTAACACCTCCAACTTAATATCGGTCAGAATGGATGATGCTATCCATGCCGTGTTTCATTTCTTTAGAAAGGTAAAATCATGATAGTAAACATGACAACAATATCTCCTGCCTTGGACCTCCAAGATATCCTGAAAGTTTGGGATCTCATAATCTTCTAAAGACCTAGGACAGCCCAGGACCAGCCCCCACCAGAGCTCACCAAGGGGAGGTATCTGGGAATAACCTTGATCTAATAAAAATTAAAGTTTGGCTTTTTGTCATTTGTCAGTCCTGGAAGATACAGTTCTCTGTGGTTCTGTCCGTTGCTCTACGGAGCTCTAATCAATTTCCGTGACACAGGTTTAGTACTTGTTTTTTTTGTTATCCCTTTTTTACTATGTAATTGTATATACCGTATTGTTTTGTTCCCATTTTGTAACATTTTTGTATATTTTTTATAAACACTGCCTACCTTTCCGTATTAAATATACAAAATTTAATAGCTCCATTTGTCTTGCTCTGTAACCAACCCCTGAAGCCATACCCTACCCATTGGGTTTCCAATCGGCCGGTATAAGTGATTGGTGGTGGCAGATAGTTTCTCATGAGTTATTGGGGAACTTGGTGGTGACTTGTACTGGAGTATATATGTATTCCATGCGTTGGAATCAGATGTACCTAGGCCAGTTATGAGGGTACCCCAATAACTCTACCCTCTCCTAGTGTATCCTCACCCATCCCCTGCAGACTGTGAGCCCTCGCGGGCACAGTCCTCCCTCCTTCTGTACCTGTTAGTGTCTTGGTGTTTTTTTTTGCTCATGTTTATTGTATTTGTCTATACTTGTCCCCTTTTCACATGTAAAGCGCCATGGAATAAATGGCGCTATAAAAATCACTCGTCGGTCTATTGCATACTTTTCTGTGAAAATCAAACTGCACTCAGATGTCATCCAAGTGTTGTCTGATTTTTTTTCATGGACCCATTGATTTGCATTGCTGATTTTGATCTGACACTCAGATCAAAATCAGAGAAGTTTCCGATTTTTATCATGGACCACATGGACTTGTGTACAGCCCCATAGAATATCTGAGAAAAACACGGAAATCACACATACAATACATAAAAATCTGCTCTGTGCACGAGCCCTAATGGATATAATACACTCTAGGAGGCACAGTTACGCAGGATGGTTATTGGTTATACGGGGGGTTACGGAACACTCAAATGTTCTAGAACACAATGTAACAAGCACCAATGTTAATGTGCAGATGTAAGGAGATCGACGTACCGCCCACAGGTCCAATTGAAGAACAAGTCCATTGTTGTATAGTGTGATGTGAACTGTGACGTGTTTATAATGTTGGTATTATGTGTGGCACGACGGTAAGAAGAGTGAGAGTTAAAGTTTGGGACTTGCCCAGAGTGGAAGGGGCTAAGGTGAAGGGACAGAGAGAGTTTTCTATAAGGACTTCAGAAAGGGTCCAGTGTGCATATAAAGCAGACCTGAGGTCTGGTCAGTGAGCGGAGCCGCGCAACATGAGAGGTGACCAAGACAGAGGATCTTGTGGATCAGAAGTCCAAGTGGAGACAAGGAAAGAAATGACTGAAAGGCATAGGCAGGTCCTGGGACAGGACACCAAGCAGTATGACCCAGAGTATATAACTCAGAGAGGTGAAATAAAGAGCATGTCACGTAGGGACTGTGGGCACCTACCTGATCCCTCGAACTATGGGCGCCCTAGTCTATCCCTGTCCCCCAAATTACCCTGGAAAGTGGATACACTGGGGTCACGTAACTTGCTTAGTTCCTATCGTTAACCTTATCCTATCCCATCCAGGGAGGTCCGAGGCTGAAATGTATAGAATAACACTAACCAGACCGACAGACAGTGATGAAAGAAAACTACAATCAGACAACTATACTGACAAAACTAGAGCGTGGAGCACAGGGGAGGGATGGGCAGGAGAAACTAAATAGGAGCGGATGAGGATAGACATGTAAACCAACCCCACGACGCAAATTCCTACTCCAATCACAGAATTCTGCTCCAACACCTAACCAGGAATCAGAACTATCACTGGCAACTCCCACTAGAAATAAACACGTCAAAACACGTGGAATTGCAATAATTTTCTGGGAGAAATACCGTACTTCATTTTCTGGAACAATTTCCAGGGTGCCAACACGTTCGACCATGACTGCGACTAGAAAAACAAAAGTTTGTATTCCTCACCCACACACCCAATTAAAAATAAGAAAATAAATTAAACGTATTTCATGTCACCACATCCGTAGTAGTTCGATCAAAATATAAACATTGATGACAGCAAATGTCCTACGTAGAAAAAAAAAATCAAAACGCCAGAATTTCCGCCTTTCGTTGACTTCAACGCCCTAAAAAATACAATAAAAAATGAACAAAACGATCTATCAATAAAAAAAACATCATCTCGCTACATTAAAAACACAGGAAAAAACTCGTCTCCAAAAATCCCCCAAAAAACAAGTCCTCATACAGCTATGGAAGAATAAAAAAGTTTTGAAAAATTGTAAAAAGAGAAAAAAAAAAGTAAAAGGGCAAAAATGAAAAATCGCCCAGTTGGGAAGAGGTTAAATGAAGGTGACGAGCGAGCGGCTGACGTGATGCCCTGCGGTCGCCCAGGACGGACACTAACGGGAGAGGCGGAACACGTGTAGACTAGGGAGAGATCATTACCATAAAAGGGGCGGGGCGTGATTAAGGGGCGGGGCACGGCGCCAGTTCTTTCTAAATGATGGTTAGCGTTGGAGGGGGTGGAGTCTTTGGTCGAATAGGCGGGGTTATGAGTAAGTAGGCGGGATATGACGCCAGCGCTTGGTATGCAGTGGGCGTGGTTTATGACAGAAGCCGGGCGTGGGGCGTGGCGCCGGAGACTGGGAGCGGAAGGCGGAGGTAGAGAGGTACAGAAGAGCCGGGAGTGGGTGATGGTACCGGAGCGGCGGCGAGTGCGCCTCCTACCGGAGTACGGACGCCCGGGAGTTACCGCACAGCGGCCAGGTGGGTGTTCACACCGGGATTCCTAGGCTTTGTTGGGGCGCGGCTGGCGGAAGATGCTGAGTGCAGCCTCTCTAGTACTTGTGCTGAGGAGCGGCAGCCGCCGGGGCGGGGGGAGCTGCAGCTGCACGGTGCTACAAGTTGTGGCTGCATTCCTCTGTGAAACTACAGCTCCCAGCATGCCCTACTATCTGCAGCCTTGTAAAGCATGCTGGGACTTGTAGTTTTACAGCTACTGGGAGGCCATGCTGGGAGCTTTAGTTCTTCAAAACATGGGATAGTGACTAGACCCGTCTCACAACAGGTGCTATGGAGCTGGCAGGCCATGCTGGGAGCTGTAGTCCCACAGCTGTAAGTAAGAGCAGCTGCCAGGACTTGCTGGGAGTTGTAGTCTCCGGCTGCAACCTGTTGCAGGTCCTCAGTGTCATCTGCAGCTTTGCAAAGCATGCTGGGAATGGTAGTTTCCCCAGTACCTGGCCTGGCTTGGGAGTTGTAGTTTCCCAGCAGTTAAAGGGCATGTTGGGAGTAATGGTTTCATTATGGTATCTGCAGCCTGTGGTGACACCAGGAGTCTGTAGCCTTGGAGGGCATGCTGGGAGTTGTAGTTCATCGACACTGACTTGCTGGACAGAATGGGAATAGCAGTCTCCAAAGAGGTGAAGATCGGCTGGGAGTTGTAGTTCCACGACTAGAGTAACTGACGCATGCGCTGGGAGTTACAGTTTTGTAATGTTAAGGTCTGTGGCTACGCAGTATGTGATGGCGGCCGCTGCTGTTGTGAAACTACAAGTCCCAGTGCGCCTTGTCATCTGAAGCCTTGCGAGGCATGCTGGGAATTGTAGTTTTGCAACAGTTTGTATAGTTTTCTGTTTGCCCACTAATTATATAAAAGCAGAAAACAAAGAGGTGCGGAGCAGAGTTGGCAGCGGGAGTGTGTGTGTACGTTGGCTTTTGTCATCCCACGGCGGCAGTGAGCCGCGACCGGCGCAGCGGGCTGGACTGGGTCCATGACAGATGAAGATGGCGTAACAGCACGTAGAGGAACGGTGGCACTGAGGGGTCTTATGGGGGCCGCTCTGGGTTTACGTGGGCCCTCTCGCTTATATACAGTGGCAAACACAGAAGATGGTCCCAAGAACGGTGTATGGGCCCGCAATAGCCCAGGGGAATGCAGTCACACCTGCTATGGAGGTCGTAGTGGCCCTCCCATCTCAGATTCCTGTGTGGCTGCCCAGGGTGCACCGACGATATGTCCACTCCGTATCTGTGTATGTAATAAAAAATATATATATTTACACGCCACAAAAAGTTAGGGATATTTGGCTTTTAGGTGAAATTTCAGGGTGACCCCAAAATGCCCTCTGAAACCGTCAGGTGAACTTTACTGTGCCGGTTTCTACACATCTGAACAGACGTCCGACTCTTCAGTGTTTCCAGTCCTTTTTGCACAACTTGCTGTTCTCTAATGAGGTGTTAATGGCAGAATTCCCATCAGGTGTTTGATCTATGGATCGGCCAATACATTTAGGGGTCTCAGTTAGAATTTATATTACAGCCCTCCTCCTCCTCATCATCACGCCGTTCACATTTTGACACCATGAGACCAAGATGACGCCTAGCTATTGATCAGCAGGACGCAACAGAGACTGGAAGAGTCCCGAAATGGCAGAGGCCTGGACGTCCTGTGCCCACATCTCACAGTGATGACCGCTTCATTGTGAACAATGTCCTACAGAACCGGGTGATGAACCCCAGACACATGTGAGGGAGGTGAGCGGCTCCCAAGTGTCACGTCAGACCATTGACATCAGCGTGGTCTGAGTGATACCTGACCCCACCACCAGGCACAGGGGTCATCATCTTACATGGGCCAGGGAGCATCTACTCTGGATGAGGGACCACTCGGCCTCAGTGCTGTTCACTAATGAAGGGATTCGCGAGCAGAAATGATGGCCGCCAGCGATATTGGAGCCGTCAAGGAGCGCCACTTGTTACCAGATGAGCCTTTGGTGGTGTTAGTGTGGGCTCGTAGCTCAGAACCTCAGTGACCTGAGGGTCGCCCTTCAAGAAGGCAGACAATAACTTCACTTGTGAACTGCACGAGACGTCGTTGTCAGCTGTGACTGCTGCTCAAGGCCACATGACGAGTTACTGAGACATTGACATTTCTAGTCGGGGTACATCCACCGCTGGTGTTGGCTTTTGTTTCAGTAAATTGTTTGAGATGAGGAGATCACCATTGCTGCTTCTACGTAAATGCCCGACGGTCATGAGAAAATATCACTGTAGCAGGAACTTCTTACATTTTCCATAAATTTCACCTCGAAAGCCAAATATCGCTATTGCACATTCTGCTCAAAACAATAAAGGGAACACTAAAATCCCACCTCCTAGATATCACTGAATGAAATATTCCACTTGCGAATCTTTATTCATTACATAGTAAAATAGAATGCCTGGAATGATCAATGCAAATCACAACTAATATCCCACGAAGGTCTGGAGTTGGAATGATGCTCAAAATCCAAGTGGAAAATGAAGTTACAGGCTGATCCAACTTCAGTGGAAATGCCTCAAGACAAGGAAATGATGCTCAGTAGTGTGTGTGGCCTCCACGTGCCTGTATGACCTCCAGATAATGCCTGGGCATGTTCCTGATGAGGCGGTGGATGTTTTCATGAGGGATCTCTTCCCAGACCTGGACTAAAGCATCCGCCAACTCCTGATACAGGAAAGATATATAGCCAGTAGATGGAAGAATATTTAGAATTGACAGTCCTCAGTGGTTGATACATTTTTAATGGATAACTGAAAAGATGGTAATAAATTGCAAGCTTTCAAGGCTACTCAGGTATTATTATTATTATTATTTGACATCATTTTTTTTTTTTTTTCAATGCACTTTTTCCCTTTAGGCTTCTAAGGGATACCTGGAAAAAAAAAATGAATGTAAAAAAAGTGCAGGTTTTTATTAGCAGAACCAAGCGTTTCTGGACTTAAAATTGCATTGAAAATGCTGTGAAATCTGCACCAAAAATAAAAAGGGGAAAACGCAGCAGATTACTAATGTACGTGTTTGTGTGGACACCTGCAGAAGAAAAGCGTTTTTATACATGGGAACGTGGCCTGGGTATGACTTCACACTGAAAGGAATAGGAAACTTATTTAAAGAATCTTTGATGCTGTTTTCATGTAAATTTTGGAGCAGAATCTGCAGCGGATTTTTTTTTTTCTCTCCCGACACTGTTTAAAAAAAAAAAAAAAAAAAAAAGCGAATTAGTATTTTTCCTAAAATCTCTGTGCATGCGTGTTCTCAAACTGGTGTAGACTCAGGCTAAACATTGGGCCAAGTGGGTTTTAAGTGGTTTTCCCATCATACATAGGGTTATGTCGTTAATGGCTGGGGATTTAACTACTGGGATGGTTTATCGAAGGGTCATGGCTCACTGGGCTTCCCTCAGAGATAGTCCGGTGTGGAGAAGCCACGGATCTCCTGACCAGAACTTTCCTTTTGTGTGTATTGGAACTAATTTCACACAACTCCAAAATTGGGCTGGACGAAATTGTTGGCACTTTTCCAAAATTGTGTGTATAACAACTTTGTTTCAAATTCACCTGTGGCAAGTAACAGGCGTGGGCAATATGAAAATCGCCCCTGAAAACAATATAAAGGGGAGAAGTTAACTCAAGCATGGCATTGTGTGTCTGTGTGCCACACTAAGCATGGAGAACAAAAAGAGGAGTAGAGAACTGTCTGAGAACTTGAGAACCAAAATGGTTGAACAATATCCACAATCTCAAGGTTACAAGTAATCTCCAGAGATCTTGATGTTCTTTTGTCTATAGTGCGCAACATAATCAAGAAATTAACCACCCATGGCACCGCAGCCAATCTACCTGGACGTGAACCGTAGAGAAAAATTGATGAAATGTTGCAACGGAGGATAGTCCAGGTAGTGGATAAAAGACACAATCATGTTTCAGAGAAACTCAAGCTGTCCTGCAGGCTCAGGGAGCATCAGTATCAGCGCAAACTATCCATCAATACTTGAATGAAATGAAAAACACTATGATAGGGGACCCAGGAGGACGCCTTTGCTGACAGAGACCTTAAAAACCTAGACTGCAGTTTGCTAAAATGTATGTGAGTAAGCCAAAAATCCTTCTGGGAAAACATCTTTTGTACAGATGAGACAAATATAGAGCTTTTTGGTAAAGCACATCATTCTATTGTTTACCGAAAATGGAATTAGGCCTACAAGGAAAAGAACACAGTACCTATAGTCAAATATGGTGGAGATTCAAAGTTTTTTTTTGTTTGTTTTTTTGTCGCCTATGGCACTGGGTGCCTTGACTGCTGGCATCATGAAAGCTGAAGAGTACCAAAGCTGGTTTTGCGTCCTAGCTCATGGGTCTTCCAGCAGGACATTAACCTCAAATATACTTAAAAAAACACCCAGAAGTGGATGGAAACAAAGCGCTGGAGAGTTATGAAGAGGCCAGCAATGAGTCAGGATCTAAATCCCACTGAACACCTGTGGAGAGATCTTAAAATAACTGTTGTGAGAAGGCGCCTTCAAATATGAGAGACCTGGAGCAGTTTTCAAATTAAGAGTGCTCCAAAACTCCAGCTGAGAGGTATAAGAAGCTTGTTGAAAGTTATAGTAAGCGGTTGATTGCAGTGATTTATTCCAAAGGGTGTGCAACCATGAGTGTGCCAACCATTTTGTCCAGCCCTTTTTTGGGGTTTTGTGTGCAATTATGTCCAACTTGCATTTTCTTTTTTGTTTGTTTTTTTTGTGTTCCAATACACACAAAGCAAACATGCATATAACAAAACATGAAATTGTAGTAATTTTCTGGAATAACTTCAAGGGTGCCAACATTTTTGGCCATGACTGTATGCATGTCACCTGTTATGGACGGTCGCTGCTTAGCTGCACGCTGCTCCTTTTAGTTGTGTTTTGTACGTGCGCATATATATACATTTTTTTAATGCGTCTCATTGTTCATACAAAGCAGCGTTACACGGAGTGAGCGGAGAATTCCCAGCGTGAGTCACCACCGGTAATGGTACCTGTTACGGATAGTTGTGCTAGAATCACAATGTGGAGTCACGTGAGCGTACGGAGGAGCCATGTGTGATCTTACTGTGCATGTGAATCCGCTTCTCTTGTAAGTCACAGCTGAGCTATTGGAGGATTAGGAATTATTTGCAGATACAATGTAATCAATAGATTGAGGAAAGAAGCCTAGTGGGTAATAATAAGGCTTAAAGGCCTTGTCTCTATAGGGCAGGTGGTCGTCATAGTGGTGGGTTCCCTATTTGAGTCCCTCTCTAAGGATCATGGTCTCACTATGGTTTATTGCACACTAGGCTATCACACGATATAGCTGCCATTGTAAATTTTTTAATTTCCCCCATAAGGGCCTCCGCACCTTATTGCCGCAACAGTTGCCTTCTATAAGTGGTTCTCTGATGAGTAACCCTACCCTACCTACCAATATCTCATAAGCATGTGGATGCTTCGTAGGGGGCCTTCTGTTCAGGACCCCACTCCAATGAACTAATCATGTGTCTTATTACATGGCTGTCCATTTATTTTATGGAGTAGCTGCCAAAACCACGTCATCTGATCATTAATGAAACTGAAGTTTCATTAATCTAGCAATAGCCCATATGGCCGCCATATTAGTCTTCCTTATTGACTTAAGGCCCCGTCTCACATAGCGAGATCGCTAGCGAGATCGCTGCTGAGTCACAAGTTTTGTGACGCAACAGCGACCTCCATAGCGATCTCGCTATGTGTGACACGTACCAGCGATCAGGCCCCTGCTGCGAGATCGCTGGTCGTGTCGGAATGGCCTGGACCTTTTTTTGGTCGTTGAGGCCCCGCTGACATCGCTGAATCGGTGTGTGTGACACCGATCCAGCGATGTCTTCACTGGTAACCAGGGTAAACATCGGGTTACTAAGCGCAGGACCGCACTTAGTAACCCGATGTTTACCCTGGTTACCAAAAAAAACAAACACTACATACTCGCCTTTCGGTGTCCCTTGCCGTCCGCTTCCTGCTCTCACTGACGGCCGTACAGTGAGAAGTGAGAGCACAGCAGTGACGTCACCGCTGCGCTCTGCTCTCAGTGTACAGCGGCTCAGTCAGAGCAGGAAGCAGACGGCAAGGGACCTGGACACCGAAAGGCGAGTATGTAGTGTTTGTTTTTTTTGGTAACCAGGGTAAACATCGGGTTACTAAGCGCGGCCCTGCGCTTAGTAACCCGATGTTTACCCTGGTTACCCGGGTGCTGCAGGGGGACTTCGGCATCGTTGAAGACAGTTTCAACGATGCCGAAGTCGTTCCCCTGATCGTTGGTCGCTGGGGAGAGCGGTCTGTGTGACAGCTCCCCAGCGACCACACAGCGACTTACCAACGATCACGGCCAGGTCGTATCGCTGGTCGTGATCGTTGGTAAATCGCTTAGTGAGACGGGGCCTTTAGCCAGGACCATTCAAGTGGGGCTGAGGCTGGATTCACGAAAAGACCACAATGCACTGACTGGCCACGAGTCTCCTCACCCTCATACATACTAATAAGGCTACTGAGTTTGGGTTGGGAGGACTATGGCCTTTCTGTGAATCATGGCATACAAGTGGGACTAAAAAGCATTTGAACCTTTTTTATTTTTTGCATAGCTCCATTGACTGTATAATGACATCGGCCGGGAACTGTTCATCCCCCTATTCAAATCAATGTGGGTAGGATGTGCAGCATCGGGCCTGACCACTATTGTCAACATAGTTGTAATGTTTGCAAGTATAAAGATGCAGAATATTACTTTATGCCAATGTTATGATATTTATGTAGAGGAAACTTAGCAACAATTCAAATAACTAAAACCTGTGTAAACGCTATTGTGAAACCATTAGAAAAATTGCACTACGAAACTTGGTTCTCACTCAGTGACAAATTTTTTGCTTGTCTCTTGTACTCCTACATCGGATCATCTCTTAAGCTGTGCACATGTTCAGGATTTTTTGTGTTTTTTCCGCTATAAAAACGCGAAAACGCACACATTAAGCATCCTATTAATAGAATGCAATCCGCAATTTTTGTGCACATGTTGCGTTTTTTTTCCGCGAAAGAAACGCAGCATGGTCATTAATTTTGCAGATTTTTTGCCGCTATATTATGCAATTGGGGAAAAAAAAACACAAAAAATCTGCGAAAAAAGTGAAAAAAAGCATGCGGATTTCATGCAGAAAAAGCTCGGCTTTGGTCAGGAAATTTCTGCAAAGAATCCTGACGTGTGCACATAGTCTTACAGTTGTCCAACAGTAATCGGCAAGCATTGATGGATTCCATTTTCCTTGATATCTTTTTCTCCATAGCCGCTATATTGCTGCTCCGCAGTTTGATGGAAAAGAGTCTAGATTGAAATGTAAGAAATGAATCTTTAAGGACATGTTACAGCCAAGATCCTTATGTTTTGAGATTTTCCACCAACTCTTCATAGTTACCTGCTCTTGAGTAAAAAGAAAAACTGATGTGACTATAGCTTAACCCATACTGTGAAAATGGTTAAAATTAGCTACTTTCATTTTTTATTTAGCCACTTTTTGAAAACTGGAATAAAAAAAAAAAAATCAACAAATCCTATATATCCTAAAATAGTAAGAATGAACACATAATCAACAAAACAACTTTCAACTAAAAAAATAAAAAGTTATGGGGTAGGGTGACACAAAAGCAAAAGATTTAAAAGTAATGGGGAAAGAAAAATGTAATATTACAAACAAGTAGGAAAATGGAAAAGGAATTGATATACTGTACTGAAGACCGGCCACAACCTAGTGCACACAGCTGGGCTGTCCTGCTGTGGACACTGTGTGCATCTGCTGGAGCTAACGGCTGATCGTTGGGGCACTTTATCGTGCTAAAGCATGTCAATGTGAAATGTATGAAATATGAATAGCAACACGGCTTTTGTATATTAGTAGAAAATGAGGCCTTTGCACACATTTTGGCCAAATCGTGCCTGCCCATCAACCAAAGTCAAGGCGGTCTTCAGTAACTTATGGGTCTCTACTAGTGATGAGCAAGTGTACTGGTTGCTTGGGTTTTCCCGAGCACGCTCGGGTGACCTCTGAGTATTTTAGACTGCTCGGAGATTTAGTTTTCATCGCGGCAATTTAATGATTTACAGCTACTAGCCAGCCTGAGTACATGTGGGGGTTGCCTTGTTGCTAGGGAATCCCCACATGTAATCAAGCTGTCTAGTAGCTGTAAATCATTCAGCTGAGGCGATTAAAACTAAATCTCCGAGCACTAAAAAATACTCGGAGACCACACGAGCGTGCACGGGAAAACCCGAGCAACGAGTACACTCGCTCATCACTAGTCCCTACCAATGTGAATACATTTAATTACTTATACATTAGTTACTTGAGACTATCTTGATGTTGGTTGGTGGGCAGGCATGATTTGGCCAAATTGTGTGCAAAGCTTTTCACTTTTTCCTAATATTAAAAAGCCGTATTGCTATTCATTAGTGTTGAGCATTCCGATACCGCAAGTATCGGGTATCGGCCGATACTTGCGGTATCGGAATTCCGATACCGGGATTCCGATACTTGCCGCGTATCGGATACCGGAATCGGAAGTTCCAAGATTCAAAATGCAGAAATTCAGCCAATGAGAATGATTCCAAGTGTGGGCACATCCTGTTTAGCATGGAGGGCATGAAACTACTGGCAAGGCTGTGATTGGCTGCTGAAATGATGTCATGATGCAGTTTAAAAGTCGCTGGCGCCATTTTGCGATCACTCTGCTGTGAATTCAGTTAGTGACAGGACGCTGTTTGCTGACTGAGGGACAGTTTAGAGATAGCGATTTGCTTCTTTGTGCTTTCCAAAGGCTAATTTAGCAACCGCTGTGTTCACCTACTATTCACCTTGCTTTTGCCTTGTAGCGCTGTTTTCACAGCGATCTGCAAGGTCTGTGTGTGTGTGTGTGAGTGCAGCCCACTCTCTAGTCTGAGTGCAGCCACATAGGCCATCCATAGCTGGTTGTATTCAGTTCAGGGAGGGTGGTTCATTGCCTCATACTGTTCTTTTTTTTTTTTTTTTTTCAAGTAGTGTAGTCTGCTGCTAATTTATTCAAAAAAATCCTATTAGTGTCTTTCCACCCGTCTCCAGCTAATTTGTGGAAAAACACTACATAGGATAACGTAGAGGAGGGTTTTTGGGCCTTGCAGCGCCGTTTACGGCTGTCTGCACGGTCTCCGTGTGACTGCAGCTCTATCCGTTGTCAGTTCAGCCCCCAAAAAATAAATAAATAATAAAGTTCACCAAACACACCAGTGACACCACTTTACATTTGTGTAGGCCACATTAGCTCATATTAAAGTCTAGTCCACACTTTAGAAAATTAGTGTTTCTTATACCTGTTAGGAGGAGTTGCTCAGGAATAAGCACACAAAGCCGTTAGTACTTTTCTGCTTATCTTTATCAGTCAACCAAGATGAAGAAGGCAGTGAGTAAGGCACGTGGGCGTGGGCGTGGGCGCGGAGCAGGGAGGGGACGTGGGGATTCTGTGCCTGCTGCGGGCACCGGTGACTCATCAGCACCCACTTTCACCAGGCAACAGTCATTCATGCGCAGCTTTGTGTCAGAGCGCCGTACACCGCTGCTGCGTGAAGAACAAATTGAAGCCGTTGTCGGATGGATGGCAGCTAATGCATCAACTTCAATTAGTGCCACATCCTCTCAGACACAGAGCACTGGAGAGCAGCCATCTGTCTCTTCACCACCTGCCAAATTGCCCAGGCAGACAGAGAGCCCAGGACAGGAGCCGTCTCTACTTCTGTTCTCTGAATCTCTTGGCTTGGAAACAGGGGGCCAGCCAAGCAGCATTGGAGAAATGGAAGAAGAGGCAGGGTGCAGTGATGCCCAACAGCTTTTTCTCTCTTCCTCTGAAGAGGCGGGTGGGCCAGTGGCTCCGGTCACCACATCGCAGGCCGCATCAGCTGATGATGACACTCAGGTGCCACTTACTGGTGCGTGCTCTGCTGCTGAGACTACCCAGGAGGAGCAGATGGGGGCAGAGGGTAGTGTAGATGATGAGGTCCTTGACCCATCTTGGCGTGAGGGACAGGAAGGTGGTGGGAGCAGCTCTGAGGAAGAGATTCCCCGTACGGCCCAAAGAGGGAGAGGGAGGGGGAAGACTGCGGATCCTGCAGCCTCCGCTTTGGCACCCGTTAGGAGCATGTCTCTTCCAAAAGCCAAAAAGGGCGCTCCCAAGACTTGCAGTGCCTGGTCCTTTTTTGACACAGTTGCAGATGACATTTGCTATGTCAGATGCAAGGTGTGTCATCAAAAAGTCAAAAGAGGGAAAAATGTCAGCAACCTCAATACCTCCAACATGTGGAAACATGTGCGCAACAGGCACCCGGCGGAGTTAGAAAAACACACTGAAGAGCTAGGCCAACCAACAGCGGCAGCTACCACCTCTTGAGCTCGTGTTGCCTCTTCCTCTAGCTCACACGCAGCTGGTTCGGCTTCCTCCCAGGATCGCCGTGGAAGAACCTCTGGCCCTGTTGTCCAGAGACCCGCTGTAATTCCACCCGCAGCACCACGTTCCCAGTCATCCACACACTCCCAGCCCAGTCTACAGCCATCGGTAGTACAGGCATGGGAGAAAAGGCGGCCTTTCTCGTCAAACCACCCACGAGCACAGGCTCTGACTGCAGGCATTGCCAAACTTCTGTCACTGGAAATGCTGTCATTCAGGCTGGTGGAGACTGACAGCTTCCGTGACTTGATGTCATTGGCAGTCCCACAGTACAATGTGCCCAGCCGCTTTTACTTCAGCAGGCAAGCCGTCCCTGCCCTGCACAAGCATGTGGAGGGACACATAAAACACGCGCTACTGAACGCCGTCAGTAGCAAGGTCCACCTCACCACCGATGCGTGGACCAGTCAACATGGACAGGGGCGATACCTTTCCCTCACTGCCCATTGGGTTAATGTCGTTGAGCCGGGTACAGACCGTGCGAGTGGCGCAGGACGTGTCCTGCCCACTCCAAGGATTGCAGGAATCCATTCTGTACGCATTGACTCCTCCTCTTACACCAGTTCCTCAGAATCATCGCTGCAGGAGCCGTCACAGTCCACCTCCACATGGACCCGTGATGAACGTGTACCTGTTACGACCGACATGAGCACAGCCGTGGCCAAACGTCAACAGGCCGTCTTGAAATTAATTTTTTTGGGGAATCGTAGCCACACAGCGCAGGAGCTCTGGAATGCCATCAAGCAGGAGAGCGATGTGTGGTTTGTGCCAGCGAATCTCCAGCCAGGCATGGTAGTGTGTGATAATGGCCGAAATCTGGTGGCAGCTCTGGGCCTCGGCAACCTCACTCACATCCCATGTCTGGCACATGTGCTCAATTTGGTCGTGCAGAGCTTTTTGAGGGACTATCCGGATCTTGATGCACTGCTGCACAAGGTCCGCCTAGAGTGTGCTCACTTGCGGCGTTCCAGCACGGCAAAAGCGCGCATTGCGGCTCTGCAGCGCCGACACCGCCTGCCGGAACATCGCATCATGTGTGACCTACCTACCAGGTGGAATTCCACGTTACATATGTTGGAGCGGTTGTGTGAGCAGCAGCAAGCTGTAATGGAGTACCAGCTGCTTCAGGCGCAAAGAAGTCGCAGTCAGCGCCGTACAGACTTCACAACCACAGAGTGGGCCACTATGAATGACGTCTGCCAGGTTTTGCGTCCCTTTGATTATTCCACGCGGATGGCGAGTGCAGATGATGCACTAGTCAGCATGACTGTCCCCCTTATCTGCCTGCTTGAAAAATCACTGCAAGCGCTAAGGGATGATGTTGTGGAAGAGGTGGAGGATGAGGATTCACCATTTCCATCATCTTCTGGACAGTCAGCGCCACGTGGTTCCTCACAAACGCGTAGGCAGGGGACAGTTTGTGAGGAGGATGAGGAGGAGTCAATGGAGGAGGAAGACATCCGTCCAGAGGAGGGAGTTACCGAATTGTCCAGTACTCAGTGTGTACAGCGAGGGTGGGGTGATGACGAGCGGGCAGAGATCACGCCTCCAGCAGGGGACAGCGTTTCTTGGGCAGTTGGCAGTCTGCAGCACATGGTGGATTACATGCTGCAGTGCCTGAGAAACGACCGCCGCATCGCCCACATTCTCAACATGTCTGATTATTGGGTGTTCACCCTCCTCAATCCTCGCTACCGGGACAACGTAGAAAGCCTCATCACACCGTTGAACCGGGAGCGAAAAATGCGGGAGTACCAAGACACACTGGTCAATTCCATCATCTTCTCCATTCCAACTGAGAGAAGTGCTGCTAGTGCATTCCAAAGCAGCTCAGTGCGTCCAGGCAGTGGTGGAGGCTCTGCACAAAGAGGGAGCAGAAGCAGTGCCTCTGCCCAAGGCAAGACCAGTATGGCCCAACTGTGGCACAGTTTTCTGTGCCCCCCACAAAAGTCTACACCATCACAGACGGCTCCAGTCAGCAGGAGGCAACGGTTCCGTCAGATGGTGACAGACTACATGTCTTGCCCTCTTGCTGTACTCCCAGACGGCTCTTCCCCTTTCAAGTTTTGGGTCTCAAAGCTGGATACATGGCCAGAGCTAAGCCAGTATGCATTGGAGGTGCTGTCTTGCCCTGCGGCCAGTGTATTATCGGAACGTGTCTTTAGTGCTGCAGGTGGTGTACTAACTGACCGTCGCATGCGACTATCCTCCGATAACATTGACCGGCTTACTTTCCTGAAAATGAACAAGGCCTGGATCTCACAGGAATTTGCCACTCCTCCTCCTGATTAAATAATTAGGTCACTGTATACGTTATCCAGGTCTCCTGTTGTGTTCATCTTTCTACAACCTGAACTTAAATTCCTGGGCTCCAACACCGCCAGTTGAGGCTCAGAAGTGCCGTCTGCACAGTCAAAACATACGACCCAGTGTTATTGGGTTTCAGTAACGTCAGCTGATCCCCAGCTGTGTAGCCGGCAATGTGTCATGCGACCGCCACGCTGACACAACAACTGAAATGTAAGGGAATCTGTCCCCCCCCCCCCCACCCAAGGCGTTTGTTACTGAAAGAGCCACCTTGTGCAGCAGTAATGCTGCACAAGGAAAAGGTAGCTATTTTGGTTTAGCTCCTTGCACACGCAGAACTTAACACTTATAAAATGTGTCCACTGATACCGTAAAACCGTCCCGGAGGTGGGACTTTCCTTCGTAATATGACGCAGCACAGCCGTCATTCCTACCCCCCCGGCGCCGCGCCCCGGCTCCTCAGCGTTGTTTGATTCCGTCCCGGAGCCTGCGCTGTTAAGTTATCCCGTGGCCAGGCACACTTAGCGCTGCCCGTCTTCTGGCATCATTTGGTGTCAGGATGGCTGCGCCTGTGCGGCCGCGCTGGCCGAGAGCCCGCCTCGCAGTGTCTTCTGATTTAATCCCACTGGGGGCCTGGGATCCATGGACATGCGCAGTGCATATCTGAACCTCCACCTCTCACTCATCTCCCTATGGCTTCTTCAGACTGTTCGGTGTCAGCTGGTCCCTAATAGCATGCCACGGCCGTGACACCGCACAGTCTGAAAAAGAAGCCGTAGGGAGGGGAGTGAGAGGCGAGGATATGCACTGCGCATGGCCATGGATCCCAGGCCCCCAGTGGGATAAAATCAGAAGACACTGCGAGGCGGGCTCTCGGCCAGCGCGGCCGCACAGGCGCAGCCAGCCTGACACCAAATGATGTCAGAAGATGGGCAGCGCTAAGTGTGCCTGGCCAAGGGATAACATAACAGCGCAGGCTCCGGGACGGAATCAAACTACGCTGAGGAGCCGGGGCGCGGCGCCCGGGGGGGAGGAATGACGGCTGTGCTGCGTCATATTACGAAGGAAAGTCCCACCTCCGGGACGGTTTCACGGTTTCAGGGGACACATTTTATAAGTGTTTAGTCCTGTGTTTGCAAGGAGCATGATGAAAAGAGCCACCTTTTCCTTTTGCATCTTTTGTGCTGCACAAGCTGGCTCTTTCAGCTACAAACGCCTTGGGGGGGGGGGGGGGGTTAAAGGTTCCCTTTCGACTTTCTCAGGCTTCGGCCTACATTGTGTTCCTCTGCTTTTCCACCTGTCCCTGGGCTCCAACACCGCTAGTTGCCGTCCAGAAGTGCTGTCCGCACAGTCCCAACAGTCGCTCCTCTGTTATTGGGGTTCAGTAACGTCAGCTGTTCCCCAGCTGTGTGTGTGGCAATCCCTCCTACCTCCTCCTCCTCCACCTGTCCCTGGGCTCCAACACCGCTAGTTGTTGCCTGGTAGTGCTGTACCCACAGTCCCAACAGTCCCTCCTCTGTTATTGGGGTTCAGTAACGTCAGCTGTTCCCCTGCTGTGTGTGTGGCAATCCCTCCCACCTCCTCCTCCTCCACCTGTCCCTGGGCTCCAACACCGCTAGTTGTTGCCTGGTAGTGCTGTACGCACAGTCCCAACAGTCCCTCCTCTGTTATTGGGGTTCAGTAACGTCAGCTGTTCCCCTGCTGTGTGTGTGGCAATCCCTCCTACCTCCTCCTACCTCCTCCTCCTCCTCCACCTGTCCCTGGGCTCCAACACCGCTAGTTGTTGCCTGGTAGTGCTGTACGCACAGTCCCAACAGTCCCTCCTCTGTTATTGGGGTTCAGTAATGTCAGCTGTTCCCCTGCTGTGTGTGTGGCAATCCCTCCTACCTGTCCCCCCCCCCCCCCCCCAAGGCGTTCAGCACCGCCAGCTGTTCCCCTGCTGTGCAGCCGGCATCGTGTCCTGCAAAAGCCACGCAGACACAAGAACTGAAATTGAAGGGAACCTGTCCCCCCTCCCCAGGCGTTTGTACGTTTTTAAGGCCACCTTGTACAGCGGTAATGCTGCATGTGTGCAAGGTGGCTCATAAACGTATTCTCCTCGCACATGTGGAACTGAAAACACGTCTGAAATGTGTCCTCTGTGTGACCATTTAACCGTCCCGGTGGTGTGACTTTCCTTTGTAATGACACGCTGCAACCCCCTTGGTAGCGCTGCCCGTCTTCTGGCATCATTGTTTGGCTGCCTGCGCCTCTGCGGCCGCCCTGACCCACACAACGCCCCTCGGTGTCTTATTTATTGGGACTGCGAGGGTGTGATTGATGGGCATGAGCAGTGCATCAGTTCGCCTGTCCCTCATCTCCTTCCGCCTTCTTCAGACTGTGCGGCTTCATGGCCGTGGCATGCGATAAGGGATCAGCTGACGCCGCACAGTCTGCAGCGGGTGTAAGGACCCGAGTGCGAGAGGCGAACATATGTGCTGCGCCAGGCCCTGAATCCCAGCCCCGCAGTGTTTTAACAATGTTAAGACACTGCGGGGCTGGGATTCATGGTCATCGCGAACCGCACCGGCCGACATTAAATGAGGTCAGAAGATGGGCAGCGCTAACAGCGCTAGGCCAGGGGATAACACGACAGCGCAGACTCCTGTACAGCAAATAACAACGCTCAGGAGGCTGCACCCAGCACCAAGGTGGGATTCTTGACATCTGTGCTGCGTCTCATTACAAAGGGAACTCGCGCCTCCAACACAGTTTGACTGTATAAAGGGCTAAATGTTATACGTGTTTCATTCAGCGTGTGCAAGGAGCAAAATTAAAAGAGCAACCTTTGACTTGTGCAGCACTACTGCTGCATAAGCTGTGGCTCTTCTACTTTGTAACCCCTGAGGGGGGGTTAAAGGTTACCTTTAAAATTGGTTCAATTAGGCTTCGGCCTACACTCTGCTCCCCCTGCAGAGCCCGGGCTCCAACACCGCCAGTTGGGGCCCGGTACTGCTAGCTGCACAGAGAAAAACACCAGCCAATGTGTCAGTGGGGTTCAGCACCGCCAGCTGTTCCCCTGCTGTGCAGCCGGCATCGTGTCCTGCAAAAGCCACGCAGACACTTGCTCTTGTACCTTCTGCTCCCCATCCTGGTTCCAGTACCGTCAGCTGGTTCCGGGCAGAGCCTTTGGCTTAGGTGCCTCCCTCTGGGTATCCGAGTTCCACCAACGTCAGGTGGTCCTTGGTAGTGCTTTCAGGCACGGGTACCTCCTGCTTAGTAACCGGGTTCCAGTAACGTCAGCTGGTCTTCGGTAGTTCCATTGGCTCTTGGACCTTCGGCTACCCATCCGGGTTCCAGCACCGTCAGCTGGTTCTCGGCAGTGTCTTTTGCTCTTGTACCTTCTGCTCCCCATCCTGGTTCCAGTACCGTCAGCTGGTTCCGGGCAGAGCCTTTGGCTTAGGTGCCTCCCTCTGGGTATCCGAGTTCCACCAACGTCAGGTGGTCCTTGGTAGTGCTTTCAGGCACGGGTACCTCCTGCTTAGTAACCGGGTTCCAGTAACGTCAGCTGGTCCTCGGTAGTTCCATTGGCTCTTGGACCTTCGGGTAGCCATCCGAGTTCCAGTTCCATCAGCTGGTTCTCGGCATTTTCTCAGCCTTCTTGTACCTTCTGCTACATTTCCAAGTTCAAGAGACACGATGACCCGGAAGACCACCCCTAAGATGACGACGACACCAGAGACGACAACCACCGTGATGACGACGACCCTGGAGACGATGACCCTGAAGACCACCCCGATGACGACGACCCCGGAGACGACGACCCTGAAGACCACCCCGATGACGACGACCCCGGAGACGACGACCCTGGAGACGACGACGACCTGGAAGACCGAGAAGCAGAAGAACAAGAGGCTGCAGAACAAAGAGCAGAAGAACATTAAGCATAACACTAAATATCAGAGCAAAAAATATTATCTAAATTATAAGCAGAAGAAGACTAAGCAGTGTATGGGGGTGAGTCCGTTCCTCCTCGTGGTGCCCCTGGATAAAGCCTGATGCTGCAGGCCAAACTGAACGCGGACAAATGTAACTCTTTTGTGACAGGCAGAACGGAAGGTGTAATCTTCAAACTTTTATAGATAACAACTACGGGAATGCCTGTCACAAATAAGAATATGATGAAGAAGTAGAATATGATGAAGATAATAGTAAAATAAAAAGAATATGAACAATGTAACCAAAAAAATAATAGGTAGAAGATGAAGAAGAAGATGAATAAGGTGAAGAAGTTGATGTCAAAGAAGCTGATGATGAGGATAATGAAGAAGAAAGTGTGGGAGAAGTAAAAAAGAAGGTGAAGGGCGTGGAAGTAGTGAAACATCAATATCTGACAAAATAAAAAAAAAATTAACATAGTCAAAATCTTTCTAATGCCGAACGTCCTAAAAAAAACAAAATCCTGCTATTCTATTACATTGGGCTAAACCTCTGTGCCTTTAATGTCTCCGCCACGTCCCCCAATACATCCTACATTATTCTTAGTTGTTTTCCTTCATGTAGAATGAACCTACAAGTTTATAAAGGGTTTATTTTAATTCCGATATTTTCGTCCCATTGACTTGCATTGGGATCGGGTATCGGTATCGTATTAGATCCGATATTTTGACGGTATCGGCCGATACTTTCCGATACCGATACTTTCCGATATCGGAAAGTATCGCTCAACACTACTATTCATATTTCATATATTTCACGCTGACATGCATTAGCACAATAGGTTGCAACCTTTCTTTTTTTTTGTGTGTGTGTATTTTAAATATGGAGGTAGCTCCTCCTAGTATGTACTTATTCACACTATGGATGGGCCAGTCAGTCTTTTGTTATTTGATCATCGTCTGATATTGATGATGTTTTCTGTGGGTAGATCACCTGTATCACAGTAGCGGAGTCACGTTTAAACTTTTGTAAGTTTATTCTGAGAAATCTTATGACAAAGATTCCCAAAAATTCATTTATAATCTGGCAAATTCAGGATTGCAGGGGGATTATTTTCATTATGGATTTCTCTAACTGGGGTCAATGTCCGACGCTCTGACGCTTCCAATGTCGCGCTGTCCTACATTGTTCACTCGGCACTGTGATAAAGGAGCGGACGGCACAATGACATAACTCTTACATTACCTCTGCCACGCTGAGCATGTGCTGACCCGACAGTCACAGACGAGGACCACCGATCCCACTATTACCAGTTCTGGATCATCTTGGGCATCCCGCAGGGTTGTAGCCACTTACTGATCTTCTCTGTTCACTATGTTGCAGTCGTTCCTGTTTGCTACTTTGTATGTAAACTCCATTGACCCTGGAAGCTGCTGGTTTGGACGAGGTGCATTATTCCGATTTGTACTAGATTTGCTCGGAGGGCTGTAAACATTTGCATTAGTTTACATGGAAGCTCTGAAACGGGAATATCGCTCCCCTCCTCCCCCTCCATCCATCACCGCTTTGCATTTTTGTGTTCTCGGTATGTGAAGAGTTAAGCAACATGTTGCCAAATGGTGCGATCAGCAAATATGAGTGTTGCAATGACATCATCTCCTCTGTTTAGCAACGAGGCCGGTGCCATGAGCCTTTGTGCTGTTCCTATAGGTGCGGGTGTGTAAACCGTTCAGTCACCACAGTTTAGTAAAGATAACGTTGTCTTGGGGCTGAGTAGTCGCACAAGATGTAGCAGAATATGGGATCCCTACTGACGGACCCCTGAAGAAGCCTGGAGTGGTCATCTAAGGTAACAGTTCTCCTTGTGGAGAGTAAGGCGATGCTTTTTTGGGCAAACTAGCTCTTTGCTGCCATCTATAGGTGGCATCTTTGTGAAATATTCCTCCTAGTAGGGAGTCCTTTTTCGGATTTCTTGGTGCAAAATCCATTGGCTTGAAAGCTGACGAGTTTCTTGGGGGTCCCAGCTCCTGACGCTGGGACAGGTGATTCACTCCATCGTCAAGAAACCCAAAACGCTGCTCACGGCACCATCGACGTAACCAGCTGTTCACCTGTAGAATCCTGTTCAATCTACTTGTTCCATGTCCATCCACTGGGAGGATGGATGAGAAGACGACCTGCGCTCCCAGTTCCTTGACTTTCCGGTCTCGGTTTTCAGACTGCATATGCTTTCCAGGTCCTTGGTGAAAGGTAAACGTATTGTTCTTAATTCCTCTATTGATGACATTTTTATATTCCTAGCGCTAACTTTTGCACTCATAGTGGTAGTACGTTCTTAGTTTCAAGTAATCCTGAATATACAATGACTGGAGATGCGCACACACACACACACACACACACACACACACACACACACACACACACACACACACACACACACACACACACACACACACACACACACACACACACACACACACACACACACACACTGGACCAAATAATGGGAACATCAATAGAAGTTAGTTTAATATGGCGATTACAGCCTCAATTCTCCCAGGTATGGATTCATACAAGGTGTGAATTGTTTCCAATGGAATTTTAGCCCATTCTGCAGATAAAACACCCTCCAGTTCTTTGAGCGACGATGGCGGCGGAAATCGACGTCTAACTTGAATCTCTAAAATCGACCATAAATGCTCAATAATGTTGAGGTCTGGGGATTGTGGGGGCCAGATGAGATGCTCAACTTCATTAGAATGTTCCTCGTGCCATGCTTTAACGATTCTAGCTGTATGAATTGGTGCATTATCATTCTGAAAGATGGCGTTCCCCTCCGGGAACAGTGCTTGGACCATTGGATGCACTTGGTCGCCCAAAATGCGTAAATAATCTCAGCTGTTAATTCTTCCATGAAGGGATATCATTGGTCCGGCGGATCTCCACGAAATAGCACCCCAGATCATCACAGAACCTCCGCCATGTTTTACGGTTGGGAGAAGGCAGTCTGGATGGAATGCTTCTTTCGGCTGTCTCCAATCGTACACTTGGCCGGAGGTCGGAAATAGGGTAAACGATGATTCGTCTGAGAATATCACATGTTTCCACTGCTCGAGGGACCAATTCTGGAGGTTTCTACACCACTCTAAACGCCTGGAAACATTTGTCATTGAGAGCAGCGGTTTTCTAATTGCAGCTCTTCCGTGGAATCCAGATTTGTGCGGCTCCCGACGAACAGTTTTAGTGGAAACTGGGTTCTGTAGGTGTTCATTGAGCTCAGCAGTGATTTTCGGAGCCGTGGTCTTGCGATCTTCTCTCACAATTCGCTTTAAAGTCCGACGGTCTCTCAGTCCACTTTGACTTTCGGCCGGACCTGTGCTTTGCTGCAGACATTTTTCCTTCTCTTTCAAACGCAGTCATTACTTTGGAGACAGTACCTCTTGACACGCCAAGCATTCGGGCACTTTCTGTTACACTAGCGCCTGCCATACGAGCACCAACAATTTGGCCTCTTTGAAAATCCGAGAGGTCTGCCATTGGTATCAGGTTCTTATCAATGTTCTTACAATTATGCAAAACAAACAGTTAATTTACATACACATATCACATAACACAAATAATCAACTACAAAACATTACCATATGTCACGGCTTGCATGTTTATCACATGTTCGAAGAGTATGATGCCAAAACGTTAGGTGTTTCCATTATATTTATATATATATTTTTTTTATTTCGGATTGCAGAATATTTTAACAGAAGGAGGCCAGTGACTCCAGAAATATTCATATATCTACTGTTGTTTTTGAAAATGTTCATTAGTGAATAATACAAGTGAATATAGGAAACATTGTAGAGGATCTTGGAATGGGAAGGGTGCAGAGAGACTTGCGCAGATGATGCTTCTTCTTTCTACCATATATATCAGTGCTGAGCAGGGTGACTGGGAATCCAGTAGTGCGTTGAGATAATGGCCTCCATGCTGTTGCTTTTGTATTGAGTAGTTAATCTCTGTGCTGGATTCGCACCTACACTGCTCGGTATGGCCTCAATTTATGTGCTAAATAGAGGCAGAAGTCCAGTGTCTATGTGCGCTGTGTATGGGAGACATTAACATCTAGTCTCCACCCACTAGCTCAGAGAGAGCTGAAAATTAAAAAGTGACCCTGCAGGGCTAAGAACTAGTGAAAATGCAGGATATAAGTCCTATAACTGCCAGAAATAGCAAAAACATGGCATGGCAGCATATACTGATGTTGCCTGAAACAACCGGCACGCTTGAAAGAATTGAGAAATACAGTATTTTTTAAAGCCGTTAGACGTCCAGTTTGTGATGAAACTCCGACATTACACATCACTTAAGCTGCATTGAGAAACTTTGCTCCTAGATATAAAGCAGAAATACAGCAGAAATGACTTTGCCAATTTACACAACTCCTGATGGTATCGGTTTCATCGGTGGAATTCCGTGGGTAACCATGCAGCAATATGTCGCTAAATATTTTAAGAAACTAATTGCCTTGGGCTGATCCTAATGAGCTGTTCACTAGTGATGAGTGAACGTGGTTGGATAAGGTGTTATCTGAGCATGCTCTGGTGCTAACATATTCGTTGGCGTGCTTGAAAAATGTTCGAGTCCCCGCAGCTGCATGTCTCGTGGCTGTTCAACAGCCACAACGCATGCAGGGATTGTCTAACAAACAGGAAATCCCTGCATGTGTTGAGGCTGTCTAACAGCTGCGAGACAAGCAGGTGTGTGGTCCCAAACGTGTTTCTCGAGCACGCCGAAGTCACTCAGTTAGCACCCGAGCATGCTCAGATAACACCTTAACTCCACTGATGTTACTGTGGATTTTGCTGCGAAAATGCTTTGGACTTGCTGTAAATTTCATCCACATAAATTGTCACGCTGCGAACTTCACATCTGCAGCGCCGGTCAACCCAGGTCACATACCATAACTGTTTTTTAGGTGGACTAATTTTTATCATTTTGGGGCCTAAGATAATAATGTCATATTACGATTATAGATAAAGTAATCTAACTAAGAGTTCCTTTCTATGATTTTACCTTGCGTTAATACAGAGGTACAGTTGCTGACATTAAGGGCTGTTACATAATTTTGCATTTTAAGTCACTTTTTTTTTCTTTTCTTTCTTATAGTGTTCAGTTATGGTGTGTTTTTTTTTTTGTTTGTTTGTTTCTGCTAAATTCTTAAAAATTCCTCACCTGGGTCATGATGAGTTTTTTTTTTTCTTTTTTTTTTTTTTTCACAATGACAAGCTGTGTTGGTAGCATATCACTTCTATCTTTTAAGTTGGGACATGAAGGAAAAGTCCTTTTATTTTGTCTTTTAGATTTTTGGTACATTTTCTTTTTTTTTAGAGCAAAAAGTCACAATAAATGTACCAAAACGTTTAAAAATTTTTTTTCGAAGTGCATAGAATCACTGTGTAGGAGGGAGATTCTAGTACTTTTGTGCTAAAAGTTTGGCTTGTTTTCAACTTTTTTTTTAATAAAAAAAAATAAAAAAAAAAAAAATCTGGAAATGCCAAATCCTGACCATAATTGCAAACATAAAAAAACAAAACAAAATAACTTCCAAAAAGGGGTAAATTTAAAAGAAGATTTTGATGCAAATCAGAAGCAGGATAAGGCCTCTTTCACACTAGCGTCGTGCACTGCACGTCGCTATTCGTCGTTTTGAAGAAAAAATGCATCCTGCAAAAGTGCTTGCAGGATGCGTTTTTTCTCCATAGACTTTTATTAACGACGCAATGCGACGCATTGCTACACGTCGCAACCGTCGTGCGACAGTTGCGTCGGACCGTCGCCACCAAAAAACGTTGCATGTCGTCGGTAGCATTTCCGACTGCGCATGTGCAGCCGGAACTCCGCCCCCGCCTCCCCGCACCTCACAATGGGTCAGCGGATGCGTTGAAAAACTGCATCCGCTGCCCCCGTTGTGCGGCGCTTCCACACTATGCGTTGGTGCGCTGCAACGTCGCATAGCGACGTGCAGTGCACGACGCTAGTGTGAAAGTAGCCTAAGAACACCAAAAAAGTAGACAAGACTTGGGGTCTTTTGCAAAGATTAAAGGTCTGAAGTTCTGACTATCCAGACCCAGATGTGAGAGGAGGTCACTACTCCAATTTTGGGAAGACCTTTGGCACTGATCATATAAACTGACACTTATACAGACCTGTGGGGGGGACAGGAAAGGATATTTGGAAAGTACCGACTCTGCAGTCTTGAGTGTTACGTCACCGTGTCTGTCCCTGTAGTCACCGAAAACCGCACAGAGCTTTTTCTGAATATCCTGCCGTATAAAACTTAGCATAAGAGGGACACTATTATTTTCGTCTGTGTATATATTACAGCTAGGGCAGCGGGTTTTGAAATGGGGATTCTCCACCTGCGGCAAAACTACAACTCCCTGCATGCCCTGACTGCCACTGGCATATGTTATGTATAGGTGGAAACGTGATCATCCATAGATGGGCGCTTCTAGTGTAGAAGCCATATGTAAATCAGGCTGTGTGCATTGGGGGCGTGTCACTGCCCTTTGACTACTTTTTCCAAGTGCACTGACACGCCCCCAGTGCACTTCCTGGCTAATTTGCATAGACACTAGATTTCTCATGACTGGCACAACTGGTGTCTAGAAGAAAGGTGTCATTTTTAGTGGGGGACAAGCACCTATACAGCCATACCTCTACATTTATATATAGAAAGGTGCTAATGGGAGATACCTAGGCTGTAGGAAGTGCTCAGCAGTGTGAAATATTAATAGATTTGTCCCAAGTCGGGATAAGGGATCACTGTGGATCCGAGTGATTCAATCCCGAGAACAGGGCCCTGAAATGTCCTGTTGGGGCGGAGCGGTGACCCTGCACAGTGTATGGGCCTGCCGAAGATGGCCGTGTTCTGTGCTTGGCTGGACCCCCTAGGGATGAATTGTGGGGATATTTAATGCACCTGAGTTCCCATTCATTGAGTGCAAGCAGTGGTGTCGAAAATGGCGCAAGGTTGGGACAAAAAATGCTAGAAATTTTCAGAATTTTTTTATACAGATATTCTGCTTTAAAAAAAAAAAAAAAAAGTCTTAAGTGTTTATGAACTTGCTCTAAAAACGACCTGAGCCTTATGATTTCTCGTCTCGGTGTGTGATAACTGGCTGGTGATGGCTGGACTCGCTTTTACATTTCTGATCCTGCAATAACTTCCTATGAGGGATTGGCTGGTGCCGTCTTATCTGGTGCCCGCTGCTGCTGGATGCTCCGGTGGGTCGGAGAATGGCGCTCGGAAATGCAGCATTGGCGTATTTCATCTTCCAGCAGTTTCCTTTTGCTCTTTTTCTGCTTTATGACACGAGCACAAAAGCCAAGTCCTGCACTGGGAAAGCTATTCTGATCTGAAAACACGAGCAAGGGTGAAAAGAGTAGGATTTCACAGAGACTCAGCTGTAGTCAGACCGCGCCAAGCACCCCATCGCACGCTCCGCTGCCCACTAATGCCTCTGGGCACTACATCTCCTATCCTCAACCAGGAGCCAAGCAAAACTCTTCTCCGTTCATTCTGCTCTTATGATGCATAAAAAAAAAATAACACTGGCATAAAATAGAAAACCCCAAGAATGAGACTTAAGGGTCAGAAGTCTTTGTAAAGCGCCCCCACTGGTACAAAGTAGTGGAAAAGTACTGTTTGCTCTCCTGACCTGTGTCCGATTGTAATAATTTAGCAAATATCTCATGAAAAAACAATTCTGAAGAACCTTTTCTTGGCGTTCTGCATTGTAATGTTCCTCTGTAAGTTCTAGAGCTTTATTAATAAATGGGCAACTGGGTGATACTATTCCCCTTGTAATTTGTTTGTACTTACACAGTCCGACGTTACAAACCATGATTGATGCCTATTAATTGTTCCTAATAAAAACATTGAATCCCCCCCCCCCCCAAAAAAAAAAAATAAAAATAATAATAATTGAAATGAAAAGAAAAACATCATATGTAACCCCAAACGATGACTGTGGAAGCATGCACAAAGGAAAAGTAAAAATAAAAAAATAAGTTGGTGGTTTTGGAAAATTTTGACACTAACCAAATTTTTTTTCTGTTCAGAATTCTGATTACTATTATTGCTATTATATTTTTTGTTTCAAACCTCTAAAATATAGTTATTAGCATAAGTGATTACACCCCCTTTGACCACTAAGATTTTAAGATCTCCCTGAACATAAGAATGACTTCCAGCATTTTGTCAAGATTGAGGTTTTTTTTTTTTTTTAAACCCATAGTGTGAAGATAAGGTTAATAATGTAACTTTCATTACAAAATCTTCAATCTTACTTAAATCAGTTGATGCAAAAATAAGTACACCCCACATTTAAATAAACAAATAAAAAAAACAATAATCCCTCCACGATTATTACAGACCGCTCCAAGTCTTGTAGGCCTGGAATGAACAAGTGGGCTACATGGCGGCATCTTCTTTCACTAAAGAGCAGGGCATCTGTGAATTCATGATCCCATCAATGACTTGTGTCCCTCCAACACCAGCAGCTTATGCATCCTTCACATAAGGACACTGCCACCACCATGCCTCACTGTAGGCACCATGCATTTTTCTTTGGATTCCTCAGTTTTTCAACGCCATACAGTTTTGAAGGCATCAATTCCGAAAAAACCTTCCCCTTGGTCTTGTGACTCCAGAGTGTAGAGTCCCAGTAGGCTTCATATTTTTCAGCATGCTCTGTGGCAAATGGTAGGTGACATTTTTGTACATGTGCTTTAGGTGCTACTTCCTTCGTGGAGGACTCCCATACATGCCATTCATCTGCAGTTTACACTGTATTGTGTCACAGGAAACATTCACCCCAATTTGGCTTTCTACTTATTTAACAGACATGCTTGTTAATTTCAATCTTTTTCCGCCTTTCTCATTAGAAGATGCTCCTATTTAGGTGGCAACTTCTGATATTGGCCTTTACGTCTTTGTGAGATGATTACAGTCCCTTCTTTGTTACATTTTTCTATTACTTTTGCTACAGTATTCTGCCTGATAAGTAAAGCTTTGCTGATCTTATTGTAGCCTTTGCCTTTCTTGTGTAAAGAAATTATTTTCTCAGGTCTTGTGACGTTTTTCTTCCATGTGGTGCCATTGCTGTCTTGTGACACTTCTCTTCCATGTGGTGCCATTGCTGACAACTTGAGATGGGAATGCGTTTTCTTTGATGAATAACATAACATAATCACTGTCTACTGGACAACTGTTCATTCTTGTTAATTAGAATTTTGTAGTTTAAACTTTTAGCTTTGCTCTGAACACTTTCATTGGGGTGTTCTCAATTTTGCAACATGGTCTTGAAAGAATTTTGTTAGGAAAACGTACTTTTTTGGGGTGTACAGAATAACAAATCTTTGCAATCAATGGCCCACAACTGTAAGAATTTTTAATATTCTGGTACCCCACGGAAAAATTTTGCTTTCTGACAAAACTGTTAGGGTGTACTCACTTATGCGGAGCATACTATATATATATATATATATATATATATATATATATATATATATATATATATATATATATATATATATATATATATATATATTTCTATATCTCTCTTAAGTTTGGTATCTCTGTAATTGCACAGACCTGGAGAATTATGTTACTGTGTCATATTTACCAGATCAGAAAAGCTATAAAAGATCATGTCTGTAAAGTGCAGTGAAGATTTAATGGCGCTGTACAAGTGAAACCCAAAAAATCTTGATGAAATTGCTAATTTTTTTTTTTTTTCATAATTTCACCCTACTTCCAGTTTTATTTTTTATTTTTCTCCTTTCATATAGAAAACTGGTGTCATTTAAAACTACAACTAGTCTCATGAAAAATAAACCCTCATTAAAAAAAAAAAAATCTATATGGATCTTGGCAGGGGAAAAGAGGCGAAAGATCAAAATCGCAAAATGTGAGCAAATGTCAGCAGAGTTTTGAATGAAGCTGCTAATGCATAAAAAAGCTCAGGCTGCATTACCATTGTCTGAATCTGCACTAAACTTTTTTTTTTTTTTCTTTTAAGCAATTGTCGTATTTTTGTATCCCTTTATGTATTTGCTCTGTTTCGGAGCACCCGGCCGAACAATTTGCTGCATTGTAGGAGCGGATTCTCCTGTGATTGCATTTGCATAATATTTTAATCCCGGGGAAGGTGTCCCCAGAACCTGCAGCGTAAAACAAATAAGCCGACATGATGAAAAGGTATCTAACAAATGAGGCGCCGCGTGCTCCGATGTCCTTGTAAATGTTTTACAATCTCCATGACACGTCTCATTGTCATAAACAAGAACGTTGCGAAAAAGAAGATATAATGAATTCTGAGCTTCACTGAAACCTATTATCAAGGAAAATTACATACACTTGAATATATGTTACATATTGTGGTTTTTTTATGATGCAAAGGGCTTAAATGAGCACGCTATTTTTTTTCCCAATACTTTATTAGGGGATTTTCATTGTTAGAGAGGGTCTCCAGTTCAGGACCCTTATGGATCCACAGCTACGAAGAGTCTTATTGTGGTAAGACATTTCTCCCTTTTAAAATCAAAGTACACAATGTAATTCTTCATTCCTCCAGTGGGGGCAGTGCAGGGAAATTGAACTCTTGCTAGGAGGTTTCACTGCAGATCACAGGTGATCACTGTGGATCTTTTTAAACAGGAAAACCCATTTATGCATGCAGTCTTGTTTACTGGACCAAATTGGGTCCCATCTGTCTATCTTGCTTGAATTCTTCGCAGAGAGAAGAACTTTGTTTTATTTATCTTACCAGAGAAATATTACTTTCTCCATTTATGAGCCATGTTTTCCCCTCCTTCCTAAATCCATCACTCTTCCTGAAAACTGTCGTCTTGAGCAGGACAGATTTAGCAGACTGCTCACTGAGGTGTTAGGAGTCTATGGAAGGCTGAGGAGCCCCCATTCTGTGAATCAGTGGTGGTCCAACAGTCTGACTGCAGCAATCAGGAAATTATCGCTTTGCTGGTGGCCGCTGCTCCGGCCCGTCCTGTCGCTTGGCTGGTGGCCGCTGCTCCGGCCCGTCCTGTCGCTTTGCTCCTGGCCGCTGCTCCGGCCCGTCCTGTCGCTTTGCTCCTGGCCGCTGCTCCGGCCCGTCCTGTCGCTTTGCTCCTGGCCGCTGCTCCGGCCCGTCCTGTCGCTTTGCTCCTGGCCGCTGCTCCGGCCCGTCCTGTCGCTTGGCTGGAGTGTATGATGCTCTGAGTATTTGGGTAATTAGAATTATCTGCAGCGTAAGTGAGGAAACGGGCAGCGTCCATGACTCCTGGCACTGGAAGACCGCTGTGTACTCGCATATAGTGTCAGACATAGTTTTGTGAATGTTTCTCATGCCGATCCACTGTTTGTCGAATGTTATTAGATAAAATCTGAATAAAGAGCTCATGTTGGGAATTAATCAGAGCAGGCAGTATTTAAAATGTTCTGTATCATTACTATTTAATTTCCAATGGATCAGTCACCAGACTTCACTATACAAGCTGCATACGTTATAGAAATTTCCTAGACCTGATGAGGCTGGTGTAAGCTGTAAAAATCCAAGTTAGAATACCGGCAAAACTCAAAAAAGAAAAAAAAAAAAATGCTGCAGAATTCCTGCCCACATAGTCTGATTAGCAGTACCTCGGTGTCCCACCTTAAAACTGGATCTCCTCAGACCTAACCTGATAGGTAGCTTCTCCCTGCCAAAGCTGATTTTCCACCTACTGAGCGGAATTGTCATCTCCTCAGTGTCCCTCCTTGCTGCTGCTGAGATCTCACACTGATCAGTACAAGCTGCAGCTGTCAGACTGGTTTGGTGAAGACTAAATTAAACTTGGACTCATCAGCTGTTTTATTTAATTTTTTTAGCTGGACTCATAAACTGTCCATTATAATATTTGGTATCAAACAGCCATTATGGCATAATTTTCCATAGTAAGTGCACCAGCCTCATCAGGCCCAAGATCTATTTAATAATGTATCGAGTTTGCATTGTTAAATCTGGTTATGGAATTGTGTTCCTGTATTAAGCAACATTGATATTTTCATGCAGAAATCCTAAACTGTCATGTAGTTTTAGGGAGGATCAGTGTGGGGGGCATGGTGATTAAAAAAATAAAAATAAATACAATTTGTATACATGTCACATGATAGAATGGGGAGGGCAGCTATGGATTTTGCATTGTGGCCACGGACCACATGCTACATTTCCGTGGTGAGTTCCGGTAAATGCGGCCATATTGATGGTCACCCAATTTTTTGATCACCCACATAACTTCTACCTGGAAAAAAAGCCGGAGTCACAGCCAATGTGAAGAGTAGCCATATTGGTTCTCCGCCAGCGATCGCAGGCTCGGAGGACGACTCAAGGACACTCACTTTAAGGGTCTGTACTCTGGAGTATTAATGTGAATGCCACCGCCTCCGTCTCCGATGGTGGGGGGATTCATTCTCTCTGTTCATCCACTTTATAAAAGTTCATTGAACTTTTTTTGCTTATGCAGCGTAAATGTATTTGGAGCGGTGAGCAGTAATTTGCCGCTCGCACCAGACAGATGCTTTAGTTCCAGGTAGATAGTTCATTATTCATTAGACTTCTGATCCATAATGAAGAAGTTAAGAGTTCAGCTCCTGGATTCTTAATAAAAACTTTTCTTTTTTTTTTCTTTCCTCACCATAAAGCTTCACCTTGAAACATCAGAGAATGCAATGGACTTTGAAACTGCTGAAGGTATCCATGGCTGCCGAAAAGAGATAATGCACAAAAAAGACCTGAATCTCCAGGTACGGTACCATGGATGGATGAACGGAACGGCCGATGCTATACAAAGCTGCGGAGAAACAGTGTTACCCATCTATAGAAATGGTATATATGTATGGAAATGGGATGCCGTTGGCAAATTCTGGTCCCCATAGTTCTGTAGAGTTGGGGCACCCAACGCCCTACTATTAGGAGTGGGGGTTGAGTACCAGATAACATGAGCTTGGAGATGGTTTGGGCCCTGTAAGGAGGTAGAGTCTGAGGGCATCATGAAGGGGATACAGGAGAAGCTGGCGGAGAGGGTAAAAAAAAAAGGTTCCAGGGGCATGGAAATCCAAAGTTGACCGGAGCTATTTTGTGAGTGGGGTTTTGGGAAAGGGTTAGAGAAGACGAGCTCTTGAGTACTGATTGAGACAGAAGGTGGTAGGGGATTTTTGGGGGCGGGAAGGGACATAGGAGATGGCTTGGGCTCTTTGAGTTGGTCGTAGAAACTGCACCCTTAATAGCTGAGACAGGAATACCTCCGTCCAGGCTCCGATCACTGAAGATGGATTTATGGCAACGGCCCAGCACGTCTGAGACTTTTATAGAAGTGATTTAGACTTATGGAAGCCGCGTAGCTCAACCTCTGTCATCTGTAAATCCAACTCTACTGGACGGAGTTATTGCCAAGTTGGACTTGAAAGGTGGAGATGGAAATAAGCGTCTTAATGGGATGTCCATAAAAACACCACTTCTTTCTTCCCTCAAAATGGCACCTTCTATCTAAAGATTGTGTCTACCTTTGTTGGTCCCATTGACAATGAGTGGAGAGATGTCACTGCTCCATTCTCATAGGCATGTTGGATGGTTCGGTGGGTGGGTGGGTGGGGGTCCCAGCAATCTGCAAATCCACTGTCTGATAGGTGAGATGGGAATGGGTCCTTTAAGCCATGGCCTGGTGTAGTTCATATCAGACATGTCCGTAGTCTGTAATCCCAGTACCGAGTATATGGACACTAGCGTTTATATCTGCACCCCAACTAATGTGTCTGCATACGACTCGTGATACGTTCTTGTGCTCTTATTTTATTACTAGATGGTGGCCCGATTCTAACGCATCGGGTATTCTAGAATGTGTATGTAGTTTATTTATGAATATTTAAGAATAATGCAATGAATACACAGGATTTTCCGGGTAAAATATATACATTATCAGTGAAGCGGTGTTTAAATCCCGCTACAATATCACTGATTGGTCGCAGCCGGCCGCGACCAATCAGCGCAGCGGGGTTTAAATCTTGAGCCAATATCGCTGATTAGTCAGCGAAGCGTGGTTCAAATCCCGTGCCAATTAGCGGCCTGACTGCGCCTGTCGCTGATTGGTCGCAGGCAGCTGGCAAGACCAATCGGCGACGTGGGATTTCCGTTACAGACAAACAGACAGAATTAGACGATTATATAGTAAACTAGATGGTGGCCCGATTCTAACGCATCGGGTATTCTAGAATATGTATGACTGAACTTGTTCAGTAAACGTAGCATATAACAGCCCACGTAGCATATAGCAGCCCACGTAGCATATAACAGCCCACGTAGTATATAGCACCCCACGTAGCATATAGCACCCCACGTAGCATATAACAGCCCACGTAGCATATAGCACCCCACGTAGCATATAGCACAGCCACGTAGCATATAACAGCCCACGTAGTATATAGCACAGTCGACGTAGTATATAGCACAGTCGACGTCGTATATAGCACAGGCACAGCCCACATAGTGTATAGCACAGTCGACGTAGTATATAGCACAGTCGACGTAGTATATAGCACTGTCGACGTAGTATATAGCACAGGCACAGCCCACATAGTGTATAGCACAGTCAACGTAGTATATAGCACAGTCAACGTAGTATATAGCACAGTCGACGTAGTATATAACACAGGCACAGCCCACATAGTGTATAGCACAGCCCACGTAATATATAGCAGTGTGGGCACCATATCCCTTTTAAAAAATAATTAAAATAAAAAATAGTTATATACTCACCTTCTGGCGGCTCCTGGATCCAGCCCAGGAGCTAGCGATGCTCTCGCCAGGTCCGTTCCCAGTGATGCTTTGCGACAATAATCTGTGATAACGTAGCGGTCTCGCGTGATCCTACGTCATCTGGGGTCATTTCGCATAGCATTACTGGGAATGGAGCTGCCGAGAGCATCACGAGGATGGGGAAGGCTTCGGGGGCCGCCGGAAGGTGAGAATAGCACAATCTTCTCTTTTTTTTTATTTTTATTTTTTTTTATTATTTTTAACATTATATCTTTTCACTATTGATGGTCGCGCCCGGCCTATGTGAAGCCAGGGCCGGCTTCAGGTTTTTGAGGGCCCTGGGCGAAAGAGTCTCAGTGGGCCCCCCTCTTTAACACATACCACGATTCATGATGCACAGATACAGCAGAGAAATATAGCACAGCCACGTAGTATATAGCACGGCCACGTAGCATATGGCAGTGTGGGCACCATTTCCCTGTAAAAAAAAAAAAAAAAGAATTAAAATAAAAAATAGTTATATACTCGCCTTCCGGCGGCCCCCGGATCCAGCCCAGGCCTTTAGCGATGCTCCCGCCAGGTCCGTTCCCAGTGATGCTTAGCGGCAATAACCCGTGGTGATGTAGCGGTCTCGTGAGACCGCTACATCATCTGGTGTCATTACCGCAAAGCATTACTGGGACCGGAGCATCGCAAGGAGTGGGAAAACCTGCCGGCGAGAATATCACGATTTTTATTTTTATTTTTTTTTAATTATTTTTAACATGATATCTTTTTACTATTGATGCTGCACAGGCAGCATCAATAGTAAAAAGTGAAGTGGTGTTGAAATCCCGCCCCAATCGCGCCCGGCCGGGCACGACCAATCAGCGACGCAGGATTGCCTTTACAGACAAATAGACGGAAATGGACCATGTTATTCTCTCCCTCAGACTGTCCTCCGTGTTATTCTCTCCCTCACACACGGTCCTCCGTGTTATTCTCGCCCTCACACACTGTCCTCCGTGTTATTCTCGCCCTCACTGTCCTCCGTGTTATTCTCTCCCTCACACACTGTCCTCCGTGTTATTCTCTCCCTCACACAGTGTCCTCCATGTTATTCTCTCCCTCACACACTGTCCTCCGTGTTATTCTCGCCCTCACACACTGTCCTCCGTGTTATTCTCTCCCTCACACACTGTCCTCCGTGTTATTCTCTCCCTCACACACTGTCCTCCGTGTTATTCTCTCCCTCACACAGTGTCCTCCATGTTATTCTCTCCCTCACACACTGTCCTCCGTGTTATTCTCGTTCTAGTATATGTATGTAGTTTATTTATGAACGCTGATTGGTCGAGGCCGGGCGCGACCAATCAGCGACGTGGGATTTCGGTTACAGACAAACAGACCCTTAGACAATTATATAGATATATAGATACAGGTGTATCCATCATTTATCCTTGAGATCTGAAAATATTTTTTTATTTCTACATTTGAAGGAAGAAGATATAAACTCTGATGATGACTTGTCAGAAGACGGTCAGTCCAGACAAAAAGCAGAGAAGCGGCGAGCCAAGAAGAAGGTAAGTAGTCCTCTCTAGCCTGCTGGGCATCTTAGGCTACTTTCACATTTCCGTCTTTTGCAGACCGTCACAATGCGTTGTTCTGTGAAAAAAAAAAAAAAAAAATGCATCCTGCAAAGTTGCCCGCAGGAGGCGTTTTTTTCACATAGACTTGTATTACTGACGCATCGCGACGTATGGACACACATTCCATACATCGTGCACTGGATGCGTCAGTATTTGGCGGGCCGTCGTATCGAAAAAACATTCAAGGGAATGTTTTTTCGTACGTTGTGTCCTGCATTTTTTACTGCGCATGCCTGGCTGGAAATCCACCCCCTCCTCCCTGGGACTCTACAATGGGCAGCGGACGCGTTGAAACACTGCGTCCGCTTCTCACGTCACTCACAAACATCCGTCGGTACGTCACGCCGAGTACCGATGGAAATGTGAAAGAAGCCTCACCCATTCTGGCTTTTCCCTGTTGACCCTGGACTAGAAGTGTGTGGCTAAGATTGTTGGTCACCGTTTCAGCAAACATGGCATGAATTAAAAGTACAGGTGGATATAAGAAACTTTGTAATATATCTTATCAGAGAAATCTGTTTCTTTCTCCACTGATGAGCCACTTTTCCCTCCTGAACTCATGAAAAACTGCTAAAATCCATCTTGGTAAAAACAAGATAGGTTGACCCCATGGGGTTTTAGATTTTTATAGGCAGCTTTTAATCTGTGGAAAGGGAGAAGCAGAATGAAAGAGAGAGACAAAAACACAAACAGACCGTGCCATTGCTTTCTAGTAAGTGTTTTTGCTCACTGCAGTGCTGGATTCACAGCTGCAATGCTGAATTCACAGCTGCACTGCTCAGTCCTGCTGCATAATATGCGCCATGCTGCTGCTACATAGATATGTGAGATGGAGTCTGTCATGTCTGTGTGATCTCATAACAGCTAGTTTCTACCCACTAGTTCAGTGACTACTGAAAATTACAGAGAGCCTGCCGAGGGGGAAACATTTTTTTTTTTTTTCCCGCAAGATACCTAGTTATTCAGGAATACATCATCCTCTCTAAACCCTTTTACTTCATATGTCCCTCTCTCTCCACAGAGGCAGCGGGAACGGAAGAAGCTTGAGAAGAAGAAACACCTTGAAGAAAATGAGCAGGTATGCAGGCATGTAGTTATCCAGGGGATGTGCAAAAGACGTGTAATCTCAGCAGCGCTCTGTTCTGTTTTATAAAATGGGGTGCAAAGTTATAAGTCTGTGATGGCCATATATCTTATTGTGCAAAATTGTACTCTCATTCCTTATGTCCCTTCTTCCTTCATTTTTTTTTTTTTTTTTTTTTTGTAGAATTAATCTAAACCTTATTTGAGTCACAGGCTGTATCATAAGTAATGTGCGTGCACTACTATTCATTAGCAGAATAGTGAGTGCAGCTCTGGGGTATAATACAGGATGTAACTCCGGATCAGTAATGTAATGTATGTACACAGTGACTGCACCAGCAGAATAGTGAGTGTAGCTCTGGAGTATAATACAGGATGTAACTCAGGATCAGTACAGGATCAGTAATGTAATGTATGTACACAGTGACTGCACCAGCAGAATAGTGAGAGCAGCTCTGGAGTATAATACAGGAGGTAACTCAGGATCAGTAATGTATGTACACAGTGACTGCACCAGCAGAATAGTGAGAGCAGCTCTGGAGTATAATACAGGAGGTAACTCAGGATCAGTAATATAATGTATGTACACAGTGACTGCACCAGCAGAATAGTGAGTGCAGCTCTGGAGCATAATACAGGATGTAACTCAGGATCAGTAATGTAATGTATGTACACAGTGACTGCACCAGCAGAATAGAGAGTGCAGCTCTGGAGTATAATACAGGATGTAACTCAGGATCAGTAATGTAATGTATGTACACAGTGACTGCACCAGCAGAATAGTGAGTGCAGCTCTGGGGTATAATACAGGATGTAACTCAGGATCAGTAATGTAATGTATGTACACAGTGACTGCACCAGCAGAATAGTGAGTGCAGCTCTGGGGTATAATACAGGATGTAATGCTAGATCGGTAGAAGATATGTACTGTACATAGAACAGTGCGCAACTTTTTTAGTTTTAGTTCTCTACATGAATAATTATTGATATGCCTTTAATGTATAAATCCAGCTTTAATCCAGTGTGTGTGACTGGCCGTCATCCCGTACTGATAGCGTTTCCCGGATGTTATGACTCGCGTTCTCCGGTATTTCTTCAGAGCCGTGGTGCAGCCACTCACTGCGATAATTGTTGCTAATTGATATAATTATCAGCTGCTTATTATATACTTTATTGAAGTGTTGCCATTGCTGCAGCATAACAAAACCACGTCTGATCTCGAGGGTCTCGTGGAGTCGCCTTTATAAGTAAGACGCCTTCAGTGTCACATATGAGGCAATTGCTTTACGAGGAGTTTTCTGCTGCGTCCTTATTAGTGTACAATCTCTGCAGGTCATAGAGTCGTGTAAGAAATTTCTGGAGAGAAACTGTTTATAGAAGTGATTGGATAAGGAGCCTATGTCAGCTATTGTGTAAATGGATAATTAAGGGAGAGAAGAGAGTTAGGAAATGGGCAAATTGCTTACAGGGCAATTCCCTAAATATATATTAAAGGGGTAATCTCAACATCTGAAATGGGGGAAATTCCAAAGTTATTGTAAAAACAAAATGTTGCTGAAGCCTCAGGTCCGTGGGTGTAATGACCCCCTTGTTGGCGAGCGGCTCTGCTGTTCTCACATGATGAAACAAGCGCCGTGCTGTGTATTCTCTGCGTTGCCCCTTCTCTCCATTAATCAGGCGTTGTACTCAGGAGCCGGTCCGACTGCTTCTTTCTTGCCCGTAATCAAACAATTATGTTTTTTTTGTTTTTTTTTTGCAGGAGCCGGAGTGGGACGTAAATAGCGCGTTTGTTGCCAATGCTGCCAGTCACATCAGACCAAAGAGCAGGAATAAACATGACAAGAAGCACAGTGCCAACAAGGAGAATGAAGAGAAGGTGCAGGAGGTAACGCTGCTGGTCCTGGCACGTTCGGAGACAATATACAGTATGGTGTGTCGTTTCCCCCCATCCAAAAAAAAATAAAAAATAAAAAGATTTAAAAAAAAAATTAAAATTTGCAGAGACTCGAGGGCAACTCTTGGATCAGAAAATGTTGACTACCTCAGGTTTCCTAAACCCCTTCCCATGCCGCACCCAATATTGTTTTTTTTTTTTTTTTTATTTAATTTTTACCCTCCCCACACCCCTCTTCCAAGAGTAAAAACAACTTTTTTTTTTTTTTTATTGGCTACCTAGTTGTACGAGGGAAAAGTTGTAGCTTTGACGGACACCATTAATTTTGCCATATAATGTGAAGAAAAAATGTACAAATACGATAAAAAGAAAAATGCATGTCTCCCATTGTTTTGTGGTATAGTTTTTGCAGCATTCATTATATGGTGAAAAATAGTTTGCCAACTTAATTCTTCACGTCATTACGATTATGGTGATTCGTTTTATTTACTTATTTTTATTTTATTGATGACATTTGAAGAAAAAAAAATTTAAAACAATTTGGATTGTATCGTCATTTTTTGGGGAGCTGAAGCTCCATTTAGGATTTTACCATTTTTGGATACGTACAAAGTTCTTGTCACTTTTTAGTGCATTTTTAGGGGGGACGTGCGGAGACAGCAGTTCTGACGTTTCGTGGTTTTTCCCTATATGCCATTTACCTGGCAGGTTAAATAACTTTATTTTGATTAGACATTTGTGCATGCAGCAGCGACGAAAATATATATTTATTCCTTTTAAAAGGGATTCAAAGTTAAAAAGAATGTTTTAAAATATAAGAAAAATGAAATAGAATCATTTTTTTTTGTTTGTTTAAGCTACAAAAAGAGAAATTAAACGAAAAAAATGATACATAATTATATATTTACTATTTTGTGCTTTTAATTTCTTTGTAGTAAGTGATTCTAATTTTTTTCCTATTTTTAAAGCATTCTTTTCAACCTTTATTCCCTTTTTAAAGGATTTAAAGGGGTACTCCCACCTCCAAGATCCTATCCCAATATGTAGTAGGTCTAATAATATTCACAAATACCTCCAATTAGAAATGTAGTGTAGTTTTTCAGATTCGCTGTCTTTCATCATGTGCGACATTTGCAGGATCTTAGATAGGTATCCATTGTTACGACCACTAGCAACTAACTCACTTTATCAGTGGTCGTAGCCATGGATACCTCAGGTCCTGCAATGGCCTGCACATGAGAAAAGAGACATAGCAAATCAGAAGAACTATACTACATTTCTAATTAAAGGTATTTGTTATTATTATTACACCAACTACATATTGGGATAGGATCTTGGAGATGGGAATACCCCTTTAATCGCTTGTTCTTTATATTGCTATTGTGCAATATCTATTTTTTTTTTTTTTCCTGCCATTAGATGAGGCAGCGCCAATCTGGTGACAAAATCCCTTTTAATTGGTAAAATTCTGACTCCCCTTAGTTATAGAGGTCTTTCTTTTGCAGGATGACTGCACCGATCCCATGATCCAAAGAGCCAGAGATCTTGCCGGTAAGTAGGGCCTTGCAAATCCGAACCATGTCCTAATTTACACATCAATATAGATCTAATACTTCTACATAAGAGAACAATTAGCAAAACAAAAAGAAATATACGTTCATTTATTTTTATTTATTTTTTTGCAAATTGATCTATTATGCAGAAGTATTATATCCCATAGACGAGAAGAAATCTTTTCACATTTATATTAATAAAAAAAGGAAGGGTCAGGATCTATAGAAGCCAACCAAGTGACAACCATGTTTTTTTGCACTTAAATGGTTCTTTTTCTGATGTTTCTTACAGTGCATTTAAAGGGGACCTGCAATATTTTCTTAAAAATGGTATAAGTGCTGCTGTTACGAATCTTTGTGTTTTTTTTTTTTTTTTCTCCTGCTTCTCTCCATTCCTGAGATATGGCGCTCTTTTTTCCCTGTATATAAATCTAGTATTTTAGCCAAGTAGGTGTGGTCCCCTCTGCTCAGGAGCAGAGTTGAGGACCACGCCCACTTGTTTAACTAGACCAGCTTCATATACAGGGGAAAATGGGCCATATCTCAGGAAGAAAAGAAAACCAATGCCAGGTTAAGGAGAACGGCGGCATTTACACCAGGTTAAAAAAAACAAAAAGGGAAAAAAACAACATATTTTATGGAAAGTGATTCAGTCTCTGCTTTCTAAGGGTTCCTTTTTAAAAATACTGTAGATTTAGGTAAACCTGGCAGTAAGTGTTAAAAAATCTGTCTTGATAGGAGATTGCGTCTTTTGCCGGATTGCCCCTTTAAGGATAGGCCATTAATAGGAAGTGCAGGAAAACCCCTTTAGATTTGTTTTCCCCTCTATATAATAGATGCAGAGAAATCATGAGAACGGTCGTCCCATTGGAAGCTTCACCCACAACTGGACCTGGCGGCATCAGCACAGAGCTGGGGCAGACGGTGATGATAATGACCTCCGCTCTGCTCTGTCCTATAGTGGCCGCTCACACACATTAAGGGACTTTTCTGTAATTTTTTTATATTCTTGGAAGACCCCTGTAAACTTGCTATAGGAAACCCTGATGGGGGGGGCTGTAAGATCTGGTGGGATTGTGATCCATTGCGTCATGACTGCAGAGCCACGGACCAGAGAGAGACGGCCGGCCCTTTGCTCTGATCACTGATTTGTCAGCAGATTTGTGCTGTGTGGATAGTTCAGAGTGAGCGCTGCTCCGCACATGAACTTCAGCACCTTCCAAATTGCCTAAAATCCCTGGACTGTTAATAGCCAGAATTAATGATACAAAGAGGAGCAGCTGAACTGTATGTAAGGCGCAACTATGTGCACATGTGGTGGAATTAAAGGGACAGTGCGCACTAAAGCCATCCCCATCCGTGACGCCTAGGGCATTCTCCTTATGTCCGGCGCTAGGTTTAAAATACATTCACATATCTGCTGTACGTGTCTGGGCTGTCTATTTTTTTTTTTTTTTTTTTAAATAGTAGAAAAATGACCCATAGAGTTTGGTTTTAAAAGCAAATTTGTGTGTCTGATCTGCGAGACTCGGAGCACGTCCTTTTCTCATCCATTTCTTGAGTGATCCTTTAAATGGTCGCTTTACTGTCGGAGAACTTGATCTCGTTTGACAGATAATGTGATAAATAGATAATCTAATTATTTATTATGCATGTTGTCCACTCTCCCTTCCCCCAAATCACTCCAAAATGCCGGCCACTAGGTTTCTGCTTACTGTCCTTTGCCTGTTGACAGGTCTAATCTGTCTGAAAATAGACGGAATACAGGAAGTGGGAGGGGAGGGCTGAGAGATCTCTGCTCAGGAAGTGGGAGTGGTTCTGTTTCTCTGTCCAGGAAGTGGGAGTGGTTCTTTCAGCCCAGGAAGTGGGGGCGACTCTGTCTCAGCCCAGGGAGTGGGAGTGGCTCTCTGCCCAGGAAGTGGCTTTCTGTCCAGGAAGTGGGAGTGGCTTTCTGTCCAGGAAGTGGGAGTGGCTCTCTGCCCAGTAAGTGGGGGCGGCTGTCTCTGCCCAGGGAGTGGGGGCGGCTCTTATGTTATAAAGCAAGTGATTTAATGTAAAACAAACAAACTATATAAGGCTACGTTCACACGCATTTTTTTTCTGCATGCAGAACCTGCTCTTGTCAGTAAAGAAGCTGCTTACAAAAAACAGGTTTTGCTGCGTTTTTGTCTCTTGTGCATGTTGAAAGTTTAGTTCCCCCTTAAAAAAGAAAAGTAACTTCCTTAGGTTTTTGCACTTACTCATTGCTTCCTATGGGTGAAAAAAAAAACGCTGGAAAAAATGCTGAAAGAAGTGACATGCTGCTGTTTGCATAAACGCAGTAGTTTTGAAAATCACTCAGAAAAAAAAGTGTGTGCTGGACATTTCTGAAATCTCATAGACTTTGTTGGTACTGTAAAATGCAGCTTAAAGCTTAAAATTTTGCATAAAAAAATCGCAACGTGCGAACATAGCCTAAATATAAGTTGTAAAAGAGAATGTTACAGCGCCCCTGTGGGCTGCAGGTTTGATCTTGATATTGCTGCTTTAATGTCCCTGGTATTGAGCTGCAGTACAAGACATAAGCATCCAGTAAAAGAAAGTGCTCCTGGGGAAAAAGAAAAGTTAGTGTAGGTTGTGCTCACACTTTCCCATCTGCGTGCATTTATACAGGGGTTGGACAAAATAATGGAAACACCTGGAAACATCAACAAAAGTTAGTTTAATATGGTGTAGGTCCACCTTTTGTAGCGATTACAGCCTCAATTCTCCGAGGTATGGATTCATACAAGGTGTGAATTGTTTCCAAAGGAATTTTAGCCCATTCTGCAGTTAAAACACCCTCCAGTTCTTTGAGCCACGATGGCGGCGGAAATCGACGTCTAACTTGAATCTCTAAAATCGACCTTAAATGCTCAATAATGTTGAGGTCTGGGGATTGTGGGGGCCAGATGAGATGCTCAACTTCATTAGAATGTTCCTCGTGCCGTGCTTTAACGATTCTAGCTGTATGAATTGGTGCATTATCATCCTGAAAGATGGCGTTCCCCTCCGGGAACAGTGCTTGAACCATTGGATGCACTTGGTCGCCCAAAATGCCTAAATAATCTCGGCTGTTAATTCTTCCATGAAGGGATATCATTGGCCCGGCGGATCTCCACGAAATAGCACCCCAGATCATCACAGAACCTCCACCATGTTTTACGGTTGGGAGAAGGCAGTCTGGATGGAATGCTTCTTTCGGCTGTCTCCAAACGTACACTCGGCCGGAGGTCGGAAATAGGGTAAACGATGATTCGTCTGAGAATATCACATGTTTCCACTGCTCGAGGGACCATTCTGGAGGTTTCTACACCAGTCTAAATGCTTGGAAACATTTGTCATTGAGAGCAGCGGTTTTCTAATTGCAGCTCTTCCATGGAATCCACATTTGTGCAGCTCCCGACGAACAGTTTTCGTGGAAACTGGGTTCTGTAGGTGTTCATTGAGCTCAGCAGTGATTTTCGGAGCCGTGGTATTGCGATCCTCTCTCACAATTCGTATTAGAGTCCGACGGTCTCTCTCAGTCAACTTTGACTTTCGGCTGGACCTGTGCTTTGCTGCTGACATTTTTCCTTCTTTCAAACGCAGTCATTACTTTGGAGACACTACCTCTTGACACGCCAAACATTCGGGCACTTTCTGTTACACTAGCGCCTGCCATACGAGCACCAACAATTTGGCCTCTTTGAAAATCCAAGAGGTCTGCCTTTGGTATCAGGTTCTCATCAATGTTCTTACAATTATGCAAAACAAACAGTTAATTTACATACACATATCACATAACACAAATAATCAACTACAGAACATTACCATATGTCACGGTTTGCATGTTTATCACATGTTCGAAGAGTATGATGCCAAAACGTTAGGTGTTTCCATTATTTTGTCCAACCCCTGTACATGATGATGATTTGGCCATTTTATAGTAAATGGCTTCAGAGCTGCGTGCGTTTTAGGTTACACATTAAATGTGTTTCTGCTCATCTCCCCACCATATACATTGCGCTCTGACGCCTCGTTCTGTGACTATTACAGAATAGTCTCTGTCACGTGACCTGAAGACCTGCGGGTGCAAATCTCTAGGATGCTTTCCCTTGGGCAGATTATCGGTCGCGGATCCGCAGCAAATTCACTTTCAGATGCGTGACCCGCTGCATTACTGCCCCCACATGTTACCCCATACATTGCAGAGTCCGCTGCGAAATGGACACGCTCCGGTTTCTGGTCATCTAGAATACGCTGCAAATTTTCCGCAGTCGACAATTTGCTGGATTAATGCTGCATATTGCAGAACAAGATCTACAGAATTCCAGCAGGGAATACACCATGTCATACACTTTATTTTCTATTTATTTGTTTTGTTTAGTTTTTTTGTTGCTGTCCTGCACAATAAATTGTAATTATCCATAAAATGTAACACAGCGCTGCAGCTGCATGCCGCCTCTGTAAGGCTATGTGCACACGTTGAGTATTTGCTTGCACAAATTTCTGCATCTCTTGGCAGGAAAAACGCTGCAGCAAAAACGCGTGCTTTTAGAGAGGTTTTTGTACAGCAATGAAGGCTTTTTTGATCTAAGTAAAGATATATATATATATGTTGCAAAGAAAGAAAAAACAGTCGGCGTTTAACAATTTGCTTACAAAATAGTAATAAAAAAAAAAGGGGTTTAATTTTGGTTTAGTTGGTGATTGTGTGGCTGCCCCTCGGTGTGTTAGCGAGCCCTCCCGCCATTACACATGAATTCCTGCATTCCTCGCCTTTATTAACCTTCTCTTTTCTTCCAGAACAAGGCGTTAATTCAGTGAAAGACGGAAACTACACCAAAGCAATTGAACTGTTTAGTGACGCGATCAGATTAGATCCTAAAGATTACAGGTAAAAATGTGCAGCCAGGAGCGACGGCGTCTGTCGGAGGATTTATATCTTCCCCATCATGTAAACTGCTGTGGAAATTGGATTTGTGTTCTGATTTCTTGAAGTTTAAGGAAATGTTTATTCATCATGATGATAATGTTGTTAATCTGTGTGCGTAACCGTGATTTATATGGGGAATACCCTGACCTCATCCAAGTCTGTTATTATCAGTCATTGTACAGGAGGAGGAGGTGAGCTGTGATATCACCTATTGTGAATGGTGGATCCTGTGTTATCTGCAGTATATAGAGGTGTTATCAGTCATTGTACAGGAGGAGGAGGTGAGCTGTGATATCACCTATTGTGAATGGTGGATCCTGTGTTATCTGCAGTATATAGAGGTGTTATCAGTCATTGTACAGGAGGAGGTGAGCTGTGACATCACCTATTGTGAATGGTGGATCGTGTGTTATCTACTGTATATAGAGGTGTTATCAGTCATTGTACAGGAGGAGGTGAGCTGTGACATCACCTATTGTGAATGGTGACTCCTGTGTTATCTACTGTATATAAAGGTGTTATCAGTCATTGTACAGGAGGAGGAGGTGAGCTGTGATATCACCTATTGTGAATGGTGGATCCTGTGTTATCTGCAGTATATAGAGGTGTTATCAGTCATTGTACAGGAGGAGGAGGTGAGCTGTGATATCACCTATTGTGAATGGTGGATCCTGTGTTATCTGCAGTATATAGAGGTGTTATCAGTCATTGTACAGGAGGAGGTGAGCTGTGACATCACCTATTGTGAATGGTGGATCCTGTGTTATCTACTGTATATAGAGGTGTTATCAGTCATTGTACAGGAGGAGGAGGTGAGCTGTGACATCACCTCTTGTGAATGGTGGACCATGTGTTATCTACTCTTTATAGAGATGTGATATGTGATTGTACAGGTGGAGGAGGTGAGCTGTGAAGACTGACTTAAGAAAACCACTTGCTAATCCTCTCCTCTGACCATTGCTACCTCGGGTCTGGCTGCTGTAGGAGGTTACAGGGCTCCAGATACAACTATAATGACTGATTTATTTTCGGGGGGCCGGGTTTTGTTCATGCTTCTAACTCTTGTGATGTTCCAGTTTACCGGTCAGTGCTGAGCTGTTGGATATCGAGATTTTTTTTTTTTTTTTTTTCTTTCCTGTAATAACTTTTTTGGACTCGCTAATATATTTTGCACTTTTCAGGTATTTTGGAAACCGTTCCTATTGCTACGAGCAGCTGGAGCTTTACCCCAAGGCCCTGGTGGACGCAGATATTTCCATACAGCTCTCGGCTGATTGCCCTAAGGGTTATTTCAGGAAAGGCCGAGCCCTGAAAGGATGCAATGTACGTATCCCTGTAAAGTTATAGGTGGCATGGGGCGTTTCAGCTGCTTTCTCATGTCTGTCGTGTGTAAGATGGATGAATATTCACAATCTCTTGTTATACATGGTACATACGGTATACAGCATCATGCTCCGCTGTATATATCCACCAATCACAGGTGGTATGTCATCTGCACCTTTTCTGTAAAATTAAGGATCCCCTTAAATTTGAAGACCCCTGTGCCATACATGCAGCTGCGCCGGGCGCAGTGTCGCCTTTCCTGCGCCTTAGACGTGCCCTTGTGCCCCTCCATCACCCTGCTCAACATTTTGTAAAGCTTTTGATAGATGTGATCTGGTCGCCTCTCCCTGTATATAAAATAATCTAGGTGTGGTTGGAGGACCCCTTTAATTGCCATTAACAGATTGATCTCCTTGGCGCAGAGGTATCTGGAAGCAGAAGACGCCTTCAAGATGGTGTTAAAGTTGGATGACGGATGCAGCGAGGCTTCAAAGGAGATACACACTTGCCAAGTTTTGCGACTCATGGTAATTTAATGGCTTTTTTAATTTTTTTTTTTTTTTTTCCTTGAGTTTTTGGCCCATGTAATATGGCTTATAAAATGCCATTTTCAGATACGCTGGGTAAAAAAAACAAATCAGTTGAGTTTGGGATACTCATGATGGTTCTCTGCTGTTTATCCTCAATCGTTTCACAATCCTGTATTTCCGGCTGTGCTGCAGTGAAAAGCATGGTGAAAAGCCTGCGGTGCAATATAAAGCATGAAGGAAGGACATCAGAAAGTGAATCTCCAGTAGTCGGTGTAGATAAGGGGTTGTCTCAACTTCTCAAAGGGGTAAAATTGCAAAGGATGTGAAAAAATAAGCAAGTTTGCAATCTTTCCCAGATTCCGCACAGCAAGTCCGCAGCTAATACAGTACAGTGCAAGAAAATGTAAAAATCCCAGTCGCACATTGCAGAAAAAAATCCGCACGACCGTGAAAGCATGGTGCAGACTTCATGTCTACAGCACGCTCTTTATTGTGACAATTATCATTGCAGTTTCCTCCCATCCATTGTCAGTGCTCCGTTGTGGATTTTCCATGCAGATTCATAGCCAAATCAGCAGCGGACATTTTTTGCAATGTGTAATTGAGGGATTTTTAATTCTATAGTTTTTTTAGGTTATTGTCCAGGTTACCGGCCAACTCTGCAGTCTGTGGTGGCCGATTTCCAAGGCAAGGAGCGTACAATTACAAGAAGTCCACTATACGGATTGTAAGCACTGATCTAAAGCTGGCCGGATTACTGGATCTGCCAAGGTTCATTGCTCCTCTGATGCTGCTGAGGCTAATCTGTCTGCTTGGAGCATCTGAGGGTATGTTTCCACGTCCAGGAAACGCTGCGTTTTTGACGCTGCGTTTTTCCGCAGCGTCAAAAACGCAGCGTCCAGATGTTACAGCATAGTGGAGGGGATTTCATGAAATCCTGTCTCCACTATGCAGGAAAAAACGCATGCGTTTTTCCCGCGAAAACGCACATGCGTCGCGTTTTTTCAGAACACACCATGTTGCTACAATGAGCAAAACACGCAGGAACACCGCAGGTGACCTGCCAGTGACCTCAGGTGCATTTTTGGTCAGGATTTTACCTGCATAAAATCCTGACCAAAGCCTGAAGCAAACCTGAACGTGGACACATACCCTAAGAGAGGACACCGCTTGGACTAGCATTGCTGCTATGGTGCTGGTCAAAACTGTCAATCAAGTGGAACAGGCGGAGGAGTGTTGCACTGCGGCAAGCAGGAGGCGGAGGAGTGTTGCGCTGCGGCAAGCAGGAGGCGGAGGAGTGTTGCGCTGCGACAAGCAGGAGGCGGAGGAGTGTTGCGCTGCGGCAAGCAGGAGGCGGAGGAGTGTTGCGCTGCGGCAAGCAGGAGGCGGAGGAGTGTTGCGCTGCGGCAAGCAGGAGGCGGAGGAGTGTTGTGCTGCGGCAAGCAGGAGGCGGAGGAGTGTTGCGCTGCGGCAAGCAGGGGGCGGAGGAGTGTTGCGCTGCGGCAAGCAGGAGGCGGAGGAGTGTTGCGCTGCGGCAAGCAGGAGGCGGAGGAGTGTTGCGCTGCGGCAAGCAGGAGGCGGAGGAGTGTTGCGCTGCGGCAAGCAGGAGGCGTGTTGCGCTGCGGCAAGCAGGAGGAGTGTTGCGCTGCGGCAAGCAGGAGGCGGAGGAGTGTTGCACGTCTGAAGAATGAAGCTTTAGCACCTTACTCAATGCAGTTATTCTTGCTCCTTTCACTTTCAGCATCTGATTGCTGTCAGGCATTCTTAACATCCAGATTATAGAGATTTGGGAAATTCTGAGCAAATAAAAAGTATATGTTTCTAATCCTACAATAAATACAATTATGAAAGCAGAAAACTAGATATACTGCGACAAAATAAGCAACAGATTTTATTTTTTTTTTTTTCATCATACCCTAAGGTGTCTTTCACTTTTTTTGTAGGATCTGGGTTTTACCCAGGGACAAAGCCTCCACTTGGTAGAGGAATACGGATCTGTCGCTGCTGTAATGGAAGCGCCAATTTCTGCTAAAGGTGATTTTCCGGACACTTACCCTTATTTACGGGGGGGCAGAGGCCGAGCTCTCGGTGACTTTCCTTCTCCTCCTCATTTTCCCCGCAGTCTTGCAGGAGAACATGAAGCTCGATGAGACGGGAGAAGAGGAGCTGCTCTTCCTAAATGACTTGTCTGAGTGAGTGCAGCGGCCGCCGCCACATCTGCTGCCGGAGGAAACCTATAAATCTGTAATGGCTGACAGCAGCGTATCCGTGCTCTCCACCAGTATTTCACTTATGCAGATTGCCTTCCCTTTTTAATCTTGTAGTCAGGCGTGCGTTTCACGGTTCAGTTCCCTCCCGAGCGTCGTCTTTGGGATATTATTATAAACTGTTTTACGGGAGAATGTTTCCTGACAACTGCCGGCTCTTATTACAGGATCGGTTTCCCCCGCTTTCTATCACATTGGCTGCGGTGGTCTCTCCTCTTTAGCTGCTGCTTTCTATAGATGTAGCAGAGCTGAATTTTGCATGGAGCATTTCCTCTTTTTTTTTTTTTTTTTTGCAATCGTCGAGAGAACCTTACAAACGTTCATTTTGCGCAATTGATGCACCAGATCTTGAACAGGTTTTATTTTATTTATTTTACTCCTTTATATAGCGCCATTAATTCCACAGCACATTACAGACATTATCATCGCTGTCCCCGATGGGGCTCACAATCTAAACACTCTATGAGTATGGTCTTTGGAATGTGGGAGGAAACCGGAGAACTTGGAGGAAACCCACGCAAACACGGGGAGAACATACAAACTACTTGCAGACGTTGCAAAGCAACAGTGCTAACCACTGAGCCACCTTTCTAACCACTGAGCCCCTGACCACTGCTCCGTACTTTATGTAGTAGTCACGCAGAGTAATGCAAAGATCATTCCGATGCAAGGCCTTAGTGATGAGCGAATGTCCTCGGATAAGGTGTTATCTGAGCATGCTTGAGTGTTAACCGACTGTCTTCAGCGTGCTCGAAAAAATATGTTCGAGTCCCTGCGGCTGCATGTCTTGTGTCTGTTAGCGTTAGACAGTCCCTGTATGTGTGGCGGCTGTCGAACAGGTGCGAGACATGCAGCCGCATATTTTTCAAGCACGCAGAAGACACCCGGTTAGCCCCTGAGCATGCTCAGATAACACCATATCCGAACACGCTCGGTCATCACAAATCTTAATCACTGTGCCGACTAACTGCTAAAAATGTTTGTCTAGAACCTCACATTAAAACAAGCTGTAAGCCCACCGGCCATGACAAGGCGACGCTCACCTGTGTAACTCAATGTAAAAACATGTGCATAGTTTGCGTAAATCTTAGCACCCTCGGGCAGGATACTGCTTTTTATTTTCTGTCTATTTATCAACATTTTGTGCAGGATTTGGTTTTCTCCCTTCCATTTCTCTGTCCTGTAGTTGCACTGATTTCTGCCGCCTTGTGTATTGTTCTGCAGGACGCAGAGCTGTTCGCTGTGGGTGGGAAACGTCACCGACCAGATAACGGAAAAGCAGCTGCGCGACCTGTTTAAATAGTAAGGAAAAGCTTTGGTTTTGGCTTTTATTTTCCATGTTTCTGCTGGTTTTGTTTTTTGGCTGGGTGGCTGCTTGCCGCAGTAACAAGCTTCTCCCCGATTCCTGCCTGAAATCCAGCGAGCCCATGTGTTTGGTTCTGCGTCAGGGCTCGCATGCTGATCACGGCGTTGGAATAGTGGCCCATTTGGCTAGTCCGATTCAGAACGGGCTCATAATGATACATCTTAATTCAATTGTACAAACTTTAAAGGGGTATTCCGCTCTACACTTATCACCGAGTAGGTGCAGTGGGACCCCAGAGTGCCAGAACGGGGGACTTGGGACCTTTGTTTTCTCCTGGCTAGTGATAAGCGATAAGGTGTTATCTGAGCATGCTCAAATTAAATAGTAAAAGTGATATACAGTGATGTAGCAAACCTTAACTTGGCATAACATGCTGTAATAAAACTAAATGGTTATTTATCATTGTTACTAATAATTTGGTAGAATGTTATATTATTAAATAATTATTTAAAATTTAAAAATAAATTTTATTTTTTTTCTTATTTTGCACTAGATTTCCTGGTTTCGGCAAGTTTTTTTTTTTTTTTTTTTGCTTTTCCTACTTCTTAGAATTGGTATCATAGTAGTCATCGTTTCACTTAGTTGTGTTCAGTTTGTGCCTGTAACTTCTGCGGAGGGGAAAGTCTTGGCTTCATCTCATTAGCTCTGTTTGCCTCTGACAATTAGCCTTGAAATTAGCGCAGTCGTTACGCGTTACTTAAAAGCATCGCTCTGCAACACCGCTCAGCCGGGGACCGCACTGCTTAATGGATGGCGGGAGGGAATGCCAGCGCCTCTCCATAGTCAGCTCATTAGTCTAAGGAGTAAAAATAATTAATATTTTATTATTTATCTGAATTATTTTACTTTTTTAGACCATTTATTGCCCCGTCGGAGCACGACTTCCATTTATCAGCCGATCACAGGGTGTTCTGCTGCTGAACCCCTCAGATGTGACCGGTGATAGAATAAGGCAGAACGTGTTCAATTCTCCTGCAGCGCCTCCGCAGGCGAAATAGAGAATTGCACAATTCGGAGCAACCATGGCACATGTACTGGCATTAGGATTTTTTGATGTTTTTTTCACTCCCTTTTCAATTTTTGTTTCTTTGGTCTGAAATCCGATAAGCATCTGATTAACTACCTGGGACGTGCTGACAAAACATCTATTATCTAGAGTTTGCATTTTTCAGCAACTGAAATTTTTTGCAACCAATTTTAATGATTTAAATTTGTTTTTTTTTCTTTCTTTTAAAACGGTTTCATTTTTTTTTTTCTTTTCCCCAGTTATGGTGAAATTCACAGCATTCGACTCCTCGGTGAAAGATTCTGTGCGTTTGTGAATTTTAAGTGCCCCATTGCGACAGCCCGAGCCCTTGAGGCGCTGCAGGTAAGAGGTGGTGTATGTGTGTGTGTGTGTATGTGCGCACCCAGCAATGGCTTCCTCAGGAGTGTGAGCGCACATGTAGCCGGGCAGCACACTCTATACTGCTATAAGGAAGCTTCCAGCGAGCAGGTCGGTATTCCTAGCGCATAATACATTACAATGTCTAGTTCAAAGACGACGCTCCCCAGAGCTGAAATCACTGCAGCAAACTCTGTGCAGGCATTACACCTGTATGGTGGAAGATTTCAGCTCTGAAGACTACAGGACTGTAATACAGCCAGTGCAAGTTCTCTCCTATAGAAGGAAGAAAAACTGTTACTTGGTTTAGCGCCCTCTGCTGTTACACACCTGGTTTAGCGCCCCCTGCTGTTACACACCTGGTTTAGCGCCCTCTGCTGTTATATACCTGGTTTAGCGCCCCCTGCTGTTACACACCTGGTTTAGCGCCCCCTGCTGTTACACACCTGGTTTAGCGCCCCCTGCTGTTACACACCTGGTTTAGCGCCCCCTGCTGTTACGCACCTGGTTTAGAGCCCCCTGCTGTTACGCACCTGGTTTAGCGCCCCCTGCTGTTACACACCTGGTTTAGTGCCCCCTGCTGTTCTTTTCTTCTTGGAACATTCATCTTATGTGTCCATTGCTGGTGAGACGTTTCTTACTGGTGGTCTCACAACAGCAAGGATCATTGTCCATCTGTGCCAGAGGATCCAGGTAAGGGCTCATTTCCACATGCGAGGCACACGTCCGTATCTCGCATGTGGAAACCAAGCTCTGGCGCCGGCACTTTGGAGCGGGGCTGTGCAGCTCCATGTGTTCCTATGTGGCCGCACGCTCCGCTCCTCAGTGCCGGCTCCACAGCTTGGTTTCCACATGCGAGATACGGACGTGTGCCTCGCATGTGGAAATGAGCCCTAATGGGACTGATCTACTCGGCGTGTCTGACCTCCAGCACTGGGCACATTTGGTGGATTTTCTGAGAGGTAACCAAAAGAACACCAGGGGGCGCCGTAATGAGAATGTAATGGTAAGATCTGCACATGGGCGCATACATTTTGATAATTTCTGTTGAAATCTTGTCCTGTTTTGCATAATCTTATCCAGTAATTTAAATAGTTATTTGTCGGTCAAAATCTTTAACGATGTCGTAGTAAAGAGAAATTATCAATCAGAAAAAGACCTACTTGTTAAATCAGCTTTTTGTTTCATGGATTAAAAATTAAATTGGTCATTTTTTTTTTTTTTTTTTCATATCACAATATTTTTGAAAAAAACAAAAAAAACAAAGCAAAGATGAATTTTCACACCGGCCACTGGAATTCTTTTCTACTTTCTCATACTTGTCTTTTTAGGACGTTTTTAGTAGGCTCTCCATCATTGGGGGGGGAGGATTACAAGAGATTTAAGCAAAAAATTCTGAAATGAAAGAAAGGAAAAAAATGCACTTTTTTTATCCATGAATCAAAAACCTGGTTTAAACAATAGATGCATTGTTGTAAGTGCAGTAATCCGCACTGGTCGCCACAATTTGGAAGGTGCTTGTACGGTCTATACCTGGCCAGCTGATCAGTGGGGGCGCTGGTTGTCTGACCCCCACAGATCTGAGGATCCTGGCTACCTATACTGCTGAGAAACATAAGATTAGAGAGATTTTTGCTCCTATTCACAGGGTAAAGAAGTAGAGAACACAAAGTTATTGATTCGATACCCGGACAAGCCTTACCGACCCTTGGCCATCATCAGTTCTGAAGCACAAACCAAAACGGCAGCAGCGAAGTAAGTTGTCACCCCCGGAGTACCCGCTGCACGTCTGTCTTTATATGGATAATCGAGTATTATCAAGCATCATTAGATTATTTTGGTTTATTTCCTATTCTTCATCACGGGCCCCTCGGGGGCGGGCACTCAGCTTTCCCCATCTGTAAATTAAATTTCTGCCTAATTATGAAACAAAAGAAAAAAATAATTGTAACAGCAACGCTATAGTGAGGAGCCTGCCGGGGCCATGCTGGGGCTATATTGGCCCTCTCTGCTTTGTCGGACAACAGATACAATTAAATGGTCCCTGTGCTTTCAGACAATGTGATCAGTGATAGATGATTTGATAAGTAGATAATCTACAATCACTTCATTTACATGGGGTCGTCCGGCCTTAGAGTACAAGTCTGCACTCACTCTCTGTGACATGTGAATCCTCACCCTCGCTGCACGCTGTGGGGATTCTCCAGCCCCGGGATCGGGCAATCATGTGACCACAAGTCTGCAATTAAAAATACTTCCTGCCACATCCTGATCGTGTCCGGCCGCGCACGTCTAGTTGGTGTGTGACTGCATGTATTATGTGGCTACGCTCCTGGACCCAAAGAATCCTCACAGCGTCCAGTGAGTGTGTGACTACTGACTTGTACCCAAAGGCCGGACAACCCGTAAAATTATCATGTTGTTTTAATCGAGAAATTGAGCCCCCAAGTAATAGAGGGTCTTCCTTCTGTATAAATTGCGATTTACTGCTTGTTGCCAAGTGTAATCTGTCCCGAAACGAATTACAGAAAGTGGGGGCCGTCCTTTGTCGATCTCTTCACCAAATGGGGGAGGTCCTTAGTTGCATTCTTCACCAAGTGGGGGCGGTTCTTAGTCGCGTTCTTCACTAAGTGGGGGTGGTCCTTAGTCGTGTTCTTCACCAAGTGGGGGCGGTCCTTAGTCGCGTTCTTCACTAAGTGGGGGTGGTCCTTAGTCGTGTTCTTCACCAAGTGGGGGGCGGTCCTTTGTCGATCTCTTCACCAAGTGGGGGCGGTCCTTAGTCGCGTTCTTCACTAAGTGGTGGCGGTCCTTAGTCGATCTCTTCCCCAAGTGGGCGCCGTCCTTTGTCGATCTCTTCCCCAAGTGGGGGCGGTCCTTTTTGCGCTCTTCACCAAGTGGGGACGGTCCTTTGTCGATCTCCTCTTCACCAAGTGGAGGCGGTACTTTTTCGCACTCTACACCAAGTGGGGGCGGTCCTTAGTCGCGTCCTTCACCAAGTGGGCGGTCCTTTTTCATGCTCTTCACCAAGTGGGAGCGGTCCTTTTTCGCGCTCTTCAAGTGGGGGCGGTCCTTTGTCGCGCTCTTCACCAAGGGGAGGCAGTCTTTTGTGACGCTCTTCGCCAAGTTGGGGGGGGGGGGGGCGGCAGAAATTTTGTTACATGCTCCACCAAGGGGGCAGGCCTTTCACGCACTCCACCAAGGGAGGGGGGGGATTTGTCTTCTCCTGCTTGTCAACTGCAAACACAGTGAAGACAAGCTTTCCATTCTGGGTAGACAGGCCATTGAACAATGATGGTAGAAAGTCATGCTAAGACTTTGAAAGACAGTCCCAGTACCTATAGTGCTGGCAGAATACCGATTGGCGTACCAGCTGCTGAAAAAAGGTGGCTGGCAATTAGAATGGGGATAGATACTGGACATATTAGATTGGTCTGTGCGCCAAAGATAGTTTTATCTGATAACGGAGGCCGACAACACCAGAGTAAGAGCCTGGTCTCACTGCTGTATCAGTAGGTTTAGGCTATGAAGTGATGTCTATGTCTGATCTTCTTGCATATACCCCTGTGCACGTCTCACTGGTGACTGCAGAGCTGTCGTTAGACCTTGAGATGTGACATTTGGCCGCGGCCTCGCCAGTCTGCCCTCCCATTGATTTGTAGCGGTCTATTTCCTGCTGCTGCTAATGATCGCTCCGGAGGTGCTACATCTTCCTTCTTATAATATTAGTTTTAGTTGCAATCTTGTGTCCATGAACAGACTGTGCCGATCCTTGGACTCTGCCCATCCTCCCTACGGTGCACGCCTCGCGCCTCCCATTAATGTGCTGCAGTGTAATAATTGCAGTCCTGGGTGACATCGACCATTTGTTCATCCTCCTCGCAGCCCCAGCTGATTGCTTTCTTGCCTTATTCTGCTGCCTGAGCAGTTGTCTCGTGAACCGGGAGGTGGAATGTACCGAGGGGCGCGTCGACCATCAATATTTAATAATCGCTGAACTGCGCTGACCCCAACTTCTGTTGTTTAAAAAAGTTAAAAAAAAAACTTTACTGAGAAGCTGAAATATCAGTATTATATGCAGAAATGTATCACTAGCCCCTCTGTTACTTACACGGAAAGCACATGGCCAGACGTGTGCGGACCCCCGATATCCTTACTCTCCACCACTCCATTTAAAGGCTACGGCACCCATCCAAAAATGTAACTACAAGGACAGATAATAAATACAATAATATGATTTATTTTTCTTTTTTTTCTTTTTAGCACCAAGAAGAAAGTATCATCTAAGAGCAGTGAATGTTTCTACTGGAGGTTGAACGGCTGCAGTTATGGGGAGAAATGCCGCTACCGCCACATACCGGAGAACAAAGGGGTAGACCGAAGGCCCTGGAAAAGCTAATCCGCGGAAGGAGCGGACATCATGAAGAAATGTGATCCAAGTGCAATTTACTACAAAAAAAAGTACTGAAGATTAATATTTACTTATTAGCCGCAGTCTGTCCATCTCTCATGGCGAGAGCTGTACCTGCACTTTATTACTGGACCCTGCAGGGGGCATCTGCCCGCACTGTGCCAACTGTTACCCCCCGGAGCAGACGGACGGACGGACTGTTCTGGAAATATGCAGACCTGTTACAGACAGCCTAACGCAGTATTTTACCCCAGCATGAAATTGCATAACTGAGGCCATGGTTGTTCAGCCCATTTCCTGTGGACATGGAGCAAACTGCGCTTTTTGCTCTTTTTTTTCCACTTTTTTTTGTAAGCTATATAATGGTTGTCTTAATTATATAATGTACTTTAATTTTTCATCTTTAGGATTTTTTTTTTTTTTTGGTGTATGCAATATATTCATATAAAATAATAAACACATAAATAATCTAAATGTGCGTATATATTATATAATATACACATTTAGTTACATTATTTTGTTTATAGAAATATTGCATACACCAAAATTGCAAAATGAAGATGAAAAATAAAATATAGTTATTACATAATTATACATTATTTAACTAAAGACAACTAGTATATGTTAAGGCAAAAGAAGTGAACAAAAAAAAAAAAATTATATATATATGATTTTTTTTTTTTTACCTTTTACTTACATCCACACAAAACATTGCAAATGCCTACCAAAAGTTGGATGAATAATTTTAATTGCAAGTATATACATATATTTATGCATTTACATTTATTATTTACATTTATTCACCCCTCCTTCCAATTGCAAAATAGGTCTATTTGCAAATTTTACAAATGTTCGGGGTGCAGGAAACCAATGAAACAAGAGGAAAAATGACATGACTCACCACAACGAGTATAACAAGTTTTTGGGTTTTTTTAACAGTATTTATCTTACTGAGGGTTATTTTAATTTTATTATGCTAAGTATTTATTTTTTTATATATTTTTTATATTATTAATCTTCCATTAGTTCCTTAAAGATCAGTCGCCTAGTCCATGAATGAATGGAGACATATGGGAACTTTGGAGCCCAACTCTCGGGACTGGTTGAGTTCCCAGCAATCCACACTCGTTTAGCACCGGAGCATGCTCAGATAACACCTTTTTCCCGTCTCCCATGACAGCACACCTGAGAGAGGGATCCGCCCAGTCAGGACAGGAAACCTACTGAAATAAAAGGGCGGTACCTCTCCCTCGCTTCAGTTGGGTTTCCTGTCCTGATGGGAACCCCTTGTGCTGAAGAACGGCGGTTCGATTTTATTAATAGAAGATCTTCTTACCCGCTCCTGTCCCGGCACTGGAAGCACAGGCAGGGCGCCTGTATGTCGGCCTTCAGGAAGCGGTAGCGCCGTTCGCAGATCCCATAGGGCTCTTGCGCACGTGCGGGCGTCGGTCCGGCACAGTCCGGACTCCTGGGGCCGGTCTCTGTCCACCACGCCGCTCTCTCCCCCTCAGCTGGGCCACTTCCGGGTGCGCGGCTGACGTTTCGCGCAAGGTACGCTGGGAGTGGGCGTGCCCGCGTGACGTCAGACCGGCGCGCCGGATCCAAGATGGCGGCGCCCATGCAAAGAACGCCGGTAACGCCACAGGCTACCCGGCGGTATCCAGGGGGAGGAAAAAGAGCGCAACGGTCACCGGAAGAGGTGGGAGCACGAGTACCCTTTATTAAGGGAGAAATAACGCTGGAACAACGCTCATTTCCATGCAGCTATCCAGACATGGAGGATCGTATGGAACTCCAGCAGCAGCAGCAGCAGCCTTTACAGCAGCAGCAGCAGCAGCGTGAGCCCCTTTCAAGTGATACGCCTGCTCACCAGCGTACCAAAAAAGATAGCCGCTCGAGTGCAAGGAGTGGCAAACGCCCTGGTCGGTCGTCTCAGGATTCTACCCCCAGGAGAATCGTCCAACGTGCTCCTAGTCCGCCTCAGATTCCGGTACCGTTTGTGGTCAGCGGGTGGTGAGTGATCTACGTGAATGTCACCCTGGTGGTAATAGGCTACATTTTCTGTTTACTTGGCAGGCGCCGAGGAAGGCTAGCTCCAAGACCAGGAATAAGGAATGTGCCCTCTGTAGAGCTCCGTTGGCAGTCCAGTGGCAAAAAAGTCTTTGCATAGATTGTATTCAAAAAACCATCCAGGAAGAAACCCCTGACTTTGCCTCTAGTCTTAGGGCAATTATTAGAGCTGAAGTAGAAGGCTCTGTTAAAGCGGCCCTTAAGAAAAAGGGTAGTAGAGACCCAGAACCGGTTTCCGCGTCGGAGGTTTCTCATTCTGAAGAGGAATATCAGGAGGATCCGTTGTCTCCCTGCTCCTCCGCCTCTAAGTCCCCTGGCTCTTCCTCAGACAGTGATATTGGGGGGCGTCCATGCTTTCTTACCGAGAACATGGACAAACTGGTTAAAGCCGTTAGAACTTCTATGGGCCTAAAAGACGAGAAAACAACCAAATCCCTGGAGGACATTATGTTCGGAGGGTTGGAGGAAAAAAGAAAACGTACGTTTCCCGTTAACTCCAAAATAAAAGCCCTTATTGAAAAGGAATGGAAAAAGCCGGAAAAATCGGGTAATCTGCCCTCGGCTTCTAAAAGACGTTACCCCTTTGAGGAAAAAGATTCAGAGACTTGGGATAAAATACCTAAGATAGATGGCGCAGTAGCAAAATCCTCTAAAAAACTATCCCTTCCTTTAGAGGACTCTGGGGTATTAAGGGACCCCTTAGATAAAAAGGCGGACGGTTTCTTAAGACACACCTGGGAAGCAACCGCAGGCGCACTGAAACCGGCAATTGCAGGAACCTGTGTGTCTCGTTCCCTTATTGTCTGGTTACAGCAAATAGAGGAGCAGTTGACATCTAAAGCCCCAAGAGACGAAATTTTATCTAATGTGACTATGGCTAAAGGGGCAGCCGCCTTTATAGCAGATTCATCAGCAGATTCCGTAAGGCTGGCGGCCAGAGCTGCAGGTTTATCCAATGCAGCTAGGCGTGCTCTCTGGTTAAAGGGGTGCCCGGGAGACCTGCCCTCAAAAAATAGACTCTGTTCTATACCATGTGATGGCCATTTCCTCTTCGGTAAAAAGTTGGAGGACATTCTGGAAAAAGCCGGTGACAGGAAAAAAGGTTTTCCTCGCTTTCCAGTGGACTTTAGAAGGCCTTATTTTCGGAGGGGCAAATTTAGTAGGGGCCGCCCCCCGGGAGACAGAAGGGGCTGGGACTCCAGAGACAAAAGGGGATCTGGATATATGTTTAAAGGTCCCTCAACTTCAACTAAAAAGCCCTCCCAATGACGCCAGGCCAGTAGGGGGGAGGCTTTCATCCTTTTTCCCAGCATGGGTAAACATCTCCCCCTCTCATTGGGCTCTGATGGTGGTCAAAGACGGCCTAAAAATAGATTTTGTTTATCCACCGCGACGGACTTTTATTTCAACACCCCAAAGAAAAACCCCGGAAGAGCAGCTAGCCTTGGAAACAGAGGTACTAGAGCTGGTTTCAAAACGTGTTCTGGTAGAAGTCCCGCGGGAGGAACAGGGAAAAGGTTTTTATTCCCCTCTTTTTTTGATAAAAAAACCAGACGGGTCTTTAAGAACTATCGTCAATCTAAAAAACCTCAATCAATCGGTAAAAAACTGTTCCTTCAAAATGGAGTCTATAAATACAGCGATAAAACTCCTGTTCCCACAGTGCTTCATGGCAGCTATCGATTTAAAAGACGCCTATTATCACGTCCCAATTCATCAAGATTTTCAAAAATTCCTAAGGGTAGCGGTTTATGTCCAAGGTTGTCTCAGGCACTATCAGTACGCTGCCCTCCCGTTCGGCCTGTCAATAGCGCCAAGAATTTTTACCAAGCTGATGTCAGAGGTCATGTCCTTCCTCCGCTCACGGGACGTGGTAATTGTTCCATATCTGGACGACTTCCTGATAATAGGGAACTCAGCGGCGCACTGCCGGTCACAAATAGAAGAGGTTACGACGACACTAGAATTGCTGGGGTGGAAAATAAATCTTGCCAAATCAAGGTTGACGCCGGAGCCGGTTCAGTCCTTTTTAGGCCTGGTTCTGGACTCCGAGCGTCAGCTTTGTCTTCTACCAGAAAACAAGTTGGTCAAAATCCAAAATCTGGTGGAATCAGCAATTCAACACCCTGTAATGACTTTGAGAAAAGCAATGTCCTTGCTGGGCTCTCTGACGTCCTGTATACCCGCAGTAAGATGGGCTCAATTCCATCTAAGATTATTACAGTGGGAGGTCCTGTCGGCGCAAAAACTGTTAAAAGGGCGTTTAGAGGGCAAACTGTGTCTTTCATTGGGGGTAACGGATTCCCTAAAATGGTGGACCATAAGAAATCATTTAACATCTGGGGTCCAGTGGGTAACTCCGATAGAACAGGTCATCACCACAGACGCAAGCGGTACAGGATGGGGAGCTCATTTAGGGACTCTTTCAGTTCAGGGATCTTGGTCCCATCTAGAGTCTCAACAGGCGTCAAATTTAAGGGAATTAGGGGCCGTAGAAAGAGCTGTGAAACACTTCCTTCCCATCATTCAGGGCCACCATACCAGGGTCATGTCGGACAATCGCGCAGTGGTGGCATATATCAACCACCAAGGGGGGACGAGATCCCCTTCCCTAATGAAGTCAGCGTCTGTCCTCCTACAAATAGCAGAGCACCACCTGCTATCCCTCTCTGCTCTTCACATAAGGGGAATCGAGAATTCGAGAGCAGACTACCTAAGTCGCAAGACACTGAGGCAGGGGGAGTGGTCTTTAAATCCCCGGGTCTTTCAAGAGATAGTGCAGGCCTGGGGCTTACCTGTGATAGATTTGTTTGCCACCCTAATCAACAGGAAGGTAGACAGGTTCTGTTCACTAGACCCGAGGGAGAATCCCTTCGCAGTAGATGCCCTGCAGATTCAATGGGATTTCAGTCTCGCGTATGTGTTTCCACCAATAGCAATGATACCAGCAGTAGTGAGGAAAATCAGGATGGAGCAAGCGAGAGTAATATTGATTGCTCCATTTTGGCCGAAAAGACCTTGGTTCTCCCTCCTGAGACAAATGTCTATAACCGATCCGTGGATCCTACCAGAGATTCCGGACCTTCTAACCCAGGGCCCAATATGCCACTCTCAGGTGAAGGGCTTCCATCTTGCAGCCTGGAATTTGAGAGGGCATTACTGAGTAGGCGGGGGTTTTCGCCAGGGTTAGTTTCCACCTTATTAAAAAGTAGAAAACCAGTAACATCTAGAATTTACGGTAGAACGTGGAAAAAGTTTCTGGATTTTTCGGGGCAACCTTTGGGGGACAAGGCTCCTGTGGGTACCATCTTAGAATTTTTACAAGCGGGTTTACAACTGGGGTTGGCAACCAATACACTCAAGGTCCAGGTGTCGGCATTAGGTGCCTTATACAATTGCAATCTTGCCTCCAATAGATGGGTGTCCCGCTTTATTAAATCCTGTAGTAGGTCTAGACCGATAAAAATTCAGAGACTTCCCCCGTGGGATTTAAATCTGGTATTAAATGCTCTAACCAATAGTCCATTTGAACCCCTGCAGGAATCATCATTAAAGATACTCACTCTTAAAACGGTACTCCTGGTTGCGTTAACATCAGCCCGTAGGGTGAGTGATTTACAGGCCCTGTCCGTCTCCCCTCCTTACACGCAAATTTTTGATGACAGGGTAGTACTCAGACCAGATCCGGCATACCTTCCAAAGGTCGTACTTAAATTTCATAGAAGTCAAGAGATTGTGTTGCCCTCCTTTTGTAATAATCCTAGGAACCCAGGGGAGGCAAAATTTCATACACTGGATGTGAGGAGGGCTATTGTGCAGTACATATCCTTGACAAATCAGTGGAGAAAAGATCAATCCCTTTTCATAGCCTTCCAGGGTAGTAGGAAAGGATATGGGGTATCCAAGTGTACTATTGCCAGGTGGATTAGGGAGGCTATTTCCTTATCCTATGCTTCCTGTGGCGCCCCGATCCCTGATGGCATCAAGGCTCACTCCACCAGGGCCGTGTCTACTTCCTGGGCTGAAAAAGCAGAGGTATCGATAGATCAAATTTGTAAAGCCGCTACCTGGTCCTCTCCGTCTACCTTCTTTAGACACTACCGGCTAGATCTATCCTCCTCGTCTGACCTTACCTTTGGTAGAAGGGTGCTGCAAGCGGTGGTCCCTCCCTAAGGTGTTCTTTCTCCAAAAATCTCTCAGGTGTGCTGTCATGGGAGACGGGAAAACACCAAGGTTACTTACCGGTAGCCGGTTTTTCCGGAGCCCATGACAGCACCTGTATATTCCCTCCCTTCTTTTTCACCCTTTGGTGCGCACTTTTTAGCTGGGTGTATTTTGTTATATTTATAATGTGGTGATGGATTACCATGTACTAACCAAAAGGGCCTCTCATGCTCTGGAAAACCAACTGAAGCGAGGGAGAGGTACCGCCCTTTTATTTCAGTAGGTTTCCTGTCCTGAATGGGCGGATCCCTCTCTCAGGTGTGCTGTCATGGGCTCCGGAAAAACCGGCTACCGGTAAGTAACCTTGGTGTATCCGAACACGGTCACTCATCACAAATCAACATGTACCCGGTAATTAGGTGACAATTTACTGATATGTTTATTAACCCATTAAGGCTTTTTTTTTTTTAACTCACACAATATGTATTTATTAGTGTTTTGTTTTTGCATTTTTTTTGTTACTTATTTTTACATTTTATCCTAACCTACAACTAATCCTCAGTTATGCAGTTTCACTCCCCGTTATTTAATATATTGTATTTTGGCTCAAGGAGAGCCCCCTTGTCTGCAAGATGAACCCTTCCCTCCATGTTTCTAACCCGTGGCTTTAGGACGACCCCCGCATCCGTTAATCGCGGCAGGAAAGCTTGTGCCAAGGAGCAATTTCCGGCCTTTGCAGACCTGGATCACCTTTTGTGAATGTTGGATTTTTATTTTTTTTTTAATTAAATATATATACATTTACTGTTGCGGCCAGCACGCACCGCATATGAACCGTGCCTAACGAGGACCAAAAAGAAAAAAAAAACAAAAACATTGTGCTTGCCTTGTGGACGTGGCTGGCTGGAGAGGGGGACGATTCAGACCACCTTCTCCATGTGCCTTATTTTATATTTCCTTCTTTCTATTTTTTAACTCTTGGAATATTCACACTGTATCTCTGACATGTTTACATCGTTTTGGGTTGTTTTTTTTTGTTGTTTTTCACCCCAAGCGATCACTATTTTTTATTTTTATTTTTTGTGAAAATTTCCCCCCCAAAATACCTATGATGTTTGTATCATGAAATGTGAAGATTTAATTCTCTTTTAAATGATGTCTATGCTATGTGTAACTTCACCGTATGTAATTTATTCCTGAGCACTGGCCTTTTATGTATTTTGTAACTTTTTTTTTTTATATATATATTTCTTTTAGCTTTTTAATAATTTTTTTTTTTCTTGGTAATGATGGAACTCGAATTTGCTACAAAATCCATTTGAGTCCAGTAAAGTATTAACCCCCCCCATTATGACCAAGCCATACTTACCAAAGTCTTGGAGGCTCAGACATGGGATGCTTTTTTACGAAAGCAGCTGACAAATATGAGAAGTAACAGTTAAAGGGGTCTTTTGGGAGGAAAACCAAACGGTAACTCTCCATTAGAAGGTAAGAGTATTATTAGTGTTGGACCAAACCCACTAAAGCTTTTCAGGCCTGGCTTATAAGACCCGGTGTGGGTGGATGTGTGTCCCAATTTTTCTGACTTATTCTGTCTAGTTCAGAGCTGCATTCACTCAGCCAATCCACAATAAGATGAAATGTGGAGCCCCTTTAATGTTATCTTCTGCACTGGTTTGGCTGCAGATTTGGACTTGACAGCATGAACGTAAGCTTTTTGATAAATTTTATATCCTTTACGGGGCCCCAGGGATCCAGACGTGACTGTATTGCTATGTCAAATGCCAAATTGACCAATTTCTCACAACGAATGGTTCCAACACCTATAGTGCTGGCAGAATGCCAATGAATGCAACCGACCATTGACCAAACATGGCCATCACTTAGCTTAATTATGCATTAGCATAGGTTATTGCTCATGTTGAGAGGTTTAGGTTGGCTCTTGGTGAAGAATAAAGGATTTTTGTGCCAAAGAGTCGCTCAGAGTAGAGACTTCATGTATTTCCTAAATCTCCGTTATTTTTGTAACCTAGAATACAGATTATGTAGATGAATACGAGAGCGTGTGACTATCCGCCATACGGTGCACACTATTGAACAGTACTGCACTCTATATTGCAGACATTTTTTTCCGTTATGTTAGCGCTCGGTCCGTTATACGATAACGTTTTTTAATTTTTTTAATTCAGACTTTAAATAAGGAAAAATAAACCCTCTGTATTATGTTGTTCCTCCCTGATGATTGGCATTAACCCTATGACAACCAAGCTGTAAATCTACAGCGCTTGGTCCCGGGCTTTTATGGAGCAGAATTAAACCTCCTGCAATCTAGGACCCAGAAGAGAAGACAGAAGCGGTTTATTACCGACTCTGTCTTTTTTTTCTTTTGCCGCTGTATAGTGAATAGAAGCATCAGCGATGCAAATGTTTCCGTAGGACCTGCCGGGTCCAAGAGATGTAGATCAGCCCTGCCCCAAGACTTGTACCCCCGTAGTGGGCTATTTTCCCCTGTAACTTGGGCTCCTATGGACGCCTCAGTTACAGTGGAAACACGGCACAAAATTATGGTAAATCATCCCACCTTGTAAAAAAAAAAAAAAAAAATTTTCGTACAAAATAAGTTATAAAGCTATGCACACACAAACTGTGCCCAAAAAACTCATTTTTGTTCTGAAAAAAAATAAATGTTTGACTGTTAAAATGTGGAAAAGCAAAAATGAAAAAACAATTCTATGATTAAAGTATATGGGCACGTGTTGGGATAATTTTTACTTTGCATATATTTTAGGCTTAAAAACTATTTTAAACTTTTGCACCTTTTGGCTTTTACCACCACTTTTGTTTCCTTCCACATCACCAGCTACTTAATGGGCTGAGAATTTGTCAGTGAGCACGTTCCGATGGAGAGTTTACCGTCTTATTTTTTTAATTTTTTTTTTAATCCGCTGATTTTTCTGACTACATCAAAGTTGAGCTGAACTTTAGTGCGATCTGTTCTCATAGATCACTATAAAGGAGCTCAGAGAAAGACAAACTCCCCAGGAGCTCGCTGTCAGTTTTTACGTTAACTCATTCTACAACCAGCAATGTCCGGGGAAACAAAGAACCTGTAAAAAGCCAAACTGCGCAAAAACCTATTTATCAAAACCCATTTGCAAGAAATGAGTTTTAGTGCAAAATACATGCATTTAAGTGAAATCAGTCCCCTAAGATGTGCATTTATTTTAAGTTCTTTAGAGACCTGGTCAACCTCTAGGTTTGTACCCGGCGGCATCTCCTGCAAGGAAGACGGTGGAGGCCAGCCTTGTAGATCTAACACATTTTCTGCAATTTTACATAGGACTGCCGGTTCACCTAATACAATCGTACAAGTTTAAAAAAAAAAAAAAAAAAAAAGTTTCTAAAACGATGCCACAACCGTCCATGGATTGCGTCTGGTATTGCAGCTCCTTTCCATAGATGCTAATGTTTGAGCTGCAGTACCAGACACAACCAGCCGACGGGTGTGGCACTGTCTTTGGAAGACTTTGTGATTCATAAAAACTGCAGTTCTAAAATTATAAATGTATCAATGCCCAGGTCTGCCAGTGCAACAACCCCAATGCTCTGTCTAAATCACTGTATATTGTCATTTCAACTAATTATGATCCAAATTGATACTTTTTTTATTTTTTATTTTACTTTTTGAGATTTTTTTTCATTGCCGTTTATCCCCCCAAACCGCCACTAGATGGCAGCATCACACCCGTATTATGTAGTCACTTGTGGTTTGAAAAATTCCCATAAAATGTTTTTTATTCATCTCGAAAAGACTGTATTTGTTCCCTGCGTGCCATCACTACTGTATCCCACGGCAAGGGCCGATGAGAAGCGGGCCCACCTGCTTTGTCGTCACTTGTTGTTTGAGCCTTTTTATTGTATTTTTTTTTATCTTATGTGTGTAATGATTGCCGATGTTATTTATACTTGTTCATTCTTGTAATAGACATTTCTTGAGAATGAAAAGAATGATTAGTGTTTCTTGTAAATAAACTTGTACATTTTATTTGTGGCTGGTTGATAATGATACAGCGAATGGCACAATCTCTTAAATAGCGGAAAACTTTTTTTATTATGAGGAATTGAGCAAAACTTCTACAAGTAGCACTAAGACCAATGAATTGTTTCTTAACTTTTTCTCTTGGCTCAACATAACCCCAGATGAGCTTCGTAAGATTTCCAACTTGAAAAAGAAGCAAAACCGTGTTTTGAGATACTCTGTCATAACATGTTTAGGAAAAAGAAAAAAAAAGTTATCTGGCACCATCCAGAAACACATCAGCGCCATAGTGAGCAGTGCCAATTTAACATTAAGACGCACACGTGGGGGGATTTGCTAAGGGGGCTAGCTCAGTGGGGCATTGGGTTAACGAACCCGCTGACTTTGCCAGGACACTTACATACTGTATTAGGGCAGTAAATTAAATTGAATCTTTCACCTGAGTCATCCTGCCCAAACTGCAGGCAGCATTAATCGCAACCTGGATGCACAATTACATCTGGGTATATTTTACCCCAAATACTTCAGTGTTTTAGAGCAAATATACTTAAACGATCGGACCAGGAACTATATCTGGAGATGAGCATTCTAGAGAAAAATACACCCTGCTAAAATCCTGCAGCCAGACTGATTCATAATGCCCAGACCGTGTGCAGTGGTGAAGACAAGTCCCCTTTACATCTATGCCCCTGGTGAGGACAAGCTTAGCTACCTTCCTACTTCTGTGAGCACGCCTTCAGGCTCTCCTCTTCCTGTGAGCACGCCTTCAGGCTCTCTTCCTCTTCCTGTGAGCATGCCTTCAGGATCTCCTCCTCTTCCTGTGAGCACGCCTTCAGGCTCTCCTCCTCTTCCTTTGAGCACGCCTTCAGGCTCTCCTCCTCTTCCTTTGAGCACGCCTTCAGGCTCTCCTCTTCCTCTGAGCACGCCTTCAGGCTCTCCTCTGAACACGCCTTCAGGCTCTCCTCTGAGCACGCCTTCAGGCTCTCCTCTGAGCACGCCTTCAGGCTCTCCTCTGAGCACGCCTTCAGGCTCTCCTCTGAGCACGCCTTCAGGCTCTCCTCTGAGCACGCCTTCAGGCTCTCCTCTGAGCACGCCTTCAGGCTCTCCTCTGAGCACGCCTTCAGGCTCTCCTCTGAGCACGCCTTCAGGCTCTCCTCTGAGCACGCCTTCAGGCTCTCCTCTGAGCACGCCTTCAGGCTCTCCTCTGAGCACGCCTTCAGGCTCTCCTCTGAGCACGCCTTCAGGCTCTCCTCTGAGCACGCCTTCAGGCTCTCCTCTGAGCACGCCTTCAGGCTCTCCTCTGAGCACGCCTTCAGGCTCTCCTCTGAGCACGCCTTCAGGCTCTCCTCTGAGCACGCCTTCAGGCTCTCCTCTGAGCACGCCTTCAGGCTCTCCTCTGAGCACGCCTTCAGGCTCTCCTCTGAGCACGCCTTCAGGCTCTCCTCTGAGCACGCCTTCAGGCTCTCCTCTGAGCACGCCTTCAGGCTCTCATCATCCTCTGAGCACGTCTTTAGGCTCTCATCATCGTCCTTGACCGCGACACCGCAAAAACACTAGTGCATGCCCTTATCTCCCGCCTCGACTACTGCAACCTCCTACTCTCTGGACTCCCCTCTAGCACTCTGTAGGATGGATTGGAGTGGTGCCACTCTGCTGCTCGACTAATCTACCTGTCTCCCCGCTATTCCCCAGCCTCTCCCCTATGCCAAGCCCTTCACTGGCTTCCTATCGCCCAGAGACTCCAGTTCAAAACCCTCACAATGACCTACAAAGCCATCCACAACCTATCTCCTCCATACATCTGTGACATGATCTCCCGGTACCTACCAACACGCAACCTCCGATCCTCTCAAGACCTCCTTCTCTACTCCCCTCTCATCTCTTCTTCCCACAACCGCATCCAAGACTTCTCCCGTGCTTCCCCCACACTCTGGAACTCTCTACCCCAGCACATCAGACTCTCGCCTACCATAGAAACTTTCAAAAAGAACCTGAAGACTCACCTCTTCCGACAAGCCTACAGCCTGCAGTGATCCTGAACCTACTGAACCGCCGCACAACCAGCTCTACCGTCTCCTAGTGTATCATCACCCATCCCGTGCAGACTGTGAGCCCTCGCGGGCAGGGTCCTCCCTCCTTATGTACCCGTGTGCCTTGTTTTTGCTCATGTTTAATGTATTTGTCTATATTTGCCCCGTATTTCACATGTAAAGCGCCATGGAATAAATGGCGCTATAAAAATGAATAATAATAATAATCCTCCTCGGAGTATGCCTTCAGGCTCTCCACCTCCTCCTATAACGCCTTCAGGCTCTCGTCCTCTGAGCACCCCTTCAGGCTCTTTTTCTCTTCTTCTGGGCACACCTTCAGGCTCTCCTCCGAGCATGCCTTCAGGCTCTCATCATCATCCTCCTCCTCTGAGCACACCTTCAAGCTCTCCTCCTCCTCTGAGCATGCCTTCAGGCTCTCATCATCATCCTCCTCTGAGCACGCCTTCAAGCTCTCCTCTGAGCACGCTTTTAGGCTCTCATCCTCTGAGCACGCCTTCAGGCTTTCATCATCATCATCATCATCATCCTCCTCCTCTGAGCACGCCTTCAGGCTCTCATCATCATCCTCCTTCTCCTCTGAGCACGCCTTCAAGCTCTCCTCTGAGCACGCCTTTAGGCTCTCATCCTCCTCTGAGCATGCCTTCAGGCTCTCATCATCATCCTCTGAGCACGCCTTCAGGCTCTCATCATCATCATCCTCTGAGCACGCCTTCAGGCTCTCATCATCATCCTCCTCTGAGCACGCCTTCAGGCTCTCATCATCATCATCCTCCTCCTCTGAGCACGCCTTCAGGCTCTCATCATCATCCTCCTCCTCTGAGCACGCCTTCAGGCTCTCATCATCATCATCCTCCTCCTCTGAGCACGCATTCAGGCTCTCGTCCGCCATCTCATCTTGTAACTTTGTACTGTGAAGCCGGCTGAAGAATGAGCCGGTCACTACTTTTACCTGCGCCAGGGTTTTCCAAACCCAGAAGTTGTTAAAAAGTGGCATATGATGGAACACGTGCAACTCGTTTTGACATTGCTGAGTATTATAACCATGTTATGAGGCGCTTTTGCGTCAGTTTTTCAGGCGGATTTTCTGCCTGGGGGGGGAGAAAAAAAAATGCTGTGTGCAGATAGCCTTAGGCTGGTTCCACAAGTCCAATGTTAACTGCCTGGCTACGAACATCGATCTCTGGACCCTCCATGGGTCTCATTGGCCTCTTTCACACATATGAAGTTGTTGAGTTCAGGACAAGCGCTCCACCGCCGTTCAGTACTTGGATCATGAATGAAACATTGACTTTGTATGTTGGAACTGATTGGTGGCAATTCTGCAAGTTATGTCTGCCCAGGAAATGATGAAATCATTGGTGAAAATTTCATTCCTCAGATTTATAAATCTGCACCACAGCTCAATTTATTCTTTTTTTTTTTTTTTTTTTTATTTCTGCACATTTATGTGCTTGCCACTAAATTAGAATATCATCAAAAATCACCTATTATCAAAAAGTTAATTTATTTCAGTTCTTCAATACAAAAAGTGAAACGCCTATATTGTATAGAGTCATTACAAACAGAGTGATCTATTCCAATGTTTATTTCTGTTAATGTTGATGATTATGGCTTACAGCCAAAGAAAACCCAAAAGTCATTATCTCAGTAAATTTGAAAAATTTACAAAAAACACCTGCAAACGCTTCCTAAGTGTTTAGAAAGGTCCCTTAGTCTGTTTCAGTAACTCCACAATCATGGGGAAGACTGCGGACCTGACAGTTGTCCAGAAGGCAATCATTAACACACTCCACAAGGAGGGGAAGCCACAAAAGCTCATTGCTAAAGAATCCGGCTGTTCACACAGTGCTGTATCCAAGCATATTAATGGAAAGTTGAGTGGAAGGAAAAAGTGTGGTAGAGAAAGGCGCACAAGCAACCGGGATAACCGCAGACTTGAAAAAGATTAAGCAAAGGCCATTTAAAAATGATGGCCTTCATAATGAGTTTCACTTTTTGTAGTGAAGAACTGAAATAAATTAACTTTTTGATGATATTCTAATTTAGTGAGAAGCACCTGTATGTGCGACAAGTAGAGGCAGGCTACTATATAGCAACCAACAATACAAGTAACACACTACTCAGTCAATACAATGGAGTTATTACATAGTGCAAGAAATCCTTCCTCCACATCATGTAACAGAGGCGTGTGGCTGCGGAGACCCTGAAGATGAAGTTTGAACTGTGGAACTTCTGATAACCACTTAGAACTTTCTGCACCTTCCGTTCCATTCTATATTTGGTAAGTACCATCTATGGAACTGATTCCATTTTTTGGGCAGTGATGGGCTGGAATTTAAATGAATAGCTCCTCACCTGACTACAGGTTGTATGTGGTATTACACCTCCACTATTTAACGTGTTAAACAACTGCAATACCGGCACAGCCTGTGGACACGTGTGGCGCTGGTTTTAAAAGAAAAGCTCTGCGGTTTTGTTTTTTTATATATAGTGCAGAAGTTGGCTTGGGGAAAATATTTTGTAAGTTTCCTTTCTTCCAAAAATAAAGAGAAGTTTCTAATCTTGGATGTCCAGTATTTTTTAACTCTTTATTATCCCCTGATTGTCTAACTGGACGTTAAGCTGTTATTTCTGAGCACGCCGGGTTCTCACTTGCTGTCGTCTCCAGGCTCTTTGGCTTCCACTTTGTCTTGTGTAGCACTTTTTTCCTGCCACTCGGAATTAAAAATAAGAAGGTGCTCATTGATTGGATGCGTCAATAACGGCTGAGCGATCACTATCGGACGTAAAATCACTAGTGTCAATGGCTCCTCACACATGTACCTAATATTCTCCCTGACAGCCCCGCTGTTTATTTTGGTGTTCTCAATTATTCCACAAGAGCCGGCGCTTTAAATAATTGTGTCCTTGAGGCTTTCAGAGCGAGCGATTCCATGTCATGCGGATGAGAAAAAAGTAAGCGTGCAGGCAGCAGCTTGTCCTAGGTCCGTCATCACTGGTGGCTGGCACAGGAGCCCTGTCAATGGCCTAGGACTCCTCTTTTTAAAGTAATACTTACGTTTTTTTTGTTTTTTTTTAATGCATGCTCTGCAGTAATCAGTGGTAGGTGCATAGACATGGAGGGGGCTGGCTTTGCTTATTGAAATAAGCAGGCAGCACACACACAGCTCCAGTAGCGTGCCAAAACAGGAAATGCTGTTCTGCTTTGAGCACTGGACCCAAAATTAGACGATGGGTTTCCTGACCTTATATTAATATCAGGAAGTTACAGAAATTACTAATTTATAATCAATTACATTTTCCACAATTTCCCCCGACTCCCTTCCCCAGATTCTGATTCCATTATTGTAACTTATTGAGGGTTCTATTGGCCCCGCCCCCGCAGAGCTAGGCAGGAAGTGTACAGGACAGGAACAAATACTAGGCGGGAACTCCCTCCAGATGACAAACTATAGTAGATATAGATTCGCTCTAGTATGAAAAGATCCTTCTGCCCTCATAGAAGAAGTCTAATAATCTAAATTAAGCATGAGAGGCTGTTAGAGATTTTACCTTATATCTACAGAAAATATAAAAATTCAAGATGACCTCTTTTTTTTTCAATTTCATTTGGCGTTGGAGTACTCCTCATACAACAAGTAAGAAGGTGACGTCATTACTTGGTATTATGGGCAAGGAGGTGACATCATTACTAATTTTAGGCAAGGAGGTGACATTACTTAGTATTATGGGCAAGGAGGTGACTTCATTGCTTAGTATGGGCAAGGAGGTGACATTGCTTAGTATGGGCAAGGAGGTGACATTATTGCTTAGTATGGGCAAGGAGGTGACATTATTGCTTGGTATTATGGGCAAGGAGGTGACATCATTGCTTGTTGTTAGGGGCAAGGAGATGACATCGTTGCTTGGTATTATGGGCAAGGAGGTGACATTGTTTAGTATTATGGGCAAGGAGGTGACATAATTACTTGGTATTATGGTCAAGGAGGTGACAATTATACATATTCTATATGAGATAACGTCTTCATTTTTTCTTAGCCTTAAAGGGGCAGTGTTGGTGCAGCAGAGGATAGCAGTTGTCTATGTCAACCTAGCTGGAAAACAGTATGGCTCATTAATGATTTTGATCATTTACTGGACATTAAATTGTCTGTTCCCCCTCCTGCAGTTCTTTGCAGATGAGCAAATCGAAGCAATGACGTCTTATGAAAGTGCCTTCTGAACAGCATTAGTTAAAGGCCAGACTGCCATGTGTAGGTTCAGAACAACAGAAGATGAATGCCCCCCGAGGAGGCACGATATACTTTATTATTTATGTAGCGATGATCAGATGATAAGTAGTACAGAACCAATTAACTGTTCCTTTGGCAACCGAGTATTATCATCTCCTAAGACAGAAATCAATAAGGCAAAAATATACGGGGACATGATCTCCGAGAAGGAGGGAACTGAAGATAAGGAATGGTTACAAATTAAACCGGGAAGGATAAGGCAACTTCCAAGAAACAATATTGCTTAATTTGCATTTCCATAATGTTTTTTTTTTTTTTTTTTTTTTTAAGAAAGGCTCTGAATTCTAAATTAAAGTTGACCTTTTGCACCATTTCAATGCTGTTACCTGCTTTAAATATAGTGGTTGAACTGTTCAGAAATTCCATTATCATATGCTTTGTTAGGGCATGTAAGTCCAGGATAAAAAGCTGGCCAAGGGATCGGGACGGCTGCTGGCCGAGGGATCAGTTCATCTGACAGCCCACTAATGTGTATGTCAAACTTTAAGATAATTTGCCCTTCTTGTGTCTTGATTGCTTTCTGATGTCAAAATATCTGATTGCTGTCAATGAAGCAGTCTTCTAGATTACATTAGGCATCTGAAAACAGGAACTTTTGGTAGTCAACTGCAGCTACAAGTGACCTGCACTCAGGGGCGCCGCTATCATGAGGCAAGTTTAGCCCTTTGCTTCAGGCGGCAGTCCTCACTGAAAGACGGGGTGGCAGAGCGGCAATCAGAACACCTGGTGCCGACTCTTCATAATCCCTGACATTTGCTGAGTGTCACTAGTGCAGTGCGTGCGCCCCTGCTCACAACCCACAACCTATTGCGTGCTCTTTGTGCACAGGACCTGTGATGAGGTCACAGGAGGGGAGGAGTCAGGGGTCACATGATCAGGACCTCCATGGATTGCAGGACTCCGCTGTGCTGGTTGCCATGGTAAGCTACCTTATGTGTGGGGTCAGGAGGGGTTTACAGTGTGGATGTAGCAGAGCCGTGTGTGTACGAGGTGTACGGAGCAGAGCCATGTGTGTATGAGGTGTACGGAGTAGAGCCGGGTGTGTATGAGGTGTACAGAACAGAGCCGGGTGCGTGTGAGGTGTACGGAGAGGAACCACATGTGTATGAGGTGTACAGAGAGGAGCCGTGTGTGTAAGGTGTGCGGAGCAGAGCCGCATGTGTGCAAGGTGTACGGAGCAGAGCCGGGTGTGTATGAGGTGTACGGAGCAGAGCCGGGTGTGTATGAGGTGTATGGAGCAGAGCTGCATGTGTACGGAGCAGAGCTGTGTGTGTATGGAGCGGAGCCGTGTGTGCAAGGTGTATGGAGCGCAGCCGCCTGTGTAGGAGTAACTGTGGCCATTATATGGTACGCAGTATCATGTGCGACCATTATACAGTATTGAGCACTGTGTGGCCATTATACAGTATGGAGCATCATGTGTGGCCATTATACAGTATGGAGCACTATGTGTGGCCATTATACGGTACGCAGTATCATGTGCGGCCATTATACAGTATTGAGCACTGTGTGTGGCCATTATACAGTATGGAGCATCATGTGTGGCTATTATACAGTATGGAGCATCATGTGCGGCCATTATACAGTATTGAGCACTGTGTGTGGCCATTATACAGTATGGAGCATCATGTGTGGCTATTATACAGTATGGAGCATCATGTGGGGCCATTGTACAGTATGGAGCATCATGTACGAGCAATATACAGTATGGAGCATCATGTACGGGCAATATACAGTATGGCGCATCATGTGTGGCCATTATACAGTATGGAGCATCACGTGGGGCCATTATACAGTATGGAGCATCACATGGGGCCATTATACAGTATGGAGCACTATGTGTGGCCATTATACAGTACGCAGTATCATGTGCGGCCATTATACAGTATTGAGCACTGTGTGTGGCCATTATACAGTATGGAGCATCATGTACGGGCAATATACAGTGTGGCGCATCATGTGGGGCCATTATACAGTATGGAGCATCATGTGGGGCCATTATACAGTATGGAGCATCATGTGGGGCCATTATACAGTATGAATGCAGCCATTATACAGTATGGAGCATCATATGAGGCCATTATACAGCATGGAGCATCATGTGGGGCCGTTATACAGTATGGATGCAGCCATTATACAGTATGGAGCATCATGTGGGGCCATTATACAGTATGGAGCATCATGTGGGGCCATTATACAGTATGGAGCATCATGTGTGGCCATTATACAGTATGGAGTATCGTGTGGCCATTATACAGTATGGAGCATCATGTGCGGCCAATATACAGTATGGAGCATCATGTGTGGCCATCTATATATATGAGGCATCGTGATTACTCGCTAATCCCGCCCCCTGCACAGTAGCTCCGCCCCCCACACATCACCACACACAATCCCGCCCCCCCACATTACCACACACAATCCCGCCCCCCCACCACATTACCACACCATCCTGCCCCCCCAGCACATTACCACACACAATCCCGCCCCCCCACCACATTACCACACATAATCCCGCCCCCCCACCACATTACCACACACAATGCCGCCCCCCCACATTACCACACACAATCCCGCCCCCCCACCACATTACCACACACAATCCCCCACCACCACATTACCACACATAATCCCGCCCCCCCACCATATTACCACACGAGGCTCCGTCCCCACACATTACCACACGAGGCTCCGTCCCCACACATTACCACACGAGGCTCCATCCACCCACATTACCACACGAGGCTCTGTCCCAACACATTACCACACGAGGCTCTGTCGCCACACATTACGACACGAGACTCTGTCCTCACACATTAACATACGAGGCTCCGTCCCTCCACATTACCACATGAGGCTCCGTCCCCACACATTACCACACGAGGCTCCGTCCTCACACATTACCACACAAGGCTCTGTCCCCACACATTACCACACGAGGCTCTGTCCTCACACATTACCATACGAGGCTCTGTCCTCACACATTACCACATGAGGCTGCGTCCCCACACATTACCACACAAGGCTCCGTCCCCACACATTACCACACGAGGCTCTGTCCCCACACATTACCATACGAGGCTCCGTCCCCACACATTACCATACGAGGCTGCGTCCCCACACATTACCACATGAGGCTGCGTCCCCACACATTACCACACGAGGCTCCGTCCTCACACATTACCATATGAGGCTGCGTCCCCACCCATTACCACAAGAGGCTCTGTCCCCACACATTACCACACGAATCCAGTTTGCTTTTGATTTTACCCTGTGAATAAAATGTATTATTAGTATTATTCTGATTTTTAATTATTATTATTGTTACTAACTTCATTTTAAGTTAATTTACCACCTGCGTAAGCGCTATTGAATGTTGTCATTATTTACTTTAGTTTAATCACTAGCAGCGTTAATTAGATAGCAATGAGAATGCCGAGCGTTAGCTGGCTGGAAACAGCTAGTTATACAGTATATAATATCAAGAAAACAGAAACCATAATGAGCCAAACCCGGGGAAAAAAGCACAAGTGTGATAATTAATAATTACCCGGGCGCTTAAATCATTGCTCCAGAAACATTATATAGACAGGAGAAACAAGGAGCCAGAAGTACAAATGTACAAAATTCGTTTATTATTAAAAAATAAGGACATAAAACAGAAACAAAATGCTGGAGATATGACAACAACATATAAAGGGGAAATGGGGGACCCCCTCTACCTGTCAACCCCCCCAAAAAAAGCACCAAATAGGATGACTGTGAACAGGCACAGATAAAAAATACACAATAATAAAGTGCCAATACGGTGCAGAGTGGTGAAAGGATGGGAAGCATGAAGCACAGAATAAAGCAAAGTTGCCGTGCGGTCATACAGGAAGGAAATCAAAGGGCAAGTGCCCTGTATATTTATACAACGTCCCGCCACACAGCAATATCCAGAAAGAGTGCCATGCTTACCGAAGTAGAGGGTGGGAGATAGGCGAGGGTCCCACCGGTGGAAGTGCCCCAACGCACGTTTCGCAGCGCTCAGACGCTGCTTTCTCAAGGGGAAAGCAGCGTCCGAGCGCTGCGAAACGTGCGTTGGGGCACTTCCACCGGTGGGACCCTCGCCTATCTCCCTCCCTCTACTTCGGTAAGCATGGCACTCTTTCTGGATATTGCTGTGTGGCGGGACGTTGTATAAATATACAGGGCACTTGCCCTTTGATTTCCTTCCTGTATGACCGCACGGCAACTTTGCTTTATTCTGTGCTTCATGCTTCCCATCCTTTCACCACTCTGCACCGTATTGGCACTTTATTATTGTGTATTTTTTATCTGTGCCTGTTCACAGTCATCCTATTTGGTGCTTTTTTTGGGGGGGTTGACAGGTAGAGGGGGTCCCCCATTTCCCCTTTATATGTTGTTGTCATATCTCCAGCATTTTGTTTCTGTTTTATGTCCTTATTTTTTAATAATAAACGAATTTTGTACATTTGTACTTCTGGCTCCTTGTTTCTCCTGTCTATATAGTTATACAGTATGCAGCATCATGTGTGGCCATTATACTGTATGGAGCAATATATGGGGCTCATTATTCTGTATGGAGCACTGTGGTGCCCAGAATACTGTATAGAGGACTATACTGTCTAATTTATGACCTATTGTAGAATGTACAATAGTTATCACTTATGTAATGTATGGGGGAACTGTATATGAGATAGGAGCCCTATAGGGAGGCTGTACTGTATATGTGTTTGGGGGGGCGCCGTTTTGAAGTTCGCCTCAGGCAGCAGTGTGGCTAGGTTCACCCCTGCCTGCACTGATACGACAAAGCAAACTATAAGGTTCCAACTAGACTTGCTCTGTTATATGCAATGGGTGCTTCGTGATATCTAACTGAAGGTGATCTGATCTCTACACTACGTACATAATTATTTGGAGCTTGTTTTCTTTAGACAAAATGGGCCAAAAAATTGATTTCACTGACCGAAAAGTCAAAAACTTAAAAAAAAATCTTGCAGAGGGAGCAGCTCTCCTGAAATTGCTCAGATATTGGGTCCGATCACAGAACCATCAAAGGTTTTGAAGCAAATAGTCAACAGGGAGTAAAAAATGTATTGAGAGGAAAAAAAGACGCACAAAGATGTGAGGAGAATCAAATGGGAAGTGACCAGGAGCCATTATCCTCCAGTGCTGCCATATTCCAGAACTTCAGCCTTCCTGGAGGCCAGAGGAGTAAGGTGTTCAAAGACCTGGCCGAGGTGAGGAGGCTAAGGCTACTTTCACACTAGCGTCGGGAACAACCCGTCGCTGCGCGTCGGGCCGACGTTCCCGACGCTAGTGTGTTCTCCGCCGCACAACGGGGGCAGCGGATGCATATTTCCCACGCATCCGCTGCCCCATTGTGATGTGCGGGGAAGTGCGGGGAGGTGGGGGCGGAGTTCCGACTGCGCATGCGCGGTCGGAAAAAGCGGACCGTCGGGAGCAAAAAACGTTACATGTAACGTTTTTTTCTCCCGACGGACCGCTACCATACGCCCAAACGCCGCCAAACGCATTCACCGTTTGGAAATGCGTCGCAAATGCGTCGCAAATGCGTCGCTAATGTTACTCTATGACGAAACAACGTATCCAGCAAAAACTTTTGCTGGATGCGGCGTTTCGCAAAAACGACGCATTTGCGACGTATTGCAGTTAACGCTAGTGTGAAAGTAGCCTTAGCCTGACCACCACTGAGCAAGACACAGAAGCACAAGGTGTTCATCGCTCAGAGACACGGCCGAGGTGAGGATTAAGAAACTTTAATATTAATTAACCATATGGATGGACTGATGACATGGATGATGCTTTATCAAATACTGCAGTGATGGGTCGGATTATTACGTCACTACAAACCCCTCCCAGTCCCCTTATATCACATGTTTGTGTGTAAATTTATTCTGGAATTAAGATGCCACCAATTACACATTGATGCACAAACATGAAAACACCCTTTATAACACATGTTGTGTGTTATTCTCAAGAGAATAGAATTTGATAGTGTGTTTTTAGATTTTTTTTTATTATAATGATGAAGATTTATGAAGAAGGTGAAAAAAGTGTTGAATGAAAAGAGAACCAAAATTTACATCTTCATTAAAAAATTGTAAATTTCAGTGTAATTTATGAAGAAAACACAAACAGCTAAGAATGTGATAGAAGAGGGACTCAGATACACTCTGAGACATAAAGGAGGACCTCATACACATTCTTTTCAAATTGTCATGTAGTAGTACTCCTAGACTCATAAAGGCTATGCACGAAGTGCACAGCCTACTAAAAATTAAGCAGTCATCCATTCACACTTGAAGGCACTAACTGTAGTGCCGTATTGAAATATTGTGAACTAAGTGTAATTGTGGAACTCCCACACTCATTCAAGGTCTGCACTAAGTGCAAAGCCTGCCAAACATTACAAGCAGGGTCATTCACACACGCTTGAAGGCATCAAATGTAGTGCAACATTCTATTAAGATAGTATAGTTGTGGTACTCATACAAAAAAAATAAAGTGTAGTTGATGTATTCCTATACTCGTAAAGGCTTTACACAAAGTGCAAAGACAGGAAAACATTACAAGTCTTGTCATCTTGTCAGCCATACCTTGAAGGTAACAACTGTCAGGCCTCATTCAAATATTGAAAATTAACACTTTGTGTGCTGCTGTTATCTTGTGGTGTGGAAAAGTTTGTGTTAGTCCAGGCTTTGTTCTTTTTTATCAGAGTGAGCCTGTCAACATTTTCTGTTGACAGCCGAAAGCGCCTGTCTGTTATGACACTCCCCACGGCACTAAAAATCCACCCAGACAGGACGCTAGTGGCAGGGTAGCACAACACCTCCAAGGCATAGAGGAACAGCTAATGCCAGATGTCGAGTTTTGAGACACGTTAATTGACGTTCACAGAGTAATTAGGAAGTATGCTGTTTTTTTGGCCAGGTATTGATTGACCAACTTTAAAAACTTTCCCTTCTTGTCAAAAATAGCCAGTCATCATGCATTGATGCTGGATGGGTGTCATGAAATTTGCCCAAGACTTTGACAGGGTACCTCTGCCTCTACTGTACCTGGTGTATGTCTCCCTCGCCTCTCATCCTTGATTGGGCAAGGATGCTTGCCCACTGCTGCTAGCACTCTCCATTTCCTCATCCTTCTCTTCCTCCTCATTCCCCTCCTCAGCCCATACACATAAGAGAGATGAAGCAAAGCTTGTGTGGGTAGTAGCCTCTGTTGCTCTAGCAACAAGCTCCTGTTTGTCCTCCTCAGCCTCCACCTCCTCATTGTTACCAAATCCGTGCTGAGTAGATGAGATGATGCTGGTCTGGGTAGCATCTCCCTGTCTCATGTCTTCCTCCATCTCCACCTGGTATGCATGCAAAGCTTCAGCTTTAATTGTGAGCAGCGATGGTTTAAGTAGGCACAGAAGCGATATCGTACTGATTATGGCGTCATCACTGCTCACCATCTTTGTGGAGTCCTAAAAGTCTTGGAGAACAGGATAAATGTCAGGCATCCATGCCAACTCTACAGTTACGTTCAGAGGTTGCCCAGAATATCGACGAGCATGTTGGAGCTGGTATTCGACAACTGGCCTCTGCTGCACACAAAGCCTTGCCAGCATGTGCAGTGTGGAGTTCCAGCATGTGATGATGTCGTGCACCAGTCGGTGAGCTGGCACTTGAATGTGCTGATGCAGAACTGCCAGGGCGGTGGCAGCTGTTGCTGACTTGCGGAAATGGACGCTAACGCAGCATACCTTGACCAAAAGCTCTGGCAAATCTGGGTAGGTTTTCAGAAACCGCTAAATGCCAAGTTTAGCAGGTGGGCCAGGCATGGTACGTGTGTATGAGCTTTCCAAGCTTCACAGCCACCACCAAGTTACGGCCATTCTTGCACACGGCCATGCCTGGTTGGAGGTTCAGCAGTGAGAGCCACAGATCTGTCTGGTCTGTTATGCCTTTCAATAACTGCTGTGGTGTGTGGTTTTCTGCTATACAATTTAGCTTCAGCAGATCCTGTTGATGCTTCGCTGAGGCAGTGCTGCAGAGCTTCCAGCTTCTGACTTATGTCAACGACGTGCTCTGAGATACCAAGTTGCAGATAGGTCAGGTTGTTGTTAAGTCACCAAGTCAGGAGGACCAGGGTGTGGCAGTGGAAGACGAGGTGGTGGATGACGAAGTCACCGACCCAACCTGGGAAGCTGGCATGCAAAGTGAGCTCAGCAGTGCTGAGTGGGAGGGATGATCGGCAGCACTGAAACAGGCAGGAGGAGATAGTGGGGTGATAGTGGGATGACTAGAGTGAGTAGGCAGGCAACTGTTCTGTAGAGCACTGACACTCGTGAATTTCTCCGTCAAAGAGTTAGGTGTTCCTCAATCTGGGACATTTTTAAAAGAGTTCTGAGGCTAAAAAATGGCCATTTGCAACCTGTGCCTTGCAAAGATCATCAGGGGCCTGACCACTAAGAGTCTAACCACCAGCATGATCAGGCAGATGTCATCTAAGCACCCTACTCAGTGGGCTGAACTCTTGGGTTCATGATTGGTGCCAGAGGGTGACACCACTGCCTTTTCTCCTGTGCTAGGTGCTTCCCAATCCACTGTCCATGACACTTGGGCAGATGCCTCCTGCCCCGCACCTCTCTTTGCACATTCAGTCTTACCATCATCAGTCAGTCACTTCCAAATCCATATCGCAGCAGAGCATTCAGCTGTCCCTACACCTGACCTTGGAAAAAAAAAGAAAGTTCCCATCCACCCACCCACATGCCTAATTGTTAAACGGGAAGATTTTCAGGCTGCTTGCTGTGTAAATGTTGCTATTTAGGCTTGTAGACATGGAGGATTTCTGCCAACTCATGGCAGCTGTCCCTCGATACTCTGCTCCTAGTCGCAACTATTTATCTCAGTGTGGCGTCCTCATCTTGTACCACCAGGCGTTGTCACATCTGCCCCACGTCCTTGGCATCTGCGTGCACCATCATCAGCACTTTCACTTCCCCGTCTCTTATCGCACGCCTTACGCATTTTCAAGTTTTCTTCATTAATTGAAAATAAATTATTTTAACAAACCAAAAAATTTGGTCACCTGTAGCAGGTCAAGCGGTTTTTAAAAATGTTAAACCACTGTAATTTTACACAGACCACATTAAATGGTATGGATGACTAATCGAATCCAGGAAAAAAAATTGAACTTTTTTTGTTTTGTTTTATACCACCGTAATGTAACACTAAGTTGTGTGTTAATATCTATGGATGACTAATTGAATCCACAAAAAGTTTTTGAACTTTTTTTCTGAGTTTTATATACCACTGTAATGTAACACTTAGGCTGGGTTCACACTGCATCTGTGGCGTCCGTTAGACGGACTACGTTACACCGCGGCATAACGCGGTGTAACGTAGCCTGTTAACGCTGCGATTAAGTTCTATGTCGGGCGCATCACTAGCGCATGCCCACAATGGGTGTGCGCTAGCCATGTGCCGTCATTGAGTGACGGACCCTGGGACGCGGGCTGCAGTGTTTTCAGGTCCGTCACTGCTAGCGCAGATAGAGCTAGCAGAAGCTCTATCTGCGCTAGCGATGTGACAAGTCGGCACTTGCGTTAACAGCAGCCCGGTAACGTATGTGTTGAACGGGCTGCTGTTAACGCAGTGTGAACCTAGCCTAACCATGTTGAACTGTATGGATGACAATATAGTCATTTTTTTTTTAAAAAAGTGGTCACGTTCATCAGCTAAATGTTTAGCAACGGACTTCAAAGCGCCAAACCCTGCCTAGAGGCTGTATTTTGCCACTCTCCCTGCTCCTGCAACTGTTCCTAGGCTAAATGCAGAATATATCTGATACAAACAGCAAAGCAGAGGATTAGCCCTTAGAAGGGCTGTTAGTATGATGGCTCAGCATCAGCATCAGCACCAGTATCAAAACTAGAGGACTCTAATTATTTATACCATGCACACACAGACCTCCCCTCCAATCACAACTGTCCCTGAGCTGTGCAATGGGGTTAGCGTGCTGAGCATGGTGACGCCTGTCCTTTTACAACCTTTGAAGAGGTAATGCGGCCAGCCAATCTCAGTAATGCCACTTCCAAGATGGCTACGGCATTACAGTGACTGGCACGCAATCCCCGCATGCTCATTGGCTGTGTAACAGGCGCCAAACATGCGGGGCAGGCAACCGAGCTTCAAATCCGAGCATCGCCTAATGCTCGTCGAGGGCCGAGCACATCCGAGCACCCAGATACTCGAGTGATAACCGAGTATCACCTAGTCCTGTCCTGACCCTGATGATGGCTGTAGGGTTATGACGCAGAATGTGCCCGCGGACGATGATTGGCTGCGCTCGCGCCTGGCATTGGGATGGGCACTGCTGGTACAGAAGCCCATTCAGGTCATGTGCATTCCAGAGACAGTGCATTACATCACTGCCCACTAAAAACACGTTCTTCACAGTACCGGATTATATTTTTATACCTTTCAACTTTTTTTTTTTTACAGCGATCTTAAGAACTCGGCTCCCATGAAACAGTGTACAATGAACAGAAGGGAGGAAAACACGGCCGCACCTCACACGCTCACAGGCGGCCATTCATTTCTTCTACATGAGTTATTCCGGCATCAGGGGAAATGGAAAATTAACCCATTCAGTGCTTTAAATGAGTCCAACTAGTCTTGAAGACACTTAAATAAATGTATCCAGGAGATCTCCCCTTATTAATCACAACATAGTTTTAAAATAACCCCGTGTATAAAAGCTGTTACACATTTGTTTCATCCTGAGCTCCCTAGTTCATGAATAGAATTCCAGACTGTAAGTGGAGACTAGCACAGGCAGTAATTAAAGAGAAAAGTTTTGGGATTAATTAAAAAAAGTTTTTCGTGTTGTTACGTAGTTCCCGACTTTTTGTGAGTTGTGGCAAAATCCATCCATATTTGCGTCCTCCTATTTCTGCACATAGGTGGCCATCAGCTACCGCATCTATTTGAGCAGGGCAGGGCCAGCGGACTGAGGATGTGCCATAAATTCCTGAAATGGAAATATCCCGGCAATGATGCAGATTTAGATACAAGTTTTCGAGTATGAAGTTCCCCTTTTATCATTCCTGGTTCATTACTAAAATAGCACAGCTGTGGAGAGTACTGGCAATTATGCCACTTTCTTTGCCCCTCTTATACACCTCTAGGGTATAAAAATAGTTAAAGTTTTTTTGTCTTTTTGATGTGACTCCTCATATGAACAAATGCCTGAAATATTTCTAGTTCACAATAGGCTGACATTTTCTTTTATGCAGCAGTTCATCTTTTGGCTCTACTGTGCAGACTGGGACAGAATGAGCATTGCCATATCATTATGATTAAAGGGAACCTGTCACCTGAATTTGGCGGGACCAGTTTTGGGTCATATGGGCGGGGTTTTTGGGTGTTTGATTCACCCTTTCCTTACCCGCTGGCTGCATGCTGGCCGCAGTATTGGATTGAAGTTCATTCTCTGTCCTCCGGAGTACACGCTTGCTTAAGGCAAGATTGCCTTGCGCTGCCATGTACTCCGGAGGACAGAGAATGAACTTCAATCCAATATTGCGGCCAGCATGCAGCCAGCGGGTAAGGAAAGGGTGAATCAAACACCCGAAAACCCCGCCCCTATGACCCAAAACTGGTCCCGCCAAATTCAGGTGACAGGTTCCCTTTAAAGAGGTGGTATCAGCAGAGTACATTTAACTATTGAGCATATACAGCTCTGGCAAAAATTAAGAGACCACTGCAAAATGTTCAGTTTGTCTGATTTTTCTCTTTATAGGTATATTTTTGAGTAAAATGTAAATTGTTCTTTTATTCTATAAACGTCTGACAACAGGTCTCCAAAGTTCCAAGCAATAAATTTTGTATTTTTTTCTGAAGAAGAAAAATGGTCAAAATAAGAAAAAAAACCAGTGCTTTCAGACCTCAAATAATGCACAGAAAACAAGTTCATAATCATTTAGAAGCAACAATACTAATGTTTTATCTCCGGAAGAGTTCAGAAATCAATATTTTGTGGAATAACCATGATTTTTAATCACAGCTTTCATGCGTCTTGGCATGCTTTCCACCAGTCTTCACACTGCTTCTGGCCCAAAGATGTAAGCAGTTCTTCTTTGTTTGATGGCTTGTGACTATCCATCATCCTCCTGATTACATTCCAGAGGTTTTCAATGGGGTTCAGGTCTGGAGATTGGGCGGCCATGACAGGGTTTTGATGTGGTGGTCTCTTAATTTTTGCCAGCGCTGTAATTTAAAGGCAGATGCTTAAAGATATAACTATAAGGGGTGCAGAGGTGGCATTCAAACCCATGCCCTGGTTGCTGATGGAGCCTATTATTACATTGCCGTTCCCGATACAAACTTTGCATTAGGTCACAAGAGCTTCTCAAGTTATGTCTCTGCAGATGAGTAAGGCCGGCGTCACACTAGCGAGTTTTACGGACGTAAGAGCGCAGAAAATACGTCCGTAAAACTCGCCAAACAAACGGCACAATTATTCTCAATGGGTCTGGTCCTATCAACAGCTATATTACGGATCCGTATTATACGACTTTCTATGGCCGTACAAAATCACAGCATGCTGCGTTTGTCAGCGTATTGGCCAAATAATACGCCAATGAAAGTCTATGGGGGCGAGAAAAATACGGATTCCACACGGACCAGCAGTGTGACTTGCGAGAAATACGCAGCGGTGTTAGTGAAAAGCCGGTAATTCAATTGCCGGCTTTTCATTTCTCCTTCCCCAATCCGACAGGATATGAGACATGGTTACATACAGTAAACCATCTCATATCCCCTTTTATTTTTGCATATTCCACACTACTAATGTTAGTAGTGTGTATGTGCAAAATTTGGCCACTGTAGCTGCTAAAATAAAGGGTTAAATCGCGGAAAAAATTGGCGTGGGCTCCCGCTCAATTTTCTCCGCCAGAGTGGTAAAGCCAGTGACTGAGGGCAGATATTAATAGCCTAGAGAGGGTCCATGGTTATTGGCCCCCCCTTTGCTACAAACATCTGCCCCCAGCCACCCCAGAAAAGGCACATCTGGAAGATGCGCCTATTCTGGCACTTGGCCACTCTCTTCCCACTCCCGTGTAGCGGTGGGATATGGGATAATGAAGGGTTAATGTCACCTTGCTATTGTAAGGTGACATTAAGCCAGATTAATAATGGAGAGGCGTCAATTATGTCACCTATCCATTATTAATCCAATTGTCTGAAAGGGTTAAAAAACACACACACACGTTATTAAAAAGTATTTTAATGAAATAAACAAACAGGTTGTTTTAGTATTTTATTGTTCTATCAATCCATCCGGAAGACCCTCGCTTGGCAAAATAATAAACCAACAATATACATACCTTCTGATGAACTGTCAGGTCCCACGAAGTAAATCCATCTGAAGGGGTTAAATCATTTTACAGCCAGGAGCTGCGCTAAAGCACTCGCTCCTGGTTGTAAAAACCCCGGGTGCTGAAAGGAAAGCTGGGTGATCTGTGCTTACATTGAGTTGCGGTGAGGCGCCCTCTGGTGGATGTTCTCATGAACTGCAGCCTTGGAAAAGTTCCCACGCTCGAGTTCATATGAGTTCATCCAGCTGAGGGCGCCACGCCAATTTTTTCCGCCATTTAACCCTTTATTTTAGCAGCTACAGCGCCCAAATTTTGCACATACACACTACTAACATTAGTAGTGTGGAATATGCAAAAAAAAAAAGGGGATATGAGATGGTTTACTGTATGTAAACCATGTCTCATATCCTGTCGGGTTTGTGAAGGAGAAATGAGAAGCCGGCAATTGATTTACCGGCTTTTCACATATATCGCGCTGAATTAAATATAAATACAGAATATATATATATGTGTCTCAATGACATATATATATATACTGTATATATATATATATACTGTATATATATATATATATATATATATATATATATATATATATATATATATATATATATATATACTGTGTATATATATATATATATATATATATACTATATATATGTTTTACCGAACATTTTAGCACATAAATCCATTAGATGTCGGTTTTGCAAGCCTGCGAGAAAATATCGCAGTACGGATGCCATACGGATTACATACGGAGGATGCCATGCACAAAATACGCTGACACACCCTGCCTACGGATGACATACGGACCACTATTTTGGGAACATTTCTCCGTATTACGGCCGTAAAAAAACGGACCGTATTGTCTTACGCTGAGTGTGACGCCGGCCTTATATTGTTCTGATGGAGGTCTAGATAACACAGGGTAGCATTATTATTCATACGGTGCTGAATAAACCTGTATTCCACCCCTATCTATGCAGACAATGCAGGTGTATGTCTCTAAAGGGCTGTACCCAGGTATGTTTGTTAGAAAAATAATTAAACAAAATAGAGAAATAAAAATTTTATATATATATATATATATATATATATATATATATATATATATATACTAGCTGTACTACCCGGCTTCGCCCGGGTTAATGACTGCTGTTAGCAAAATAGAATGTGTTAACAAAAATTTATTCTGCACACAAAAACCACAAAACAAATAGATAGAAATGTAATTATTAAAAGGCAAAAACTAAGCAAATAGAAGCATTTCACAACATATATTAGCTTTGTTATACTGAGAATGTCTTTGTTGCCTATATTAACCAATCAGAGCTCAGGTTAATTAACTGTAGCAAAATAGAAGCTGAGCTGTGATTGGTTGCTATTGGCAGCCTGATAAATCCCCAGCCAACAGGAAGCCCTCCCCCCTGGCAGTATATATTAGCTCACACATACACATAATAGACAGGTCATGTGACTGACAGCTGCCGTATTTCCTATATGGTACATTTGTTGCTCTTGTAGTTTGCTTATTAATCAGATTTTTATTTTTGAAGGACAATACCAGACTTGTGTGTGTTTTAGGGCGAGTTTTATGTGTCAAGTTGTGTGTGTTGAGTTGCGTGTGGCGACATGCATGTAGCGACTTTTGTGAGATGAGTTTTGTGTGGCGACATGCGTGTAGCAACATTTTGTGTGTTGAGTTGCATGTGACAGGTTAGTGTAGCAAGTTGTGTGCAGCAAGATTTGTGCATGGCGAGTTTTGCGCGTGGCGAGTTTTATGTGTGGTGCATTTTGAGTATGTGCAAGTTTTGTGTGAGGCAACTTTTGCATGTGGTGCAACTTTTGTACATGTGGCAATTTTTCTGTGTGTGCAAGTTTTGCATGAGGTGAGTTTTCCATGAGGTGAGTTTTGCACGTGTGGCGAGTTTTGCGTGAGCCTAGTTTTGCATATGGCGAGTTTTGCATGTAGCGAGTTTTGAGTGGTGACTTTTGTGTTTCGACTTTTATGTGGCGAGGTTGGTGTGTGTGTGTGGTGAAATGTGTGCTGAGGGTGGTATATGTGTTCAAGCACGTGGTAGTGTGTGGCGCATTTTGTGTTTGTGTTCATATCCCCGTGTGTGGTGAGTATCCCATGTCGGGGCCCCACCTTAGCAACTGTACGGTATATACTCTTTGTCGCCATCGCTCTCATTCTTTAAGTCCTCATTGTTCACATCTGGCAGCTGTCAATTTTCCTCCAACACTTTTCCCTTCACTTTTTCCCCATTATGTAGATAGGAGCAAAATTGTTTGGTGAATTGGAACGCGCGGGGTTAAAATTTCACCTCACAACATAGCCTATGACGCTCTCGGGGTCCAGACGTGTGACTGTGCAAAATTTTGTGGCTGTAGCTGCGACGGTACAGATGCCAATCCCGGACATACACACATACATACATACACACATTCAGCTTTATATATTAGATATACCTGTATGTAATCTCCTGTATATAGTATATACCTGTGTGTCATCTCACCTATATATAGTATATATCTGTGTGTCATCTCCTGTATATAGTATATACCTGTATGTCATCTCCTCCTATACATAGCATATACCTGTGTCATCTCCTCCTGTATATACTATATACCTGTAGGTAATCTGCTCCTGTATATAGTATATACCTGTGTGTCATCTCCTCCTGTATATAGTATATACCTGTATGTCATCTCCTCCTGTATGTAGTATGTACCTGTATGTCATCTCCTCCTCTATATAGTATATACCTGTGTGTCATCTCTCCTGTATATAGTATATATCTGTGTGTCATCTCCTCCTGTATATAGTATATACCTGTGTGTCATCTCCCCTGTAAATAGTATATACCTGTGTGTCATCTCCTGTATATAGTATATAGCTGTATGCCATCTCCTCCTGTATTAGCCCTCGTTCACACGTTATTTGGTCAGTATTTTTACCTCAGTATTTGTAAGCTAAAATGGCAGCCTGATAAATCCCCAGCCAACAGTAAGCCCACCCCCTGGCAGTATATATTAGCTCACACATACACATAATAGACTGGTCATGTGACTGACAGCTGCCGGATTCCTATATGGTACATTTGTTGCTCTTGTAGTTTGTCTGCTTATTAATCAGATTTTTATTTTTGAAGGATACCAGACTTGTGTGTGTTTTAGGGCGAGTTTCGTGTGTCAAGTTGTGTGTGTTGAGTTGCGTGTGGCGACATGCATGTAGGGACTTTTGTGAGATGAGTTTTGTGTGGCGACATGCGTGTAGCAACTTTTTGTGTGTCGAGTTGCATGTGACAGGTTAGTGTAGCAAGTTGTGTGCAGCAAGTTTTGCGCATGGCGAGTTTTGCGCGTGGCGAGTTTTATGTGTGGTGCCTTTTGAGTATGTGCAAGTTTTGTGTGAGGCAACTTTTGCATGTGTTGCAACTTTTGTGCATGTGGCAATTTTTCTGCGTGTGGCAATTTTTCTGCGTGTGCAAGTTTTGCGTGTGGCGAGTTTTGCACGTGTGGCGAGTTTTGCATGTGGAGAGTTTTGCGCGTGGCGAGTTTTGAGCGGCGACTTTTGTGTTTCTACTTTTATGTGGCGAGGTTGGTGTATGTGTGGTGAAATGTGCACTGAGGGTGGTATATGTGTTCGAGCACGTGGTAGTGTGTGGCGCATTTTGTGTGTGTGTTCATATCCCCGTGGTGGTGTGATTATCCCATGTTGGGGCCCCACCTTAGCAACTGTACAGTATATACTCTTTGGTGCCATCGCTGTCATTCTTTAAGTCCCCCTTGTTCACATCTGGCAGCTGTTAATTTGCCTCCAACACTTTTCCTTTCATTTTTTCCCCATTATGTAGATAGGGGCAAAATTGTTTGGTGACTTGGAAAGCGCGGGGTTAAAATTTCACCTCACAATATAGCTTTGACGCTCTCAGGGTCCAGACGTGTGACTGTGCAAAATTTTGTGCCTGTAGCTGCGACGCCTCCAACACTTTTCCTTTCACTTTTTCCCCATTATGTAGATAGGGGCAAAATTGTTTGGTGAATTGGAAAGCGCGGGGTTAAAATTTCACCTCACAACATAGCCTATGACGCTCTCGGGGTCCAGACGTGTGACTGTGCAAAATTTTGTGGCTGTAGCTGCTACGGTTCAGATGCCAATCCCGGACATACATACATACATACATACATACACACACACACACATTCAGCTTTATATATTAGATATATATATATATATATATATATACACATCCATACACACTGCTCAAAAAAATAAAGAGAACAGTAAAATACCACAACCTAGATATCTCTAAATTAAATATTCCAGTTGCAAATTTGTATTCATTGCATAGTGGAAAATCAAATTGCAGGCAGATCCAACTTCAGTGGAAATGCCTCATGACAAGGAAAAGATGCTCAGTAATGTGTGTGGCCTCCGCATGCCTGTATGACCTCCCTACTGTACAACGCCTGGGCATGCTCCTGATGAGGCGTCGGATGGTCTCCTGAGGGATCTCCTTCCAGACCTGGACTAAAGCATCCACCAACTCCTGGACAGTCTGTTGTTGTGAATTCTGCTTTTGGCTCCCTCCGGTGGTTGTAGGTGGTAATGCAGTTGCCCCTGAGTTGCAGTCCTGGTCAGGTGTATCTGCTGATTGCAGTTCTGACTGGGGTATTTAGGCGTGCAGGATTCATTAGTCCTTGCCAGTTGTCAATTGTTGTTGGGAGGTGTTGGACCTCTGCCTGGTTCCTCCTGCCTTTCTGCCAAATCAGCAAAGATAAGTGTCTGGGTTTTTTTTCCTGTGGCACACATGTTGTGTACTTCACAATTCAGTGCTATTCTTTGTGTTTTCTTGTCCAGCTTAGATTGTGTCAGTATTTTCTCAGTCTTGTTGGATTCTCTGGAGTGGCAGATATACATTCCATGTCTTTAGTTAGATTGTGGAACTTTTTGTATTATCTGCTGTGGATATTTTTGGAAGGGTTTTAATACTGACCGCCTAGTAATCTGTCCTATCCTTTCCTATTTAGCTAGAATGGCCTCTTTTGCTAAATCCTGTTTTCTACCTGCGTGTGTCTATTCTTCTCCTACTCACAGTCATTATTCGTGGGGGGCTGCCTATCCTTTGGGGGTCTGCTCTGAGGCAAGGTAGCATTCCTATTTCCATCTATAGGGGTATTTAGTCCTCCGGCTGTGTCGAGGTGTCTAGGGTATGTTAGGCACACCCCACGGCTACTTCTAGTTGCGGTGTTAGTTCAGGATTTGCAGTCAGTACAGGTTCCACCGACTCAAGAGAAAGTTTCATGTGGCTCCAAGGTCACCAGATCATAACAGTACAACTGGCCCATAATGAGTTAAATGCATCTCAGAAGAAGGGAAGAAAGGTGTTGAGCCATTTTTTTTTCTGCAGTCTGTTTTGTCTTTTTTTTCCCTCTTTATTTATGGGTGGCTGAGGAGTCTTGTGCCAGCATGGATGTTCAGGAATTAGCTTCTCGTGTAGACCAGCTTGCTGCTAGGGTACAGGGTGTTTCTGATTATATTGTTCAGACTCCTGCTTTAGAGCCGAAGATTCCTACTCCTGATTTGTTTTTTGGTGATAGGTCCAAATTTTTGGGTTTTAAAAATAATTGTAAACTGTTTTTTGCTCTGAGACCGCGATCCTCCGGTGATTCCATTCAGCAGGTTAAAATTGTCATCTCTCTGCTGCGTGGCGATCCACAGGATTGGGCATTTTCCCTGGAATCTGGGAATCTGGCCTTGCTTAATGTAGATTCCTTTTTTCAGGCCTTAGGATTATTATATGATGAACCGAATTCTGTGGATCAAGCGGAGAAAACCTTGTTGGCCCTGTCTCAGGGTCAAGAGGCGGCAGAATTGTTTTGTCAGAAATTTAGAAAATGGTCTGTGTTTACTAAATGGAATGATGATGCTTTGGCGGCAATTTTCAGAAAGGGTCTTTCTGAATCCGTTAAAGATGTTATGGTGGGGTTTCCCACGCCTTCCGGTCTGAGTGATTCTATGTCTCTGGCCATTCAGATTGATCGGCGCTTGCGGGAGCGTCAAACTGTGCGCGCTGTGGCGTCGTCCTTAGAGCAAAGTCATTGTGGCGACGCTTCTCATGTCATTTCAGTCTGCCCTAAGCGGACAAAAAGGATCGCTAGTTCATTTACTATCAGTACTGTACAACCTAAATTACTGTTATCGGTGTCCTTGATCTGCTCATTGTCATCATTTTCTGTCATGGCGTTTGTGGATTCAGGCGCCGCCTTGAACTTAATGGATTTTGAGTTTGCCAGGCATTGTGGTTTTCCCTTGCAGCCTTTGCAGAACCCTATTCCTTTAAGGGGGATTGATGCTACACCTTTGGTTAAAAATAAGCCCCAGTTTTGGACACAGGTGACCATGCACATGGCGCCAGCCCATCAGGAAGATTGTCGATTTCTGGTGTTGCATGATTTGCATTATGTTATCGTGCTGGGTTTCCCGTGGTTGCAGGTACATAATCCTGTGTTGGATTGCAAATCTATGTCTGTGACTAGTTGGTGTTGTCAGGGGGTTCATAATGATGTTCCTTTGATGTCAATCTCCTCTTCTTCCTCTTCTGAAATTCTAGAGTTTTTGTCTGATTTTCAGGATATATTCAATGAGCCCAAGTCCAGTTCCCTTCCACTGCATAGGGACTGTGATTGTGCGATTGACTTGATTCCAGGCAGTAAGTTTCCTAAGGGCCGACTTTTCAACCTGTCTGTGCCTGAACATACCGCCATGCGGAGTTATGTTAAGGAGTCTTTGGAGAAAGTGCATATTCGGCCATCTTCTTCACCGTTGGGAGCAGGTTTTTTTTTGTTGCTAAGAAGGATGGCTCCTTGAGACCTTGTATTGATTATCGCCTCTTGAATAAGATCACGGTCAAGTTTCAATACCCTTTACCTTTGCTTTCCGATTTGTTTGCTAGGATTAAGGGGGCTAGTTGGTTTACGAAGATTGACCTTCGGGGGGCATATAATCTTGTTCGTATTAAACAGGGTGATTAATGGAAAACTGCGTTTAATACGCCCGAAGGCCATTTTGAATACCTTGTGATGCCATTCGGGCTCACTAACGCTCCATCTGTTTTTGAATCCTTCATGCATGATATCTTCCGGACTTATATTGATAAATTCTTGATTGTATATTTGGACGATATTTAGATTTTTTGCGATGATTGGAAGTCTCATGTGGAACAGGTCAGGATGGTATTTCAGATCCTTCGTGACAATGCTTTGTTTGTGAAGGGGTCTAAGTGTCTCTTTGGGGTGCAGAAGGTTTATTTTTTGGGCTTTATTTTTTCTCCCTCATCTATGGAGATGGATCCGGTTAAGGTTCAGGCCATTCATGATTGGATTCAACCCACATCCGTGAAGAGCCTTCAGAAATTTTTGGTTTTGCAAATTTTTATCGCCGTTTCATTGCTAACTTCCCCAGCGTGGTTAAACCCTTGACTGATTTGACGAAAAAGGGCGCTGATGTGGCGAATTGGTCCTCTGTGGCTGTCTCTGCCTTTCAGGAGCTTAAACGCCGATTTACTTCTGCTCCGGTGTTGCGCCAACCAGATGTTTCTCTTCCGTTTCAGGTTGAGATTGACGCTTCTGAGATTGGGGCAGGGGCCGTTTTGTCTCAGAGGGATTCTGTTGGTTCTTTGATGAAACCGTGTGCCTTCTTCTCCCGCAAGTTTTCGCCTGCGGAATTCCTCTGAGACAAAACGGCCCCTGCCCCAATCTCAGAAGCGTCAACCTCAACCTGAAAAGGAAGAGAAACATCCGGCTGATGCAACACAGGGGCAGAAGTAAATCGGCGCTTAAGCTCCTGAAAGGCAGAAACAGCCGCAGAGGATCAATTCGTCACATCAGCGCCTTTCTTCGTCAAATCGGTCAGGGGTTTAACCACACTGGAGAAGTTGGCAATGAAACGGCGATAAAAATTAGCAAAGCCCAAAAATTTCTGAAGGCTCTTCACGGATGTGGGCTGGATCCAATCATGAATGGCCTGAACCTTAACCGGATCCATTTCTATAGATGAGGGAGAAAAAATGAAGCCCAAAAAAGAAATCTTCTGTACTCCAAAGAGGCACTTAGACCCCTTCACAAACAAGGCATTATCACGAAGGATCTGAAATACCATCCTGACTTGTTTCACATGAGACTCCCAATCATCTGAAAAAATCAAAAAATCATCCAAATATACAATCATGAATTTATCAAGATAATTCCGAAATATATCATGCATGAAGGACTGAAACACAGATGGAGCATTAGAGAGTCCGAATGGCATCACAAGGTATTCAAAATGGCCTTCTGGCGTATTAAACGCAGTTTTCCATTCGCCACCCTGCTTAATACGAACAAGATTATATGCCCCTTGAAGGTCAATCTTAGTAAACCAACTAGCCCCCTTAATCCTAGCAAACAGATCAGAAAGCAAAGGCAAAGGGTATTGGAATTTGACCGTGATCTTATTCAAGAGGCGATAATCAATACAGGGTCTCAAGGAGCCATCTTTTTTGGCAACAAAAAAAAAACCTGCTCCCAATGGTGAAGAAGATGGCCGAATATGCCCCTTCTCCAAGGACTCCTTAACATAGCCCTGCATGGCGGTATGTTCTGGCACAGACAGGTTGAAAAGTCGGCCCTTAGGGAACTTACAGCCTGGAATCAAGTCAATAGCACAATCACAGTCCCTATGCGGTGGAAGGGAACTGGACTTGGGCTCATTGAATATATCCTGGAAATCTGACAAAAACTCAGGAATTTCAGAAGAGGGGGAGGAGGCAATTGACATCAAAGGAACGTCACCATGAACCCCCTGACAACCCCAACTAGTCACAGACATAGATTTCCAATCTAATACCGGATTATGCACCTGTAACCATGGGAAACCCAGCACAATAGCATCATGCAAATTATGCAACACCAGAAAACGACAATCTTCCTGATGGGCTGGCGCCATGCACATGGTCAGCTGTGTCCAAAACTGAGGTTTATTTTTAGCCAATGGTGTAGCATCAATGCCCCTCAAAGGAATAGGACTCTGCAAAGGCTGCAAGGGGAAACCACAATGTCTGGCAAATTCTAAGTCCATTAAGTTTAGAGCGGCGCCTGAATCCACAAATGCCATGACAGAAAATGACAATAATGAGCAGATCAGGGTCACAGATAACAGAAATTTAGGTTGTACAGTACTGATGGTAACAGAACTAGCGATTCTCTTGGTACGCTTAGTGCAATCAGAAATAACATGAGCAGAATCGCCGCAGTAAAAACACAACCTATTCTGACGTCTGAATCCTTTTTGTTCAGCTCTAGAAAAAATCCTATCACACTGCATAGGCTCAGGACTCCGCTCGGAAGACAATGCCATAGTGTGCACAACTCTGCGCTCGCGCAAGCGCCGATCAATCTGAATGGCCAGAGACATAGAATCACTCAGACCAGCAGGCATGGGGAACCCCACCATAACATCTTTAACGGATTCAGAAAGACCCTTTCTGAAAATTGCCGCAAAGGCATCCTCATTCCATTTAGTCAGTACAGACCATTTTTTAAACTTCTGGCAATATGAGTCTGCCGCTTCTTGACCCTGAGACATGGCCAACAAGGTCTTCTCAGCATGATCCACTGAATTAAGTTCGTCATACAATAACCCATGCGCCTGAAAAAAGGTGTCTACATTAAGCAACGCCGGATTCCCAGGTTCCAGGGCAAATGCCCAATCCTGGGGGTCACCACGCAGCAGAGATATAACAATTTTAACCTGCTGGATGGGATCACCAGAGGAACGGGGTTTCAGAGCAAAAAACAGTTTACAGTTATTTTTAAAGCTCAGAAATTTGGACCTATCCCCAAAAAACAAATCAGGAGTTGGAATTCTAGGCTCTAAAACCGGAGTCTGAACGATATAATCGGAAATACCCTGTACTCTAGCAGCAAGTTGATCCACACGAGAAGCCAATCCCTGAACATCCATACCAGTGCCGAACTCCTGAGCCACCCAGAGGTAAAGAGGGAAGAAAAAAAAAAACACAACAGACTACAGAAGAAAAAATGGCTCAGCACTTTCCTTCCCTTCTTCTGAGATGCGGTTAACTCATTGTTGGCCAGTTGTACTGTTATGATCTGGTGGCCTAAGAGCAGCATGAGACGTACTCTGGAGAAGGTGGTACCTGTACTGACCGCAGACCCTGAACTTAACACCGCAACCAGAAGTAGCCGTGGAATGTACCTAGCGCTCCCTAGACATCTCGACACAGCCGGAGGACTAATTACCCCTGGAGATAGAAAAGGGAAAACTATCTTGCCTCAGAGAAAATCCCCAAAGGATAGACAGCCCCCCACAAATATTGACTGTGAGAGGAGAGGGAAAAAACATACACAGACTGAAATGAGAATTTAGCAAAGGAGGCCACTTCTAGCTAAATAGAAAGGATAGGACTGAGTACTATGCTGTCAGTATTAAAACACTAGAAAATATCCACCACAGAAAATACAAAATCTCCACAGCTAACTAAAGATATGGAGGGTATATCTGCATCTCCAGAGATACCAGCTTGGCTAAACAAATCCTTATACAGACCAAGCTGGACAAGACAAAACATGGAAAAGAACTGAACAATAAGGCCACAGCATGTGGACAGCAAAAATCAAGGCCAGAACTTATCTTTGTTGAAATGAACTGCAAAGCAGAAGAGACCAGGCAGGGATGTGAATCCTCCAGGAACAATGGACAACTGGCACTGACTAAAGGGTGAAGCAAGACTAAATAGCCCAGTCAAAATTGCAAAAAGTGAACACACCTGATAAATGCTGCGATTCAGAGACAGCAGCGCTACCACTTACAACCACCGGAGGGAGCCCAAAAGCAGAATTCACAAAGGTGCTGTTGTGAATTCTGCTTTTGGGCTCCCTCCGGTGGTTCTAGGTGGTAATGCAGTTGCCCCTGAGTTGCAGTCCTGGTCAGGTGTATCTGCTGATTGCAGTTCTGACTGGGGTATTTAGGCGTGCAGGATTCATTAGTCCTTGCCAGTTGTCAATTGTTGTTGGGAGGTGTAGGACCTCTGCCTGGTTCCTCCTGCCTTTCTGCCAAATCAGCAAAGATAAGTGTCTGTTTTTTTTTTCCTGTGGCACACATGTTGTGTGCTTCACAATTCAGTGCTATTCTTTGTGTTTTCTTGTCCAGCTTAGATTGTGTCAGTATTTTCTCAGTCTTGTTGGATTCTCTGGAGTGGCAGATATACATTCCATGTCTTTAGTTAGATTGTGGAACTTTTTGTATTATCTGCTGTGGATATTTTTGGAAGGGTTTTAATACTGACCGCCTAGTAATCTGTCCTATCCTTTCCTATTTAGCTAGAGTGGCCTCTTTTGCTTAATCCTGTTTTCTACCTGCGTGTGTCTATTCTTCTCCTACTCACAGTCATTATTCGTGGGGGGCTGCCTATCCTTTGGGGGTCTGCTCTGAGGCAAGATAGCATTCCTATTTCCATCTATAGGGGTATTTAGTCCTCCGGCTGTGTCGAGGTGTCTAGGGTTTGTTAGGCACACCCCACGGCTACTTCTAGTTGCGGTGTTAGTTCAGGATTTGCGGTCAGTACAGGTTCCACCGACTCCAGAGAAAGTTTCATGCAGCTCCAAGGTCACCAGATCGTAACAGTCTGTGGTGCAACATGACGTTGGTGGATTAAGCACATGGAGGGTTGTGCGGCCCTCCAAAACATGCCACCCCACACCATTACTGACCCACTGCCAAACCGGTCATGCTGAAGGATGTTGCAGGCAGCAGATCTCTCTCTACGGCATGTCCAGCCTCTGTCACATCTGTCACATGTGCTCAGTGTGAACTTGCTTTCATCTGTGAAGAGCACAGGGTGCCAGTGGCAAATTTGCCAATCCTGGTGTTCTGTGGCAAATGCCAAGTGTCCTGCACGGTGTTGGGCTGTGAGCACAACCCCCATCTGTGGACGTTGGGCACTCAGACCATCCTCATGGAGTCGGTTTCTAACCGTTTGTGCAGACACATGCACATTTGTGGCCTGCAGGAGGTCAATTTGCAGGGTTCTGGCAGTGCTCCTCCTTGCACAAAGGCGGAGGTAGCGGTCCTGCTGCTGGGTTGTTGCCCTCCTACGGTCCCCTCCACATCTCCTGGTGTTCTGGCCTGTCTCCTGGTAGCGCCTCCAGCCTCTGGACACTACGCTGATAGACACAGCAAACCTTCTTGCCACAGCTCGCATTGATGTGCCATCCTGGATGAGCTGCACTACCTGAGCCACTTGTGTGGGTTGTAGAGTCAGTCTCATGCTACCACAAGTGTGAAAGCACAACCAACATTCAAATGTGACCAAAACATCAGCCAGAAAGCATTGGTCCTGAGATGTGGTCTGTGGTCCCCACCTGCAGACCCACTCCTTTATTGAGGATGTTTTGATAATTGACAATAATTTCCATCTGTTGTCTATTCCATTTGCACAACAGCGTGTGAAATTGATTGACAATCAGTGTTGCTTCCTAAGTGGACAGTTTGATTTCACAGAAGTTTGATTTACTTTGTTATATTCTGTTGTTTAAGTGTTCCCTTTATTTTTTTGAGTAGTGTACATACAGTGTGTATGTATATGTATATATATATATATATATATATATATATATATATATATACACAAATACTACACTAATTCCTATTTTTTAAAAACCTCTATATAATTCCTGCAACTAAAGTGACCCACGAGACATGTCCTATCCAGATCCCTGCTCTACGTCTTGGAGATAGAAGCGGCTCCTGCGGCCTCGTATGTACGGCTTTTGTATCTGGCTCCGGCGCACGTCGTCTTGTAAAGTAGGTTAAGCATACAGTCCATACATACGTCCGCTCCATCTTTATCTATTTTACAAGTCGGCCATAAAACATTACATAAACTTTTAAAAGTGCAGAGCTGTATGCACGTGAAGGAGAGGCTTATAAACTCCTCGCTGCTCGTAAAGTTTACAGCGCGGATCATCCACACTAGATACTGGAACTTAATGGTAATTAATACGTCAGGACGTACAGAAATGTAAGTATCGGCTCCATTATCCAAGCTACAGAGGTCAATTGAAAGCCGCGCTGCCCCCCATAGAGAATTTAGGGCTGACACTACAAATTATCTGTCCAGTCTTATATGGATGTAGCTACACCCTCTGCTAAGTTTTATCTAGGCAATATAGGTAGCCCATTGTATCGCCTTACTTAAATTTATCATATTAATTTCTATTAAAAGGGATATTGTCCAACTCACAGTAATCTTTGTTTAATTTTATATATTTATATATTTTTTACAGAATTTATTTGGGGTTAAAACTCATTTTCCCCAATTTGGCTTCAATAAAAATTTTGCACCGTTTGACTTTTACAGTTTTGGTTTCCCTGCACATTTAATTATTTATGGCTTATTGATGGATTTTCTGATTTAACTCATTCTAACTGCACCAGCAGAATAGAGAGTGCAGCTCTGGAGTATAATACAGGATGTAACTCAGGATCAGTAATGTAATGTATGTTCAGAGTGACCCAATCAGCAGAATAGTGAGTGCAGCTCTAGGGTATAATACAGGATGTAACACAGGATCAGTAATGTAATGTATGTACACAGTGACTGCATCAGCAGAATATTGAATGCAGCTCTGGGGAATAATACAGGATGTAACTCAGGATCAGTAATGTACTGTATGCACACAGTGACTGCACTAGCAGAATAGTGAGTGCAGCTCTGGAGTATAATACAGGATGTAACTCAGGATCAGTAATGTAAAGTCTGTACACAGTGACTGCACCAGCAGAATAGTGAGTGCAGCTCTGGGGTATAATACAGGATGTAACTCAGGATCAGTAATGTACTGTATGCACACAGTGACTGCACTAGCAGAATAGTGAGTGCAGCTCTGGAGTATAATACATGATGTAACTCAGGATCAGTAATGTAAAGTCTGTACACAGTGACTGCACCAGCAGAATAGTGAGTGCAGCTCTGGAGTATAATACAGGATGTAACTCAGGATCAGTAATGTAAAGTCTGTACACAGTGACTGCACCAGCAGAATAGTGAGTGCAGCTCTGGGGTATAATACAGGATGTAACTCAGGATCAGTAATGTACTGTATGCACACAGTGACTGCACTAGCAGAATAGTGAGTGCAGCTCTGGAGTATAATACAGGATGTAACTCAGGATCAGTAATGTAATGTATGTACACAGTGACTGCACCAGCAGAATAGTGAGTGCAGCTCTGGGGTATAATACAGGATGTAACTCAGGATCAGTACAGGACAAGTAATGTAATGTATGAATAATTTAATTTCTAAAATTATGTAACTATATTCTTAATCCAAAAAATTTCTACTCCCCTGTTTCATTCCTGTAAAAAGGATTATTTAGCTTTCACTACTGAGGACATTCATTCTTTTTCCCATCCTTTGTGGCTCTTCCTGTACACACATCGGGCCTGTAGGCTTCCCTACCTGACAATGATTCCCATCAGTGCTGGAGTCATTATGAACCGATAACCACTGGATGGTGTGATGTAATCCCGGCTCTGGATATGTCACGTGCCGGTCCAACATCTGACTCAGCCACTTCTGCCAGGCTGAGACAGATTTGTGAATAATACATTGTGAATATGTTTGCTCTCAGCACCGGAAAAAGTGGAAAAGATCAGCCTCAGCTTCGGAGGATAAACATGTACTTAACCGGCCCAAAACCAGACATTTTTTTTTCCAAAAACGTATTTTCATTCCTTAGGAATGTCTAAGAGGATGTTCAGTGTTACAGAACGGACAGAAAACAAGCAGCCTGTGTGGATTGGCGCGTGCACTTACTGGGTCAAACTTATTTTTAAAACCTTTGAAGGCAAGTAAAAAAAAAATTACACAGGAGCCTAAAGTCATTGATTTACCTTGGGTGGGGTCCTGTACAGAGGGACCTGGGTTCACATCTGGACCACATGTAGGTGAAAGTGGCAGAAAAATAATCATTGCCATCCTTCGGAAACACTTTGAAAGCAGTGGAGGCAACATATTAAAAAAATTAAAAAAAGAACCCTCCCGAAAAATGGGGAACAAAAATGAAAAAAATAAGGACCCATTTGGGTTTGCAACATCCCATTCTAGAACATAGTGACTAATGTGGGGCTCCAAGATATAATGATGCAGTTCCTTGTTCTTCTCTTGAACCCCATGAATTGAGAATCCGCATCACTCTGAGGAGTTGGAGATGGGTGAGAAGGAATATTTTGGGAAAATTAAAATAAGGACCTTGTCCCATTACTGGTTTACACCATCTCTTCTTGCCAGAGTAATCTGATAATTGTTATTTCAACCAATATCCAACAATTCCCTCCCATAATCTTCTTTTCTTTGATCCTTTCTTGTCTTCTATACACACACACACAACTCTTCTCTGTATGTCTTACAAGATCAGCCATGGCTCCCTTATCCTCTTTGCCATCCTGGGTGTGGCTGCAAGATAACTGACTGCAGCAGGAGCCTCTCCCCTCTCTGCTCTAGATGAACAGACTGCTAAATCCAGCAACTTGGCTAAAGAACAGTGCTCCAGTTAGTCACCAGCCAAAGATAGACCTTATGATGTCTGTGTCTTTGATCCAGGGGTGTAATTATATTGGGTGCAGGAGTTGACCCATATGAGAGAATCAATACTAGGGGCCATCGAGACTCAAGATTATAGCACCACTCTGATCCTTATTTTCCATTTATTTTCTAATTCTGGCAGAGTCCTTTTAAGTGAAGATATGTGAAAGTCCTAACAATCATGATCTTTACATTTATTGCTGCTGGGGGTCATGATGGAGACCCCAATTTGAGCAGGGGAATAGCTATAGGGGAAGCATAAAAGGAGGGCGCTTGGTGCAGATTTTGCATTGGAACCCAGAAGCCTCCAGTTACCCCATTTTTTGCGAGTTTTTGTTACAGTGATTACATCCTTGGGGCGCTATTGTAATTAGGTTTGTGACTCCTTTTATATATACTGTATATATATATATATATATATATATATATATATATATATATACGGTATATATATATATATATATATATATATATATATATATATATATATATATATATATATATATACAGTGCCTACAAGTAGTATTCAACCCCCTGCAGATTTAGCAGGTTTACACATTTGGAATTAACTTGGCATTGTGACATTTGGACTGTAGATCAGCCTGGAAGTGTGAAATGCACTGCAGCAAAAAAGAATGTTATTTCTTTGTTTATTTTTTTTTTAAATTGGGAAAAGTCTTTTCAGAGGGTCATTTATTATTCAACCCCTCAACCCACCAGAATTCTGTTTGGTTCCCCTAAAGTATTAAGAAGTAGTTCAGGCACAAAGAACAATGAGCTTCACATGTTTGGATTAATTATCTCTTTTTCCAGCCTTTTCTGACTATTTAAGACCCTCCCCAAACTTGTGAACAGCACTCAAACATGGTCAACATGGGAAAGACAAAGGAGCATTCCAAGGCCATCAGAGACAAGATCGTGGAGGGTCACAAGGCTGGCAAGGGGTACAAAACCCTTTCCAAGGAGTTGGGCCTACCTGTCTCCACTGTTGGGAGCATCATCCTGAAGTGGAAGGCTTATGGAACTACTGTTAGCCTTCCACGGCCTGGACAGCCTTTGAAAGTTTCCTCCCGTGCCGAGGCCAGGCTTGTCCGAAGAGTCAAGGCTAACCCAAGGACAACAAGGAAGGAGCTCCGGGAAGATCTCATGGCAGTGGGGACATTGGTTTCAGTCAATACCATAAGTAACGTACTCCACCGCAATGGTCTCCGTTCCAGACGAGCCCGTAAGGTACCTTTACTTTCAAAGCATCATGTCAAGGCTCGTCTACAGTTTGCTCATGATCACTTGGAGGACTCTGAGACTGACTGGTTCAAGGTTCTCTGGTCTGATGAGACCAAGATCGAGATCTTTGGTGCCAACCACACACGTGATGTTTGGAGACTGGATGGCACTGCATACGACCCCAAGAATACCATCCCTACAGTCAAGCATGGTGGTGGCAGCATCATGCTGTGGGGCTGTTTCTCAGCCAAGGGGCCTGGCCATCTGGTCCGCATCCATGGGAAGATGGATAGCATGGCCTACCTGGAGATTTTGGCCAAGAACTTCCGCTCCTCCATCAAGGATCTTAAGATGGGTCGTCATTTCATCTTCCAACAAGACAACGACCCAAAGCACACAACCAAGAAAACCAAGACCTGGTTCAAGAGGCAAAAAATCAAGGTGTTGCAGTGGCCTAGTCAGTCTCCTGACCTTAACACAATTGAAAACTTGTGGAAGGAGCTCAAGATTAAAGTCCACATGAGACACCCAAAGAACCTAGATAACTTGGAGAAGATCTGCATGGAGGAGTGGGCCAAGATAACTCCAGAGACCTGTGCCGGCCTGATCAGGTCTTATTATAAAAGACGATTATTAGCTGTAATTGCAAACAAAGGTTATTCCACAAAATATTAAACCTAGGGGTTGAATAATAATTGACCCACACTTTTATGTTTAAAATTTATAAAAATTTAACTGAGCAACAAAACTTTTTGGTTTGTAAGATTTATGCATCTGTTAATAAATCCTGCTCTTGTTTGAAGTTTGAAGGCTCTAACTTATTTGCATCTAATTAAACCTGCTAAATCTGCAGGGGGTTGAATACTACTTGTAGGCACTGTATACAGTATATATGTAATTGGCTACAGCAGAACAAACTGAAGGTTCTGGAGTGGCCATCTCAGTCTCCTGACCTCAATATCATTGAGCCACTCTGGCGAGATCTCAATCGTGCAGTTCATGCTAGACAGCCCAGGAATTTACAGGAACTGGAGGCTTTTTGCCAAGAAGAGTGGGCATCTTTACCATCTGAGAAAATAAAGAACCTCATTCACAACTGTTATGAACTGGTGGCCTAGGAGCAGCATGAGACGTACTCTGGAGAAGGTCTTACCTGTACTGACCGCAGACCCTGAACTTAACACCGCAACTAGAAGTAGCCGTGGAATGTACCTGTCACTCCCTAGACATCTCAACACAGCCGGAGGACTAATTACCCCTAGAGATAGAAAGGGGAAAACTATCTTGCCTCAGAGAAAATCCCCCAAAGGATAGACAGCCCCCCACAAATATTGACTGTGAGAAGAGAGGGAAATAACATACGCAGACTGAAATCAGGATTTAGCAAAGGAGGCCAATTCTAGCTAAATAGAATGGATAGGACAGAGTACTATGCGGTCAGTATTAAAACACTAGAAAATATCCACCACAGAAAATACAAAAACTCCACATCTAACTAAAGGCATGGAGGGTATATCTGCATCTCCAGAGATACCAGCTTGGCTAAACAAATCCTTATACAGACCAAGCTGGACAAGACAAAACATGGAAGGTAACTAGAACGATCAGGTCCACAGCATGTGGACTGCAGAAAACAAAGCCAGCACTTATCTTTGTTGAAATGATCAGCAAGTAAGATAGACTAAATAGCCCAGTCAGAATTGCAAAAAGTGGAAACACCTGATGATTGCTGCGATCCAAAGACAGCAGCACTACTACTTATAACCACTGGAGGGAGCCCAAGAGCAGAATTCACAACAGTACCCCCCCTTGAAGAGGGTTCACCGAACCCTCACCAGAGCCCCCAGGCCGATCAGGATGAGCCAGATGAAAGGCCCAAACCAAATCAGTAGCATGGACATCCGAGGCAAAAACCCAAGAATTATCCTCCTGGCCATAACCCTTCCATTTGACAAGATACTGAAGTTTCCGTCTCGAAAAACGAGAATCCAAAATCTTCTCAACCACATACTCCAACTCCCCATCAACCAACACCGGGGCAGGAGGATCAACAGAGGAAACAACAGGCACCACATATTTCCACAACAAAGATCTATGAAAAACATTATGGATGGAAAAAGAGGCCGGAAGGGCCAAACGAAAAGACACCGGATTGACAATCTCAGAAATCCTTTAAGGACCAATAAACCGAGGCTTAAACTTAGGGGAAGAAACCTTCATAGGAACATGACGGGAAGACAACCAAACCAAATCCCCAACCCGAAGCCGGGAACCAACACACCGACGACGGTTAGCAAAACGCTGAGCCTCCTCCTGAGACAATACCAAATTGTCCACAACATGAGCCCAAATCCGCTGCAACCTGTCAACCACAGAGTCCACTCCAGGACAATCAGAAGGCTCTACCTGCCCTGAAGAAAAACGAGGATGAAAACCAGAATTACAAAAGAAGGGTGAAACCAAGGTAGCAGAACTAGCCCGATTATTAAGGGCAAACTCGGCCAATGGCAAGAAGGCCACCCAATCGTCCTGATCAGCAGACACAAAGCATCTCAAATAAGTTTCCAAGGTCTGATTAGTTCGCTCGGTTTGGCCATTTGTCTGAGGATGAAACGCGGTAGAAAAAGACAAATCAATGCCCAGTCTAGCACAAAAGGCTCGCCAAAACCTAGAAACAAACTGAGACCCTCTGTCGGACACAATATTCTCCGGAATGCCATGCAAACGAACCACATGCTGAAAAAACAACGGAACCAAATCAGAAGAGGAAGGCAATTTAGGCAAAGGTACCAAATGAACCATCTTAGAAAACCGGTCACAAACCACCCAGATAACCGACATCCTCTGGGAAACTGGAAGATCTGAAATAAAATCCATAGAAATATGTGTCCAAGGCTTCTCAGGGACCGGCAAAGGCAAAAGCAACCCACTAGCGTGGGAACAGCAAGGCTTGGCCCGCGCACAAGTCCCACAGGACTGCACAAATGAACGCACATCCCGTAACAAAGAAGGCCACCAAAAGGACCTACCAACCAGATCTCTGGTAACAAAAATCCCAGGATGGCCAGCCAACACAGAACAATGAATCTCAGAAATCACTTTACTAGTCCATCTGTCAGGAACAAACAATTTCCCCACTGGACAGCGATCAGGCTTATCGGCCTGAAACTCCTGAAGAGCCCGACGTAAATCAGGGGAGATGGCAGAAAGAATCACCCCTTCCTTCAGAATGCCGACCGGCTCAAGGACCCCAGGAGAATCAGGCAAAAAACTCCTAGAGAGGGCATCCGTCTTAACATTCTTAGAACACGGAAGGTACGAGACCACAAAATCAAAACCGGAGAAAAACAGGGACCATCGGGCCTGTCTAGGATTCAGCCGTCTGGCAGACTCGAGGTAAATCAGATTCTTATGATCAGTCAAGACCACAATACAGTGCTTGGCCCCCTCAAGCCAATGACGCCACTCCTCAAATGCCCACTTCATAGCCAACAACTCACGATTGCAGACATCATAATTGCGTTCCGCAGGCGAAAACTTATGAGAAAAGAAGGCACACGGTTTCAACAAGGAACCATCAGAATTCCTCTGAGACGAAACGGCCCCTGCCCCAATCTCAGAAGCGTCAACCTCAACCTGAAATGGAAGGGAGACATCCAGCTGACGCAACACAGGGGCAGAAGTAAATCGGCGTTTAAGCTCCTGAAAGGCAGAAACAGCCGCAGAGGACCAATTCGCCACATCAGCGCCCTTCTTTGTCAAATCGGTCAGGGGTTTAACCACACTGGAGAAGTTGGCAATAAAGCGGCGATAAAAATTAGCAAAGCCCAAAAATTTCTGAAGGCTCTTCACAGAAGTGGGCTGGATCCAATCATGAATGGCCTGAACCTTAACCGGATCCATTTCTATAGATGAGGGAGAAAAAATGAAGCCCAAAAAAGAAACCTTCTGTACTCCAAAAAGGCACTTAGACCCCTTCACGAACAAAGCATTCTCACGAAGGATCTGAAATACCATCCTGACTTGTTTCACATGAGACTCCCAATCATCCGAAAAAATCTAAATATCATCCAAATATACAATCATGAATTTATCAAGATAATTCCGAAATATATCATGCATAAAGGACTGAAACACAGATGGGGCATTAGAGAGCCCGAATGGCATCACAAGATATTAAAAATGGCCTTCTGGCGTATTAAACGCAGTTTTCCATTCGTCACCCTGCTTAATACGAACAAGATTATATGCCCCTCGAAGGTCAATCTTAGTAAACCAACTAGCCCCCTTAATCCTAGCAAACAAATCAGAAAGCAAAGGCAAAGGGTATTGGAATTTGACCGTGATCTTATTCAAGAGGCGATAATCAATACAGGGTCTCAAGGAGCCATCCTTCTTGGCAACAAAAAAAAAAACTTGCTCCCAATGGTGAAATAGATGGCCGAATATGCCCCTTCTCCAAAGATTCCTTTACATAGCTCCGCATGGCGGTATGTTCTGGCACAGACAGGTTAAAAAGTCGGCCCTTAGGGAACTTACAACCTGGAATCAAGTCGATAGCACAATCACAGTCCCTATGCGGTGGAAGGGAACTGGACTTGGGCTCATCAAATACATCCTGGAAATCTGACAAAAACTCAGGAATTTCAGAAGAGGGGGAGGAGGTAATTGACATCAAAGGGACGTCACCATGAACCCCCTGACAACCCCAACTAGTCACAGACATAGATTTCCAATCTAATACCGGATTATGCACCTGTAACCATGGGAAACCCAGCACAATAGCATCATGCAAATTATGCAACACCAGAAAACGACAATCTTCCTGATGAGCTGGCGCCATACACATGGTCAGCTGTGTCCAAAACTGAGTTTTATTTTTTGCCAGCGGTGTAGCATCAATGCCCCTCAAAGGAATAGGATTCTGCAAAGGCTGCAAAGGGAACCCACAACGTCTGGCAAATTCTAAGTCCATTAAGTTTAAAGCGGCGCCTGAATCCACAAATGCCATGACAGAAAATGACGATAATGAGCAGATCAGGGTCACAGATAACAGAAATTTAGGTTGTACAGTACTGATGGTAACAGAACTAGCGATTCTCTTAGTACGCTTAGGGCAATCAGAAATAACATGAGCAGAATCGCCACAGTAAAAACACAACCCATTCTGACGTCTGAATCCTTGTCGTTCAGCTCTAGACACAATCCTATCACACTGCATAGGCTCAGGACTCCGCTCGGAAGACAACGCCACAGCGCGCACAACTCTGCGCTCGCGTAAGCGCCGATCAATCTGAATGGCCAAAGACATAGAATCACTCAGACCAGCAGGCGTGGGGAACCCCACCATAACATCTTTAACAGATTCCGAAAGACCCTTTCTGTAAATTGCAGCCAAGGCATCCTCATTCCATTTAGTCAGCACAGACCATTTTCTAAATTTCTGGCAATATAATTCTGCCGCTTCTTGACCCTGAGACAGGGCCAACAAGGTCTTCTCAGCATGATCCACTGAATTAGGTTCATCATACAATAACCCTAGCGCTTGAAAAAAGGTGTCTACATTAAGCAAAGCAGGATTTCCAGCTTCCAGGGAGAACGCCCAATCCTGAGGGTCACCGCGCAGCAGAGAAATTACTATTTTAACCTGCTGGATGGGATCACCAGAGGAACGGGGTTTCAGTACTAAAAACAGTTTACAGTTATTTTTAAAGCTCAGAAATTTGGACCTGTCTCCAAAGAACAAATCAGGAGTTGGAATTCTAGACTCTAAAACCGGAGTCTGAACGATATAATCGGAAATACCCTGTACTCTAGCAGCAAGCTGATCCACACGAGAAGCCAATCCCTGAACGTCCATACCAGCGCCAAACTCCTGAACCACCCAGAGGTAAAGAGGAAAGAAAAGGCACAACAGACTACAGAAAAAAAAAATGGCTCAGCACTTTCCTTTCCTTCTTCTGAGATGCAATTAACTCATTGTGGGCCAGTTGTACTGTTATGAACTGGTGGCCTAGGAGCAGCATGAGACGTACTCTGGAGAAGGTGGTACCTGTACTGACCGCAGACCCTGAACTTAACACCGCAACTAGAAGTAGCCGTGGAATGTACCTGTCACTCCCTAGACATCTCGACACAGCCGGAGGACTAATTACCCCTAGAGATAGAAAGGGGAAAACTATCTTGCCTCAGAGAAAATCCCCCAAAGGATAGACAGCCCCCCACAAATATTGACTGTGAGAAGAGAGGGAAATAACATACGCAGACTGAAATCAGGATTTAGCAAAGGAGGCCAATTCTAGCTAAATAGAATGGATAGGACAGAGTACTATGCGGTCAGTATTAAAACACTAGAAAATATCCACCACAGAAAATACAAAAACTCCACATCTAACTAAAGGCATGGAGGGTATATCTGCATGTCCAGAGATAACAGCTTGGCTAAACAAATCCTTATACAGACCAAGCTGGACAAGACAAAACATGGAAGGTAACTAGAACGATCAGGTCCACAGCATGTGGACTGCAGAAAACAAAGCCAGCACTTATCTTTGTTGAAATGATCAGCAAGTAAGAGAGACCAGGCAGGGAAGTGAATCCTCCAGGAAACAATGGACAACTGGCACTAACCAAAGGGTCAAGCAAGACTAAATAGCCCAGTCAGAATTGCAAAAAGTGGAAACACCTGATGATTGCTGCGATCCAAAGACAGCAGCACTACCACTTATAACCACCGGAGGGAGCCCAAGAGCAGAATTCACAACACACAACTACCACAAAAGACTTCAAGCTGTCACTGATGTTAGAGGGGGAAATACACGTTATTAAGAAATGTGGTGTGTGAACTTTTGATCAGGGTCACTTGGATGTTTTGGGTTGTCATTATCATTTAAAAAGAGAAAACACATTGGTTTGACAATGAATGGCTTCACTCAACCACTAACCATGAGTGAGAAAAAGTTTTGATGTTATCATTCATATTCTCCGAAAAAAGGCCAAGATAGCAAAAATTCTGCCGGGGTACGTAAACTTTTGAGCACAATATATATATATATATATATATATATATATATATATATATATATATATATATATATATATATATATATATATATATATATATATATATATATATATCTATATATATATCTATATCTATATATATATATATATACAGTACAGACCAAAAGTTTGGACACACCTTCTCATTTAAAGATTTTTCTGCATTTTCATGACTATGAAAATTGTACATTCACACTGAAGGCATCAAAACTATGAATTAACACATGTGGAATTATATACTTAACAAAAAAGTGTGAAACAACTGAAATTATGTCTTATATTCTAGGTTCTTCAAAGTAGCCACCTTTTGCTTTGATGACTGCTTTGCACACTCTTGGCATTCTCTTGATGAGCTTCAAGAGGTAGTCACCGGGAATGGTTTTCACTTCCTAGGTGTGCCCTGTCAGGTTAATATGTGGGATTTCTTGCCTTATAAATGGGGTTGGGACCATCAGTTGTGTTGTGCAGAAGTCTGGTGGATACACAGCTGATAGTCCTACTGAATAGACTGTTAGAATTTGTATTATGGCAAGAAAAAAGCAGCTAAGTAAAGAAAAATGAGTGGCCATCATTACTTTAAGAAATGAAGGTCAGTCAGTCCGAAAAATTGGGAAAAGCTTGAAAGTGTCCCCAAGTGCAGTTGCAAAAGCTATCAAGCGCTACAAAGAAACTGGCTCACATGAGGATCGTCCCAGGAAAGGAAGATCAAGAGTCACCTCTGCTTCTGAGGATAAGTTTATCCGAGTCACCAGCCTCAGAAATCGCAGGTTAACAGCAGCTCAGATTAGAGACCAGGTCAATGCCACACAGAGTTCTAGCAGCAGACACATCTCTACAACAACTGTTAAGAGGAGACTTTGTGCAGCAGGCCTTCATGGGAAAATAGCTGCTAGGAAACCACTGCTAAGGACAGGCAACAAGCAGAAGAGACTTGTTTGGTTTAAAGAACACAAGGAATGGACATTAGACCAGTGGAAATCTGGGCTTTGGTCTGATGAGTCCAAATTTGAAGTGAAATTTGACCTTTTTTGAGTCCAAAAGGTGAACGGATGGACTCTACATGCCTGGTTCCCACCGTGAAGCATGGAGGAGGAGGTGTGATGGTGTGGGGGTGCTTTGCTGGTGACACTGTTGGGGATTTATTCAAAATTGAAGGCATACTGAACCAGCATGGCTACCACAGCATCCTGCAGCGGCATGTTATTCCATCCGGTTTGCGTTTAGTTGGACCATCATTTATTTTTCAACAGGACAATGCCAAGAGTGTGCAAAGCAGTCATCAAAGGAAAAGGTGGCTACTTTGAAGAACCTAGAATATAAGACATAATTTCAGTTGTTTCACACTTTTTTGTTAAGTATATAATTCCACATGAGCTAATTCATAGTCTTGATGCCTTCAGTGTGAGGCTGGGGTCACACATGGCGTAAGAAAATAAGCCACGTATTATACGTCCGTACTACGGCCGTAATACGGAGAAATGTCCCCAAAATAGTGATCCGTAGTCAGGGTGTTTCAGCGTATTTTGCGCATGGCATCCTCCGTATGTAATCCGTATGGCATCCGTACTGCGAGATTTTCGCGCAGGCTTGCAAAACCGACATCTAATGGATTTATGTGCTCAAATGTTAGGGAAAACATATATACAGTATATATATATATATATGTCATTGAGACACATATATATATTCTGTATTTAGATTTCATTCAGCGCGATATCTGTGAACAGCCGGTAATACAATTGCCGGCTTTTCATTTCTCCTGCACAAACCCGACAGGATATGAGACATGGTTTTCATACAGTAAACCATCTCATATCCCCTTTTTTGTTGCATATTCCACACTACTAATGTTAGTAGTGTGTATGTGCAAAATTTCAGCGCTGTAGCTGCTGAAATAAAGGGTTAAATGGCGGAAAAAATTGGCGTGGGCTCCCGCGCAATTTTCTCCGCCAGAGCGGTAAAGCCAGTGACTGAGGGCAGATATTAATAGCCAGGAGAGGGTCCATGGTTATTGGCCCCCCCGTGGCTCAAAACATCTGCCCCCAGCCACCCCAGAAAAGGCACATCTGGAAGATGCGCCTATTCTGGCACTTGGCCACTCTCTTCCCACTCCCTGTAGCGGTGGGATATGGGGTAATGAAGGGTTAATGCCACCTTGCTATTGGAAGGTGACATTAAGCCAGATTAATAATGGAGAGGCGTCAATTATGACACCTATCCATTATTAATCCAATTGTAGGAAAGGGTTAAAAAACACACACACATGATTGAAAAGTATTTTAATGAAATAAACACAGCGGTTGTTGTAATAATTTATTGTTCTCTCATTCCATTTCCAGACCCTCGCTTGGGAAAACAATAAATGCACAAGATACATACCTTCTGATGTCAGATCACTTCCCACGATGTAATCCATCTGAAGGGGTTAACTAATATTACAGGCAGGAGCCCTGCTAAATGCAGCTGTGCTCCGTGCCTGTAAGCCCCGGGTGCTGAAAGGAAAGCAGTGATCTGTACTTACATTGAGTCGCGGTGATGTGCCCCTGCTGGATGTTCTCATGAACTGCAGCCTGGGAACTTTTTCCCACGCTCCAGGTCATATGAGGACATCCAGCAGGGGGCGCATCACCGCGACTGAAGGAAATGTAGGTCAATGACCTACATTTCATTCATTCGCCGGGGAATTACAAGCAGGAGCACACCGCTGCATTTAGCAGGGCTCCTGCCTGTAATATTAGTTAACCCCTTCAGATGGATTACTTCGTGGGACGAGATCTGACAGCAGAAGGTATGTATCTTGTGCGTTTATTATGTTGCCAAGCGAGGTCCTGGAAATGGAATGGGAGAGCAATAAATTATTACAACAACCGCTGTGTTTATTTCATTAAAATACTTTGTAATCATGTGTGTGTGTTTTTTAACCCTTTCATACAATTGGATTAATAATGGATAGGTGACATAATTGACGCCTCTCCATTATTAATCTGGCTTAATGTCACCTTCCAATAGCAAGGTGGCATTAACCCTTCATTACCCCATATCCCACCGCTACAGGGAGTGGGAAGAGAGTGGCCAAGTGCCAGAATAGGCGCATCTTCCAGATGTGCCTTTTCTGGGGTGGCTGGGGGCAGATGTTTTGAGCCACGGGGGGGCCAATAACCATGGACCCTCTCTAGGCTATTAATATCTGCCCTCAGTCACTGGCTTTACCATTCTGGCGGAGAAAATTGCGCGGGAGCCCACGCCAATTTTTTCCGCCATTTAACCCTTTATTTCAGCAGCTACAGCGCTGAAATTTTGCACATACACACTACTAACATTAGTAGTGTGGAATATGCAACAAAAAAGGGGATATGAGATGGTTTACTGTATGTAATCATGTCTCATATCCTGTCGGGTTTGTGCAGGAGAAATGAAAAGCCGGCAATTGAATTACCGGCTTTTCACTAACACTGCTGCGTATTTCTCGCAAGTCACACTGCTGGTCCGTGTGGAATCCGTATTTTTCTCGCCCCCATAGACTTTCATTGGCGTATTATTTGCGCAGTACGCTGACAAACGCAGCATGCTGCGATTTTGTACGGCCGTAGAAAGCCGTATAATACTGAACCGTAATATACGGCTAATAGGAGCAGCCCCATTGAGAATAATTGTGCCGTATGTAATGCGAGTTTTACGGACGTAGTTTCTGCGCTCTTACGTCCGTAAAACTCGCATGTGTGACCCCAGCCTGAATGTACAATTTTCATAGTCATGAAAATACAGAAAAATCTTCAAATGAGAAGGTGTGTCCAAACTTTTGGACCGTACTGTATATATATATATATATATATATATATATATATATATATATATATATATATTTTTATTTATTTTTTTTTTTTTCTTGGGTTGAAAAGAGGTAGGAAGAAAGAACATGTAATCAATATCTGGAAACATCATAAATAACATTAGTATTGGCTTCTGTCTATCTATGTCTGCTTTCCGTCCCTTCTACCTGCTGACGATTTCACCTTTCCTTGCCCCATATTGAGCAGTTTCTGAATGGAATGTTAATGGAAATGTTTACCAGACGTTCTCCACCACATTCTCAGTATAAAAGGCTCTTCTGACATGACTGCAGTGCGACTAGACTTATCTTTATTTAGAAGTAAGGTGTAGCTGCAGTGATATAGTTATGTAGCTCAAAATAAGACACCGGTCCATCAAGTTCAACCTTTCTTGACCAGTTATCTATCAGTAGATAATTTATAACCCACAATGCCATTTCTTGTGAGAAAAGCATCCAGCCTTTTTATAGAAGCTCATATACTGTAGTGTCGGCCATTACTACCTCTCGCGGTCGGGCATTACAGAGTCTGACTGCTCTAACTGTAAAGAATTCTTTCCTATTAAGCTGCCGGAGTCACTGTTCCTCCACTCGTACTGAATTCACCTTGGTCCTTTGGAAGGAATACGTTATGTGCCTGTCCTTTGTTTTGAACACACATGTATTTATCCATATTACTGTACTGAGATCTACGCTGAAATATTTTTTTTCTAAGCTAAACTACCTCAACTTTTCATCATAAAAGAGGCCTCCATCCCATGTAATATAGGAGAGGCCTCCATCCCCTGTAATATAGGAGAGGCCTCCACCCCCTGTAATATAGAAGAAGCCTCCACCCCCTGTAATATAGGAGAGGCCTCCATCCCATGTAATATAGGAGAGGCCTCCACCCCCTGTAATATAGGAGAGGCCTCCACCCCCTGTAATATAGGAGAGGCCTGCACCCCCTGTAATATAGGAGAGGCCTCCACCCCCTGTAATTTAGGAGAGGCCTCCACCCCCTGTGATATAGGAGAGGCCTCCACCCCTTGTAATATAGGAGAGGCTTCCATCCCCTGTAATATTGGAGAGGCCTCCACCCCCTGTAATATAGGAAAGGCCTCCACCCTATGTAATATAGGAGAAGCCTCCACCCCCTGTAATATAGGAGAGGCCTCCACCCCCTGTAATATAGGAAAGGCCTCCACCCTATGTAATATAGGAGAAGCCTCCACCCCCTGTAATATAGGAAAGGCCTCCACCCTATGTAATATAGGAGAAGCCTCCACCCCCTGTAATATAGGAGAGGCCTCCACCCCCTGTAATATAGGAGAAGCCTCCACCCCCTGTAATATAAGAGAAGCCTCCACCCCCTGTAATATAGGAGAAGCCTCCACCCCCTGTAATATAGGAGAGGCCTCCACCCCCTGTAATATAGGAGAAGCCTCCACCCCCTGTAATATAAGAGAAGCCTCCACCCCCTGTAATATAGGAGAGGCCTCCATCCTCTGTAGTATAGGAGAGGCCTCCACCCCCTGTAATATAGGAGAGGCCTCCACCCCCTGTAATATAGGAGAAGCCTCCACCCCCTGTAATATAAGAGAAGCCTCCACCCCCTGTAATATAGGAGAGGCCTCCACCCCATGTAATATAGTGCAGGGCCCCAGATTCCTGGTCGTGCAGTATCGTCGCTCTTCCACAAGGGGGAGTGATGGTACATCTGATGGCACTAAAGGAGTTCACCTGACCAGGTATCACAGTCACACACTACACTTCACACTCCGGCCACCAGGGGGAGCAAAAGGTTCCATGTATTAGGCCACTTAGATAGGAAGTTAGAGAGAAGCTGACTGGGTTTTGCCCAGGTAACATCTAGTGAGAGGAGAGCGTTGCTTGGGAAGATCCAGGGGGGTCCCTGTCAGGGGTGGGATCATGCCAGTGGCCTAGCACGAGACAGATCGTTACGGAGCCGTGCCTCCACCTCATTGCGGTGGCATCTTAAGAAAGGACACGAAGCGAAGTATATTGTGGAGAAGTGAGAAACGGGATCACAGCACAAAGGAGATAGAACCAGTAGGAGTCGTGCCCCAAGATCGGCAACATCCTTCTGAGGCGCGTAGCCGGCAGCCGGAACACCGAGGAAGTAATAGGCTCTACGCATTACTTTGAACTACGGCAGGGCAGTTAATTCTAGGTTGGCTGTCTCACCTTTACACCTAATGAAGACAACGGAGGCAATTGTGGGAGAGGGGCGTCTCTAGGGTCCCTATAAAATAACTCCAGGCCTACCCCATCATACGGGTGCGTCCTATCCAAACCATCTGGGCAGGGCCGGACTGGGACTAAAATTCAGCCCTGGCATTTGAAGTCACACAGGCCCACTTGTCACATGGTGACTGTATAATATCTTTGTACACTTGTAGGCTACAAGAAGTGAGGGGAGTGTAACACGACTATATAACATATAATTACAGCTGTATCCAGCATTACAGCTCAGCCCCCATAGAATGTAATGCAGCCAGCCCCCATAGAATGTAATACAGCCAGCCCCCATAGACTATAATACAGCACAGCCCCATAGAATGTAATGCTGCACAGCCCCCATAGAATGTAATACAGCACAGCCCCCATAGAATGTAATACAGCCAGCCCCCATAGACTATAATACAGCACAGCCCCATAGAATGTAATGCAGCACAGCCCCCATAGAATGTAATGCAGCACAGCCCCCATAGAATGTAATGCAGCCAGCCACCATAGAATGTAATGCAGCCAGCCACCATACAATATAATGCAGCACAGCCCCATAGAATGTAATGCAGCACAGCCCCCATACAATATAATGCAGCACAGCCCCATAGAATGTAATGCAGCACAGCCCCATAGAATGTAATGCAGCACAGCCCCCATACAATATAATGCAGCACAGGCCCATAGAATGGAATGCTGCACAGCCCCATAGAATATAATGCAGCACAGGCCCATAGAATATAATGCAGCACAGGCCCATAGAATATAATGCAGCACAGGCCCATAGAATATAATGCAGCACAGGCCCATAGAATGGAATGCAGCACAGCCCCATAGAATATAATGCAGCACAGGCCCATAGAATATAATGCAGCAGAGGCCCATAGAATGGAATGCAGCCAGCCCTATAGAATACAATGCAGCACAGGCCCATAGAATGGAATGCAGCACAGGCCCATAGAATGGAATGCAGCACAGGCCCATAGAATACAATGCAGCACAGGCCCATAGAATATAATGCAGCAGAGGCCCATAGAATGGAATGCAGCCAGCCCCATAGAATACAATGCAGCAGAGGCCCATAGAATGGAATGCAGCACAGGCCCATAGAATACAATGCAGCACAGGCCCATAGAATATAATGCAGCACAGGCCCATAGAATGGAATGCAGCCAGCCCCATAGAATATAATGCAGCAGAGGCCCATAGAATGGAATGCAGCCAGCCCCATAGAATATAATGCAGCAGAGGCCCATAGAATGGAATGCAGCCAGCCCCATAGAATATAATGCAGCAGAGGCCCATAGAATGGAATGCAGCCAGCCCCATAGAATATAATGCAGCAGAGGCCCATAGAATGGAATGCAGCCAGCCCCATAGAATATAACGCAGCAGAGGCCCATAGAATGGAATGCAGCCAGCCCCATAGAATATAATGCAGCAGAGGCCCATAGAATGGAATGCAGCACAGGCCCATAGAACGGAATGCAGCACAGGCCCATAGAATACAATGCAGCACAGGCCCATAGAATATAATGCAGCACAGGCCCATAGAATGGAATGCAGCCAGCCCCATAGAATATAACGCAGCAGAGGCCCATAGAATGGAATGCAGCCAGCCCCATAGAATATAATGCAGCAGAGGCCCATAGAATGGAATGCAGCCAGCCCCATAGAATATAATGCAGCAGAGGCCCATAGAATGGAATGCAGCCAGCCCCATAGAATATAATGCAGCAGAGGCCCATAGAATGGAATGCAGCCAGCCCCATAGAATATAATGCAGCAGAGGCCCATAGAATGGAATGCAGCCAGCCCCATAGAATATAATGCAGCAGAGGCCCATAGAATGGAATGCAGCCAGCCCCATAGAATATAATGCAGCAGAGGCCCATAGAATGGAATGCAGCACAGGCCCATAGAAAACAATGCAGCACAGGCCCATAGAATATAATGCAGCACAGGCCCATAGAATGGAATGCAGCACAGGCCCATAGAATACAATGCAGCACAGGCCCATAGAATATAATGCAGCACAGCCCCATAGAATGGAAGGCAGCACAGGCCCATAGAATATAATGCAGCAGAGGCCCATAGAATGGAACGCAGCCAGCCCCATAGAATATAATGCAGCAGAGGCCCATAGAATGGAATGCAGCACAGCCCCCCCCCCCCCCAATAGCTCCACAATCCAGTCATCACTCATTGATAAAAAAAAAAAAAAAAAAAACACTTTACTCAACTTTCCTCCTGCCCCGCGCTGCTCTGGCTCTGGTCTCACTCTCAGCAGTCGCAGTCTGCCCGCCCGGTCACACAGCAGGTGCGCGATGATATGACGTCATCGCGCACCCGCAGTGTCAGCGGCAGGCAGAGCGGGGAATGATGGGAGAGGAAGCGTCAGCAGACGCTCTCTCCTCCATCATTGCATTCAACTGTACCGGCGTCTATGACGCCGGTATAGTTGAATGCGGGGCCGGGAATGCGCCGACAGTGGGGAGAGTGTGCCGACAGCGGCACACTCGAGCGGCCCACTACTGCCACCGGCCCTTCTGGCATTTGCCAGAACTGCCTGATGGCCAGTCCAGCCCTGCATCTGGGGGACGGAGAGAGAGAACAGAAACATACATGACAGTTGTGAGGACTATCCCGTGGTGCTCAGCAGGGAGGTTCTACAACACACAGGCGCTAGTAGGAAGGCTACTGATTTCCACCTGCAAAGGGAACTCTGGATGTGCCTTCGGACCGGCCGGTCTCAGCCAGCCCTGTTAGCAGTGCCCTGGATTGTGGATGCCGAAGCCTTCAGTAAAAAGGTAAAGAGACTGCAACCCTGTGTCCTCATCATTTACTGCGACCTACACCATCACCATCTACTCATCAAGGGAAGCCCTGGGGACATACTTCACCTGTGGGAAGTTACACCATCTAGCTGCCATTCCGTCACCCCAGCGGACCCCTAGCAGCGTCGGTCACCCTGACCGAACACCACAGGTGGCGTCACGAACACTTGATAAATTCTCACCTACACCTTTAATTAGGCGCCCCTTAGCAGGGCCACGGACCGGGTCGGGCCACCGTGACACCCCCAGAACCGAGACCGAGGGACCCGGTACCGAGTACCCCGCTGCCCTGCATTTGGGGGCCGCTCCAATAGGAGAAGCCTCCAACCCCTGTAATATAGGAGAGGCCTCCATCCCATGTAATATAGGAGAGACCTCCACCCCCTGTAATTTTAGATTCTAGATGTAGCCTTACAAGTGATTTATAGAGCGTGTGGTAGATCGGCTCACTCACGTCTTGTGAGTGCCAAAATTTAAGATTTTAATTTGGCATAATCCTGCACATTCTGTAAAGCCAAATCATAATAAGCCTTTTGGGTCTCACCAGTCAGATAAGAGGCCAGCACCTCCGCCCACTGCTTTGGCAGTAACTTCTCACGCTCTGCTACCCACTCAAATACAGTGAAAAATGTTTTCACATCATCACCTGGGATCATTTTTTGCATGGCCCGTCTTACCGACTTCCAGATGTACAGTATATGTCGTCACCTAGAGTTAGGGGTGGGCTGCTGGCTTTCCACAAACTGCCTCTGCCAGCAAGTCAATCTGCTGCTGGTGCTGCTGTTGCATTTGTGGTTTAAGCAGCTTGTCTCCTGTTGCACCATCTCTTGCTGCTGTAATTGCTGCTGATGTTGTGCTTGTACCAGATGCTTAAACAGGTCCTCCATTTTGCCTGTCAATGTATGCTGACTTGTGGCCGCCTTCATCCAGGACATGCAGTACCTCTTGTAGCCATCAGACTTGTTCGCTGGGAACGCTGCAAGCACTTCTAACACCACCTGTGGTAGATCGGCTCACTCGGCTGTACACGGAGGTAGACATGGAACATTTAAACAATGAAGAAAGCGGCAGCACTCACCAAACTTCTTATGCAGGTCACTTTATTGTGTCGGTATCTTCACGGCACGGGGGTGTATTTACAAGGTAATGTGGCAGCTGAACAACGGCCGTTTCGCACCTATCCGGATAGGTGCGAAACGGCCGTTGTTCAGCTGCCACATTACCTTGTAAATACACCCCCGTGCCGTGAAGATACCGACACAATAAAGTGACCTGCATAAGAAGTTTGGTGAGTGCTGCCGCTTTCTTCATTGTTTATATGAACCACGACGTATTGCTCTGGCTATAGCACCCGACACTCAGCAGACCAGCGGGAGTTAATTTACTCACATGCTCGCAGCCTGACGGATCGATGGTGCGGATCATTGCTTTTTCTTCTTGGACATGACATAGACATGGAACATTGTCTCTTTAACAGCTTCGTTTGGTTTATTATAGGCAGCATAAACCAAGGTGTAGTAAAACAAATACAGCCCTCTGGGCAAAACAGGAAAACAAAACAAATGGTAGCACAAAGCACAGTCCTTCTGAGAGTGGAGTTCCTCCCGCTCACTGCTAGTAGAACACACACGGTTCAGGTTGGTTCCAGCACAACCACTACTCTGGAGTGTTACTCTCCAGACTCTGAACACTGCTGCCTTTGGAGGCCAGATACTTAAGCCTCAGACCACACCCTGGGGTGGCGATAATGTGGACAACCTCCCACCCACTCTATAGATGTCCACATAAAAGTCAGCCCATTATACAAATTATCCGAGAAAATGAAGAAAAGAAACATGTGGCACTCACCCAGATGAACTGCTAAATTAATGTCCTTTATTCGTCATGCGGTAAAACACATACCATAAGGAGAGGCGGCTGGGAACGGGTAATGGTGCTGGGAGTGAGGAGGAGGACGACGGCCATTTCGCGCCGATGCGCTTCCACGGGTCCAGGTCCCAGCCGCCTCTCCTTATGGTATGTGTTTTACCGCATGACGAATAAAGGACATTAATTTAGCAGTTCATCTGGGTGAGTGCCACATGTTTCTTTTCTTCATTTTCTCGGATATTGCTGACTTTTTCTATGTTGAGCACCCTTGGGCATTACTGCAGGTACGCCCGCCATACGAGTCCGTTGAGGATCCAGCAGACTTTTACCATAATTGGTGCAATACAGCCTGGTGCCGTTCACACATCTTGGACATTATACAAATTAGCTGTTAACCCCTCACCGCACTTAGTGTGCTGGAGGAAAATCTCTGGGTTTTATATCACTGACGTCATTAAGCGTAGTAAAACATATACACCCTCCAGCCCTTTACCAGTGACTTTGTCACAAGGGATAATAATATGTTCAGATTTTGTAACACGCAAGTTATTTATAATAATTAAAAAGATATACATCTTCTAAACAATATGTTGGGATCACATGATTTTCTCTCTTTTTATGCACCCTAAAATTGTTTGCTTTTACGGCTGCTGCTTGACATTGAGTGCTGCTGCTCAGCTTACTTGTAACCAGAATACCCAAGTCCTTCTCCTGTTCCCGAGTATATTCCCATTTAATGTATATGCAGCAATAGGATTACTCCATTCTAGATGCATTACTCTACATTTATCTACATTAAATCTCATCTGCGAATTGTTTGCCCATTCAGCCATCTAATCCAGATCGTTCTGTAATATTGAGAAAATACAAAGCTGCACTCTGGATTGTTTAGAATGATAAATCTAGAAAATTGTAACTGCATTTCCAATTTTCTAGATTTGCTATCCTAAACAATCCAGAGTGCAGCTTTGTTTTTTCTTAGAATCATTGTATTAGCTGGCACCTGTTCACACTAGTTGGGATGTGCTGGTCAGTTTTTCTGTTCTGTAATATTGGACTGTCAAGGTCAGATTTTAGTATCTTACATAGTTTGTTGTCGTCAGCAAAGACTGACACTTTACTCTCAATCTCATCCACAAGGTTTTCAATAAAACGATCAAAAAGAATCAGTTCTAGCCCAGATCCCTGCGGTTCCCACTACTCCTAGTACACATCCTTGTGGTTCCCACTGCTCCCAGTACAGATCCTTGTGGACCCCACTGCTCCCAGTACAGATCCTTGTGAACCCCTCTGCTCCCGGTACAGATCCTTGTGGACCCCACTGCTCCCGGTACAGATCCTTGTGGACCCCACTGCTCCCGGTACAGATCCTTGTGGTTCCCATTGCTCCCAGTACAGATCCCTGCGGTTCCCACTGCTTCTGGTACAGATCCTTGTGGACCCCACTGCTGACTTTCTCATTTAGCTAATCTACCATTTACGACCACTCTTTATTTCGTGTCCTTTAACTAGTTTTTACCCATGTGCATGTGGATCGCCCCCCAAGGGCAGCGGGGTACTCGGGACCGGGTCCTTCAGTTCACAGGGGAATGTCACGGTGGCTGACCCGGCCCGTGGCCCTGGGACGTCCGTGTAAAAGGGAAAGGTCTTTAAAGGGGAAAAGTTTGTGACGCCACCTGTGGTATTCGGTCAGGGTGACCGACGCTGCTTTAAGGGGTCCGCTGGGGTGATGTTATGGCAGCTAGAAGGTATAGCTTCACACAGGTGAAGTGTATCCCCAGGGCTTCTCAGAGTGTGGATGGTGAATGATGAGTGGCGCAGTGAAAAACGAGGACACAAGGTTGCAGTCTCTTTACCTTCACTGAAGACTTCAGCATCCACAGTCCAGGGCACCAGATCACAGGGCAGGCAGAGTCTGGCCGGTTTGGAGGCAAGGCCAGAGTCCCCTTGTCCAGGTGGAAATCAGTAGCCTTCCCTTGCGCTGCAGTGTTGTAGGTCCTTACTGCCTAAGGCTTCACATAAGGTCCTCACAGATGTAATGTCTCTCTCTCTGTCCCCCGTGTAGGATAGGACAAACCCGTATGACTGGTGGCTTGAGGCGTTTTACAGGGATTCTATCATGCCCCAGCCTCTATCGGGTGCCACCGTGCCTCCTGGGTATAGGGCGGACAGGTAATGTGAAATTAGCTGTCCTGCCGGTCTCTGGAGCAAGGCATAAAGGTCGTTACTCCCTCGGTGTTCCAGCTACCAGGATTCTGCTCCTCAGAAGGAGGCAGCTTGTGTAGGGCTGGTCCCCTTCTGTTATCCACTCCTTTGCTACGACTTCCTTGCACGCTCGCTGCTATACAGTTCTGCCTTCGATGTCTCTTTCTGGGAGCTGCAGCTCTGAAGGCATGCACAGCTCTGTGTCGTCCTTCTCCTTCGATCTCTGACAGGGTCCCACCCCTGCCAGGGACCAACTAACTTAGCGGAGCTCAGCCAGCAACTAACTAACAGAACTCCTGTCTAGAGCTCTGCCAGGAACTAACTAACTTTCCCTACAGGCAACCAGTTTAACCTATGTGAGGAGTGTCCTAATAAATAGGAGCAAGAGCTCCCCCTGGTGGCCTGGAGTGTGAAATGTGTTGCATGCTGGTGATATCTGGATGCAGTTGTCCTTCTTTGCCTCCAAACGTAACATCACTCTCCCCTAGAGGAAAATGACATTACTGCAATGACCAGGACCCTGGGGCGCTGCCCTCCCCCCCTCCCCCGTTAAATCCAGTACTCCCAGACCCAGACTGGGAAAAGAAAACAACAGTTACAAGTTAGCAAAAGACATACAAATTTTTGAAATGCTAATGCTAAGTTAATATGAACTGATGCTTCCCTTTATGGGAGGTGAGGTCACTTGAACGTTGCATAACATAACATATATACTTTATGGGCCCATTTAAATAACAATAACAAACAATATATCAAATAGCTATTACTAAACTGCAGTTTAGTATAGAGGGTGGTAACTCTATTTGTAGCACTGAAGCACCTTATCTCCCATGCAAGCTAGTCCCCTGATGATCCTGCTTGCAAAGAAACGCGTTGGGACCTGGAAATAGGGAGAGTGCAGGGCATGTTGTACCTTAGGGGTAGATGTGGACTGTCCTTGTAAGGGCAGGAGCTCGGGGATTGAGATTTATTGATAGCCCCCCAGGGACTGACAGGGAATTGTCTCCTGATGTTGTGGCTTGAAGGATTTCTCCACCTAAGCGAATTGGGGCTCCGCCTTACCTATCCTCAGCAACTGGTGAGATTGTTCCAATATTACATTTGTGTACATATCTTTTCCAATTGATCTTACCCCTCCCTTTATTTTGTGATAACTGCTAATACTAATGCAACCAAGGTTATCTGTTTATCTGTATTGGCATTTGATAAATGCTTCCTCTATAGGCATTATCTCCATTTAATCAGGTACCTTGGGTTGAGTGATAGGACACTGGACCACTGCCAGCGTCTGCACAAAAATCCTTAATAAGTACTACATTTTGTATGGCACATCCCCTGACAGGGTATACCCAGTAGTACTTTTTTATTGATACACTTTTTTTTGGGTGACAGTTTATTTAATATATTCCTTTATTTGGTTATACATTAAAAGTTATGTTTTAATTCCTTCTTGTGCTATGTTCTTAACTAAAAGAGCCACCTTGTGCAGCACTAATGTTGCATTCGGACAACGTGGCTCTTTTAATTATGCTCCTTGCACACGCTGAAATAAACACTTATAAAATGCGTCCCCTCATACCGTGAAATCGCCAGGGAGGCGGGACTTTCCCCTCTAATGAGATGCAGCACAGCTGTCATTCATGTCCCCTTGGCGCCGGGCGCCGCCTCGTCAGCGTTGTTTGAATCTGTCCCGGAGTCTGTGCTGTGTTGTTATCCCTTGGGCATGCGCAGTGAGCGCTGCCCGTCTTCTGACATCATTTGATGCCAGGCTTACTGCGCCTGTGCAGCTGTGCTGCCCAAGATCCCGCCCCGCAGTGTCTTCTGATTTATTCACACTGCGGGACTGGGATTCATGGGCATGTGCAGTGCATATCTTCACCTCTCACTCATCTCCCTCCGCCTTCTTCAGACTGTGCGGCGTCAGCTGATCCCTAATCGCATGTCATGGTGATTGGTGAGCAAGTGCTAAAACGTAAAAGGAGAAAGCACAAACTTGATGACCAGTGGGAAGCAGAACCGTATACTATCCTAACCTCAAACTTCGACAACACGAAAGTCTGCCTTATAAGTAAAGATGGAGAAACTTCAACTGCAGTATCCAGAGATCATATCAAAGTATGCCCTGACAAACTGAGGAACAAAGTAGAAAATCCAGGAACTACTCAACCTGTGGTAGAAGAAGAAAAGAGAATCCACACCGTTCTTGGAGATTTTACCCAGTTTTGGACTCCAATACATCAGGCCATAGTGATACCTGTCTTGACTTTTCCTCAGCTGGAAACACCAGAACACAATGTGATTCCAGACCATCCGGAACCAGAAGAGACTTTACGCCAGCAGGTTCAAACAGCAAATGTCACCCCAGCAGTGGAACCAGATAATCCACCCTCTGCTATTGGTGAAACTGTCAGACCTATGGTGAATCTGAGAAGTCACAGACAATTACCCAGTTTACCTACACAATGCAGGCCTACAAATAGTACATGCACCAGTGGGTACACAACAGCAAACATGTTAGACCAGGAATTACGTAAGTCTACTCGTAGCACCAAGGGTCAAATCCCAGCCCGTTACAGGGACTGTCAATAATTTGTGTTACCTGTTTGAAGTGTTTGCATGTATTTTGTAACAAGTTTATAATGGACATTGAGGTAATGGACAGTGGATTACCCAAAAACTGTTTTTGTAAATATTATCCAAACAATAACCTATATTCCAGGCACTTCCAAAATAAAGCAGATATCCAAAAAATAGAACCAAAACGGAAGCTTTATGCCAATAAAAACATGAATTTTATTTATAATAATACATTAAAATCCTAATAAAGTCCAAATGACAGTCAGTGGTAAAACATAAGACAGAATATATACTGTCTGCTGAGAAGATACATATGTCAGTACACCTATCAAAAAAGTGTTCCCTAATAATTACAGCCCAAAGCAGAGAGAGTATATAGGATATATAAATACTAAATAGCAAAAGGTGCTTAAATGTATATTATTCCATATATATGGGCTAAATAGAGGTGCATAGGTCTGCACTATGTGTCATTGCATAAGCCAGGGCTACACTATATGTTATACCTAAGAAAGTAGCATAATTGCTACATAGTAATGCTCAAATGTGAGGCATAGTGAAGGTATATAGAATAATGCCACTATATGTATAGATATGCTGACCATATGCCAAGTAGTACGCACACATAGGATATAGGGAGAGGTGAAAAAGTATTTACCTGTACCAGCAGAACAGTAAATGGACCCCGACGCGCGTTTCGCGTTTAAGCTTCGTCCAGGGGAGTAGTCTTAGCTATAGTGGCCATACAGGGGTTTATATAGCAGCTATGAAGCAGTGGTGGCAGCGGTTAGTAATGGCGCTTGCATCAACAACGCCGGCTCGGACGTCACTTCCGCTCAGCGTCACAGGCGGATCGCCCATTCCCCAGCCCGACGCGTCAGAGCAGGGGAGCGAGACGAGCCACACAGGAAGGACGCGTTGCTATAGTGACCCGATGCCAGGAGTCTCAGCAGGCGCACACCGCATAGAAAGAGAGACAGTATCCTAACAAAATAGGTAGAAAGTGACTGGTGCATAAAATTGGCCATTGTGCCTCCAAGGGGGGTATCAGCTATTGTGAGGCAATAGAGTTAAAGTGCTATTGTATTAAATATAGTGAATAAAGGTGCCTAATGCATAACAAAATAGGTAGAAAGTGACTAGTGCATAAATTGGCCATTGTGCCTCCAAGGGGGGTATCAGCTATTGTGAAGCAATAGAGTTAAAGTGCTATTGTATTATATATGGTGAATAAAGGTGCCTAATGCATATCAGTGCATGATAAATTCCTCAGTTGCGGAGATACAAGTGATATTAATAAATAATAATGTACAAGGAATATTAATGCGTATATACATTATTAATTAATCAGTTCATATAAAATAACAATAATAAAAGTGGAAAATACAAGAAAATAATGTTTAGTAACGTGAATTATTTCATCATATATAAAAACTGGTGTAAAATACATTAATAAAGGAGCATATATATTTATACTCCAAACACTAATAAATATAAAGGTGAACAAGTGCATTAAAATGTGCACATATATATTATGATACAATTATACCCTCAATATTACTACCATTAAATACAAATATACATATTTTTAAAAAATATATATACAAATATAATATAGAGGAATGATAGATTTTGATAGATGTAAAATCCCAACTTCTCTTGAATATCGAACTGCATATATAGCCAAACACTGCAGATCATGACATCAAATATAGGACTGCTCAGGAGCTAAAAACTAAAAAGAAAATAATTAAAATCATACATATTTACAAATGAAAAGCCGCTAAACAAGACACATATTAAAGAAAGGGGGCATAACTAAGCACCTCATTAAGACCCAGCGGTTGCATTGATTTTACTCTAGAAATCCAGCGAGTTTCCAACTGTGCAAGGTTCTTCCTCCAATTACCTCCTCTTTGGTCCACGTACACTTTATCTATCCCTATAACTTTCAAGAGCTTCGCATTGGAGTTGTGATGAGTTTTAAAATGCCTCGCCAGTGGTTTTAATGTAATAGTATCCTCAACTTCCTTTGCTTTGATGATATCATTGTGATGTTCTCTTACCCTTATTTTTAATGCTCTAGATGTCAACCCCACATATACTTTGGGACAGGGGCATTGTGCATAATATACAACTCCAGTTGTATTGCAGGTAGTGTTGAGCGATACTTTCCGATATCGGAAAGTATCGGTATCGGAAAGTATCGGCCGATACCGTCAAAATATCGGATCCAATCCGATACCGATACCCGATCCCAATGCAAGTCAATGGGACGAAAATATCGGAATTAAAATAAACCCTTTATACACTTGTAGGTTCATTCTACATGAAGGAAAACAACTAAGAATAATGTAGGATGTATTGGGGGACGTGGCGGAGACATTAAAGGCACAGAGGTTTAGCCCAATGTAATAGAATAGCAGGATTTTTTTTTTTTTGGATGACGTTCGGCGTTAGAAAGAATTTGACTATGTTAATTTTTTTTTTTTTTTATGCCACATATTGATGTTTCACTACTTCAACGCCCTTCACCTTCTTTTTTTCTTCTCCCACGCTTTCTTCTTCATTATCCTCATCATCAGCTTCTTTGACATCAACTTCTTCACCTTATTCATCTTCTTCTTCATCTTCTACCTATTATTTTTTGGGTTACATTGTTCATATTCTTTTTATTTTACTATTATCTTCATCATATTCTACTTCTTCATCATATTCTTATTTGTGACAGGCATTCCTGTAGTTGTTATCTATAAAAGTTTGAAGATTACACCTTCCGTTCTGCCTGTCACAAAACAGTTACATTTGTCCGCGTTCAGTTTGGCCTGCAGCATCAGGCTTTATCCAGGGGCACCACGAGGAGGAACGGACTCACCCCCATACACTGCTTAGTCTTCTTCTGCTTATAATTTAGATAATATTTTTTGCTCTGATATTTAGTGTTATGCTTAATGTTCTTCTGCTCTTTGTTCTGCAGCCTCTTGTTCTTCTGCTTCTCGGTCTTCCAGGTCGTCGTCGTCTCCAGGGTCGTCGTCTCCAGGGTCGTCGTCTCCCGGGTCATCATCATCGGGGTGGTCTTCAGGGTCGTCGTCTCCGGGGTCGTCGTCATCACGGTGGTCTTCAGGGTCATCGTCTCCAGGGTCGTCGTCATCACGGTGGTTGTCGTCTCTGGTGTCGTCGTCATCTTAGGGGTGTTCTTCCGGGTCATCGTGTTTAGTCTCTTGAACTTGGAAATGTAGCAGAAGGTACAAGAAGGCTGAGAAAATGCCGAGAACCAGCTGACGGTGCTGGAACCCGGATGGGTAGCCGAAGGTCCAAGAGCCAATGGAACTACCGAGGACCAGCTGACGTTACTGGAACCCGGTTACTAAGCAGGAGGTACCCGTGCCTGAAAGCACTACCAAGGACCACCTGACGTTGGTGGAACTCGGATACCCAGAGGGAGGCACCTAAGCCAAAGGCTCTGCCTGGAACCAGCTGACGGTACTGGAACCAGGATGGGGAGCAGAAGGTACAAGAGCAAAAGACAGTGCCGAGAACCAGCTGACGGTGCTGGAACCCGGATGGGTAGCCGAAGGTCCAAGAGCCAATGGAACTACCGAGGACCAGCTGACGTTACTGGAACCCGGTTACTAAGCAGGAGGTACCCGTGCCTGAAAGCACTACCAAGGACCACCTGACGTTGGTAGAACTCGGATACCCAGAGGGAGGCACCTAAGCCAAAGGCTCTGCCCGGAACCAGCTGACGGTACTGGAACCAGGATGGGGAGCAGAAGGTACAAGAGCAAGTGTCTGCGTGGCTTTTGCAGGACACGATGCCGGCTGCACAGCAGGGGAACAGCTGGCGGTGCTGAACCCCACTGACACATTGGCGAGGTGTTTTTCTCTGTGCAGCTAGCAGTACCGGGCCCCAACTGGCGGTGTTGGAGCCCGGGGTCAGCAGGAGGAGGAGAGGGAGCAGAGTGTAGGCCGAAGCCTGCACTGGCGGCAGCTTTGGGTCTGTTGTGCCTGCGTGGCTGTTGCAGGACACGTTGCCGGCTGCACAGCAGGGGAACAGCTGGCGGTGCTGAACCCCACTGACACATTGGCGAGGTGTTTTTCTCTGTGCAGCTAGCAGTACCGGGCCCCAACTGGCGGTGTTGGAGCCCGGGCTCTGCAGGGAGAGCAGAGTGTAGGCCGAAGCCTAATCAAACCAATTTCAAAGGTAACCTTTAACCCCCCCTCAGGGGTTACAAAGTAGAAGAGCCACAGCTTATGCAGCAGTAGTGGTGCACAAGTCAAAGGTTGCTCTTTTAATTTGGCTCCTTGCACACGCTGAATGGAACACGTATAACATTTAGCCCTTTATACAGTCAAACTGTGTTGGAGGCGCGAGTTCCCTTTGTAATGAGACGCAGCACAGATGTCAAGAATCCCACCTTGGTGCTGGGTGCAGCCTCCTGAGCGTTGTTATTTGCTGTACAGGAGTCTGCGCTGTCGTGTTATCCCCTGGCCTAGCGCTGTTAGCGCTGCCCATCTTCTGACCTCATTTAATGTTGGCTGGTGCGGTTCGCGATGCCCATGAATCACAGCCCCGCAGTGTATTGACATAGTTAAAACACTGCGGGGCTGGGATTCATGGCCTGGCGCAGTACATATGTTCGCCTCTCGCTTGGGTTCTTACACCTGCTTCAGACTATGTGGCGTCAGCTGATCCCTTATCGCATGCCACGGCCATGAAGCCGCACAGTCTGAAGAAGGCGGAAGGAGATGAGGGACAGGCGAACTGATGCACTGCTCATGCCCATCAAACACACCCTCGCACTCCCAAGAAATAAGACACCGAGGGGCGTTGTGTGGGTCAGGGCGGCCGCAGAGGCGCAGCCAGCCAAACAATGATGCCAGAAGACGGGCAGCGCTACCAAGGGGGTTGCAGCGTGTCATTACAAAGGAAAGTCACACCACCGGGACGGTTAAATGGTCACACAGAGGACACATTTTAGACGTGTTTTCCGTTCCACATGTGCGAGGAGAATACGTTTATGAGCCACCTTGCACACATGCAGCATTACCGCTGTACAAGGTGGCCTTAAAAACGTACAAACGCCTGGGGGAGGGGGGACAGGTTCCCTTCAATTTCAGTTCTGGTGTCTGCGTGGCTTTTGCAGGACACGATGCCGGCTGCACAGCAGGGGAACAGCTGGCGGTGCTGAACCCCACTGACACATTGGCGAGGTGTTTTTCTCTGTGCAGCTAGCAGTACCGGGCCCCAACTGGCGGTGTTGGAGCCCGGGGTCAGCAGGAGGAGGAGAGGGAGCAGAGTGTAGGCCGAAGCCTGCACTGGCGGCAGCTTTGGGTCTGTTGTGCCTGCGTGGCTGTTGCAGGACACGTTGCCGGCTGCACAGCAGGGGAACAGCTGGCGGTGCTGAACCCCACTGACACATTGGCGAGGTGTTTTTCTCTGTGCAGCTAGCAGTACCGGGCCCCAACTGGCGGTGTTGGAGCCCGGGCTCTGCAGGGGGAGCAGAGTGTAGGCCGAAGCCTAATCGAACCAATTTCAAAGGTAACCTTTAACCCCCCCTCAGGGGTTACAAAGTAGAAGAGCCACAGCTTATGCAGCAGTAGTGGTGCACAAGTCAAAGGTTGCTCTTTTAATTTGGCTCCTTGCACACGCTGAATGGAACACGTATAACATTTAGCCCTTTATACAGTCAAACTGTGTTGGAGGTGCGAGTTCCCTTTGTAATGAGACGCAGCACAGATGTCAAGAATCCCACCTTGGTGCTGGGTGCAGCCTCCTGAGCGTTGTTATTTGCTGTACAGGAGTCTGCGCTGTCGTGTTATCCCCTGGCCTAGCGCTGTTAGCGCTGCCCATCTTCTGACCTCATTTAATGTTGGCTGGTGCGGTTCGCGATGCCCATGAATCACAGCCCCGCAGTGTATTGACATAGTTAAAACACTGCGGGGCTGGGATTCATGGCCTGGCGCAGTACATATGTTCGCCTCTCGCTTGGGTTCTTACACCTGCTTCAGACTATGTGGCGTCAGCTGATCCCTTATCGCATGCCACGGCCATGAAGCCGCACAGTCTGAAGAAGGCGGAAGGAGATGAGGGACAGGCGAACTGATGCACTGCTCATGCCCATCAAACACACCCTCGCACTCCCAAGAAATAAGACACCGAGGGGCGTTGTGTGGGTCAGGGCGGCCGCAGAGGCGCAGGCAGCCAAACAATGATGCCAGAAGACGGGCAGCGCTACCAAGGGGGTTGCAGCGTGTCATTACAAAGGAAAGTCACACCACCGGGACGGTTAAATGGTCACACAGAGGACACATTTTAGACGTGTTTTCCGTTCCACATGTGCGAGGAGGATACGTTTATGAGCCACCTTGCACACATGCAGCATTACCGCTGTACAAGGTGGCCTTAAAAACGTACAAACGCCTGGGGGAGGGGGGACAGGTTCCCTTCAATTTCAGTTCTGGTGTCTGCGTGGCTTTTGCAGGACACGATGCCGGCTGCACAGCAGGGGAACAGCTGGCGGTGCTGAACCCCACTGACACATTGGCGAGGTGTTTTTCTCTGTGCAGCTAGCAGTACCGGGCCCCAACTGGCGGTGTTGGAGCCCGGGGTCAGCAGGAGGAGGAGAGGGAGCAGAGTGTAGGCCGAAGCCTGCACTGGCGGCAGCTTTGGGTCTGTTGTGCCTGCGTGGCTGTTGCAGGACACGTTGCCGGCTGCACAGCAGGGGAACAGCTGGCGGTGCTGAACCCCACTGACACATTGGCGAGGTGTTTTTCTCTGTGCAGCTAGCACATCTGGGCCCCAACTGGCGGTGTTAGAGCCCAGGGTCAGCAGGAGGAGCAGGGGGAGCGGAGTGTAGGCCGAAGCCTGCACTGGAGCAAGTTGAAAGGAAACCTTTAACCCCCCCCCCCCAGGCGTTTGTAGCTGGAAGAGCCATCGTGTACAGCACTAATGCTGGAAAAGGTAAACTTAGCTCTTTTAATTATGGTCCTTGCAGATGCTGAACCTAACACTTATGAAATGTGTCCCCTCACAGCGTTCAACCGTCCGGTAGGTGGAACTTTCCTTTGTCATGTGACGCAGCACAGCCGTCATTTTTACCCCCTTGTCGCCGTGCGCCGCCTCCTCAGCGTTGTTTGAATCTGTCCCGGAGCCTGCGCTGTTAGGTTACCCCTTGGCCATGCACACATTTTGCGCTGCCCGTCTTCTGACATCATTTGCTGTCAGGCTGGCTGCGCCTGTGCGGGTGCGCTGTCCGAGATTCAGCCTCGCGGTGTCGTCTAATGTAATCCCACCGCGGGCCTGGGATCCGTGTCCATGCGCAGTGCATATCCTCGCCTCTCACTCCCCTCCCTACGGCTTCTTAAGACTGTGCGGTGTCACGGCCGTGGCATGCTATTAGGGATCAGCTGACACCGAACAGTCTTTAGAAGCCGTAGGGAGGGGAGTGAGAGGCGAGGATATGCACTGCGCATGGACACGGATCCCAGGCCCGCGGTGGGATTACATTAGACGACACCGCGAGGCTGAATCTCGGACAGCGCACCCGCACAGGCGCAGCCAGCCTGACAGCAAATGATGTCAGAAGACGGGCAGCGCAAAATGTGTGCATGGCCAAGGGGTAACCTAACAGCGCAGGCTCCGGGACAGATTCAAACAACGCTGAGGAGGCGGCGCACGGCGACAAGGGGGTAAAAATGACGGCTGTGCTGCGTCACATGACAAAGGAAAGTTCCACCTACCGGACGGTTGAACGCTGTGAGGGGACACATTTCATAAGTGTTAGGTTCAGCATCTGCAAGGAGCACCACGAAAAGAGGCACTTTTTCCCTTTGCATCATTACTGCTGCACAAGGTGGCTCCTTCAGTAACAAACGCCTGGGGGGGGGGGGACAGGTTCCCTTAAATTTAACTTGTTGTGCCTGCGTGGCGGTCGCAGTACACGTTGCCGTATACACAGCAGGGGAACAGCTGACGTTACTGAACCCCAATAACAGAGGAGGGACTGTTGACTGTGCGTACAGCACTTCTGGATGGCAACTGGCGGTGTTGGAGCCCAGGGACAGGTGGAGGAGGTGGAGGAGGAGGAGGTTGGAGGAGGTAGGAGGGATTGCCACACACACAGCAGGGGAACAGCTGACGTTACTGAACCCCAATAACAGAGGAGGGACTGTTGACTGTGCGTACAGCACTTCTGGATGGCAACTGGCGGTGTTGGAGCCCAGGGACAGGTGGAGGAGGAGGAGGTTGGAGGAGGTAGGAGGGATTGCCACACACACAGCAGGGGAACAGCTGACGTTACTGAACCCCAATAACAGAGGAGGGACTGTTGACTGTGCGTACAGCACTTCTGGACGGCAACTGGCGGTGTTGGAGCCCAGGGACAGGTGGAGGAGGAGGAGGTTGGAGGAGGTAGGAGGGATTGCCACACACACAGCAGGGGAACAGCTGACGTTACTGAACCCCAATAACAGAGGAGGGACTGTTGACTGTGCGTACAGCACTTCTGGACGGCAACTGGCGGTGTTGGAGCCCAGGGACAGGTGGAGGAGGAGGAGGTTGGAGGAGGTAGGAGGGATTGCCACACACACAGCAGGGGAACAGCTGACGTTACTGAACCCCAATAACAGAGGAGGGACTGTTGACTGTGCGTACAGCACTTCTGGACGGCAACTGGCGGTGTTGGAGCCCAGGGACAGGTGGAGGAGGAGGAGGTTGGAGGAGGTAGGAGGGATTGCCACACACACAGCAGGGGAACAGCTGACGTTACTGAACCCCAATAACAGAGGAGGGACTGTTGACTGTGCGTACAGCACTTCTGGACGGCAACTGGCGGTGTTGGAGCCCAGGGACAGGTGGAGGAGGAGGAGGTTGGAGGAGGTAGGAGGGATTGCCACACACACAGCAGGGGAACAGCTGACGTTACTGAACCCCAATAACAGAGGAGGGACTGTTGACTGTGCGTACAGCACTTCTGGACGGCAACTGGCGGTGTTGGAGCCCAGGGACAGGTGGAGGAGGAGGAGGTTGGAGGAGGTAGGAGGGATTGCCACACACACAGCAGGGGAACAGCTGACGTTACTGAACCCCAATAACAGAGGAGGGACTGTTGACTGTGCGTACAGCACTTCTGGACGGCAACTGGCGGTGTTGGAGCCCAGGGACAGGTGGAGGAGGAGGAGGTTGGAGGAGGTAGGAGGGATTGCCACACACACAGCAGGGGAACAGCTGACGTTACTGAACCCCAATAACAGAGGAGGGACTGTTGACTGTGCGTACAGCACTTCTGGACGGCAACTGGCGGTGTTGGAGCCCAGGGACAGGTGGAGGAGGAGGAGGTTGGAGGAGGTAGGAGGGATTGCCACACACACAGCAGGGGAACAGCTGACGTTACTGAACCCCAATAACAGAGGAGGGACTGTTGACTGTGCGTACAGCACTTCTGGACGGCAACTGGCGGTGTTGGAGCCCAGGGACAGGTGGAGGAGGAGGAGGTTGGAGGAGGTAGGAGGGATTGCCACACACACAGCAGGGGAACAGCTGACGTTACTGAACCCCAATAACAGAGGAGGGACTGTTGACTGTGCGTACAGCACTTCTGGACGGCAACTGGCGGTGTTGGAGCCCAGGGACAGGTGGAGGAGGAGGAGGTTGGAGGAGGTAGGAGGGATTGCCACACACACAGCAGGGGAACAGCTGACGTTACTGAACCCCAATAACAGAGGAGGGACTGTTGACTGTGCGTACAGCACTTCTGGACGGCAACTGGCGGTGTTGGAGCCCAGGGACAGGTGGAGGAGGAGGAGGTTGGAGGAGGTAGGAGGGATTGCCACACACACAGCAGGGGAACAGCTGACGTTACTGAACCCCAATAACAGAGGAGGGACTGTTGACTGTGCGTACAGCACTTCTGGACGGCAACTGGCGGTGTTGGAGCCCAGGGACAGGTGGAAAAGCAGAGGAACACAATGTAGGCCGAAGCCTGAGAAAGTCGAAAGGGAACCTTTAACCCCCCCCCAAGGCGTTTGTAGCTGAAAGAGCCAGCTTGTGCAGCACAAAAGATGCAAAAGGAAAAGGTGGCTCTTTTCATCATGCTCCTTGCAAACACAGAACTAAACACTTATAAAATGTGTCCCCTGCAACCGTAAAACCGTCCCGGAGGTGGGACTTTCCTTCGTAATGTGACGCAGCACAGCCGTCATTCCTACCCCCCCGGCGCCGCGCACCGGCTCCTCAGCGTTGTTTTATTCCGTCCCGGAGCCTGCGCTGTTATGTTATCCCGTGGCCAGGCACACTTAGCGCTGCCCGTCTTCTGGCATCATTTGGTGTCAGGATGGCTGCGCCTGTGCGGCCGCGCTGGCAGAGAGCCCGCCTCGCAGTGTCTTCTGATTTAATCCCACTGGGGGCCTGGGATCCATGGATATGCGCAGTGCATATCCTCGCCTCTCACTCCCCTCCCTACGGCTTCTTAAGACTGTGCGGTGTCACGGCCGTGGCATGCTATTAGGGACCAGCTGACACCGAACAGTCTGAAGAAGCCATAGGGAAATGAGTGAGAGGTGGAGGTTCAGATATGCACTGCGCATGTCCATGGATCCCAGGCCCCCAGTGGGATTAAATCAGAAGACACTGCGAGGCGGGCTCTCTGCCAGCACGGCCGCACAGGCGCAGCCATCCTGACACCAAATGATGCCAGAAGACGGGCAGCCCTAAGTGTGCCTGGCCACGGGATAACATAACAGCGCAGGCTCCGGGACGGAATAAAACAACGCTGAGGAGCCGGTGCGCGGCGCCGGGGGGGTAGGAATGACGGCTGTGCTGCGTCACATTACGAAGGAAAGTCCCACCTCCGGGACGGTTTTACGGTATCAGTGGACACATTTTATAAGTGTTAAGTTCTGCGTGTGCAAGGAGCTAAACAAAAATAGCTACCTTTTCCTTGTGCAGCATTACTGCTGCACAAGGTGGCTCTTTCAGTAACAAACGCCTTGGGGGGGGGACAGATTCCCTTACATTTCAGTTGTTGTGTCAGCGTGGCGGTCGCATGACACATTGCCGGCTACACAGCTGGGGATCAGCTGACGTTACTGAAACCCAATAACACTGGGTCGTATGTTTTGACTGTGCAGACGGCACTTCTGAGCCTCAACTGGCGGTGTTGGAGCACAGGAATTTAAGTTCAGGTGGTAGAAAGATGAACACAACAGGAGACCTGGATAACGTATACAGTGACCTAATTATTTAATCAGGAGGAGGAGTGGCAAATTCCTGCGAGATCCAGGCCTTGTTCATTTTCAGGAAAGTAAGCCGGTCAACGTTATCGGAGGATAGTCGCATGCGACGGTCAGTTAGTACACCACCTGCAGCACTAAAGACACGTTCCGATAATACACTGGCCGCAGGGCAAGACAGCACCTCCAATGCATACTGGCTTAGCTCTGGCCATGTATCCAGCTTTGAGACCCAAAACTTGAAAGGGGAAGAGCCGTCTGGGAGTACAGCAAGAGGGCAAGACATGTAGTCTGTCACCATCTGACGGAACCGTTGCCTCCTGCTGACTGGAGCCGTCTGTGATGGTGTAGACTTTTGTGGGGGGCACAGAAAACTGTGCCACAGTTGGGCCATACTGGTCTTGCCTTGGGCAGAGGCACTGCTTCTGCTCCCTCTTTGTGCAGAGCCTCCTCCACTGCCTGGACGCACTGAGCTGCTTTGTAATGCACTAGCAGCACTTCTCTCAGTTGGAATGGAGAAGATGATGGAATTGACCAGTGTGTCTTGGTACTCCCGCATTTTTCGCTCCCGGTTCAACGGTGTGATGAGGCTTTCTACGTTGTCCCGGTAGCGAGGATCGAGGAGGGTGAACACCCAATAATCAGACATGTTGAGAATGTGGGCGATGCGGCGGTCGTTTCTCAGGCACTGCAGCATGTAATCCACCATGTGCTGCAGACTGCCAACTGCCCAAGAAACGCTGTCCCCTGCTGGAGGCGTGATCTCTGCCTGCTCGTCATCACCCCACCCTCGCTGTACACACTGAGTACTGGACAATTCGGTAACTCCCTCCTCTGGACGGACGTCTTCCTCCTCCATTGACTCCTCCTCATCCTCCTCACAAACTGTCCCCTGCCTACGCGTTTGTGAGGAACCACGTGGCGCTGACTGTCCAGAAGATGATGGAAATGCTGAATCCTCATCCTCCACCTCTTCCACAACATCATCCCTTAGCGCTTGCAGTGATTTTTCAAGCAGGCAGATAAGGGGGACAGTCATGCTGACTAGTGCATCATCTGCACTCGCCATCCGCGTGGAATAATCAAAGGGACGCAAAACCTGGCAGACGTCATTCATAGTGGCCCACTCTGTGGTTGTGAAGTCTGTACGGCGCTGACTGCGACTTTTTTGCGCCTGAAGCAGCTGGTACTCCATTACAGCTTGCTGCTGCTCACACAACCGCTCCAACATATGTAACGTGGAATTCCACCTGGTAGGTAGGTCACATATGATGCGATGTTCCGGCAGGCGGTGTCGGCGCTGCAGAGCCGCAATGCGCGCTTTTGCCGTGCTGGAACGCCGCAAGTGAGCACACTCTAGGCGGACCTTGTGCAGCAGTGCATCAAGATCCGGATAGTCCCTCAAAAAGCTCTGCACGACCAAATTGAGCACATGTGCCAGACATGGGATGTGAGTGAGGTTGCCGAGGCCCAGAGCTGCCACCAGATTTCGGCCATTATCACACACTACCATGCCTGGCTGGAGATTCGCTGGCACAAACCACACATCGCTCTCCTGCTTGATGGCATTCCAGAGCTCCTGCGCTGTGTGGCTACGATTCCCCAAAAAAATTAATTTCAACACGGCCTGTTGACGTTTGGCCACGGCTGTGCTCATGTCGGTCGTAACAGGTACACGTTCATCACGGGTCCATGTGGAGGTGGACTGTGACGGCTCCTGCAGCGATGATTCTGAGGAACTGGTGTAAGAGGAGGAGTCAATGCGTACAGAATGGATTCCTGCAATCCTTGGAGTGGGCAGGACACGTCCTGCGCCACTCGCACGGTCTGTACCTGGCTCAACAACATTAACCCAATGGGCAGTGAGGGAAAGGTATCGCCCCTGTCCATGTTGACTGGTCCACGCATCGGTGGTGAGGTGGACCTTGCTACTGACGGCGTTCAGTAGCGCGTGTTTTATGTGTCCCTCCACATGCTTGTGCAGGGCAGGGACGGCTTGCCTGCTGAAGTAAAAGCGGCTGGGCACATTGTACTGTGGGACTGCCAATGACATCAAGTCACGGAAGCTGTCAGTCTCCACCAGCCTGAATGACAGCATTTCCAGTGACAGAAGTTTGGCAATGCCTGCAGTCAGAGCCTGTGCTCGTGGGTGGTTTGACGAGAAAGGCCGCCTTTTCTCCCATGCCTGTACTACCGATGGCTGTAGACTGGGCTGGGAGTGTGTGGATGACTGGGAAAGTGGCGCTGCGGGTGGAATTACAGCGGGTCTCTGGACAACAGGGCCAGAGGTTCTTCCACGGCGATCCTGGGAGGAAGCCGAACCAGCTGCGTGTGAGCTAGAGGAAGAGGCAACACGAGCTGAAGAGGTGGTAGCTGCCGCTGTTGGTTGGCCTACCTTTTCAGTGTGTTTTTCTAACTCCGCCGGGTGCCTGTTGCGCACATGTTTCCACATGTTGGAGGTATTGAGGTTGCTGACATTTTTCCCTCTTTTGACTTTTTGATGACACACGTTGCATCTGACATAGCAAATGTCATCTGCAACTGTGTCAAAAAAGGACCAGGCACTGCAAGTCTTGGGAGCGCCCTTTTTGGCTTTTGGAAGAGACATGCTCCTAACGGGTGCCAAAGCGGAGGCTGCAGGATCCGCAGTCTTCCCCCTCCCTCTCCCTTTTTGGGCCGTACGGGGAATCTCTTCCTCAGAGCTGCTCCCACCACCTTCCTGTCCCTCACGCCAAGATGGGTCGAGGACCTCATCATCTACACTACCCTCTGCCCCCAACTGCTCCTCCTGGGTAGTCTCAGCAGCAGAGCACGCACCAGTAAGTGGCACCTGAGTGTCATCATCAGCTGATGCGGCCTGCGATGTGGTGACCGGAGCCACTGGCCCACCCGCCTCTTCAGAGGAAGACAGAAAAAGCTGTTGGGCATCACTGCACCCTGCCTCTTCTTCCATTTCTCCAATGCTGCTTGGCTGGCCCCCTGTTTCCAAGCCAAGAGATTCAGAGAACAGAAGTAGAGACGGCTCCTGTCCTGGGCTCTCTGTCTGCCTGGGCAATTTGGCAGGTGGTGAAGAGACAGATGGCTGCTCTCCAGTGCTCTGTGTCTGAGAGGATGTGGCACTAATGGAAGTTGATGCATTAGCTGCCATCCATCCGACAACAGCTTCAATTTGGTCTTGACGCAGCAGCGGTGTACGGCGCTCTGACACAAAGCTGCGCATGAACGACTGTTGCCTGGTGAAAGTGGGTGCTGATGAGTCACCGATGCCCGCAGCAGGCACAGAATCCCCACGTCCCCTCCCTGCTCCGCGCCCACGCCCACGCCCACGTGCCTTACTCACTGCCTTCTTCATCTTGGTTGACTGATAAAGATAAGCAGAAAAGTACTAACGGATTTGTGTGCTTATTCCTGAGCAACTCCTCCTAACAGGTATAAGAAACACTAATTTTCTAAAGTGTGGACTAGACTTTAATATGAGCTAATGTGGCCTACAGAAATGTAAAGTGGTGTAACTGGTGTGTTTGGTGAACTTTATTATTTATTTCTTTTTTGGGGGCTGAACTGACAACAGATAGAGCTGCAGTCACACGGAGACCGTGCAGACAGACGTAAACGGCGCTGCAAGGCCCAAAAACCCTCCTCTACTTTATCCTATGTAGTGTTTTTCCACAAATTAGCTGGAGACGGGTGGAAAGACACTAATAGGATTTTTTTAAATTAATTAGCAGCAGACTACACTACTTGAAAAAAAATTAAAATTGATTTGGCGGTATGACGCAGTGAACAACCCTGAGCTGGAGACAACCAGGCTACGGCTGCTCACAGACTACAGGGCGAGCTGCAGTCACACGGAGACCGTGCAGACAGCCGTAAACGGCGCTGCAAGGCCCAAAAACCCTCCTCTACTTTATCCTATGTAGTGTTTTTCCACAAATTAGCTGGAGACGGGTGGAAAGACACTAATAGGATTTTTTTAAATTAATTAGCAGCAGACTACACTACTTGAAAAAAAATTAAAATTGATTTGGCGGTATGATGCAGTGAACAACCCTGAGCTGGAGACAACCAGGCTACGGCTGCTCACAGACTACAGGGCGAGCTGCAGTCACACGGAGACCGTGCAGACAGCCGTAAACGGCGCTGCAAGGCCCAAAAACCCTCCTCTACTTTATCCTATGTAGTGTTTTTCCACAAATTAGCTGGAGACGGGTGGAAAGACACTAATAGGATTTTTTTAAATTAATTAGCAGCAGACTACACTACTTGAAAAAAAATTAAAATTGATTTGGCGGTATGACGCAGTGAACAACCCTGAGCTGGAGACAACCAGGCTACGGCTGCTCACAGACTACAGGGCGAGCTGCAGTCACACGGAGACCGTGCAGACAGCCGTAAACGGCGCTGCAAGGCCCAAAAACCCTCCTCTACTTTATCCTATGTAGTGTTTTTCCACAAATTAGCTGGAGACGGGTGGAAAGACACTAATAGGATTTTTTTAAATTAATTAGCAGCAGACTACACTACTTGAAAAAAAATTAAAATTGATTTGGCGGTATGACGCAGTGAACAACCCTGAGCTGGAGACAACCAGGCTACGGCTGCTCACAGACTACAGGGCGAGCTGCAGTCACACGGAGACCGTGCAGACAGCCGTAAACGGCGCTGCAAGGCCCAAAAACCCTCCTCTACTTTATCCTATGTAGTGTTTTTCCACAAATTAGCTGGAGACGGGTGGAAAGACACTAATAGGATTTTTTTAAATTAATTTGCAGCAGACTACACTACTTGAAAAAAAATGAAAATTGATTTGGCGGTATGACGCAGTGAACAACCCTGAGCTGGAGACAACCAGGCTACGGCTGCTCACAGACTACAGGGCGAGCTGCAGTCACACGGAGACCGTGCAGACAGCCGTAAACGGCGCTGCAAGGCCCAAAAACCCTCCTCTACTTTATCCTATGTAGTGTTTTTCCACAAATTAGCTGGAGACGGGTGGAAAGACACTAATAGGATTTTTTTGAATAAATTAGCAGCAGACTACACTACTTGAAAAAAAAAAAAAAAAAAAAAAAAAAAAAGAACAGTATGAGGCAATGAACCACCCTCCCTGAACTGAATACAACCAGCTATGGATGGCCTATGTGGCTGCACTCAGACTAGAGAGTGGGCTGCACTCACACACACACACACACACACACACACACACACACAGACCTTGCAGATCGCTGTGAAAACAGCGCTACAAGGCAAAAGCAAGGTGAATAGTAGGTGAACACAGCGGTTGCTAAATTAGCCTTTGGAAAGCACAAAGAAGCAAATCGCTATCTCTAAACTGTCCCTCAGTCAGCAAACAGCGTCCTGTCACTAACTGAATTCACAGCAGAGTGATCGCAAAATGGCGCCAGCGACTTTTAAACTGCATCATGACATCATTTCAGCAGCCAATCACAGCCTTGCCAGTAGTTTCATGCCCTCCATGCTAAACAGGATGTGCCCACACTTGAAATCATTCTCATTGGCTGAATTTCGGAATTTTGAATCTGGGAACTTCCGATTCCGGTATCCGATACGCGGCAAGTATCGGAATCCCGGTATCGGAATTCCGATATCGCAAGTATCGGCCGATACCCGATACTTGCGGTATCGGAATGCTCAACACTAATTGCAGGTAATATGTTGGGTTATGGTGAAAAATTTTTTACCATCGCTGGAGGCAAATGTTAGTGCATGATCAATATTGGGGCATGCTATGCAATTCTTGCAAGGGAAACAACCCCATTTTTGTCCTCTGGATCCAAATGCCTTCTCTATTTTAGGGCCAGCATAATAGCTATGTACGCTGGGTCTTAATGAGTTTTTAGCTCCTGAGCAGTCCTATATTTGATGTCATGATCTGCAGTGTTTGGCTATATATGCAGTTCGATATTCAAGAGAAGTTGGGATTTTACATCTATCAAAATCTATCATTCCTCTATATTATATTTGTATATATATTTTTTAAAAATATGTATATTTGTATTTAATGGTAGTAATATTGAGGGTATAATTGTATCATAATATATACCGTATTTTCCGGCGTATAAGACGACTGGGCGTATAAGACGACCCCCCAACTTTACCAGTTAAAATATAAAATCTTCTTAAAAGTCGGGGGTCTTCTTATACACCCTATGTCGTCTTATAGGGCCGGTGAATATGTGCCTTTTGGGGGGGGGGGGGAGTGATCCTGATGCCGAGGGGGCGTCTCACAGGAAAGTGAGTATCCCCCATTACCTTATCGTAGCGGTGCAGCGTGGGGGTCTCAGTGCTGGGAGTGGCGGCGGCGGCTGCTGTGTTCTGGTGCGGCGGCTGCTGTGCTCTGGTGCGGCGGCTCCTCTTCTGTGTGGGGCCTCTGTGCTGTGAGGTGGCGGTGGCGGCGGCATATCTTTATCCAGTTGGGGCTCCTCCGGCATCTCCTTAGCCCTGGAGGCCCCGCCGCAACTCCATCGGTGCAATGCAGCGGCCATTTTCCCGGAGGCAGCTCAATAGGTGCGATGCGGTGGCCTCCGGGAAAATGGCCGCTGCTCAGATTCAGATCTCGTCCCGAAATCTCGGGACACGAGATCTGAATCTGAGCAGCGGCCATTTTCCCGGAGGCCACCACATTGCACCGATGGAGTTGCGGCGGGGCCTCCAGGGCTAAGGAGATGCCGGAGGAGCCCCAACTGGATAAAGATACGCCGCTGCCGCCGCCACCTCACAGCACAGAGGCCCCACACAGAAGAGGAGCCGCCGCACCAGAACACAGCAGCTGCCGCCGCTCCCAGCACTGACACCCCCACGCTGCACCGCTAGGATAAGTTAATGGGGATTACTCACTTTCCTGTGAGACGCCCCCTCGTCATCAGGATCACTCCCCCTCCCCACCCACCATATACACCGGCGTACACGACGATTCCCGGCGTATAAGACGACCCCCGACTTTTAAGAAGATTTTCGGGGGTTAAAAAGTCGTCTTATACGCCGGAAAATACATTTTAATGCACTTGTTCACCTTTATATTTATTAGTGTTTGGAGTATAAATATATATGCTCCTTTATTAATGTATTTTACACCAGTTTTTATATATGATGAAATAATTCACGTTACTAAAAATTATTTTCTTGTATTTTCCACTTTTATTATTGTTATTTTATATGAACTGATTAATTAATAATGTATATACGCATTAATATTCCTTGTACATTATTATTTATTAATATCACTTGTATCTCCGCAACTGAGGAATTTATTATGCACTGATATGCATTAGGCACTTTTATTCACCATATATAATACAATAGCACTTTAACTCTATTGATACCCCCCTTGGAGGCACAATGGCCAATTTTATGCACCAGTCACTTTCTACCTATTTTGTTAGGATACTGTCTCTCTTTCTATGCGGTGTGCGCCTGCTGAGACTCCTGGCATCGGGTCACTATAGCAACGCGTCCTTCCTGTGTGGCTCGTCTCGCTCCCCTGCTCTGACGCGTCGGGCTGGGGAATGGGCGATCCGCCTGTGACGCTGAGCGGAAGTGACGTCCAAGCCGGCGTTGTTGATGCAAGCGCCATTACTAACCGCTGCCACCACTGCTTCATAGCTGCTATATAAACCCCTGTATGGCCACTATAGCTAAGACTACTCCCCTGGACGAAGCTTAAACGCGAAACGCGCGTCGGGGTCCATTTACTGTTCTGCTGGTACAGGTAAATACTTTTTCACCTCTCCCTATATCCTATGTGTGCGTACTACTTGGCATATGGTCAGCATATCTATACATATATAGTGGCATTATTCTATATACCTTCACTATGCCTCACATTTGAGCATTACTATGTAGCAATTATGCTACTTTCTTAGGTATAACATATAGTGTAGCCCTGGCTTATGCAATGACACATAGTGCAGACCTATGCACCTCTATTTAGCCCATATATATGGAATAATATACATTTAAGCACCTTTTGCTATTTAGTATTTATATATCCTATATACTCTCTCTGCTTTGGGCTGTAATTATTAGGGAACACTTTTTTGATAGGTGTACTGACATATGTATCTTCTCAGCAGACAGTATATATTCTGTCTTATGTTTTACCACTGACTGTCATTTGGACTTTATTAGGATTTTAATGTATTATTATAAATAAAATTCATGTTTTTATTGGCATAAAGCTTCCGTTTTGGTTCTATTTTTTGGATATCTGTTTTTGTAAATAGTTTGGCACCCTCAAGGTTCTCCCTGGTTCTGCCCACTTGCCGGCGTGGGTAGAGCCTTCTTTGTTTTTGCAGACCCGTCTGGCGTGGTGAACCCCAGGTCTGGATATGCCTTGTAGCCCGCCTAAGCCTACGTTGGGGGTTTATGACGGGTCCCTCGCATCAGTACTAATAAACTTATGAAGAAGGACACCCTGTTATAAAACCAGATGTACATTTATAAACTTGCATGCATTTATCTATGTGGTTTGGGGGGGGGCTGTATTTATTTAGGGGTCTCATCTGGGAAGGAGTATTTACTTAAGGGATCTGTTTTTGTTTAGAGTTCTGGGGTCTGTATTTGTTTAGGGTGTCTGTAGTGTGAATGTGCTGGTCTAGGTTGTTATTTGTTATAGTTTCTGGAGCCTGCATTAATTTGGCAATATAATAAGTCACATCACTAATTGTGTTTGAAGCACCTCAGGGGAGGGGTCCCCCATATAAAAATAGCAGGACCTAGGTCATAACTGTTGCTGTTTACACATGTTACTTCTCAAAATCTGATCTACAACAAGAACTATACTTTTTTGCCTGAAAAAAAATATATTTATTGAACCTCTCAGTTTTTTTTTTGTATTTCCAAATTGTTACTCAAGGTAACGAGTTTTAAGTGAAATCTGCAAGAACATCAATAAAGGCCACTAAGGGCACAGTAAAAATGTTGAAAAACCATTAATTCAATATTTTATTTCTTTCCTTAAATACTATCACTTGACGTTACGGGCTCGAGGCCTGAGGGATTCTGATGCCATTTTGTTCCCTTCTGGTTTCTACCAGGAACAGTTTTGTTATTTAAAGACATAACTGTTGGCCCTTATTTTATTCCTGATGCTCCCCTGAGCATGACTTTTTTTTATCCACCATAAAGTTCTAAATATTTTTTCCTTCTTATTTAGTGCTAATTTTTATGGTCTTCAGCAAGAGGGCGTGGCCCCAATATAATAAAGCAGAACAGCTAAAGACATGCCCCAGAGGATCCTGTGAGCCACACCCCTTTGTAAAGATTATAAAAATTAGCACTGAATTAAAATTCCCCATATCTTTGCAACTAAAATGTAAAAAAGGGGAATAAAATAACAAACAGTTAATTCTTTCTGCAAATAATATCATAATAATCTTTATTTTTATATAGCGCTAACATATTCTACAGCGCTTTACAGTTTGCACACATTATCATCGCTGTCCCTGATGGGGCTCACAATCTAGAATCCCTATCAGTATGTCTTTGGAATGTGGGAGGAAACCGGAGAGCCGGGAGGAAACCCACGCAAACATGGGGAGAACATACAAACTCCTTGCAGATGTTCTCCTTGGTGGGATTTGAACCCAGGACTCCAGCTCTGCAAGGCTGCAGTGCTAACCACTGAGCTACCGTGCTGCCCCAAATAGTATTAAACTGTTTATATTTATTTTATTCCCACTGCTGCCCCATTTTTTTTTAATCCACCATTCCAAAGAAAAAAAAGGGATTTGTTTATTTAGTGTTATTTTTTATGGTCTTTACCATAAGCCGGTATGGCTCACAGAATCCTCAGGGGTGTACCTTTAGACTGCTCAGTTTTCTGCATTACTACTCTGTGAGTCACGCCCTCTAGTTAACATCTTAAAAATAAGCACTTAATAAAAAAATATATATATTTGTAGCCAAAATAAAAAAAGTTGGAACAATGGAAATAAAATGAGAACAAACAGTTAATTTTCTGTAGTCAGCTTTAAACTGTTTGTTCTTGCTTTATTCCCACTGCTTTTTATAGTCTTTATCAAGGTAGCGTGGCTCACATGATCCTCAGGGGCGTGTCTTAACCCTATGAGTCATGCCCCCTTGTAAAGACCATAAAAGTAAGCACTAAATAAAATGGGCTATAGATTTATAACTGTATGTCGGATAAAAAACAAAAACAGAATACTCAGAGTAGCAGTGGGAATAAAATTAAAGCAAAAACTGGACATTTTTGAAGTGGTAAAAAGTCCTCTTTAAGGAGTCTGAAACACAAGTGCCCCTTCAACTGCAACCTCCCTCACACCGCACACAGGCAGGGGGAGGGAATAGCTGCAGCTGCATCCCCCTCCTCCTCCTCCTTGTCTAGTACTGAATTAAATGATGATTTTGGGGGGAGAACTGGCAGGCGAGGAGGATGCCAAATATACACGTTTTTTGATATTTATTGCAAAATTAAATTTGTTTGTGGTGCAGCCCTTTAGTTTGAGGTCCAGGTCGGGTGTGAACAGGAGTGAAGATCATGGATATTTGGAGATAAATAACAGAATTCTGACTCCATGGTGTAAAAATAAGCACTTTCTACATCTTCATATAAACATATATTACATTGGGGATCCGGCTTTCACATTTTGTCTTCATAGCTCCTGAATCTCATTTTAATTGCTATTCCCATAACAACTGAGGTTAATGAACGTGGCATCAAATAATTAACACACATCCCAGAGCTTTCTCTCTTTAAAGCGAGATGAACATATGTTTATTAAGAAATGTAATTGTTGCCATCGTACAAAATGCTGGATCCAAAGACTCATGTACAGATCGAGGCTTTCATATCTGTGTATTACAAGCTGCTCCATATTTCTTGCATTTCATGCGCAATTTATTAAAGGGGTTGTCCTGTTTAGACTAGGACTTTTTGATACAATGGTGTTTTCCCATTGTCAGTGGGTCCATGGTGATGTAAAAAATTCACCTCTGGGATCGGTGGCGCTCCTCTGTTCTCGCTACTGTCTCCCCTCCAGTCTCTGGATATCACATGACCGGTAGCGCTCCTCTGTTCTCGCTACTGTCTCCCCTCCAGTCTCTGGATATCACATGACCGGTGGTGATCCTCTGTTCTCGCTACTGTCTCCCCTCCAGTCTCTGGATATCACATGGCCGGTGGTGCTCCTCTGTTCTCGCTACTGTCTCCCCTCCAGTCTCTGGACATCACATGACCCTTAGCGCTCCTCTGCTCTCACTACTGTCTCCCCTCCAGCCTCTGGATATCACATGACCGGTAGCACTCCTCTGCTCTCGCTACTGTCTCCCCTCCAGTCTCTGGATATCACATGACCAATGGCGCTCCTCTGTTCTCGCTACTGTCTCCCCTCCAGTTTCTGGATATCACATGATCGGTAGCACTCCTCTCCTCTTGCTACTGTCTTGCAGGGCCGCGCTTAGTAACCCAATGTTTACCCTGGTTACCAGCGTAAACGTTAAAAAAACAAACAGTACATACTTACATTCCGGTGTCTGTCCCCGGCGTCTCAGCTTCTCTGCACTGTGTGAGCGCCTGCCGGCCGGAAAGCGAGCACAGCGGTGACGCGGTGACGTCACCGCTCTGCTTTCCGGCCGCTGTGCTTACACAGTGCAGAGAAGCTGAGACGCCGGGGACAGACACCGGAATGTAAGTATGTACTGTTTGTTTTTTTAACGTTTACGATTGTAACCAGGGTAAACATCGGGTTACTAAGCGCGGCCTTGCGCTTAGTTACCCGATGTTTACCCTGGTTACCCGGGGACTTCGGCATCGCTCCAGCGCCGTGATTGCAAAGTGTGACCGCAGTCTACGACGCTGGAGCGATAATCATACGACGCTGCGACGTCACGGATCGTGCCGTCGTAGCGATGAAAATTGCACTGTGTGACAGTACCCTTACATACAGCTCTAGCAAAAATCAAGAGACCACCACATCAACACCCTGTCATGGGCAGCCCAATCTCCAGACCTGAACCCCACTGAAAACCTCTGGAATGTAATCAGGAGGATGATGGATAGTCACAAGTCATCACACAAAGAAGAACTGCTTACATTTGTGCGCCAGGAGCAGTGTGAAAGACTGGTGGAAAGCATGCCAAGACGTATGAAAGCTGTGATTAAAAATCATGGTTATTCCACAAAATATTGATTTCTGAACTCTTCCTAAGTTAAAACATTAGTATTGTTGTTTCTAAATGATTATGAACTTGTTTTCTTTGCATTATTTGATTTTATTTGATAATTTGACATTTTGCAGTGGTCTCTTCATTTTTTGCCAGAGCTGTATTTTGCACCATTTGCTTTCAGTAGCCACGAGTGTTACACTATATATTGCTGGCTGCAGAATGAGTTAACTAAGAATCCATTAGAGAGCTCATTCTGACGGTCTAATTGGAACATTGTTAACTCTCTTATGTCTTTTTTGAGCTTCTGTCAGCTGATGTATGACTGCAGACAACATCAAAGTTGAATCTGCAGAGATACAAAGAATCGGTAAAAGCCAAACCGGGCTAAATGTTTAATGAAACTGAATTGCAAAAATGATTGTTTAGCCTCAAATACATGCATTTATGTAAAAAATAATATCTAAAATATTGTCCTTAGAGGTGGACAACCAGGGCTGTGAAGGTTCACATGGTCTAATCATGAATTGGTTCTAGGGGCAAGTCCCTGGGACGTTCCTTAGAAAAGGGTGACCTAGGTAAGTGCCCAGATTGCCACCCCCGAACCTGTCCCTGTGTAAAACAGACATAGTTCTCTGTCCTATATGTATGCCTTTTTGGCTGGTGTTTTAGTATCTCCGCCAACATCACTTATATCCATCATGTTCTAGAATTATTTCATGAGTGTCAAAATTCCAAAAATGTGTCCCAATATTTTTCTTTTATGTTGCATGTTTCCTTTCATCAGAATAAAAAAAGTAAAAAAAAATCTCTAAAACCAGCATCCACTGAAAATAACGGCGAGGTAATGATTCATCTACTTCAACAGAAAAACACCTAGGCGTACAAGCGAATGCCAACGTTTATTATTGGCTTTCAGGGGTCAGGAAACCACTTTGGAGAACTATATTTTGAGGCCATGAGCTCACCTTTTTATTTTTATAAATGGCAGGCACGCTAAGGTGTAGTCAAGCAAACAATAATATCTCTAAAATACATGATGCACAATGTTCTGAGTTACTGAAAAAAAAGCAAAAAAGTATTTTAAAAAATTCAACTTCACGAAAGCAAATAAAGAAGAAAATAGTTGAAAAATCCAAAACAAGCGACAGCGGTGGAGCCTTTGGTTTAGACTTTTTTGACGCGAAGCCAGGGCGTCCGCGAAGACGAGGATTTTTGCGATGATTCTCGACGGGTTCCTCTTACCAGCTCCATGTTGTGGAGAGGTATATTGTAGTTTAGAAAATTTAGACGCGTTTTGCACTTTGTGCAATGAGTGAGATCTTATCCGGTTCTTCCTCCGCTGACAATAGACAGCTCCTTAGAGATGGCACATACTCAACCCAATGTGTCGATGGAAAAACAAAGAAACACGTCCTCACTTGATTTACCTTACTTTGACGAGTAAAACGAGGTGAACTTAGGCCTCACTGGCCAATTGATTTCCTTCTGCTGGGGTAGGCGCTTTTTTTTCCCTCCTGTGCTGATTACGCCTACTTGCTGTTGTGGCATGTTTCACAGTCAAAGATCAGTCCATCATAGGAGTAATGTGGCCTCAGCAGGAACATCAGCTGTATTTTCGATACAAGGATAAAAATGTGCAGCAGTTCATGGCACGGATGACTGATTTATGACAGATTTTATATAATTTTGGAACAATTTGATTTCAGATGGAGGGGGAGATTGTTAGCAAAAATAGGCTTGTTCAGTAGGCAGCTCCATGTGCTAATGCAAGGGCTCTGCAAGCCTCTCAGTACACGGATTGTGCATACAGGATTTTTTGCACCTTTCCCCCTTATTCTGTATATATTATTTTAATGTAAACCAACACACACAGATATTATATGGAGAAAAGTTTCAAGACTCGACGCAATCATTGAATTCCAATTTTTAATTGCAGCCATTGCTCACGGTGTATAACACCTGGCTCCTTGTCCTCGGTGTTTAACCTCCACCCCTCACCCCTGGTATATAATCTCTATTCCCTCACCTCCCCCCGGTGTATACATTTAAGTAAAATCAAATGATGTTGCGCAAGGCTTGCAGTTTTTCTTTATTTCATGGTCATACATTTATGTGATTTTATCAAAACTACAACAAGCAGCCCAGTAAGTGATACATCACTGGAATAAGGGTCTCTGTCTCTACTGTATTCTGCTCTTAGATTAGGTAACAAAATTCTGGTGACGGATTCCTTTTAACTTAAGTTCTTTGTATTTAATGAGGCTTTACTAGCCTTATTTAGTTACAGCTCTACCATTTTTTTTATAATAGCCATTTATGCTGGACTAATGAATTTGTATGGAAACCTACGAATTTTGATGAACATGGATGTCATTAAGTCATCGTAGGGTCTGTGCCAGGTTTGCCAGGTGGAGTTTATGTACCGTAATAAAAAAAAATGGCTGAAATCCTAAATTCCAATAGAAACCAACAAATTTAGTGTGAACAGAGCCTTATCTGCAATGCTGTTGTGACGCCCGGGAGACCGAGGTACCCAGCACCAGATCAATGAGGTCTGTCTCTTAAGGGGGATGTCACTAGTGGCTTGACCCGGTGCTGTGGCCTCAGGTGATGCACAGTGTAAGGGATATCATGAAGGAACAGACACTTACTTGGTCAGCAGCAGGTCTTCTCAGCTGTGATGGCCCCGATCCTGGATCGACGGCTATTGTCCAAATGAAAGACTGAGGCTTTGAAACGTTTAACCAATTTACTTCAACAAAAAGGGATTTGCCACCAATACTGTCACCGGAGTCTGTATAAGAACCCTGAATTACTTTGACCCTGTCAGGATTTCCACCTCTTATTATGCGCAGTTTCTGTATGGCCCTGCTGCTGTATGTGAACTGGCTGCCGACCCAATCTATCTCTTCTGTGCTCTGGTTCGACGGGCAACCCGAGTCCTTTTTGTCGGCTTACCCCCTCTGGGAGTACTGTTGAACTCTGTGTCTGTTGCTGCGTCTTACCCTGGTGAAGCTGATATCACCTCCCTTCCGGTTGCTGTATTATTTATAATGAATATAGCCACGGATCCGGTATCCGTCTCTGCGCCTATTCTGGGTAGAGGTTATTACTACCCGGTTCTCACAATGTCCTTTTTCTCTATTCCTCTTTTCCTACTATCGGTATTACGGACCTATAATCCGTCATAGGGCTGTTAGGAGCTCAGTTATATGACCTCACACTTTCAGCTCCTCAACCCAACTGCCAATCTTTTTCTCAAACCAGAATAGATCAAGGGGAGTCTCTGGAGCTCCCCCTTCTGGCCGGAGATGGTAGTGCAGTCTTGCTATTTTAACATTTGTATTTTGTGTCAATAACTATTTTTGTGGCAAATACCCCTAGGGGCGCCACATTAGCATCTAGACATTTTTTTTTAGAGCATTATAGAAGATTCAAATGGGAATATAAGATTCTTTGGCTTTGCTATGCCATCCTTGGAGACTGCTACACAAAAGGGGCTCACTAGGCGAAATGGCTCCTTTAAGCCCAAGATCTGACTTGGCTCACAGGCTTCTGTGCAACAAGTAGGTGAAGCACTCAGCACACAGATAGCAGATAGGAGACCATTAGCAGAGGTACGGAAGGCTGCAGACAGGTAACTCAGAGACTGGAAGCCGCTGACAGCCAGGTAGCAATGTTACTAGAAGCTGCAGGCAGACCAGAGACGTCCGTGAGACCGCAGACAGGTAGCAGAGTTACCCATCTGCGAGTGGCTTCCAGTATCAGACTTACTGGAAGTCTCTGACAGACTGCAGAGTTACTGAAGATCTCAGGCAGACTGAATACTCAAGAATGGAAGCCACAGGCAGACAGGAGGTGTCATGGAGATTGCAGACTGGTAACAGACAAAACTCCGGTGTAACAAGAAAGTCTAAATACCATGGAAGCCGCAGGCAGCTTGGAGACATCCTGGAAAATGCAGTTGAACATGCAGCAGAAGTCCTAGAAGATGGGGAACAGGTAGTAGACAGAACTTCAGAGTAATTGAAAGTCTGAAACCATTGAAGCCGCAGGCAGATAGGAGACGTCCAGGAGAATCTAGACAGTTAGTAGTGGTAGTGAAAGCTGCAGATAGGTAACTCAGGAAGTGGAAACGACAGGCAGCCAGGAAACGTCCTGAAGACTGTGGACAGCAACTGTGAACAGACAAACTAAACGTGTTACTAGAAAGTCTTAATACCAAGACACAGATGGGTGTCTTGGGAGGTCTTGGTCTAGACCTAGGAATTTCAACACATGAAACTACCCTGGGCTACTTGCAAAGCCCAACAAGAAAGTTCAGCAGACTGGGTTGTAAGGAGCAGAGACCAGAACTCAGAACAGGCGTGTAACACTAATGATCAAACGGAGGTGCATGCATAAAACGACCCATGGAGACAGTGAGTAGTTTAAAGCAACATGGAGGAATCTGCAGGATGTTATCATCTGTGTTTTCATAACCTCAACCTCAGAGGTCAAGAAGAAGATATGGAATCCATATGTGGCAAAGTAGAAAATACAGTCTGACAAATAAGGACTTAAAAAAAGAATTTGCCCATCTGGTCCTCAATGGATGAACAACAGATTTGCCTCCAAAGCGAGTCTTCTTCCTTGGTACATAATGTCCTCGGGTGAAGATTCAGGAAGACAGTTCTAGGGATTTCTGGGACAACATCCGAGGACAAGTCTTCTTGAAGATGTTGATGGCAATGGAGTTTATAAGACATGAAAAATGGGACAAATTGCAAAGAAAGTCCTGCAAGTTCCAATGACTAGAAGAAGATCTGTCCAAGAAGAAGTTTGGAATGACACAATGTAAGTAAAATTGTACCCATAGTTATTATCCTCATATTTACTTGGTATTTCAAGGAATTTTTAGGTCTGAGACTTTGGAGCTTCTGTCTTGGCCTCCGTGTTCTCTTGACGACACATTTCAAGTTACCTAGCACTTAGGATAAAGTCTCATCGGTTTTTGCAAATACTCTGATACTTTTATAAGGCGAGGGTTTGTGTTTTCATTTCTTTTGTTGGCAACTTTTTTACTTTGTTGAAAAATGTTTGGTTTATGTTAGTAGTAAAAGACAAGAAGTTTTACACCTAGTTTCTTTTTCTTCCAGAACTTGGTATCGCCTATAGCAGTGGTCTTCAATCTGAGGCTGCAATATGCTGGAAGGTTTAGTTTTACAGCAGCTGATGTTTCTCAATTTGAGACGGCTGAGCTGTAGGATTTGTGAAAATGTGGTTAGCATAGACAGGTATACATTAAAAAGGCTGTCAAGGGAACATGCAGACTATTTTTAAAAAGGTTCAGACCGGTTAAATAATATATGAGGTATGAGGGTCGTACAGAAAGTTCATATTCAGAATCAATTCTGCCTAACATCGGGAGCTGAAATTTCAGTTCTTTCCATTCTGAAAGATTCACGTCAATTCATTCACTTTAATAGTCTACAAAATAAAATGAAAAGATGAATTTGCTTGAATTTTGTTACACTAGTTTATACATATTTAATATATTTCCCCAAAATTTCAAATATCACTTCTGCACCCCTATAGCTAACACACTCACCCCTCCCACGATTGTGATATTATGGTAAGATAAAATATCTTTAAGTTGGGACTGGATGGTCCTATATACTTAGTTTTGCCGAAATTGGATTTGTCCCTATTGTAAGACATAGGATCTTCAGCTGAGGTGAGGACAAGGGTAGGGATGGGCAGACTAGTGGAAGTTCGGGTTCTGATACCCAACCTTTTTAGAAAGTTTGGTTCTGGTGCCAGTACACTACCCAAACTTCCACCAGAACCCGAACCCCATTGAAAATAATGGATACCCGAACTGCTATGATAATATAAAAAAACGTCCTCTTTCTGTATCTTCTCTCTCTCTCCTTTCCCGAACATTGCACCGGACTTCAACAGAAAATCCATGTTCGACGTTCAGGTCTGAATAGTGACGGTCTGGTACCAAAGCCAAACATTTCTGCTTGGGTTCTCCCATCTCTAGTCAAGAGGTAAACAAAGTAGGCAGTTGCCTATGACACCAGTGACTTGGGGGGTCCAATTGCCTCTAGATTTTGCCTACATCTTGATCACATTTGTAAGGACCTGAAACAACGTTGATTGCACAGCCCTGGCGTGAATGGCCACCCTTCATAGATTGCTTGTGAATCAACCCATAAGACATAGAGACCCCATAAACAAGTGATTGTCTCCAACATCACCTTCAAATGAGGTTGTCTTTTGCTGGACCATTAGACCTACTGGTGTATCAAAACCTAGGCCCACTAAGAAATGTTCTGCCACCCCGTTTACCTCCGTTTTTAAGCCTTCTTGATCTTGAAAGTCTTAGACAAGCTGATTTACTTTACCCATTTTTACCACTTGACTTTCTTCCAATCCTTCTGACGTCACTTCTTCTCATCTTGCTCCTGAGAAATCTATGGACCATCGGAATGCTCAAGGGCAATTTCGAAGAAATGTTCCTTCAATAGGTATGATGGGATTTTTGTTTTGTCTCTGATTGTAAATACTTTAGTCGACAAGTGTTTAGCGTCGGTCCTTCATCTCAGAGATGTGGTTTGTGTCGTGTTTGGTCTTCGACTATGCATTAGATGTGACCTTGGTACCGGTCATGTTGTCAAGCATCTTTAAGACTATAACTAGGAATGATAATGGAACGATAATGCATTTTTCTATCTTTGCTATGTTTTCTAGTTCTGTATTATTATCCCCTTGATTGATAGATCTGTTGGCTAAATGACCAATTGTTGGTTCTTTTTTTTGGCTGTTTATTTTTTTCCAGCAGTCCTGATCAACCCCCCCAAAAATACAATTTCCACACATTTTAGTTAAACTTCCAAGACTGGCCAGAAATACCAGTTCATACCAATACCATAAATACCAAGTTATCTTCAGAGAAAGACATCGCCAACACCACTAAAATAAATCCAAAGTAATGTCCTCAATATATTAACACCAAAAAGTAAAAAAAATCTGCTGGCATATAATATAATTATAGAGGGCAAAAGAGAAAATGGAGTTATTGAACATGAACTTTTCATCTGTGTTCACCAGTGAACTGCCCGTGCCAGGTATCATTCAGCAAGGCAACAGTCCACCATTCAATATTACTAATTTGACACAAGCAGAAGTATAGCTGCGACTGAGCAAATTATTTGTTGACAAAGCTTCTAAGCGAGATGGTATGCATCCTCCGATATTGAGGGAGTTGAGCTCAGTAATTGACAGACTGCCATATCTCAACTTCTTGGATTCTCTTGTAACAGAGGCGATCACAAGCTTGGAGGATGTCCTACGTGGTAGGTATCAATCTTCAAGAAGGCTAAAAAGGTGGATCCAGGCAAAATGTTTTAGGGGATAATAAGAGATGACCTTGAAAAATATATTGCACAGAATAATATAATAACAGACAACTAGCAGGGGTTCATGAAGGAGAAGTCTTCTCCTACTAACATGCTGGGTTTCTAAGTGCAAATTTAGATGTTGGTCATGAGGTTGATGGGACATATCTGGACTTTGCAATTACATTTGATAATGTGCCAAACACCAGCCTTATACTGAAGCTCCAGAAGTAGGAACTAAGGGACGTTGCTGGCAGCTTCCTTTGTAATAACCGACCAATGACATCCCAGATTTGCTTGATGGGAGACAAGTCCGGAGACGCTGGAGGCCACGGTAGCACGTTTAGATCACGCAATCTGCCCAAAGTAGCACAAGCAACATTCAACCTGGTGTGGTAATATTGAAAATGACTCCTGGGACACTTTGGAGAAATGACCGTACCACTGGAGTCATAGCTGAAGTCATAGTGGACCTGGAATAAAGACTAGAGGACATCATTCAACCCCACACTACAGTGCTAGAAGAAGGATCAATGTGACATTTCCTCGTGAAGACTTCTTCATGGCATAGTCTTCAGACTTACGGTATATCTGGCAATCATTCCATCCAACTAATCGCTGAAGAGGATAAACCTCAATTCAAGCCTCCTTTGCTTCATTCCAAACTCCAGTTTTCATATGGAGACCAAGAGGGAGAAGCCATAAAAAGGCCTTCACGAGGGAACAGAAACCGGTCTTACTCACGTGCTACCATGGCCTACAGTGTCTCCAGGCTTGCCTCCCATCGAGCACATCAGGGATGTCATTGATTGGCAATTACATTAGGGACCTCAATGATTTTCATGCCTAGGTGCATTCAGTGTGGCAGAACATTCCTCCAACAACCATTAATAAACTCATAAATCGAGATGTTTTGAAAATTTTGATTCTATTTTTCATCATTTGCAGATCAGTAACATGTCTATCCTTCCTATGATTGCCATTATTCCACAATTTGTAAAACTTGGCGCTGGAATTTCAATGTTCAGGAACGTATGCTGAATAATAACATCTTCACCATTTTTTATTGCATTTTTCAACACTTTGTCTATTAATCTAAGAAAAATAGTCAACAAAAGTTGTCTGGCTAAGAGAAGTCATAGAAATGTGCCAATTTTTTTTTTGTGCACAATATTGATGTTAATGAAGAAGTGTAAGAAGTGCAAATATTTCTGTGTTTTGCTAGTGAGTTGGACCAAATTTTTCAAGCTCAGTACGTCATTTTAACACATTTGACGCCATTTTTACTTTTCTAAGCTAATTGCTAAGGACTCGGTGTATGATATACAGGTCCTTCTCAAAAAATTAGCATATAGTGTTAAATTTCATTATTTACCATAATGTAATGATTACAATTAAACTTTCATATATCATAGATTCATTATCCACCAACTGAAATTTGTCAGGTCTTTTATTGTTTTAATACTGATGATTTTGGCATACAACTCCTGATAACCCAAAAAACCTGTCTCAATAAATTAGCATATCAAGAAAAGGTTCTCTAAATGACCTATTACCCTAATCTTCTGAATCAACTAATTAACTCTAAACACATGCAAAAGATACCTGAGGCTTTTAAAAACTCCCTGCCTGGTTCATTACTCAAAACCCCCATCATGGGTAAGACTAGCGACCTGACAGATGTCAAGAAGGCCATCATTGACACCCTCAAGCAAGAGGGTAAGACCCAGAAAGAAATTTCTCAACAAATAGGCTGTTCCCAGAGTGCTGTATCAAGGCACCTCAATGGTAAGTCTGTTGGAAGGAAACAATGTGGCAGAAAACGCTGTACAACGAGAAGAGGTGACCGGACCCTGAGGAAGATTGTGGAGAAGGACCGATTCCAGACCTTGGGGAACCTGAGGAAGCAGTGGACTGAGTCTGGTGTGGAAACATCCAGAGCCACCGTGCACAGGCGTGTGCAGGAAATGGGCTACAGGTGCCGCATTCCCCAGGTAAAGCCACTTTTGAACCATAAACAGCGGCAGAAGCGCCTGACCTGGGCTACAGAGAAGCAGCACTGGACTGTTGCTAAGTGGTCCCAAGTACTTTTTTCTGATGAAAGCAAATTTTGCATGTCATTCGGAAATCAAGGTGCCAGAGTCTGGAGGAAGACTGGGGAGAAGGAAATGCCAAAATGCCTGAAGTCCAGTGTCAAGTATCCACAGTCAGTGATGGTGTGGGGTGCCATGTCAGCTGCTGGTGTTGGTCCACTGTGTTTCATCAAGGGCAGGGTCAATGCAGCTAGCTATCAGGAGATTTTGGAGCACTTCATGCTTCCTGGCACCTGCTCACAGTGCCAAAACCACTGGTAAATGGTTTACTGACCATGGTATTACTGTGCTCAATTGGCCTGCCAACTCTCCTGACCTGAACCCCATAGAGAATCTGTGGGATATTGTGAAGAGAAAGTTGAGAGACGCAAGACCCAACACTCTGGATGAGCTTAAGGCCGCTATTGAAGCATCCTGGGCCTCCATAACATCTCAGCAGTGTCACAGGCTGATTGCCTCCATGCCGCGCCGCATTGAAGCAGTCATTTCTGCCAAAGGATTCCCGACCAAGTATTGAGTGCATAACTGAACATTATTATTTGATGTTTTTTTGGTTTGGTATTAAAAAACACTTTTATTTGATTGGTCGGGTGAAATATGCTAATTTATTGAGACAGGTTTTTTGGGTTATCAGGAGTTGTAGGCCAAAATCATCAGTATTAAAACAATGAAAGACCTGACAAATTTCAGTTGGTGGATAATGAATCTATAATATATGAAAGTTTAATTGTAATCATTACATTATGGTAAATAATGAAATTTAACACTATATGCTAATTTTTTGAGAAGGACCTGTATGTGACACACAGATTACCACGTGCATCGTAACCAATGCTGTATTATTTATGGCATCCACAGTTCTCGAAAAACCCTTTTCTCGGCTGAGCACTGTGATATTGTTTGCATTGTCTGTGCCATTATATTTTAATAACTTGTCACTTCTCTGCAGTACATTTCCATTAAAAAGCCTCCGAACATTAACTTAAGACAGGGAAGTGGAGCCCGATCGGTCCCTCGTACAGAGCTCCGTCCTTGAAGCCGGCGCTTGTTTTCCGTTAGTCGCAAGGAGCACATTAAGTGCAGCTCTGAAGGCAAAGAAGGGTCACCATCATTCAACAATGCGAAAGAAAATAGAAATCAGTGGTGGTGCATGTTTTTCTATAGGATTAGCCATCTCTGTCCAATTATTTACCTTGTTTGCAAATTTTAATATTCAGTGCCGCACAATAAAATATTCCCCAAATCGGAGGTTCTTAAGGGATGCTATCATTAGAAAATAGCTTACTTGGAATTCCATTTTTTGTGTAGTTTTTTTTTTTATTTTTGTCATTTTTTTTTCATAGCACAATCATTATCAAACAATAAAATTAGCAATCTTTCAATTTTCACATTAATTCCTTGGGCATTTTTAGAATTTTGCTTCCTGTCCTTCCAGGAAGAGTTTTCAGCAGTCTCCTTATCATCAGAGGCAGGATCCTCTATTTACAGCTGATAACAACAGAATCCACCAATCGCAATAAGTGATGTCACAGCTCCTCCTCTTTCACAATGGCCTTTACACACGCTCATTAGATGCTTCAATACTATAGCTAGGATCAGAGTCTGATCATTGCTGCTAATGTTGAATTGAATTTCTTGAAGTTAAATCATTCCCAGTGGCTGCTGTAAAAAATTACAAGATTTCTGATTTTTATTTTGATATATAAGAATGATATAAGAAAATGGCCAAAAAATGTTAAAGAACATATTTAACACAAAAAGCTGATTTAATAAATCATTTCCTGATCATAGGTTTCCTTTAATAAGCATACAATTGTGTTAATTTTACAACAGAAAGCCATAAAAAAAAATCTCGGAGGGCTCATTTCTAAAAGAGCTTGTAAGGACCTCTAAAAGGATGCTTTATCTCAAATCTCATTTTTAAATGTGCGTTTTCAGACACCACATTGGGTAAAAAAAAATACACCTTTAATAACCATCAGCTGACATTACTTCTTTGGCCAACATCTATTCTTCCTGACTACCACCTTCACATGAAGGTCTCAGCTGAATGAGTTTTATAAAGTCGTTGCCACCCCTTACCACCTACAGTGCCTTGTGAAAGTATTTGGCTCTCTGGAACTTTTCAACCTTTTCCCACATATCATGCTTCAAACATAAAGATACCAAATGTAAATTTTTGGTGAAGAATCAACAAGTGGAACACAATTGTGAAGTTGAATGAAATTTGTTGGTTATTTTACATTTTTGTGGAAATTCAAAAACTGAATAGTGGGGCGTGCAATATTATTCGGCCCCTTTACTTGCAGTGCAGCAAACTCACTCCAGAAGTTCATTGTGGATCTCTGAATGATCCAATGTTGTCCTAAATGCCTAACGATGATAAATATAATTCACCTGTGTGTAATCAATTCTCCATATAAATGCACCTGCTCTGTGATAGTCTCAGGGTTCTGTTTGAAGCTCAGAGAGCATCATGAAGACCAAGGAACACAACAGGCAGGTCCGTGATACTGTTGTGAAGAAGTTTAAAGCCGGATTTGGATACAAAATGATTTCCAAAACTTTAAACATCCCAAGGAGCACTGTGCAAGCGATCATATTAAAATGGAAGGAGTATCATACCACTGCAAATCTACCAAGACCCGGCCGTCCCTCTAAACTTTCATCTCAAACAAGGAGAAGACTGATCAGAGATGCAGCCGAGAGGCCCATGATCACTCTGGATGAACTGCAGAGATCTACAGCTGAGGTGGGACAGTCTGTCCATAGGACAACAATCAGTCGTACACTGCACAAATCTGGCCTTTATGGATGAGTGGCAAGAACAAAGCCATTTCTCAAAGATATCCATAAAAAGGGTTGTTTAAAGTTTGCAACAAGCCACCTGGGAGACACACCAAACATGTGGAAAAAGGTGCTCTGGTCAGGTGAAACCAAAATCGAACTTTTTGGCAACAATGCCAAACGATATGTTTGGTGTAAAGGCAACACAGCTCATCACCCTGAACACACCAAACCCACTGTCAAACATGGAGGTGGCAGCATCATGGTTTGGGCCTGCTTTTCTTCAGCAGGGACAGGGAAGATGGTTAAAATTAATGGGAAGATGGATGGAGCCAAATACAGGACCATTCTTGAAGAAAACCTGTTGGAGTCCCTGAGACTGGGACGGAGCTTTGTCTTCCAACAAGACAATGATCCCAAAAATAAAGCAAAATCTACAATGGAATGGTTCACAAATAAATGTATCCAGGTGTTAGAATGGCCAAGTCAGAGTTCAGACCTCAATCCAATCGAGAATCTGTGGAAAGAGCTGAAAACTGCTGTTCACAAACGATCTCCATCAAACCTCACTGAGCAAGAGCTGTTTGCCAAGAAAGAATGGGCAAGAATGTCAGTCTCTTGATGTACAAAACTGATAGAGACATACCCCAAGGGACGCAGCAAAAGGTGGCGCAACAAAGTATTAAGTTATAGGGGCCGAATAATATTGCACGCCCCACTTTTCAGTATTTGAATTTCCACAAAAATTTAAAATAACCAATAAATTTCGTTAAACTTCACAATTGTGTTCCACTTGTTGTTGATTCTTCATCAAAAATTTACATTTGGTATCTTTATGTTTGAAGCATGATATGTGGGAAAAGGTTGAAAAGTTCCAGGGGGCCGAATACTTTTGCAAGGCACTGTATGTCAACAGAAGATTGGGCGTGTTGAAATCCAACATGTACAATCCCTTTTTTCCTCTGCATTTGTGGTGGTTGGGAGAAAGTTGAAACAACAACCTATGCATTACATTCATTATCGACATGTCCAACTGACTGTGCTCTAATGTGTGTGGGCACTTTTAGAGAGGAAGGCTTATTTTCAGTAAGAGCAATGAAGCCTTTACATTTTTTACCTGAAATTATAATGTTTTTGTTTTCTGTGAAACAAAAATTGCCCAGATCAACGTGTGTCTCTTTTTTCAATGTAAAAACTATGATGATGACCATATGACAGCTCCATATAAATGGCTAAATAATTACTTACATCCATATCGGGGACTAATCTACCTTTATTTGGTCCTAATTCTACAGTTTAAAGGATTCTGTAACCTGATATACAACTGGAACGCCGGTCAGTGCCTAGGGGCACTCGGTAGCTGGTCCGGTCGTCATTAAAAGGGTGATCACGGCAATGACCCGGTCCGTGGCCCTGGGAGTTCAAATTAAAGGGAATGTCTTTAAAGGGGTTTGTAAAATAATAAATGTTCATGACGCCACCTGTGGTATTCGGTCAGAGGTGACCGACACTGCTAAAAGGGGTCCTGTGGGGAGTGACGGCACTGAAGCAAAGATGGTATGGCTTCCCACAGGTGAAGCTGGGGTCCCCAGGGCTCCCAGTGTGTTTGGCAAAGATGGTGGGATGCCAGAAATAAATAGAGCACTCAAGGTTGCAAGTCTCTTTACCTGGTTTACTGATGGTAGACAGCCACAGTCCTGGATACCAGCAACAGGTGACGATGGAGTCCAGGCAGCCTGAGAACGACTAGAATTCCCTTTGTAAGTCAGATTGGGAGCCTTCCACTATGCACTGAATAATAGTCCCTTGCTGCCTATGGCTTCCTTCAAGGTCCTCTCTCACTCTCTGTCCTGGGACAGTACCTGCATGGTAGGCAACACGAGTCGTTTCACAGGGGTCTCTATCCACAGTGACTCCGGGCTCTGGTTGTTGGTGTATATGTTGGCAAGTCACTTTCAATTTCCTGCCCTCCGTTTCTGCTGTGGGACATGCAGTTCCACACAGCCTCGGGCTCCCGGTGCCTGGTTTCTGCGCTTCAGCTTGGAGGGAGCCCAATCGCAGCGCTCCTCACTTCTCCTCTGCTTCTTCCTCTTTCACTGTCTCTACAGACTAACTCCTCCTCCAGACCAAAATGTATATATAACTAGGGAAGCGCCCCTAAAACCAAGTTCAGAGCTCCCCTACTGGCCTGGAGTCAGAACATGTTGCATGTACAGCTTACCTGCCAAAGGGATCCTCCTCGTCTCCAGGCATGGCATCACCTCCCAGAGAGGAAGGCAACACCACTGTGGTACCTGAACTCCTGAGGTGCCCCACAACCTCATGGACAAAGTTCTGCCTAGACAACATCATAGACATCGATATATTCTTGTCTATATGTTATGCTATTATCCATGGTAAAGCTTTCAGGCCTCCTACTGGCATTGAGTACCTCAAGGATTGATGCTTTAATTAAGTCCTGGACCAGCACTAGAAATACTCATTAGATTGGTACTTACCATGAGAGTCATTCATACATACATGTAATACAGCTTGTTATTTTAACTCTTCTTCCTAGGCGTGATATATATAAATTACCCTTTCACTAAAGAAAATTGCCATCTATTGGAAATAGCAAACCTACAAGTCAACAATGACTTGGGATATAAAGCCAAGCCAGAAACTCCATTTGCAGACCACTGTTTCAGGTTTTTTGCCCCTTATCAGCGCAGAGTAGGATACTGGTTGGCTCGGTGAGAGGCTTTTGACCTGGAGTCTAAAGTGTAAAGTTTCTCTTTGCGGATAGCGCCAATCTGTGATGTAGTCATATGTTATGTCTAACACAATTCTACCATTGTTGCAAGCCAGTCTTGAGCGTTTCAACAAATCCTGATTTTAATGTTTCGAGGATAGCCATGCATGACATACTTCTGGTATGTAGAACAGGTCATGTCCCTGTAGTCCCCAGGAATGCAAAGTGATGGTGTATTTCCCAACTCACAGACACCTTCCCATATCATAGTAGTAAAAGCTGCTTTACAAGAGAGACATCCATGAAATAGTTCCATAGATTTACTAGAACATTACATGATACCAATGTCTAATCAGTGTAGTTAATTTAGTATAATCAACCCATAAAAATAAACATGCACATATACAAGGCAGCTGAGTAATAAATATAGTAAAAATACAAATGGTAGCAGCTACTGAGAATTTCTCTTTAATGATTTATACGAGTCCCAGAATAAAAAGTAATAAATGCAAGGTGCAAACAAAACATCCGGGTAAAGGTAATCATATATAAAGGGCCCAACCAAATATAGTTTTAAATGAACACGGCTAAACCAACCAAATTATAATGGAACACAAATCCATAGGTAATGTGCAGTAAATCAAATTGGACATGGTAGAAGGAGAGTACCCATAATGGACCAACCTGAGTAGAGGACGTGGAAAAGCAGACCCCGACGCGCGTTTCGCAATGTTGCTTCCTCCGAGGATGCATGTTTATTTTTATGGGTTGATTATACATAACTAACTACACCAACTGTGTTTTGGACGTGGCACTAAGATGTCACTCTACCCTTTTCTGTTTTCTATTTATTTGTTTTTATGATGATAGTATTGTCTTGTTAGAATTATCAATAACATTTATATTTCTTAATATACTGCTCTAAGGTCCATTCTTCGCTTTTTTGGTTCTACAGCACCTGTTAGAGTAGGGATAGTCCGAGCTGAATGTAAGAACATAATTGAAATGTGCTGTGTGGATGGAACAAGTACCGGAGTGTGCTGTGCCCGATACTGCATGTTAAAGACTGATGTACTTGAACTGTCCAGTAAAGTTGAACTTGCTAAAACTTATCCCCTGAATGTGTGTGCAGCTTGTACTGGAACTGAAGACGTGGAAACGGCGTGCATTATACACAGCAAAACACTTATGGACTGGGACACGATGTGTTTGTAAGATGCCAGGGCATTACGGAGCAGCAGCTCGCCCCCAGCTATCGTCCTGGGGACCTGACAGGTGTAGAGTCTATGAAATCTCCACATTCTTCACCCTTAAACCCTGTAAGAAGATATGGATTTCTCTGTTAGATTTCCAGTTTACGTTTATCGAGATTAGCACAAACTGGCACATGGCCAAGTTCATCTTCACGAAAGAGTTCAGGATGTAAAAAGCCAAGGGATCATCAGATGGAGGCGCAAAAAGAGACGGAGCAAAAACAGGAGAAGAACAGCCAGTTAGGAGGGACGAATCTAAAGAATGAAGCGAGGAACTGGGACCAAAATTGAGCATTAAACAAGGAGAGCGGGTAATGCACCTAAATACACAGGAGAGGTGGCAATGCTGGAGTCCTCTCTAACCCCTTGGCGCATATGGATGTAATTGATTCCTCCGACCGCTGCTGTTTGACCATTTAGATGCCGATGTGAATCACTGCATGTTTTCAGGCTAATGATGGCGTGGAATGCTGGTGGCTTACTGTTCCAACACTATATTCATCCGTAAATGCATCCTAAATAAGCATGTGAATAGTGAATAGTGATGAGCGAATATACTCGTTACTCGAGATTTGTCGAGCATGCTCGGGGGTCCGCCGAGTATTAGTGAACATACCCACGACCTCCCAGGACTGTAGTCCAGCTCCCCAAATCCGTAACTGTTGGTAGGAGACTGCTCCTGATAGTTACCGATGTACCATCTACTGTCGCTCATCCATGACAATTCTTGGGACCACAACCAAGAGCTTATTCTGCAGCAAGTCCATCCCTCCTGAATCTAGGGCATTAATAGTGAAGGCTAGAGATCCTCTAGACTCGGCACCTCGGTCTAGCCGGGGCCGGGTAGATTGCAATTCTGAGAATCCGCATTTCTGGTGCATTGGTTACCAGAATCTTTGTTAAAGGGCCACTGTCACCCCCTCCAGCCGTTATAAACTAAAAGAGCCACCTTGTGCAGCAATAATGCTGCATTCTAACAAGGTTGCTCTTTTAGTTTTTGTTGGTGTTATTCCCACAATAAATGTATTTATAAAGTAGCTCAAATACCTATCTTTGTACCTGGAGGCGGGTCTGAAGCCTCCTCTTTGAAGCACCCAAACGCCGTCAGTCATCTCTTCTGTGTTGATTTTCGCCGCCCCCTCAGCGCTGTTATTGTCTGAAATCCTGCGCCTGCGCTCTGCTCTTCTGCCTTGCTCAGGCGCATAGAGCATTTGCTGTCCTAGCGCTGGTGCCGGGTTTCGTTCTGCGCCTGTGCGGGCAGTGCGGCCACCCTGTTACTGAATCCCGCCCCGCACTGTGTTATGCATTATGCACAGTGCGGGGCTGGGATTCCTGGGCATGCGCACTGCGCTTGTCAGACACTCCCCAGGTCCCCCGCCTTTCAGCGTTGTTCTGTGCGGCTGTTCCAAACGCCGGCAAGGATACCTGTATATTCCGGCAACGCTGAAAGGCGGGGGACCTGGGGAGCGTCTGACAAGTATACATATATATCCCTTGTAGATGTCTTTTCCATCCTATTTTTTAATTAGCGTTTTATTAATGTTGTGTCAATTTCTGTTTTCAGTTTTTAGTGTTCACCTACCTTCTTGCCTCAGGTGCTAGGCGCATGCTCCCCGACGAATCTGTGCTGTCCAGGATTCCTGCACACAGTGATTTTACAGTTGCATCAGATTTTAGTGGGGACCGAGTGTGCATCTCATGTGATGCCCCACGCCGTACATCTCAGTGGGATTATTTCAGGCTATCTGCACACTGTGATTTGCAGTTTCTCTGCCGCAAATCTGTCCTCAAAGGGTTACATCAGCAAATGGAGTCCGGCATGAATATTATGAGTCCGGCGGAACAACAGACTTCTAGTGCCTCGAAGGATTTTTTTGAGAGAGCATGACATTGGAGATACTTTAGTGCCCACTTACCTTCTTACCTCGGGTACTAGATGCATGTTCCCTGATGAATATATGTTGTTCAGGACTCTTGCACATGGAGATTCTGCATTTGATGCCATCAAGGACTGACTGTGCATCTTGGATGATGTCCAACGCCATACATCGCAGTGGGATTATCTCAGGCTATCTGTATATTGTGACTGTATGGACAAGATTTTTATTATTTATTATTTTTTATATGCATTTTGTCATGCACTGTGTCACTTTGTGAATGATATGAGTTATTATGTGGTAAATATTGAGTATTATGTCCATGATGAGTATATGGATTTTCTTATAGGCTTTGCACTTCATGCCTTTTTTCTATATAGGGTCTTAGCTAATATTGACCTTGATTAGTAGCATGTTATTTACGATGTCGTTTAATCATATACCTTTTAGAAGGTCTATTGCACAGGGGGTCTTATATTTGACCTATGTAATTCTGTATGTTGTAGTGCACGTCCCTTTCGTTTTGATTTAGCCACCACTCTTAGTCATCATTTTCTCACCTTTTTTGTTTTTCACTTGTCATTATCCCCTAGCACTCCAATAATATGGCTGCTGCCTGGGGCCTCACAAGTATGAAGACCATGGCGCGCATGCGCAGTCTGATCAGCACACTATTCACCTATTTACCGCTGTGCGGGGTGATTCAATTAGATTTGCACACTCTTCTTTACAACGTTAGCTGCTTTCACACGCCCTTCTCCAGTGGGCGTATACACCCAGACATTAATACTCTTTTATTCCCTCACGTTTTAGCTTATCTCATTTTATATACATGGCCGTTGCCTGAGCCCTTATAATCTCTTATGCCCTAGTGCGCATGCGCCGCTCGATCAGCGCCTTACCAAGCCATTCCTGTGGCTATCTCCTCATACGATGTGCGCTTGCTCCATGACGTCACCCGGCAAGCTTTTTGCCTGCAGGCACACACCGTACTGACGGCCACGTTGTGGGATGGATACTTCCGGTTTGTGCTCCTCGGGGCTCATGCGCCGCACCTGTTGGCAGTGTAAGATAGTTCTATTTAAACCAAGGGGACACAACACATGCTACTCCCCTTCTTGAAGAAGCACTTACGCGAAACGCGCGTCAAGGGGTCACAGCAGGAGGACCTAGGACACTTGTAATTATGGGTGAGTGATGGCAACCTATTGATCTGTGCAGGGGGTTTGGGGGTCTTTTATTGGTGGTAACATCCATAGAGGCTTATGTACAGAGCCTGGATGGTGGACCTATTCTGAATCAAATACTGTGCATAGTTCCTATAGGATACAGAAATGGAAGACCAGTGGAAAAAAGTGCAGTAACAAACATTCTAGATAGTCCTCCGGGTCTTAAAGAGAGAAGTAATAGCACAGCTGTATAGATTCTTGTCTCCTAATAAAAATGATACCTTTTTTGTAAAGATCCGACGTGTCAGTCATTAGAAATCTAAGAAAGAAGCCTCAGACAGGAAGTGCACAGGGGTGGAGCTAGCCACTGACACGCCCCCCAGTGCACTTCCAGACTGATTTGCATATGTCTTCTACACTAGATTTCTCATGACTCGCACGTCGGATCTTTACAAAAAAGGTGTCATTTCGATTGGGGGACAAGCATCTACACAGTTATTCCACAACGTCCAGAGGTAAAAATGCACTGACAGGTTCCCTTTAAAGTTCTTTTATATTTACATCATTTTGATTTGCTTTTATTTTTCATCTTTTTTGGAATTTTAAATGTAAATATTTGTACGGTTAATGCTATAAAGGACTTAGTAGGTTAACCCTCCCTATTCCTTGCCCTTCATCAGGCCTCCCTCGGCTATACGAAGTGTTGGTATGTATATTTTTCTACATTAATTACATGTTTAGCTTTCCCTTCTGTGGTTTCTTCTGAAAAACAGGCGTCTGATTAAAAACAAGAAATCTTAAGCTGGGCCAATGTAATAAAAACGTATAAAAGCTGTTATCTGCAGACGTGTATGAATGCCGGACTGTTCACTAGGGGTGGGAATGTTTAGCACCTCTCAGCTGCAGCTAACCACAGTCCTGCCAGTGAAAGGTGCATCTGGTGTCATTTCCCGTCCTTCCGACACCGGCATGTGCTGCACGTACAGGGCAGGACATTGCATTCATATTACTGCCAGAAAAAAAAAGAAAAACTTTAACTGAAATGTGTTGAAAAAGTATTCACATCCTTATTCCCGACCTGACCATTTACATCAGTACCTAATACGATGAATGTTTCGACTGACTCCATTGACTGATATAAGTGGATATCTTGTAATACTCCCTTTCTCCTGCGGAGGAGCCGCAGGGAAATTGAACACTTCCTGAAAGGTTCTCCTGTGGATGACATATGTGACGTGTGAACGTTGGTGCAGATTTTATGTGCTGATTGCTGAGCTGAAAACGATCATGTGTTTCGTATCTGTTTTTGTTATAGAAACGCAACAAAACAATTTAATGAAACAATGCAAAGACCAGGAGTTTTACCTGCAGATTTAAGGTTCCTATTGAAGTGTATGGGTAACGTCCACAAGAAAAGGTGACTTTCTGCAAAAGAAATTGACATGGTGCGGATCTGAGGAAACACAATACAAGGCAATTTCTGTGCCGGATTCCTCAAAAGAAGAAGAAAAAAAAGCAGCACGTGAATGTGATCATGTTAAAACTCATCCGCTTTGCCGCCACTGTAAAATGCTGCGGATTTTACATGTCAAAAATCTCCAAGTAAAATCGTCACCAAATACACAGAGTGTGAACCCAACTTTAAAGGCAATCTGTCAGTATGGTCAACCCCCCCAATCTGCATACATGGGCATGCAGATCTATGAAATGTAATCCATTGACATCTTTATATCGGCTATCTGTTGCTGCATGTTCAATAGATAAGTATTTTTATTTATATTCAAATGGACCATTAAGTTCTCTGGGTGCGACAGAGCATTTACTAACCCTCTGAATCCCACAGTTGTTTCCCCACCCAGCACCAACCTCTTTAGCTTGATTGATAATTTCCTGTCTAATTTCCTTGCCTTGTTCTTGACATCATACAGGCAGGCAGTGAGCTAAAGAGGTTGGTTCTGTGCCAGGAAACGACCATGGGAGGCAGGAGCTTGGGAAGTGCTCTTTCACACCCAGAGCACTTTACTCCTTTTTTGCATGCGAATTATAATGCTAATTACTTAGGAATGCAGCAACAGATAGAAGATATAAAGGTGTCAATGGATTTATATTTCATAGAACTGGGTACCCAGATATGCGGTTTGGGTGGGCTAACCTTACTGACAAATTCCATTTTAAGGTGTCGTAATAAAAAGCTTCAGTTTGTTACAATTTCTAAGAGAGATTTGTGCTCCTGTTTTTTTTCAGAGAGTAGATTGTTTTTCCGTATTCTTTAAAGGGCACCTTTGGGAAGCGTGAATCAGCAGGACTAGGTCAGATTTTCATTCACTGCATCTTTTCTTTCACCGACGGCAAGGAAATAGTTGGAACTTAGTTAGGTCCCTTGTGATCAAGCAAGAAAATTGGGGAACAGAGGGAACAGAATGCCGGCGCTAATATTGATCGTCCACCGGGAGGAACCGCACCTTTAAAAGGCAAACCATTCTATGACACTGGTAGGTGTTTGCTGGCCCCCACTATCACTATTTATGGGGTTGTTGGAGATTGCCAAGTACAGCGCGGCCGTCCTATAAAGAGTTAGTGAGGTGTTTCATTGCGATCAGCGAATGGATTCTTTATCAGCGAGGGTTTCAGCTCCTAATAACAATTCCCTGCATGGGTGATGATAACTTTTATAATGGAGATACAGTATATGGCGACGTTGCCCACGACACAGGCCTAAGATCTTTGAATGCTGCTTTGACATCGCAGCATAATGCAAGTCATTGGTGTCTCTTTGTAACCCGCAAGGATCCATCACCAAGACAAGCAAGTCGCAGAATGTCAGAACCAGTTGGACCTTTTGTACCTTGCTTGCCTTGCTAGCTGTGGTTGTGGTACCTTGCTTGCAGCACTGCAACCCCATTCACTTGCATTACGCTGTGCTGTAGCAGCGGCACGGAGCGATCTGCAACCATGCAACCTGTGTAGTGTCCAACGCTGCGGCGTAACCCCAGCCTTAAAGGGGTTTATCCAGTGAAAACAACCTATTACCCATCCGCGGGACAAATGATAACTAACTGCTGAGACTTGCACTGATCGGCACATTGGGGAATTTTTTTACCATTACAAAATTTGCTTCTTTCATTGTCTAGGGGGCTACTGGAAGAAGCAGAGCGCCGTGCTTTTTCCCGCAGCAGCAGTCGAGCATTGGAACTACCTCTCCATTCTATGAAAGTACTGGTCCCAGCGGAAAGACCCCCACTGATCGGTAAGTGTAATCTCCTATATTGGGGGCAGCTAATAACTTGTTTTCACCCTTTAGAAGCTGTAATGACAATATGTAGCAGGGCTGAATTGCTCTTTTAAGTGTTTCTTATGAGTAAATTTTCATCTTTTTTTTTTTTGTGGATCCTTAGAGTGGTCTAAAACTAACTCGTCTGCACCTGACAATCTCAGATCTGCTAGAGCGAAACGACTGCAGTTCGCCACTTGCTGGAATATTTTTGTCACAGGGTGTTGGGCCTTGAGGGGGCAATAAGAGGCTGTAGAATACCTTTCCATGGAAGTTCTGACCGTCTACCTTGAATTAAGTGGGAGGGCACCGAAAGCTACTCAGAGTCTGAAGGAACAAACATCCCTGTGAAAGCCGACCAGTCATCCCCGCCTGCGAGTGTATATTTGAGGAAGAGGGAACGAAGCTGGAATTTTGGCATCCAGCGAGAACCTCTCCGAGCTTCCCGGCTGCTCCTAACCACTTCATCGTGAGTTTATACTCTTCTGCATTCACTTTATTGAATTTTTTATTTTTTTTGCCTTTTTTTTGTCGTTTTGCTTTGTATTCGCTATGCGCTGCTTTACTTCTTCTTCTTCTTCTTTTTATATGAGTTTTGCCATTGTCTTAATATTCCAGACGGAATCCCTGGGAAATAGAACCAAGTTCAAAAGCTTTCTGCATTTGTGTATTGGGTAAAACGTCTTTATGAAATACGGCGCCGAGAGACTCACAAAACTGATATAAATTGACCCTTATGAGTTATGTCTGAACAAGGCGGCATCTTCTCGGGAAAAAAAAGAATTGAAAAAGAGTTAATAATAGCCCAGAGTCGATTTTCTATTCCATTCACATTCTAGGTAACCAGATAAATTAAAAGAAAAAAAAAAGATGTGAGAAGAAAAGCAAAAAAATTTGGATTTGGTATGAAAAGCTGCGTAATAAGAAGAATTATTATTATAATTAATTAATGGCGCGGAGCCGCCGAGGTTTGTGGTCGGCTCTGCGTGTTTCACTCCGATTCCTAGAATAACGTCCCAAGGGGATTTCATGGAAAAATATTCAGATTTCCAAATACCAGTTAAATTTTTATATAATAAATGGAGTGGAAACATTTTTACTAGAAAGTCCTAATTTTCTTAAAGGGGTTATCCACTTTGGACAATCCCTTTTTGATAAAGGGGTCACCCAAAAATAAGCCGATCACTGGGTTTCCTGATTTCTGAAACCTTTAATGATGAGTTAAAGGGATTGTTCAGTATTGGACTACCCCTTCTCAAATAATGTATAATTAACCGCCCCCCCACACACACATTTTCCTCCCAGACCAGAGCCCTGATTGTAATGTCAGATCTTTTTCTTCCTACAGTCATATGACATTGTGTCACATGACCACTGCAGCCAATCAGCGGCTGCTATTGGGCTGAAAACATTACGTAAATAGAACCTGCCAGGTTGTGTTCCATTCTTCTGCAGCGCCCCCATAGGAGAAATTAAGCATTACACAGTTCTCATTAAAGGGTTATTATTAACTAAATATTAGCAAGTTATCCTGCTGACCATTGGGAGAGCCATCTTCTTGGTGCTCCAGCAATCCCAAGAATGGCTTTTGGATCCCTAGAACATGCCCAATATTTGCTCCATTCATTGTCTATGGGACTGATGGAGGTTGTGAGCCCCATTGGGGACAGCAATGATAATGTGTGCAAAACTGTAAAGCGCTGCGTAATATGTTAGTGCTATATAAAAATAAAGATTATTATTATAAATATCATCGGAGTTCAGCTTTCTCCAATGGTCCGATAGACAATTAATGGAGCACCTCTCCTACATTCAAAATGGGGCTGCAAAGCCCTATTCTCGAGGATCCAGAACCCCATTTACAGGATTACCAGTGTGCCCAGCAGTCAGACCTCCAGCGGTCAGCAAGTTAGTTTATTATTTTTGGAATAACCCTTTAAAGTCATTGACTTTCTCCTACGTATCATTGGGGGACACAGGACGAATGGGTGTTATGCTGCTGCCACCAGGAGGACACTAAGTTAAACACACACAAAAGATTAACTCCTCCCCCGCAGTATACACCCACAGGCTGGACAATCCAGAGCCAGTTCTTACTTAGTGTCTCAGGAGGCACTTGGGTCCTCAGGACCCCACCAATTTTTGTTTTTAACGGAAGGGAGCGACAGGCAAATTTTCAGCTCTGATCTCTCCCGCACCAACAACGGGCAAGTACATGGAGCGTTCCTCCTGTATCCTTTCCCGCGACGATGGATGCCAGCCCTGGCTCACTTTCCAGTGTGGCGACGGTTCCTTAGCGTTCCGATCTCCCTCCCTCCCTGTCAGGCGACCACGGGGACTAATCATCCACCTAAGTCTCCTGGAGCCAGGGCACAGCCGGACAGAATGCCATGGCGTCCGTGCAGCCGCCCACTGCATCACCACTGAACATAGCGGATGTTGCACGGCGGCAGAAGCTCTCCACCCTCTCCCTACTAAGGTGAAGGTGGATGGAGCATCGGCCCCATCGCACAAGGTAAGTGCGGGGGCCGACCAGCTGACAGGGGACCGCCCGTTCAGGGATCCCTTATCCTCTTTCTAATGCGGCGCTGCAGCCGCGGGGCAGCTTTATAATGGAGGCATGGCGGGCAATCCGGCGCTCTGTTAGGGCGGTGGCACAGTTTACCGGCCCTGGGCTGGACTCCAACACGGACAATCAGACTCCCTCCCTCATACAGCAGGATGGCGGTGGCAATGGCAGCGTTCCGACGCGCATAGCAGGGAATCCACCGCCCGCCCACGACACGCCCCCCTCCCTCTCTCTCTGGGCGCTTCTCGTTCCCGAGAAGCGCCCTTCTCACATCTCGGCGGCCATCTTGGACCAGGAAGTGCGCTGGCGGCTCTGCAGCACCACAGCGCACAGGACTTCAGGATCTCCCTGCCAAGCACCGCAGAACTTGGTGGGACGCACTCAGTAGGATTGTCTCTTCCCCTGCCAGTACGCTCACTTTATGGCAAAGATGTCACAGTCTAAGCAAAATCGGACTGGAAAGACCCACTCTGTTATTTTTGCTGTGTGCACCTCCTGCAAGGTATCTCTGCCCCGAGGTCACACTGACCCGCTGTGCTCCGCCTGCAAAAGGTCTGCGGCACAGGATACTCCGGCCTCTGACCCGGAATGTAGTGAGCCTAGTACCCCCGCATGGGCGTCCTCCCTTGCTCGATCTGTGGCATCCTTGGAAAGGACGATACAGTCCCTCCGTGACCCGTCCCTTACCCAGGGCGCTTCCACGGATGATGTAACGCGGCCTAAAAACCCCTCTCGGCCTAGAGGTTGTACCGTTTCCAGAAGCCCTCTCTCATCTAGAAAGAAGTCCAGGGTAATATCTCCGGTCCGTGATCAGCCCTCCGGCTCAGAGAGCGAAGTCTCTCGTCACTCATCCCCAGCTCATAGCAGGGAATCCTTTCTGGACGACGCATCCAGCGTGTCCTGTTCCCCAGAGTATCGTCACGACCAAGAGACCCTAGATTCTCTCATAGACTCGGTAAGTCAGACGCTACAGTTAGAGGAGGAAACCCCGTCCAAGGCGGTTCATCCCGTGTCATTCGGGCGAACCACAAAGGCTCATAGATTTTTTCCTACGCATCCTCAATTCAAGGACATTGTCGATCTCCACAGAGTCCGTCCGGATAAACGCTTCTCAGGTCAGAAGGCTATGCAATTGAAGTATCCGTTTGCTCAGGACCTTGCTAAGGAGTGGTCTCAGTCACCCTCCGTGGACCCGCCAGTGTCGCGGCTAGCCACCAAGGCGGTTCTATCCTCCTCCGAGGGCGCGTCCATCAAGCATCCCACTGATAGACAAATTGACCAGATGGCTCGCTCGGCTTTTGAAGCTTCCTCGGCTTCTCTCTTCCCTTCTTTTGCCGCCACATGGGTTGCAAAAACCATGACCCATTGGGCCGAGTCTTTAGCCTCTACAGCACTACACGCCGACTTACCCCCCGAGGTTTCACACCTGGCCACTCAGATTGCCAGAGCGGGGGACTTTGTAGTTTCCGCATCCTTAGACGCGGCCAACTGTGCCTCACAGGCAGCGGCCAATGCTGTCACGATCCGCAGATCCCTTTGGCTCAGGGACTGGAAAGCGGACTCAGGATCCAAAAAATCTCTCACGTCCCTTCCATACCAGGGCGAACGCCTTTTTGGGGACAAACTAGATAAAATAATCGCAGACTCCACAGGGGGAAAGAGCAAATTCCTTCCCCAGCAACGGACCTTTCGCCCCTTTCGCAACCAACAGGGCCGAGGCCGATATTTCCGTTTCGGCTCCAATTGGTCCAATCCTCCCTCCGCGCCACCCGGCGCCGGGAGAGGTCAGCGCAAGGACAGAACCTCCCAGCCATCTTACAAACCTTCTCCCTCTTGGAGAGGCAGACCCAGACAACAGGGGTCCAGGGGGCCCAGACCTAACAGGTCTCCACCTCAATGACTCTTGGCAGACGCCAAAGGACACCGACAGAGTTGGCGGCCGCCTACTCTTCTTTCGGGACGCGTGGCTCTCGGTAGTTCCCGACCGTTGGGTCCGCGAACTGGTATCCTTCGGTTACAAGATAGAGTTTGTCTCTCTTCCCCCATCTCGTTTCTTTCAGTCCCCTCCTCCCAGAGCAAGGGTCCGTCAGTATTTTCAGGCCATAAGATCGCTATGGGAAGACGGGGTCATCATCCCGGTACCTCAGAACGAGAGGTGCCAAGGTTTCTATTCCAATATTTTCATTGTACCAAAGAAGGACGGCTCAGTACGTCCAATATTGGACCTCAAGCTCCTCAACAAGTACGTCCGTGTACGTCAATTCCGTATGGAGTCCCTCCGCTCGGTAATTGCCTCTCTGGAAGAGGGCGAGTTCCTTGCATCTCTAGATGTTCAAGACGCTTACTTGCACATTCCCATCCTACCGTCTCATCAGCGCTTCCTCCGCTTCGCGGTCCAGGGGCACCATTTTCAGTTTGTCGCCCTACCTTTCGGGCTGGCCACTGCTCCTCGGGTGTTCACCAAGGTCATGGCAGCTGCCGTGGCCATTCTACATGCTCGAGGCATAGTGGTGTTGCCCTACTTGGACGACATCCTCATAAAAGGCCCCTCTTTCCGGTCCTGTTCAGAAGCGGTAGACGTCACTATAAATACCTTTTTGCGCCTGGGCTGGAAAATCAATTTCAAAAAATCTTCCCCAGTCCCGGCCCAAACCATATCCTACCTGGGAATGATCTTAGACTCCTCTCAGGGTCTAGTACTTTTGCCTCCGGAAAAGGTATCCACTCTTCAGAGAGAAGTCCGGAAGCTTACTCAACCTCGCTCTCACTCCCTACGCTTCTCCATGAGGGTACTCGGCAGGATGGTGGCGGCAATGGAGGCAGTGCCCTTTGCGGTTTTTCACCTCCGCCCCTTACAACACGCCATTCTGGCAGTATGGGACAGGAATCCAGCCTCGCTCGACCGCCGTCTCCTTCTCTCTCGCCCAATCAGACAGTCCCTCAGGTGGTGGACCAAGAGGTCCTCCCTGACTCGGGGGAAGTCTTTCCTTCCGGTGCACTGGCTGGTTGTCACAACGGACGCCAGTCTCTTCGGCTGGGGTGCAGTGTTCCAGCGCCACTCGACTCAGGGTCGCTGGTCTCCGCAGGAGTCCCAGCTGCCCATCAATATCCTAGAGATTCGGGCAATCAGACTGGCTCTCCATCATTTTCAGCCGTTCCTCTCCGGCCGTGCGGTCAGAGTCCAGTCCGACAACGCCACTGCGGTAGCCTACATCAACCGCCAAGGGGGCACTCGCAGCAAGGCGGCCATGGTCGAGGTGACGCTAATTCTCCGCTGGGCCGAGACACATCATTCCATACTCTCAGCAGTTTTTATCCCAGGCGTGGAAAACTGGGAAGCGGACTTTCTCAGTCGCCACAGCCTCGATCCCGGAGAGTGGTCTCTCCATCCCGCAATCTTTCACCAGATATGCTCTCGATGGGGGACCCCGGACGTGGACCTAATGGCATCTCGCCTCAATTGCCAGGTTCCCGTCTTCATGGCCAGGTCTCACGACCCCTCAGCCTTCGGAGCCGACGCTCTCGTCCTCTCATGGCAGGGTTTCAGACTCCCATACATCTTTCCCCCAATTCCTCTTCTGACAAAGGTGATCAGGAAGATCAAGGCAGAACGGATCCCAGTACTTCTCATCGCTCCGGACTGGCCGCGCAGGACATGGTATGCCGAGATGGTTCAACTGGTCTCAGACGTACCTTGGAGGCTGCCGAGTCGCGCAGACCTCCTGTCTCAAGGGCCCATTTACCACCCGAACTCAGAGGCCCTGTGTTTAACGGTGTGGCCGTTGAGTCCTGGGTACTGAGGCAGAAGGGGTTGCCCCAGACGGTGATATCTACCATGCTCCGCGCACGCAAGCCTTCTTCTATGCGCATCTACCACCGCGCCTGGAAGGCATACTTCGCCTGGTGCAGGAAGCGGGGACGTTTCCCCCTCCGTTTTTCTATCCCTCACATTTTGGAATTCCTCCAATCAAGCGTAGACTTGGGTCTTGCTCTCAGCTCTCTTAAGGGCCAAATTTCTGCTCTCTCGGTTCTTTTTCAGAGAAAGATTGCTAACAGATTGCAGGTCAGGACCTTCATCCAGGGTGTTTCTCATATGGCTCCGCCTTACAAGATGCCCTTGGAACCATGGGACCTGAACCTAGTTCTCTGTGCTCTTCAAGAGCCCCCCTTTGAGCCCTTGCATGAAGTGTCTTTGCTGTTCTTGTCTTGGAAGATTGCCTTCCTCGTGGCTGTCACGTCTATTAGACGTGTCTCTGAGCTGGCAGCTCTGTCGTGCCGACCTCCTTTCCTCGTGTTCCACCAGGACAAGGTAGTTCTGCGGACATGTCCGACTTTTCTTCCGAAGGTCGTTTCCTCCTTCCATCTTAATGAGGAGATTGTCCTTCCCTCACTGTGCCCTGCTCCTTCCCACCGCACGGAAAGGGCGCTCCACACTCTGGACTTAGTGAGGGGTCTCAGACGTTACGTCTCCAGGACTGCGTCTCTCCGTAGGTCAGACGCCTTGTTCGTTCTTCCGAAGGGGCCACGGAAGGGACTACCCGCTTCCAAGGCCTCCATTGCCAAGTGGATTCGTTCCGCCATCCAAGAGTCCTACCGTGTCAAGGGTCACGCCGCACCTCCGGGGATCAAGGCTCATTCTACCCGGTCAGTCGGCGCGTCCTGGGCCATCCGGCACCAGGCATCGGCAGCACAGGTCTGCAAGGCTGCTACATGGTCCAGTCTACATACGTTCACGAAGCACTACCAGGTGCACTTTCAGGCTTCGGCAGACGCTTCCGTCGGTAGGCAAATCCTACAAGCGGCTGTGTCTCATCTGTAGTTTGTTGGCTCGCTCAGCATTTATAACTTCTGGTGACCCACCCAGGGACTGCTTTGGGACGTCCCATTCGTCCTGTGTCCCCCAATGATACGTAGGAGAAAAGGAGATTTTTGTGTACTCACCGTAAAATCTTTTTCTCCGAGTCATCATTGGGGGACACAGCACCCTCCCTGTTAGCCTAGTTGGCTCAACTGTTCTTTTCAGTCTGTGTTTTGACTATGACATGTTTTCTGTTTGTTAACTGGCTTACTCCTACTGCTTTGTTACCGAACTGGCTCTGGATTGTCCAGCCTGTGGGTGTATACTGCGGGGGAGGAGTTAATCTTTTGTGTGTGTTTAACTTAGTGTCCTCCTGGTGGCAGCAGCATAACACCCATTCGTCCTGTGTCCCCCAATGATGACTCGGAGAAAAAGATTTTACGGTGAGTACACAAAAATCTCCTTTTTCGTGTAATTAACAGGCGTGCTGGATCCTCCGGAGTGAGAGATGTTTTCTGTAACTCTTTCCTAGGTAATAGTTGAGGCTTCTGAATGGGGAGCCACTTTTTGGATCAGATTAGACAAACCCAGCTGCTTTCTTCCAGAACCTCACCACCTTTTGTGCACAGGCTGTGTCTAGTTTTGTAGCTCATCCTAATTTACTTTAACGCTGCATAGATAAGTGGTGGACAAGTGCTAATGTATCTTGTCCCATCTAGTAAGGCTAGTTTTTCTAGCACCGGTGCAAAAGTGGTACAGGTTCATCATAACTGTGGTATTCAACGCGTTTTAAAGGGGTTGTCTGGGACTTTAACATTGATGGCCTATCCTTAGGCTGATCAGCTTTTCCAGATGTCAGTGGCGGACGGAACTGTTCAGTTGTGGAGCTGCACAGCACAGCTCCATCGATGGAGTAGTGGCTGCGGCCGAATACTTCACATCCGCCCCCTATTGATTTGAATTGTGGGTGGAAGTGCAGTAACCGGCCACGGCCACTATTATGTCAATGGCGCTGTGCAGCTACATAACTGAGCAGCTCTGGCCACCACCGACACCAGGAACGGCTGCAGGGTGTCGCACCCCCACTGATCAGACATGGATGACCTATCCTAAGGATAGACAAACAATGTTAAAGTCCCAGACAACCCCTTTAACTATTGTGTTATTAAATCCATAGAAAAGAAGGTGCCCGGAGTGTATGCATGATTATTGTCAGTCTATCAGGTGAACTATTCCTCATACACAGCTGTTGGCTCAGCTATTTCCTTACGCATTTCTGCTCACATTGTCATGTATTCTCAATGGAAAATGGGGGGTAAGTCTTTATCAGACATTTGTGGCAGTGGTTTATCTTTCTTCAAAAAGGATTGGGCATGCTGAAATCCAACAGCCCAATCCTTTTGTCCCTCTGAGTTCTGCTGGTAAGCGAATGTCAGGACATCGTCCTACACATTAGGTCCTGCTAAAACGGTAAGTTCAGCCAACATCAATCTATTTACTGAAAAACAGTATGGAGCTATAGTGTAAAACATTATAGGTCCAGCACTATAGCGCCTCTCTGCTCCAGAAGATATCGAGGGAGGAGGTTGACCAAGACTTGCCTTTATAGCACCGACCTCAATAATGGTGGTCTTCTTCAACCTATGGCCCTGAGTCATCGTTTGCATTTCATTGTCCTTTTTTTTTTGCCTTGTGGTATTAGTTACCGGTTTTTGGTGCCAAATGAATCAAAATGGCGCACGAGATTCATTAGTTTATTGCAAAGTCAAAAATAGGCTTTCTTCCCCGTCTTTAACCGCTTTTGGGTCTTTCGTGCCAAAAGTCCTGGAGTGAAGTTGTGTCAAATTTTGTAACTTTAAAAAAAAAATCATTGATGAATAGTGACCTACAAGTTTTCCACCTGCTGGTAAGCCCCAGGCTGGGATCACGGCTTTACTCAAAGGAGCTTTATGGCAGCACACGGAGGCTGTGCTGCCCAATAATAGGAAATTGTGCATCCCCCCTACACTCTATGCTGGACACTTAGATAAAATAGTGTCCATAGTTGCACTTTTGGCCGGGAAAGAACGACTCCTTCACCAAAATATGTTTGATCGTGACCTCACTAGCTCAGAACTAATGATCGGGGACAGTCTTATCCAGTTGAGCCGCACACCAGAATAGTCCAGTTGAAAAGGAATCCGTCTTGTTGCTCTGACTTCACTCTTCCCATAAGAACATCCTAAATGCAGCAGGATGAAGAAGATTAGGGGAAGGTCAATGGTCTCCTCCTTATACTTCTTAAATCTCGAATTCTTTATTATAGGGCCTGCGAATGTGTGCAAGACTTCTGCCTGACCCTCGAGAAGTACAACTCATGGATGTTACTCGACTTGAGGGAAGTTTACATTGGTACTAAAGGGACCAGGAAATTTCCCATGTAAAGTGAAGAAGTCACAAATTTTATTGTCTTACACTGAAGAGACCTCTTGGTGCTTTGAGAAAGGCTGAGCAGGTGAGTCCTCAAGTATCTCCACGAGGGTTTTCTTCTATATGTTCTATATAGGATTTTGTGATTTGGTGTCCGAGAGTCTCTTACAGCGATGTCCTATAGTAACTTATTGATCCCAAAAGTGAGGTCCCTAGCCTTTACTAATGTTGTGGCCCCTTTTGTCTTTGGACTTTGAGGTCATTGAGGTTGGAGTCTGACCAATCAGTGGATTATGGTTATATGCCATAAGTTGCTATAACCCATTTGAACCCTTTATGCATCTTGAGTTTGTATAGGGTGTAGATGGTTACTGATCTAAGGCAGAAAGATAGGAAGTAACTGTATATTCTTAGGATTGTGAATCATTGTGCTGAACCACAGGCGAGCCCATGCTTTGCACTCATTTAATTAAACCAGCTTCTCTCAGGATGTAATAAGGAAACGGCGGCCGGTTCAGATGGGTCCGCCAACAGGTAAGTTTACATATGAGAATATAGCAGAAACAGTTCTCTTGGGTGCCGAGCTGATCAGAGCAGAGGATATAGCCTTTTGGTGAAACATTTGTTTGATGTGTTCTCTTTGTGTGGTTATCAAAATCGAGTAGAAATAATTTCATCCCTAAGTAAAATAGTTGCAGAAAGTGGACTGTGCGAAATTGGTTCTTTTCCCGTCCGTGCCTCCGTTCTATCTGGAAAAATGTTTGTTTTGAGGCCTTTAACATTGAACGATTTCTACACTAATTTGCATAAAATAAAGTCGTATGAACCACAAAGGTGGCGTCTGTGCAAACTTGTCTCAACCGTCCATCCCCTGAAGAAGCAAACAATGTCCAAGTTTCGCCGGAACCAGAGATACATTAAAACTTCAACAATGATTCATTCCAAAAATATAGCTACATTGTTTCCCTACTCTTTTTATCTTTTAACCTAATGGAGTGAATAAAATATGAAGTTTTCATCTATCTCTGCAGCCGCGGAAACTTGTTTTTCTTCCCACTTTTTTGGGTCAGAGGTTTAATAGTGGCCCATTGGTGCGGGAGTTCTCTGCTGCCTCATTAGGTGATGTAAATGCAAGGTGGGAGCACAAAGGCACCAGACAGACCACATCAGGGGCATAACACACACAGACCAAAACCAAGAGATCACACACAAGGACAACATAGGGCACAACACACCCCAACATGAAGGCCCCTTACTACGCAGACAGGGACAGAAGTTAGTCTATGTCTAAAAAAAGGGTAAAGGCATTTGGATGAACTGGTATGTACTAATGGGCACAGCAGCAGTACCCTTGGTGCTCAGCTGTGATTGACACTCACAACATATAGGATTGATAAAGCTCCAAAGTTGGCCACTGGCTGAACAGATATTTTGGAGTTGTGGAGCCGAGTCTTCTGGTGAACCCTAGAGACACAGATCTAAACACTCTTTCTTGTTTTTCCTTTTCCTCCCTCCTCTCCATGTATATAACTCTTGTGTTTGTTCCCTTCTATTCTGACTTGTGGTCGTACAAACTCCTACATCTATATAAGAACTGCCAAACCTTTATGGTTTCTATTTATTTCAAAGGAATGTCACAACTTGGTAGAAACCATGCATGACTTATACAGTAGGGAAACTTGCAAGTTCGCCCTTGGTTGGTTGAGCGTTCGTTGGAAGGCTCATTCCCACTATTGGCCTACCTACATATGCCACTATTCACCTAATGAACAAGCAAAATAATTGTTTGTTGAGTGCAATGATTTTAATTATTGTATATTCATCGGCCGATCTAATCAGGCCAGTAAACGACTTTCAATCACCATGTCTATAGTTGATCGGTGGTCGTTTAGCGTCCTGGATCTGCCCATCTAAAAGGACCATTCGGCACAAGATGTAAAATATTCTTGTTCTGTGCCTGCCGAGACCTTTGTGTTTAGGATCTGTATATTTATCTATATTTCTTATTGGCTTACCGAGTGCCCGATAACAAATAACTGTTGGGTTTTGGCGTTAGCAATCCAAACCATTTCCATGTCCCTGGGGCAAATTCTCTGTATGCATTTCTTCTACGAGTGCATGCCCAAGTACTCACTAGCTCGTAGCAAAGGAGATAGGACCAACAAAGGTGGGATCTCCTCTCTCCATAGACTCCATAGCAGTCCCTCGCTTTTCTTCTATGGTATGCATCCTCTTGTCCATACTCTGCAGCATTCAGGTCAATATAATTACATGATATAAGATCTTCCAGAAATGTAAGCATAACCGGAGAACATCCATGGATTAAATTCCATTACAGGTGGCTATTCATCAGGTTCTTCTTGCCCAGGTTATATATTTCATGGTGGACTAGAGACCTTATACAGTTTGTCTTGGCGTCTTACGGCCACATCTTGGTGTCCTGCTTTTGTAGATCTACTTAGATCGGAATAATAGATGATCTCTAATTTAGAACATCACCCATTGAATTACTTTTCCTCTTCATGAATTAATGAGCTGAAGGCATTGTCCAGTGGAAACAAGTTGCCACCCATCCCCAGGATATGTGATAACTTATTAATTGGTGGGGGTCCAACTACCGGGACTTGCACTGACCGGCGGACCGGGAACAACTTTCTCCACACCCAGTTTCCATTCATTCCCTTTGGGGCTGTCAGAAAAAGCCAAGCGCAGCACTAGAGATGAATTAAGCGACAGTTCGAGAATCAATCTTCCAATTTGTAAAGGGGCCTCAAAGTTCCCCGTTTTGCTAATCGTTCCAGATCCCAGCGGTCCAACCCCCACCAATCAGTAAGGTATCACCAATGCTGAGGATATCGTGATTACTTCTTTTCACTGGAGAACTCTTTTCCCAACTGGGATAATCCTAATATTTTACTGGTGATTATTACGTTTTACCCTAAACCGATCGACTACTGAAGGATCATCAGCCGCAGTAGAACACTTGCTGTAGAACCCAAAGTATCCAGAATGCTATAACCAATTAAATGCCTCATTAATGAATGGGTATATTATAAAACACTTTGAAAAACTCTTCCTATTTATTTCTATGGGAAATCCAATTTTATTTATTTATTTTTGATGAAGAAGATTCGAAAAACCCCTCGTGGGGGACAAAAAAAAGTGCAGGTCACTTCTATAAAGGGGATCCTGAAGGAAACCTCTCCAAAGTTGGCACTGTTTTCAGCTTTTGGAGCAGAAACTGATGGGAAACTCTCCAAATACTCCTCGAAAACTCAAAGTTCTTCAAAAACATGGAAGCTGTGCTCAGTTTCTGCTCCAAAAACACGGCAAAAAAGGTTTTGTGTGTGCAGAGCCATTGAGCGGAAACTTTCGAAATCTTCTTCAAACACTCACAATTTCTCAAAAACTTGAAAGTTCTGATCAGTTTAAGACTCTGCAAAAAGACTCAGTGTACAGATTCCCTACAGGAAAAGAAAAACTCACCCAAAAACTCTTCAAAACTTCTTCTGGAGAAGAAAAACTTCATCAAGAACTCCCCAAACAGGAACATTTTATGGAATGGTTTCCACCTATTACCCATTACATGTAATACGTTCCAAGGCAGGACTATGAGAAACATTTATTTTGCAGTATCACACAGAGTGTATTCTACTTTTTTGTCCTCGCTGTGTCCTGCAACCGTCGGAGCCGCTCTCATGTGTTAGCGACGCTGTGCTTTTTGGAGCATATTTTCTAGTTATGCGATTTGATGAAGCCTGGCAGGCACAAGGTCAGTTTTGTTACGAGTGCCTGTATGGGTTATTCAGTCCCTAATGACCCTAACTTATTGCCGCTCCATCATAACGGCTCCCTTCTAAAAAACATGGAGGAATGGTTTGTTAAGCAAAGTAATAAATGTGACCAGAACGATTATTGCCCATCAGCTGGAGTCAACTTTCCTGTCCAGTTATTGACTGAAGTACAGTAGTTAATGGACTAATGCTAAAAAGAGGATTAAATTAAAGAGCGTTTCCATTTGCGATAGAAAAAAAATCCCCAGTTATTAAAACTTTGCTTTATCCTGGTGTTAAAAGTTCTGCTCAGTCATTTCTTCGAAAAAAATTTTTAAATAGAATATTTGAGAATTTTGCAAGTCTCCACTATTTTTTTAATTGTTCTCCACTTTGGAGGACCCAGCGCTTCCAAGCGTTATACGGACAACTGATTACTTTTAATGGGCAACATGTAATACTTTGTTTGCCCTGTGGAGGCAATGCAGGGAAATGAAGCACTTACTGTCAGATTCCCAAGCAAATTACAATCGATCCTTGGGGGGATCCCAGCTAAATGATACCTTGAGATCAGTTTATTTTCAACAGATCCTTGTAACTGAAAGGGATCATTCAAAAAGAGCAACGTTTTAAGTATGACAAAATAATTAAAAGGATTGGCCAATCAATAGATAAGAGACCAAGGAACCTCAGGGGCGGGGTTTTATTAAGTCAAAGTAGATCTGACAGGAGAAGTTGAAGAAGGGTGGTATTTTTTTCCTCTGAACTTAACCCCTTTCAGTCATCCATAATTTCCAACCCTTTGCTCACTTACTTATTACCTTGTCCAATTATTACACAGTCCCTTTAGGGGGGTTATCTCACTGCTGAAAACTCTCTTTAAGTCTCCATACAAATTAGATAGCTGTTGGGGGCTTTTATAGACCCATACATAATGTTCTTCTTTTAGGAAGAATTTTCAAGAGACTCATTATCATCAGAGTCAGGATACAATGACAGGTAGTACACAGCTGATGACACAGGATTCACAATAAGTAATATCACAGCTCACTTCTTCCCGCCTCCCAGTGACCTTTGCACTTGCTCATTAGCTGCTTTAGTACAAAAGATATTGTGAGAGTCTGTTCATTCGTTGTGGCTAATGTACATGTACATTTTCTGAACAATAAGAAACATGGATCAAAAAAGCCTCTGTGACCGATGTGAAAAAGAATCTGTTATTTTAGATACAGTGACAACTTACAAATTTAATTTCCCAGAGGAAAATTGCAAGGCTTAAAAGTCTCCTCACCTTGACATGTCAGGCTTGACATGTCACAATCTGCAAGCAGAAACGTTACCCCTTGGATCCCGGTCTGAAATTTTCAGGAACAAAGCACTTTTGGGATGTTTTCTGTGCAGCTGCCGCATTACAGGATCTTCTGCGTGACCACTTCCAGAAGTTGTCAAGTATAAAATATTGACACTAGATGTAATACGCGGCGCCCATTGAAAACTTTATGAAAAAGTTGAAAAACTCAGGACCTAATATCAATAGACAAAATAGACTGGATGTGTCAGCCAATAGCAAACCAAAGATCTAGTGGCTAGAATGTTATATTTGTTTATTACGGTTCATTTTCTTCTTTTTGTTCATAGGTGCAAATTCCAAAATCCTTCATCCACTATTCCCTGTGAGCCATGAAAGTGTCCCAGCTCATATTATTATTTATTACATCGCTGGTAGACTTATGCTGGCAACAGCTCCAAGCAGGGGCCCCACAAATCCAGCTGAGATTGGCCGGGACGTCGAGGGTCCCTAACGAAGGTCGCCTGGAGGTTCTCTATAATGGTCAATGGGGCACGGTATGCGACGACGACTTCAACATAGAAGTGGCTCATGTGATCTGCAAGCAGCTGGGCTTTGAATTGGCCATGAATTGGGCACATAGTGCGAAATATGGACAAGGAGAAGGTAAAGGCGTCAATAATATCATATTATAATACAACCTAACCTCATAAGGAGAAGTACGTTTCTACATATTGTACATACGGGAGGTTAGAACTAGGGGGCATCTACCATAGAGGTCAAACGTGTGTCTGCTATGGATCTCCTAGATGTTGGAGACTTGCTCCTTTATAAGGGTTGTCGGCTAACACCCTCCTGTAATTGCTGAGAAGAAAAAAGGTTCAACTCCTTGGATGCAGCGGTCAATAGAAACTGCATCATCTAAGGGGTTAGACAGAGGAGTAAAATGCAACCTGTCCGATCCTTTCCTTACAAGAAAAATGTCTGACTGTTCTAGACCCATACATATTAGACTAAGGTTGGCTGAACCCACCAATATCGATGGGATCGACTAACAGTCCGAACCCTTACTCAACAGATAAGGTCAGGGAAGAGAAGGATCCGGCACCTGGAATTATCAATGTCCAATTGTTTTGCTCTCTCAGAAATAAGCAGCCGCCAGAAGAGTCTGGCAGAGGCTTTATCATAATAATAATAATAATAATCTTTATTTTTATATAGCGCTAACTTATTATGCAGCGCTTTACAGTTTGCACACATTATCATCGCTGTCCCCGATGGAGCTCACAATCTAAATTCCCTATCAGTATGTCTTTGGAATGTGGGAGGAAACCGGAGTGCCCGGAGGAAACCCACGCAAACATGGGGAGAACATACAAACAAAAGAGCCCTCGGCCAGAAGAGTGTTCCTGTATATGAGGGATTCAGGGAATCAACTGTTGGCCGAGCTGTTGGCCAACAGCCATCTAATGTCAGCAGTCATCTTTTATGGCTTTAACTTCATTAATAATTTTCACCCTTTTTTAGGTATAACCCAAGAAACAAAGTACAAGTGGCCATCAGCAGGCTGAATAGAATAGCTTTTCCCGAGATTTTTTTTTTTTTTTCAAATCTGAATTATGGTTCCAAAAATATGGGTCTATTTATTTAGTGCTAATTTTTAATGATCTTTACAAAGGGGGCGGTGACTACAGATCATGGTGCACAGAAGCATAAAGACACGCCCCCGAAGATCCTGGGAGCCACGCCCCATACACCATAGAAATGATCACTAAATAAAAAGGCTCATATCTCTGAAACCAAAAGGCGAGTTTAAAAATAAAAATAAAAAAATGCATTACACACAGGAGCAATGGGAATAAAATAAGGACAAAAACTGGTCACTTATGACCTGGTGACAGGTCGTTTTTAAAAGACATGGGAAATTTTAGGACTTTTTTAATTAAATGCATAAATAATTTTATTAAAAATGTGCTACGTTTGGAATCTAGATAAAATTTTATTGTCATCCAGCACAAGGAGTAACGATAAAATACCAAAACCACATAGTGTCTCTACCAAATATAAATTAGATAAGGTTTTGGTCTTTCATCCTTACTTTTGGTGCTAGATGAACAATTCTTAGAAAGCTCAGGAGTATAATACAGAATATAACCCAGGATTGAACACAGCATAAGTAATGTAATGTATGTACACAGGGACTGCACCAGGAGAATAGTGATTGCAGCTCTGGGGTATAATACAGGATGTAACTCAGGATCAGTAATGTAATGTATGTACACAGTGAGTGCACCAGCAGAATAGTGAGTGCAGTTCTGGAGTATAATACAGGATGTAACTCAGGATCAGTAATGTAATGTATGTACACAGTGACTGCACCAGCAGAATAGTGAGTGCAGCTCTGGGGCATAATACAGGATGTAACTCAGGATCAGTAATGTAATGTATGTACACAGTGACTGCACCAGCAGAATAGTGAGTGCAGCTCTGGAATATAATACAGGATGTAACTCAGGATCAGTAATGTAATGTATGTACACAGTGACTGCACCAGCAGAATAGTGAGTGCAGCTCTGGAGTATAATACAGGATGTAACTCAGGATCAGTAATGTAATGTATGTACACAGTGACTGCACCAGCAGAATAGTGAGTGCAGCTCTGGAATATAATACAGGATGTAACTCAGGATCAGTAATGTAATGTATGTACACAGTGACTGCACCAGCAGAATAGTGAGTGCAGCTCTGGAGTATAATACAGGATGTAACTCAGGATCAGTAATATAATATATAAAACAGTTCCTTATTATTTCTTAGTCTGTCAATCAATGGCTTAGAATGGAAATATGAAGAAATCGGGATTGAGAATTGTGGAATATCTAAGGCTCTATAATGATATTATACAGAGTGTAGAAGTCAGTGTTTCCCAACTCTAGTCCTCAAGAGCCACCAACAGGTCATGTTTTCAGGATTTTCTTAGTATTGCACAGGTGATTGAATGCTTGCCTGTCCAGGTGATACAATTATTACCTGTGCAATACTAAGGACATCCTGAGAACATGACCTGTTGGTGGCTCTTAAGGACCGGAGTTGGGGAACACTGGTTACAGTATTTAGGAGTTGATAACAACGGCTGTTTTTTCTACTTCAGGTCCCATCTGGCTGGATAACGTCCGCTGCTCCGGTGCTGAGAGCTCTCTGGCAGAATGTGAATCTAACGGCTGGGGCGTCACTGACTGCAAGCACTCCGAGGATGTTGGCATCCTGTGCTCAGCTACTCGGCTGAGGCCATCGGATGTGCCCCAAGCCATTACTGCACAGGTGAGCAGCGCACAGCGTACACGACTAATGGCCCTTAATTCTCTGCAAAATTAGTAATGGAAAATTACAGGTCCATGTGATACGTGCCTTCTGGTATCAGTCATGACCTTTCTGCCCGCAGGGGTATTTAGATGTAATTTGAATTAGGGACACTTACCTTAGGAATGTTGGAAATCACCTCTGTATCGTACCTAGTGTAAATATATATATACAGGTGCTTCTCACAAAACTAGAATATATTCAAAGTTAATCAAATCAAGTTAATTTATTTCAGTTCTTCAATACAAAAAGTGAAACTCCTATATTATATAGAGTCATTACAAACAGAGTGATCTATTTCATGTGTTTATTTCTGTTAATGTCGATGATTATGGCTTACAGCCAATGAAAACCCAAAAGTCATTATCTCAGTAAATTAGAATAAGAAAACAAAAAAACATCCAAAAAGTCTTCCTAAGCGTTTAAAAAGGTCCTGCTCCACAATCATGGGGAAGACTGCTGACCTGACATATGTCCAGAAGGCCGTCATTGACACACTCCACAAGGAGGATAAGCCACAACAGGTCATTGATAAAGAAGCTGGCTGCTACCAGAGTGCTGGATCAAAGCATATTAATGGAAAGTTGAGTGGAAGGAGAAAAGTGTGGTAGAAAAAGGTGCACAAGCAGCCGGGATAACCGCAGCCTTGAAAGGATTGTTAAGAAAAGGCCATTCAGAGATTTGGTGGAGATTCACAAGGAGTGGACCGCTGCTGGAGTCATTGCTTCACCACACACAGACGTATCCAGGACATGGGCTACAAGTGTCACATTCCTTGTGTCAGCCACTCATGACCAATAGACAATACCAGGAGCGTCTTACCTGGGCCAAGGAGAAAAAGAACTGGACTGTTGTCAGTGGCCCAAGGTGTTGTTTTCAGATGAAGGTAAATTTTGCATTTCATTTTGAAATCAAGGTCCCAGAGTCTGGAGGAAGAGTGCAGAGGCCACAATCCTAGCTGCTGGAGGTCTAGTGTGAAGTCTCCACAATCAGTGATGGTTTGGGGAGCCATGTCATCTGCTGGTGTAGGTCCACTGGGTTTTATCAAGACCAAAGTTAGTGCAGCCATCTAACAGGAAATTTTAGAGCACTTCATGCTTCCCTCTGCTGACAAGCGTTTTGGAGATGAAAAATTTCATTTTCCAGCAGGATTTGGCACTAGAGATCGGTGGACACCTGGACGTTCGGGTCCGGGAGGCTCAGCCGAACAGTTACAAAAACTTCGGGTTCGGGTACCAACGTGGCAAACACCGCTTCTGATCGCAGTTCCCACGCTGTCAAAAGACAGCGTTATCTCTCAGCTGTGATCGGAAGTATAAAATGTACCTACGGTCACTTGTGTAAGTGGATGGGACTACAGCTCCCATCATCTGACACCTGCTGTCGCTAATAACAGCGAGAGCAGGAGTGGCTGATGGGTGTATTCATTCATTAGCCGGCTCCTGCGCTGTAAATAAATAATAAAAACAAAAAGGCATGGGTTCCCCTGTATTTTTGATAACCAGCCAGGCAAATCTCACAGCTGGGGGCTGCAACTATCAGCTGTCAGCTTCAACAAGGCTGGTTATCAAGAATAGAGGGGTCCCCACGCCGTATTTTTTAATTATTTAAATAAATAATTTAAAAAATTGGTGTGGGGTCCCCCCATCTTTGACAACCAGCCTTGCTAAAGCAGACAGCTGGGGGCTGGTATTCTCAGGCTGGTAAGGGGCCATGGATATTGCCCCCCCAGCCTAAAAATAGCAGCCTGCAGCTGCCCAGAAAAGGCGCATCTATTAGATGTGAGAAATAGACAATCGATCGTGCCCCAATCTGATTTTCTGCTGGAGGCATAAGGAAGTATAGTAAGGACACATACATTATCACAGGGACCATTTTATGTCTCAGGACTGTAATAAAACTGTGCAAGAAGTTGTTTTTATAGATAAGGTCACCCCCCCAACGACTTGCTATTTGCATGCACTTTTCCATAATTTCTGCACAATGTCATATCATATCAAGATGATACTGCTATTTACAGTGGACATACGGCCCACATAATACTACCACGCCGTGCTGAAACAATATGCAGTGTTCAGTACTCAGTAACATATCTGTGTGTATGGTTGATGAAAAGGCCAATTTTATAAAATAGCAAAGGATCCCCAACCACTTTTTTTCTATAACTCAAGCCTACATAACACTGCTATATTGTACTAGAATAGACTGTCGTATTTATTATTTATTTTACTCATTTATATAGCGCCATTATTTCCACAGCACTTTACAAACATTATTGGCATTGTCCCCATTGGGGCTCACAATCTAGAAGCCGTATACATCCTTCACAATACCACCATATAGTGAAAAGATAATATTGCCATAATCAACCTACATAATACCGCTATATTGTGCTGGAATAGACTGCCATATACAACCATCATAATACAGTCATATAGTGCCAAGATAATACTGCCATATATAACCCACATAGTACCATCATATAGTTCCATAATATATTGCCATATACAACCCACATAGTGTCAAAATAATACTGCCATATACAGAGTGCACAATACCATCATATAGTGGCAAGATTATACTGTCATATACAATCTACATATTGCCACTGCTTAGTGCCAATATACTACTGCCATATACAACCCACACACACAATACCACAAAATTGTGCCAAGATAATATTGCCATATACAACTTGCATAATACCGCCATATGGTGCCAAGATAATACTGCCATATACAACCCGCTTAATACCACCATATGGTGCCAAGGTAGTACTGCAACATACAACCCGCATAATACCACCATTTGGTGCCAAGATAATACTGCAACATACAACCCACATAGTACCACCATATGGTGCCAAGATAATACTGCCATATACAACCTGCATAATATCACCATATAGTGGGAAGAGAATACTGCCATATACAGCCCGCATAATACCACCATATGGTGCCAAGATAATACTGCCATATACAACCCGCATAATATCACCATATACTGTAGTGGGAAGATAATACTGCCATATACAGCCCGCATAATACCACCATATAGTGGGAAGATAATACTGCCATATACAACTCACATAATACAACCATATGGTGCCAAGTTAATACTGCCATATACAACCTGCATAATATCACCATATAGTGGGAAGATAATACTGCCATATACAGCCCGCATAATACCACCATACAGTGGGAAGATAATACTGCCATATACAGCCCGCATAATACCACCATACAGTGGGAAGATAATACTGCCATATACAACTCACATAATACAACCATATGGTGCCAAGATAATACTGCCATATACAACCCGCATAATACCACCAAATAGTGGGAAGATAATACTGCCATATACAACCGCATACCACTATAAGACACTAGTACAGCTGTACAGAAAGTGTATATCCACTAAGGCCAAAATCACCAGTAGAGTTCAGGGGTTAAATCGACGTGTTTGTCAGTGAAGTGAAGTGGCACATGGGACATGTCACTAAAATATGGCTTTTTGGCACACTGCGCCCGTTCTGGCTGCATGAAAATAGAAATGTTGACTTTGGCGGGATTCCAAGAGCAATAAGCGTGCGCAGAATCCGACCGACGGTATAGAAGCGGAGACTTGTGTGTATGAATAGTGTCATAGTGCATCCGCCTGCATTACCTCACTCCACCCCTGCCTGACATACCAGCGGTGTTTCCTCGCCTCGGAGGCATTCCAAAAACGTCTGCGAAGCTCGCACTGGATGAGATCAGCCATTACATGACAGATCAGACGATTTTACTCACCGGGGAATATGGACTACGGGTTCAATCACGGAACATTCATGATGGCACATTGATGAAATCGCTGCCCAAGATGTAGCAGAGCTGAATACGTCACACCACTCATCGTCTCTCCACGGTGATTATTAAGGTTCGCCATCAAATGACAGAATAGTGTGCGGAAATGTCAAACTCTGCTCTGTAAGTACAATATAAATGATCACAAACCGCATCACCAAACATTAAAATACAGGTGGTAAATAATACCGCCAAATAGTAAAAAAATAATACAACCATGCAGTGTCCAAATAATATGACCAAATTTTTCCCATACTGCAGTGCCATACAGTGCCCATAAACTTTACTATGCATTGTGCATAAAAGGTAGTACCATACAGTGTACAAATAACATCGCCACACAGTAATACCACTGTTTCCTCATACCAGAGTATCATACAGTGCCCACATAATGCCACTTTTCAGTTTGCCTTAAAAACATAATATGCAGTATACTAATAGTACCCCCACACAGTAATATCATCGTACTACATTGCCTTCATAATACTGCCATACAATACCCATTATATAGTGCCTAAGTAACAATACCACCCAGAAATCAACTGATGCCAGTATATGGTCCCCATACAGCACCCCAAAAACAATATCATAAAGTATACAAATAATACCACCATATAATAAGACTTACCGTATATTTTCCCATACTCAATGTCTGCGTAATACCGATACCATTATACAGTATCCATACATTAATTTTATATACTGCCTAAATATCAGTACCACCAAAAATTCAACTGATACTAACATACTGCAACATCATAAAGTGGCCAAAAATACCGTACAGTATGTAAATTTCATCACCAAACAATAATAGCCCCATATTTCCTCATGCAATAATATCATACCGTGCCCACATAATCCCACTATATTGTGCGCACATAATCCCACCATACTGTGCCCACATAATCCCACCATACTGTGCCCACATAATCCCACCATACCGTGCTCACATAATCCCACCATACTGTGCCCACATAATCCCACCAAACTGTGCCCACATAATCCCACCATACCGTGCCCACATAATCTCACCATACCGTGCCCACATAATCCCACCATACCGTGCCCACATAATCCCACCATACTGTGCCCACATAATCCCACCATACTGTGCCCACATAATCCCACCACACCGTGCCCACATAATCCCACTATACTGTGCCCACATAATCCCTCCATACTGTTCCCACATAATCCCACCATACTGTGCCCACATAATCCCACCATACTGTGCCCACATAATCCAATACTAAAAATAAAACTGCCACAAAATAACACTGCCATGTGATTCCTCTACTACGGTGCCCTACAATACTTACATAACACCATTACTGCTGTAGATAGTACTCATGTATTAACTTCATACACCGTAGTGCCCAAATATCAGTGCCGCCGCATTTTCAAATAATACCGCTATTGAGTGTAGAAATAACAATAAACCACAAATACAGTAAGGTTAGTCATTGGTCTGTGACGAAACACTCCGGGATCGCCTTTGCTGGGGTCAAAGGTCACGTGGTTTGTGCATTGAACTCTGAGGCGACAGCAGGTTTCTGAGTAGACTGACCTCCGGTCAGATTTATTAAAGTGAAAGCAAATACAGAAAACAAAACATAAAAATAAATCCTTGCCTGTCCGGCGCTAACTATACAAATACGTTCCTATCTAACAACTGGGGGGGCTTCTCCCACCCAGCTAACATTACACAGATCACGAGCACAGCTCTCACTCACGTTGTCTCACACAGACAGGCATTCTGTGTGCCCCAGGCTGACACCTGAAACCTCCAGCTGGTCAGCCTTTATTCCTGCACTTATTAACCCCTCGGTATCCTGAAGATACTGAGCGGCCTAATTCACATAGGACAAATACCTGGGCGAGATATACCTGCCCCCGACTACCAGGCCGACATGACTCTTACATATCCTCCCCCCCTGCTCAGACCACTCCGGTCGAGCAAAGACACTCCTGAAACAGTGCACTCGGGACAGGGCATCAGCATTCCCCATCTGTACCCCGGGGCGGTGCTCCACCGTGAACGAGTAAGCCTGCAGGGCAAGGAACCACCGGGTTACCCGACTATTATGGTCCTTGTGGAGGTGCATCCATTTGAGAGGGGCATGGTCCGTGACCAGCCTAAACTTCCTACCTGCCAGGTAATATTTGAGGGAGTCGAGAGCCCATTTGATGGCTAGGCACTCTTTTTCAACCACGGCATACCTCTGCTCATGCACATTCAGTTTCCGACTGAGGTAGAGGACCGGGTGTTCGACTCCGTCCCTGACCTGGGAAAGTACAGCTCCGATACCAGTATCAGAAGCATCCGTTTGCACCACAAACTCGCTGCTGAAATCAGGAGTCACTAGTACGGGCTGAGAGCACAAAGCCCGTTTCAGACTGTGAAAGGCCTCTTCAGCCGCTGAGGTCCATTTTACCATGACGGAATCCCTGCCTTTGGTAAGATCCGTCAAGGGGGTAGCCATGGCCGCAAAGTTGGGTATGAACCGGCGATAATAGCCGGCAATGCCCAGGAAAGCTTGAACTTGTTTCTTGTTCACTGGTTGCGGCCAGCCCTGAATTGCCTGTATTTTGTCGATCTGGGGTTTAACCACTCCTCTGCCAATCACGTAGCCCAAGTATCGGGCTTCTTCAAGGCCGATGTGACATTTCTTGGGATTCGCCGTTAAGCCTGCGTCTCTCAGGTCATCAATCACCGCCTGTACCTTCCGGAGGTGAGCTTCCCAGTCCACGCTGTAAATTATGATGTCGTCTAGGTAGGCAGAGGCGTACTGCCTGTGGGGCCTCAAGACTCGATCCATCAATCTCTGGAACATTGCTGGGGCTCCGTGAAGTCCAAACGGCATGTAGATATACTGGAACAGCCCTTCTGGTGTAGCAAATGCCGTCTTCTCTCTGGCCGCCTTGGCCAGAGGGATTTGCCAGTACCCCTTTGTTAGATCCAGGGTCGTAATATATCGGGCTTTACCGAGCCGATCGATCAACTCATCGACCCGGGGCATAGGGTAGGCATCAAATTTAGAGACCGCATTCAGTTTCCTAAAGTCATTGCAAAACCGTATAGAGCCATCCGGCTTAGGTATCAACACGATTGGACTGGACCAGGCGCTGTGCGACTCTTCAATGACTCCTAAGTCCAACATTGCCTTCACCTCCCGGGAGACGGCTTCACGGCGTGCTTCCGGAATCCGGTATGGCTTCACATGAACTGTGACACCAGGCTCTGTGACAATCTCATGTTTCACTAGCCTAGTCTGGCCAGGTTTTTCCGAGAAAAACTGTTGGTTCTGTAACAAAAACTGCTTAACCTCAGATTTTTGTCGTTCAGAGAGAGTCTCGGCAATCTGCACCTCCGGTACGGTAGGTGAGCAAACCGGACGGGGCAGATCCGCTGTTAGGGCAGCGCGGTCTTTCCAGGGTGTTATCAGATTCACATGATAAATCTGTTCTGGTTTTCTCTTACCAGGCTGGTGCACTTTATAGTTCACTTCTCCAACTCGTTCCATGACCTCAAAGGGGCCCTGCCATTTTGCCAGAAATTTACTATCCACCGTAGGGATTAGGATCAACACTCTATCCCCGGGTGCAAACGTACGGACCTTGGCGCCTCTATCATAACTTTGCCTCTGGGCTCCCTGGGCCTGTAACATATGTTCCCTAACAAGGGGCATGACAGCAGCAATCCGGTCCTGCATTTGCGTTACATGGTCTATCACCGTTTTAAAGGGAGTGACTTGACCTTCCCAGGTTTCTTTTGCGACGTCCAACAGTCCACGGGGACGACGGGCATATAATAGCTCGAAAGGCGAGAATCCTGTGGAAGACTGGGGAACTTCCCTAATGGCAAACAGCAAATAGGGTAACAAGTAATCCCAGTTCTTCCCATCTTTGTCTATCGCCTTCCGGAGCATCTGTTTTAAGGTTTTATTGAACCGCTCAACCAGGCCATCTGTTTGAGGGTGATAGACAGACGTACGCAACTGGTCTATTTGCAAGAGTCTGCAGAGCTCCTTCATCACCCTTGACATAAAAGGAGTCCCCTGGTCGTTGAGTATCTGTTTTGGAATTCCCACCCGACTAAACACTTGTACCAACTCTTTGGCGATCGTTTTGGTAGCAGTGTTACGCAAAGGGATGGCTTCTGGGTAACGAGTGGCATAGTCCATGATGACGAGGATATGTTGGTGCCCACGTGCGGACCGGGGAAGGGGCCCAACCAGATCCATCCCAATTCTCTCAAAAGGGACTCCAATGATAGGGAGGGGTACCAAAGGGCTACAGAACCGAGGTTTAGGTGCCGAGACTTGGCACTCTGGACAGGACTCACAATAATTACGCACATCATTGTGTATTCCAGGCCACACAAAACAATGCAATATCCTCTCTATGGTTTTTTGTACCCCCAGATGTCCCCCCATTATATGTCCGTGGGCCAGGTCCAGTACCTTCCGCCGATAATGTTTGGGTACCACTAACTGTTGCACAGTGTCTTCCCCTTTTTTTTCTACCTGGTAGAGTAAATCATTTTCAAGAACCATGTACGGGTACGCTAGCCTAGTGTCAGGTTCTACGGGTACCCCATCTATCATTTTTACATTTTTCCTAGCCTGCGTCAGGGTAGGATCTTTCATTTGTTCGCTGTGGAAGTCATCCAACTGGACTCCCAAATCTGGCAGGCCGGGTGCCGGATGGCTGTCTGCCTCCGCCTCTCGCTGAGTTTCCTCAGTTTCCTCAGTTTCCCCCGCCATAACTGAGAAGGGGAACTGAAGGTTAGATTCAATAACCTCCCCAGCAACATCTTCCTGTGGGGTCTCCTCTAGGAACTCGGGACCTCCAGATGGCATGGGGGAAGGTTCACAGCTACCGTGAAGGAGCAACTGACTTTCCCACAACTGCCAGAAATGGAGAAAATCCCTGCCCAGAATTACATCATGTAACAATGCGGGAACGAGTCCCACTTTGTGTTGCACAGACCCATAGGGAGTGGAAATCAGTATGACCGCTGTTAGGTACGAGCAGGTGTCACCATGCACACACGTCACAGAGAATTTGTCAGACGAACCAGACGGAAGTGCCACCAGACTAGCTTTCACCAGAGTCACCACACTTCCAGAGTCTAGTAACGCCACAACACTTTTCCCATCAACAGATAATTCACACAGGTGTTTTGCTATATCATTTTGGCCCGCATTCACATTCACCAGCTGTGTAACCAAAGACATGCGTTTCTTAGAGTCTATAACATCGCACTGCATGGGTTCAGTGGTAACAGGACAGTTCGCAGAAACATGGCCCTTCTCACGGCAACGAAAACACCTAACAGGCCCCCTACTGAGACCACCGTCCCATACTCTCGGTCTCGGAGCGCGAGCAGTCTTGGGTTCCTCCCCCACAGTTTTTGGTGATTTTCCTTCACCCGTAATCGCTGGAACAGTCTTACCGGTTCCACGAGGAGGAGGCACAGACCGGGTGCTGGCGGTGTCATCGGGAAGTCCTTCTGCCACGGAATAACGCTCGACCAACTCCACAAGTTGATCCGCTGTCGTGGGATTTCCTTGGCTTACCCACTTTTTCAGCGCTGGTGGTAGTACCCTCAGGTACTTGTCCAAGACAATCCGCTGGATTATTTCGGGCGTTGTCAGTTCCTCGGGTTGCAGCCATTTCTTTGTTAAGTAGATCAGGTCGAACATCTGAGACCGCGCCGGTTTATCTTGCTGGTATGTCCACTGGTGTACCCTCTGTGCACGGACAGCCGTCGTCACACCGAGCCGGGCCAGGATCTCAGCTCTCAGCTTCTCAAAGTCCTGCGCGACTTCTGGGTCCAAGTCATGGTAAGCTTTTTGGGCCTCGCCGGAGAGAAACGGAGCAATTAAATCGGCCCATCGTTCCTTCGGCCACTTCTCTCTCAACACTGTCCGCTCAAACGTTGTCAGGTACACCTCGACGTCATCTTCTGCGGTCAGCTTTTGCCAGTATCGACTCACATGGATCCTCCTGGACTCTGCTTCCGGGTTAGCCTCAGGCATGCTCACCAAGCGCTGTGCCACCTGTTGGAGAAGCTGGCGGTCTGCAGCCGTCATGTCCAGTAACTCCTTCAGCTGTGCGGTCATCAAACGATTAGCTTCCTGCTGTACGGCAGCGGACTGTACCAGGGCTTTCACCACATCTTCCATACTGTCGCCTGTGCCACGGAGTGCCCGCGTTCTCCACCACAATGTGACGAAACACTCCGGGATCGCCTTTGCTGGGGTCAAAGGTCACGTGGTTTGTGCATTGAACTCTGAGGCGACAGCAGGTTTCTGAGTAGACTGACCTCCGGTCAGATTTATTAAAGTGAAAGCAAATACAGAAAACAAAACATAAAAATAAATCCTTGCCTGTCCGGCGCTAACTATACAAATACGTTCCTATCTAACAACTGGGGGGGCTTCTCCCACCCAGCTAATATTACACAGATCACGAGCACAGCTCTCACTCACGTTGTCTCACACAGACAGGCATTCTGTGTGCCCCAGGCTGACACCTGAAACCTCCAGCTGGTCAGCCTTTATTCCTGCACTTATTAACCCCTCGGTATCCTGAAGATACTGAGCGGCCTAATTCACATAGGACAAATACCTGGGCGAGATATACCTGCCCCCGACTACCAGGCCGACATGACTCTTACAGGTCAAATACTGTAATGCAAACACTGTCCAAATAATGGTATCTTGCGGTATTATTTATACACTGCATCATACTCATTACATTTGAACACTGCGTGGCGCTATTATATAGGTGATATATGGAATTAATTTATCGGGACGGTCTAGTGATATTGGTAATATGTACGTGAATTGATTTTGCAGTATAGGAACCACATGGTGGCTTATTGTATGGCGGTATTATTTGTACACTACACAAAACTATGTGGGAAATGTATGGTACTGTAGTACAATACTCCAGCGATTCCTGTACACTGATCGCGTCACGTTCATTTATTTAACTCTTTCAGCACACAAAGAAAATTGAGGCGGTTAGAATTAAGCCCATCTCTGCCCGCGCCAAGGCAAGCCTCCCCGTCACTGAGGGCATCGTAGAAGTGAAGCATCACGGCAGGTGGCGGCAGGTGTGTGACCAGGGCTGGACCATCGACAACAGCAGGGTGGTGTGCGGAATGATGGGGTTTCCTGGAGAAGTTCAACCCAACGTCAAGTTTTACAGGTAAAGTTTCCCACCTACTGCTCCGCTTAAAAATTATATCAGTTTTCAATTTTGTGGCAACAAATTTTACTAAACAGTAGCCATGCCTGTGTCACCCACCACGGGTGCCCGCTGCAATATCCGGTCATTATCCGGCAAATATTGACAGCAACTCTGATTCTGCTGAACCACTTAGATGCCGCGATCAATAACTCCTGAAGCTCTTAAAAGTTTTCAACTATCCAAAAAGAGGTGATGTAATTTGCAGATCGTTAGGGTATAACCACTGAACCCCTCAAAGAATCCCAAGAACTGGGTTTTAAATTGCACATTTGGAATGAAACAGTGGCTGCGCATGAGCATCATCGCTCTATGCACTCTCTATGGGACTGCTGGTAAAAAGTCCCATAGACAATGAGCGGAGCAATGGTGCGCATGCGCGTCATCGCTCTATGCACTCTCTATGGGACTGCTGGTAAAAAGTCAGATAGAGAATGAATAGAGCAATGGTGCACATGCTTGTCATCGCTCTATGCAGGCTCTATGAGACTGCTGGGAAAAAAGTCAGATAGAGAATGAATAGAGCAATGGTGCGCATGCGCGTCATCGCTGTATGCACTCTCTATGGGACTGCTGGGGAAAAAGTCCAATAGAGAATGAATAGAGCAATGGTGCACATGCTTGTCATCGCTCTATGCACTCTCTATGAGACTGCTGGGAAAAAAGTCCCATAGAGAATGAATAGAGCAATAGTGCACATACATGTCATTGCTCTATACACTCTCTATGGGACTGCAGGAAAAAGTCCCATAGATAACGAGCGGAGCAATGGTGTGCATGCGGGTCATCGCTCTATGCACTCTCTATGGGACTGCTGGTAAAAAGTCAGATAGAGAATGAATAGAGCAATGGTGCGCATGCGCGGCATCGCTCTATGCACTCTCTATGGGACTGCTGGGGAAAAAGTCCAATAGAGAATGAAAATGAATAGAGCAATGGTGCACATGCGTGTCATCGCTCTATGCACTCTCTATGGGACTGCTGGGAAAAAAGTCCCATAGAGAGTGATTAGAGCAATAGTGCACATACATGTCATTGCTCTATACACTCTCTATGGGACTGCTTGAAAAAAGTCAAAAGTTAGTTCAATAGAGAATGAACGGAGCAATGGTGCACATGATGTGCGGCTAATGTTCCATTCCAATGGGCCATCTCATAGTTCTGTTTTTGGAATCCATGGGGGTCCCAGTGGTTGTACTCCCACCATTCTGCAGGTTATCTTGTCAATCTTTTGGATGGGTGATGATTTTTAATAATGGAAAAATTCTTTTTAAATAATTAAAGCCCAAATAGGCTGTAAAAAAATATTAGAAAAAAAGTGAATGAATTTCTTCTATAAGTTATTTGTATCCATATACAGTAGTACCATTAAAAAATGCTACTTTTTCTGCAAAAAGAAAAAAATACTTTAGGTACAGAAACTGAAAAAAATAGGAATTGAAAAGAAATGATCATATACCGAATTAGTGAATCTCCTGTATACTTTGCTCGGGATCCTCATCTCTTGGCCAGAATGCAGAGCACTTACACGGGATCTAAGGGGTATCGGTTCTCCTTATGGAGAGTGACATGCCTGACGTGCCAGTGTGAGGAGACTTATAGGCCATGCAATGATCCCCTGGGAAATTAAATATGAAAATTACCTCTTCAGAGAAAATCAGATCTCATGCTTTGCACTGACAAGGGGGACAAACCCTGAAACACGTCTACAAATTGAGACTGTAGTTTGGCTTTTATCCTAAGGTCTTTATAGGGTCGATATTGACTTTTAGGATGGCTGCTTCTAATAGGTGTTTACAGAACACATCTGTCTGACGGGACCGCGCAGCTCCGCATGTTCCTGCAGGTCGGATGTCTTGTGAGGACGCAGTGTCGGACGCCACGTTTGTTGTCCGCAATTTCTGCAAACCCTCCATCAGCGGCAGAGTGTAATTATACATCTGATCTCACAGGAAACGCCCGCGGTTGGGAAGAGCTCGGCGTCTAATTCCTGCATCAGATGAATGTGCTATTCTTATGGGCAGTCCTATGTAATTTACTCTTGTCCTGCTTGTTTTTTTTATCCTTAAAGCCTTTCTTGGAATCTGGATGTGTCTTATTGTCACATTCCATCCAGACAGAACACGTCCCGGCATCGTGTGCCCGAATATTTTGGATTCCTATATAAATATGTGACACTGGGTGACAACATTCATGGGAGGCATGATGATACCCGGAAGGGCTGTCAGCCACCTTTCCATGGACCTCGAATGCCGTGTGACGGGATGCTTTGAATGGTGCATAGATACATGCCGACTGGCTCCGAGACAAATGGGAAACATGCCAGCTGTGGTGGCAAATGTCCCAGGTGCTGCTGAAGCCTCCCAAGCGCGTGGGTGTAATCCGCCATCAGCCAAAGCCCCAGGTTCCAGCTACACATTCAGGAGTTCGGAGGGCGCGAAATAGGGCACATAAGTGATCTGGGCTTCAAATAGGAGGCATGGATGTGCAACTAAATTTTCGGAATCTCGCCTATCCAAAAAGTTGTCAAAAATGAAATTAACTGGAACATTCCATTCATCAACTATCCAGAGGAAAAATGTTAACTTGCTGATTCTTGGGGGGTCATACCTTTGGGTTCCCCACCGATCTCAAGAACAGGGCTCTGTTTCAATGGAGCAATAGCTGCGCATGTGCACGACTACTATATTCCTTTTCTGTGAGACGGCCCACATTCTCTAAGGGGGGATAACCCCTTTAAAGAGGACCCGTCACCAAGTCATAAGCGGACAATTTTTGTTCCTATTTTCTCCCTGCCACCCCCCTAAGTATAGTGTTTTTCGTTTTTTTTTTTTTGTTTTTTTTTAATCAGCCATATGGTTCCATATGGTTAGCCACATAGTGCTATTTTTTCTGGCGTTTACAAGGGGGTAAAAGCATAGAAGCGAAACGCGTGTCGGGTGCGGCAGACCTCCTATCTTCCATCTGACCAATTGAGCTGAGGATATTTACTTGGTTTGGATATGCCATACTTTCTTCTAGCTGTGATTTACAGCTGCCATATTTACCTTTTATTCCCCTTGCTCTTCCTTCGGAGTATATTGACTTATACCATCCTAGTCATGCTCGTTTGTACTTTCCTTACTTTTTTTAACAAATTCCTATTGGTACTGCATCGCTTTTTCTTTAGTCCTTAATTATACATTTTTTCCTTTTTTTAAGTGCAGATTCTTATCTTCGCTGCAGTTACATATTCTTGCCCTCTTGCAATTTTATTGCGTTTTTTTGCATTTTTATTTCAAGAAAGATTGTATTTTATCTCTTCTCTGGAGGGTTCATGCTCACCATTGGGATCTCTTCAAGGTGTTCGTAAATATGTCTGTGTTATTTATTGGTTTGTGACACTTATTTTAAAAAAATTGTGTTATAAAAATATGATTCTAGGAAATGTTTTTGTGCCATTATGAGCTTTGGGACAAAAAAGTTATCATGGAATATATTAAAAAAAAACTAACCATAATGTATAGAGACATGTTTGTAAATATTAGTACATAGTGCCTGTAAAGAAGAAGAGCTCTGTTTAGTTTTTTGGCAGAGTAAATTCTCTCATACACGGCAGAGAAACCTTTGGTTCAATGTTAGAGCTACTGCCTTCCGTAACCGAGGTCTGGAGTTTAACTCCCAGAAAAGCTGAGCTTTAAGAAAAAGCAAAGAATTAATTTAAGGGTTGTCCACTACTTTTATATTGATGAAATATCCCCGGGATAGGTCATCAATATAAGATTGGTTGGAGTCCGACTCACAGCACCGCACCCCCACGATCAGCCGCTGTAACATCTGGCAGTGACCCAATGTAAACAGCTTGCGGAATGCAATACCACAGCGCCATACACTCATAGTGGCCACTGCCAGGTACTGCATTCCAACTCCTGTGAAATGAAAAATAGCTGATCTGCAGAACCTGACAGCAGCAACTACTATAATTACTGATCTCACAGTAAACATTTCTTAAAGGAAGAAATCACTAGAAAAAACATTCACTTTGCCCTCACCTATTAGGAGCCGTTTGATTCCATGTTTATTGTAATGGTCATCATGGGGTTAACAGTAAATGGAAATAAATCAGTAATAATTAATTTACATGTCATCTGCCCTTCGCTGCTTCTTTTTTCTTAAAAATCCTGTCTACTGGCTGCAGTTTGTTAAAAAAAATATATACATGCTTTTCTCACGGTCACCTGGTCCAACACTGCTGCTCCTAGTGTCTTTTATTGTGTGCGTGCCGATATCATGATGACAGCGCTGCAGCCAATCAGCGAATAGGGTTCAGATGCCGAAATTTCCACCTGACATGAAAACAGGGGGCTAAAAGTCTTGGGGTTGAATGGAGCATTGTGACCATCACTTCTATAGACAGTGAGTGTGACGGTGGTTGTACATGCTCACTGCTACTCCATTCACACGAGGGAATCTGGAAAGGATTAATGACAACGACGTCTCATGCTGTTCACAAGTGGAGTTCTTGTCTGCTGAGGCATGGCATCCCACTCTTCCTGAATGGCGATCCTCAGGTCATTGAGGTTCTGGGGTACAGAGTCACGAACCTCTACACGATGACTCAGCTGATCCCATATGTTGCCTGTGGAATTCAGGTCTGGAGAAAGTACAGGCCGCTCCATTTGAGGTTTTCCATTATCCAGTAGCCGTTCCCTAATGATACAACCATGATGAGCTGGAGCATTGTCATCCATGAAGATGTAATTGGGCCGGTGTTGTCGGTGCAGAGGCTCAAGATTGGATTAGTGATGTTATTCCAGTAGTTGGGGCTTGTCGCTGTACCATTCAAAGAGTAGGGCAGTTCTGTATGGACTAGACACCTGTCCACACTGTAACACAACCACCAAAGGCTCGCCTGTTGACAAGTGACTGATGCAGAACGAGCTCCTTGACGTCTCCAACATCGATAGCTGCCATCATTTCTGCTCAGCGTGAATCCACCTTCATCAGTGAACAGCACAGAGGCCAAGTGGTCCCTCGTCCAGAGTAGAGGCTCCCTGGCCCTTGCAAGACGATGACCCTTTTCCCTGGTGGTGGGGTCAGGTACCCTTGCAGGTCGTCTAGCACTCAGACCACGCTGATATAAATGGTTTTGAGTGGTTATTTTTCACAATGAAGTGGTCATCAGTGTGAGATGTGGCCAAAGGACATCCACATCTCTGCCTTTCTGTGACTCTTCCAGTCCTTCTCTCTCCTGCTGATGACTCTGTGACACTCTAAGCTCAGGGGCCACTTCCATCTGAGAACATCCTACTTGAAGCCTCACAATGGCGAGGTCCTGCTGATCAATTGTTAGGTGTCGTCTTGGGCTCAGATGTCAGAATGTGACCAGCGTGATGTGGAGGAATGTTTAATACCAATTCAATGTAATAGTAGAACAACACGGCACTCGTGACAGTATATAGGGTAGGTGCTCAAGTAGGGTGTCCAGCCCAACGAATTCAAATAAGAAAAAACTTGGCACTCTGAATGAGTAATTTTCATATGCAAAAAAAAAGAGATTTATTGATGTGCATCCATAAAGGCAAGTTGAACGTTTTCGGGCCACATCCGGACCTTCATCAGAACAAATATACTGGTTCAGGGAGAAACGTATATCCTGTCTCTATAGATTCCAAAATAATAGGGTAGCCTGGATGCAGCAGGGAGTCCTTTACGATGGCGCGTATGTAATGTGACTGGCGTCGCTGTGTGAGAGGCGCCTCTCACACAGTTGTTCGAAACGCGTTCAATCGTCCATGGCTGCTCCCTAAACTATTTTGCTGGTCATTTGTTAGCCCTTGTTCCAATTTTTAAATGTTTGAATAAAGTATTTTTTGATATTTTACATCCTGGAGCTGGATTCCTACATTTTTCTTCTCAGAGACTATGAGTGACCATTAATTGCAGCCTGGTATAAATCATTATCTGGAACGCTCCAGAGAAGATATACCGGTACTTTGAAGGTCCTGCCATTGCCAGAGACCATAATAGTCTGGCATCGCCCCCCTGGCTGGGTCTTCCCAGTGATTGACAAGTCTCTGTTTTGTCTGTACATCTTAGCGCTGGGAAGAGCCGGCCAGGGGGCAATGCGAGATTAATCTGGTCTCTGACTATGGTCCTCGAAAAAGGTCTTTTAAGTATAACTGGAGTTACGGAATGTTTCATGAACTAATACACATGCCATCCATTGTGCAGCCATGTTGGGATTCATTCTGCCCGCGGTTTGGACAACATGAATCTTCTCTTTGACCATTTTCTTTCCTCCATCTGTAATCTTCCCGTCCTTCTGGATCCTCTTAGTTTTCTTCTTGCCATAAAGTAGCATGTTGTTAGCGTGTTGGAGCGGACAGTCATAGTGTGATTACCGTCGGAGGAGGATGGAGATGACTTTTCTGCAGTCAGGGTGGAAATGGCTGCCAAGGACTGAGTAAGCAGAATGAAGAGGATGTACATTTTCAATACTGTAGCAGGAGACAGGTCAATTTCTGTCTTGCAGGAGATAACTCTAAAGCGAGACTGGAACATTAATTATCTGAGCAAACCTCAGAATTGTTCTCCCGACAAATAGATTTGGCTGCATCATAGGCCTCTCATCTTCGATTCATTGCTATCTGGTTGAGAATTTATAATAAAGCTTCCGTCTGAAAACTGAGAATCTGGAGAACCCGAAGTGTTTAGTTGAAGTTAAAATTGAACCCTGATATAGTTCACCGGCCTCGGATTTCTCTGCTTCCACTACTGAATCACCAAGTTCTTCACAACTTTTTTGCCTCGTGAAATCCATAGTTGTCTCGTTTTGATACGATTAACTTTTTTTGTGCATATTTGATAAAGAAAACTGTCCCATAGAGCTGATTGCTAAAGTTTGAAGGGAAAGAATCATCAAAAAATTACCTATTGCTTACATCAAATATTTGTATTACATTTCTATATTTTATTTTTTTTAAATTTGGCATTTTTTTATACATCACAACCTGTATTTAAAAAAAAAAAAAAAAAAAAAAAGAAAATTAGAAATCTTTAAATTTTCATACTGGCCCATGGGGATGAGTTAGACTCAGAATTTTTTTTGCCCTTTTAGGGAGAGTTTTCAGCAGGCTCATTATCATCACAGACAGAATTATAAAATCAGGTACCGTAACGCTTCAATACACAGCTGATAAAACATGATCCATCAATGACAATAGGTGATATCACAGCTCACCTCCTCCTGTAAATTCACTGATAACACCTCTATATACAGTAGATAAGACAGGATACACCATTCACAATAGGTGATATCACAGCTCACCTCCTCCTCCTGTAGAATGACTGATAACACCTCTATATACAGTAGGTGAGGTCACAGCTCACCTCCTCCTCCTGTACAATAACTGATAGCACCTCTATATACAGTAGATAACACAGGATCCACTATTCACAATAGGTGATGTCACAGCTCACCTCCTCCTCCTGTACAATGACTGATAACACCTCTATATACAGTAGATATCACATTGTGAATGGTGGATCCTGTGTTGTCACAGCTCACCTCCTCCTCCTGTACAATGACTGATAACACCTCTATATACAGTAGATAACACAGGATCCATCGTTCACAGTATGTGATGTCACAGCTCACCTCCTCCTGTACAATGACTGATGAGGATAACACCTCTATATACAATAGATAACACTGGATCCACCATTCACAATAGGTGATGTCACAGCTCACCTCCTCCTGTACAATGACTGATAACCCATCTATATACAGTAGATAACACTGGATCCACCATTCACAATAGATATCACAGCTCACCTCCTTCTGTACAATGACTGATAACACCTCTATATACAGTAGATAACACTGGATCCACCATTCACAATAGATGATATCACAGCTCACCTCCTCCTCCTGTACAATGACTGATGAGGATAACACCTCTATATACAGTAGATAACACTGGATCCACCATTCACAATAGGTGATGTCACAGCTCACCTCCTCCTACTGTATAATGACTGATAACACCTCTATATACAATAGATAACACTGGATCCACCATTCACAAAAGGTGATGTCACAGCTCAACTCCTCCTCTTGTATAATGACTGATAACACCTCTATATACAGTAGATAACACTGGATCCACCATTCACAACAGGTGATGTCACAGCTCACCTCCTCCTCCTGTATAATGACTGACAACACCTCTATATACAGTAGATTACACAGTATCCAACATTCACAATAGGTGATGTCACAGCTCACCTCCTCCTCCTGTACAATGACTGATAACACCTCTATATACACTGTGTTCCAAATTATTATGCAAATTGGATTTAAGTGTCATAAAGATTTAATTGTTTTGTTTTTCAAATAAACTCGTGGATGGTATTGTGTCTCAGGGCTCAATGGATCACTGAAATCAACCTGAAACACATGTGATAATTAGTTTTCCAGGTGATTCTAATTAAAGGAAAACTACTTAAAAATGATGTTCCACATTATTAAGCAGGTCACAGGTTTCAAGCAATATGGGAAAAAAAAAGATCTCTCTGTTGCTGAAAAGCATCAAATAGTGCAATGCCTTGGTCAAGGGATGAAAACAATAGATATTTCCCGAAAACTTAAGCGTGATCATTATACTGTGAAGAGATTTGTGGCTGAATCTGAGCACAGACGTGTTCGTGCTGATAAAGGCAGAATGAGGAAGGTTTTTTCCAGTCAAGTTCATTGGATTAAGAGAGCAGCTGTTAAAAAGCCATTACAAAGCAGCAAACAGATATTTGAAGTTGCTGGTGCCTCTGGAGTCCCTCGAACTTCATGGTGTAGGATCCTTCAAAGGCTTGCTGTGGTGCATAAACCTACTATTCGGCCACCCCTAAACAGTGTTCACAAGCAGAAACAGTTGCAGTGGGCCCAGACATACATGAAGACTAATTTTCCAACAGTCTTGTTTACTGATGAGTGTCGAGCAACTGTGGATGGTCCAGATGGATGGAGTAGTGGATGGCCACCATGTCCCAACAAGGCTGCGACGTCAGCAAGGAGTGGAGGAGTCATGTTTTGGGCCGGAATCATGGGGAAACAGCTGGTAGGGCCCTTTAAGGTTCCTAAAGGTGTGAAAATGACCTCTGCAAAGTACATAAAGATTCTGACTGACATCTTTCTTCCATGGTATAAAAAGGAGAAACGTGCCTTCAGGAGCAAAATCTTCTTCATGCATGACAACGCACCATCTGATGCTGCAAAGAAAACCTCTGAGTCATTGGCTGCTATGGGCATAAAAGGAGATAAACTCATTGTGTGGCCACCATCTTCCCCTGACCTCAACCCTATAGAGAACCTTTGGAGTATAATCAAGCAAAAGATCTATGAGGGTGGGAGGCAGTTCCCACCAAAATAGCAGCTCTGGGAGGCAAAGAAATACAAGCAGAAACTCTCCAAAAACTCACAAGTTCAATGGATGCAAGAATTATGAAGGTGACATCAAAGAAGGGTCCTATGGTAACATGTAACTTGGCCCGTTAGGAGGTTTTGGAGTTAAATAGCTTTTCTGTTCAGTGAATGTGACCTCCTAATGCTGCAAATTCCACAAATGAGCATTTTCAGTTCTTTAAAACATATCAAATGTTTAGAAATTCTACTGTGCCTAATAATTTGGAACAGTGCATTTAGAGTTTTTATTCATTGTGGAGATTATACAGTTATCATTGGGAGGTTTCTCAATAAAATTCAATGTATACTCTAACGGGTTATGACTTTTATTAGACTGACTGTCATTTGCCCCAACCTTTTAGGAAAATCTGAGAAAAATGTAATTTGCATAATAATTTGGAACATAGTGTACAGTATTTATGATCATGTGATATTTCAGTTTTTAGTTTTTATTAAATTTGCAAAAATTTCTACATTTATGTTTTGTTCAGTCAAGATGGGGTGCAGAGTGTACATTAATGTGGAAAAAATGAACTTTTTTGAATTTACCAAATGGCTGCAATGAAACAAAGAGTGAAGAATTTAAAGGGGTCTGAATACTTTCCGTATATTGATGACCCATCCTTATGTAAAGAGCTGCACATTTCTAATATACTTTATGGTATCAATGTGTCACCATTTTCAAGATCTGTGCTTGCTTTCAGTGAAAGAGAAAATTCCTGTTTATATCTAACAATATACTGCTGGTATAACCTCAGATGAACTCGAGCATGAGAAAATATTCCGAAAAATTCCCACGCTCGAGTTCATCTGAGGTTATGGCAGCAGGGGGCGCAGCACCCGCAAGTCTAGGTAGCTACGTTCCCCTGCTTTCCATTCATTCCCCAGGTTTTACAGGCAGGGGCGGCTGCATTAGCACAGCTCCTGCTTGTAAAATTATTTAACCCCTTCAGATGGATTTACAGCGTGGGACAAGACTGAACAACGGAAGGTATGGGATATTGTTGATTTTTTATTTTAACTTTGTTTCAGGTGACAAGGGTCTTCAATTGGATTGAGAGTATAATTAACTATTACAACACCGTGTGTATTTATTTGAATAAAATACTTTTTTCCTAATGTGTGTGTGTTTTATTAACCATTTACTACTATTGGATTAATAATGGAAAGGTGTTTTATTGACACCTCTCCATTATTAATCTGGGTTTATGTCACCTTCCAATAGCAAGGTGACATTAACCCCTTATTACCCCATATCCCACCGCTACTTGGTAGTGGGAAGAGAGAGGCTAAGTGCCAGAATAGGTGCATCTTACAGATGTGCCTTTTCTGGGGTGTCTGGGGGCAGATGTTTTTAGGCTGGGGGGTCCTATAACCATGGTCCCTCTCTAGGCTATTAATATCTGCCCTCAGTCACTGGCTTTCCCACTCTGGCGGAGAAAATTGTGAGGGAGCCCACGCCAGTTTTTTCCGCGATTTAACCCTTTATTTTAACAGCTAGAGCCCCCAAATTTTGCACATACACACTACTAACATTAGTAGTGAGGAATATGCAAAAAAAAGGGATATGAAAAGGTTTACTGTATGTAACCATGTCTCCTATCCTGTCGGGTTTGGGAAGGAGATAGCAGAAAAGCCGGTAATTCAATTGCCGGCTTTTGCTATCTAGCGCTGTATGAAATATAAATACATATATATATACTAGATGGCAGCCCGATTCTAAAGAATCGGGAGTCTAGAATCCATATATACTTTATTTATTCAAATGTAAGAATAATACAATTAATAAATAATAGTAAGAAAGAACAAAAAATGGCTGCACTCACCAGCTCTTGACAATTCTTGTTATTTAAGGGACAGTTACACAGGATCCATGAACATGCTTATGAGGGGAGTGATGAAAGACATCAGACAACAACTTTGCGTGTTGTGGCAAATGCCACAACAACGGTTCTTTGCTTAAGAACAATAATGTAAATAATAAATAATATGTATCAATAACTATGTATATTGGTATGTTCTTTCTTGGCACAAATTGCAGGAAGTAGTATTCTAGGCAATTATATATTAGATGGGCACTTACTTTTGCACCCGGGGGCGCACTTACTTTTGCACCCGGGGGCGCACTTACTTTTGCACCTGGGGGCGCACTTACTTTTGCACCCGGGGGCGCACTTACTTTTGCACCCGGGGGCGCACTTACTTTTGGGGGCGCACTTACTTTTGGTGGGCGGGGCTCCTCGGCCTCCGATTTGGCTGGTGGGGCCCCTCGTCCTCCGATTTGGTGGGTGGGGACCCTCGGCCTCCAATTTGGTGGGCGGGGACCCTCAACCTCCGATTTGGTGGGCGGGGACCCTCGGCCTCCGCTTTGGTGGGCGGGGCCCCTCGGCCTCCGATTTCGTGGGCGGGGTCCCTCTGCCTCCGATTTGGTGGGCGGGGCCACTCGGCCTTTGATTTGGTGGGCGGGGCTCCTCGGCCTCTGATTTGGTTGGTGGGGCCCATCGGCCTCCGATTTGGTGGGCGGGGCCCCTTATCCTCCGATTTGGTGGGCGGGGACCCTCGGCCTCCGATTTGGTGGGCGGGGCCCCTTGACCTTCGATTTGGTGGGCGGGGCTCCTCGGCCTCCGATTTGGTTGGCGGGGCCCCTCTGCCTCCGATTTGGTGTGCAGGGACCCTCAGCCTCCGCTTTGGTGGGCGGGGCCCCTCGGCCTTCGATTTGGTGGGCGGGGCCCCTCGGCCTCCGATTTGGTTGGTGTGGACCCTCGGCCTCCGATTTGGTGGGCGGGGACCCTCGGCCTCCGATTTGGTGGGCGGGGACCCTCGGCCTCCGATTTGGTGGGCGGGGCTCCTCGGCCTCCGATTTGGTTGGTGGGGCCCCTCGGCCTCCAATTTGGTGGGCGAGGACCCTCGGCCTCCGATTTGGTGGGCGGGGACCCTCGGCCTCCGATTTGGTGGGCGGGGCTCCTCGGCCTCCGATTTGGTTGGTGGGGCCCCTCGGCCTCCAATTTGGTGGGCGGGGACCCTCGGCCTCCGATTTGGTGGGCGGGGACCCTCGGCCTCCGATTTGGTGGGCGGGGACCCTCGGCCTCCGATTTGGTGGGCCGGGCCCCTCGGCCTCCGATTTGGTGGGCGGGCCGCTCGGCCTTCGATTTGTTGGGCGGGGCTCCTCGGCCTCCGATTTGGTTGGCGGGGCCCCTCGGCCTCCGATTTGGTTGGCGAAGCCCCTTATCCTCCGATTTGGTGGGCGGGGACTCTCGGCCTCCGATTTGGTGGGCGGGGACCCTCGGCCTCCGATTTGGTGGGCGGGGCCCCTCGGCCTCCGATTTGGTTGGCGGGGCCCCTCGGCCTCCGATTTGGTGGGCGGGGCCCCTCGGCCTCCGATTTGGTGGGCGGGGCCCCTCGGCCTCCGATTTGGTTGGTGGGGCCCCTCGGCCTCCGATTTGGTGGGCGGGGACCCTCGGCCTCCGATTTGGTGGGCGGGGACCCTCGGCCTCCGATTTGGTGGGCGGGGACCCTCGGCCTCCGATTTGGTGGGTGGGGACCCTCGGCCTCCGATTTGGTGGTCGGGGCCCCTCGGCCTCTGATGTGGTGGGCGGGGCCCCTCGGCCTCCAATGTGGTGGGCGGGGCCCCTCGGCCTCCGCTTTGGTGGGCGGGGCCAGGCCCCTCGGCCTCCGCTTTGGTGGGCGGGGCTCCTCGGCCTCCGATTTGGTTGGTGGGGCCCCTCGGCCTCCGATTTGGTGGGCGGGGACTCTCGGCCTCCGATTTGGTGGGCGGGGACCCTCGGCCTCCGATTTGGTGGGCGGGGACCCTCGGCCTCCGATTTGGTGGGCAGGGACCCTCGGCCTCCGATTTGGTGGTCGGGGACCCTCGGCCTCCGCTTTGGTGGGCGGGGCCCCTCGGCCTCCGATTTGGTGGGCGGGGTCCCTCGGCCTCCGATTTGGTGTGCGGGGACCCTCGGCCTCCGCTTTCGTGGGCGGGGCCCCTCGACCTTCGATTTGGTGGGCGGGTCTCCTCGGCCTCCGATTTGGTTGGTGGGGCCCCTCGGCCTCCGATTTGGTGGGCGGGGCCCCTCGGCCTCCGATTTGGTGGGCGGGGACCCTCGGCCTCCGATTTGGTGGGCGGGGACCCTCGGCCTCCGCTTTGGTGGGTGGGGCCCGTCGGCCTCCGATTTGGTGGGCGGGGCCCCTCGGCCTCCGATTTGGATGGTGTGGACCCTCGGCCTCCGATTTGGTGGGCGGGGACCCTCGGCCTCCGATTTGGTGGGCGGGGACCCTCGGCCTCCGATTTGGTGGGCGGGGCCCCTCGGCCTCCGATGTGGTGGGCGGGGCCCCTCGGCCTCCGATTTGGTGGGTGGGGACCCCCGGCCTCCGATTTGGTGGGCGGGGCCCCTCGGCCTCCGATTTGGTGGGCGGGGATCCTCGGCCTCCGATTTGGTGGGCGGGGACCCTCGGCCTCCGATTTGATAGGCGGGGCCCCTCGGCCTCCGATTTGGTGGGCGGGGACCCTCGGCCTCCGATTTGGTGGGCGGGGACCCTCGGCCTCCGATTTGGTAGGCGGGGCCCCTGTGCCTCCGATTTGGTGGGCGGGGAAACTCGGCCTCCAATTTGGTGGGCGGGGACCCTCGGCCTCCGATTTGGTGGGCGGGGACCCTCAGCCTCCGATTTGGTGGGCGGGGACCCTCGGCTTCCGATGTGGTGGGCGGGGCCCCTCGGCCTCCGATGTGGTGGTCGGGGCCCCTCGGCCTCCGCTTTGGTGGGCGGGGCCGGGCCCCTCGGCCTCCGCTTTGGTGGGCGGGGCCGTTCGGCCTTCGATTTGGTGGGCGGGGCTCCTCGGCCTCCGATTTGGTTGGCGGGGCCCCTCAGCCTCCGATTTGGTTGGCGGGGCCCAACGGCCTCCGATTTGGTGTGTGCTCTGCCTGGGGTCACTGTGCTCTGCCTGGGGCCCCATATGCTGCCTGGGGCCCCTGTGCTCTGCCTGGGGCCCCATATGCTGCCTGGGGCCCCTGTGCTCTGCCTGGGGCCCCATGTTCTGCCTGGGGCCCCTGTGCTCTGCCTGGGGCCACTGTGCTCTGCCTGGGGCCCCATGTTCTGCCTGGGGCCACTGTGCTCTGCCTGGGGCCCCATAAGCTGCCTGGGGCCCCTGTGCTCTGCCTGGGACCACTGTGCTCTGCCTGGGGCCCCATATGCTGCCTGGGGCCCCTGTGCTCTGCCTGGGGCCACTGTGCTCTGCCTGGGGCCCCATATGCTGCCTGGGGCCACTGTGCTCTGCCTGGGGCCCCATATGCTGCCTGGGGCCCCTGTGCTCTGCCTGGGGCCCCTGTGCTCTGCCTGGGGCCCCTGTGCTCTGCCTGGGGCCACTGTGCTCTGCCTGGGGCCACTGTGCTCTGCCTGGGGCCCCATATGCTGCCTGGGGCCCCTGTGCTCTGCCTGGGGCCCCATATGCTGCCTGGGGCCCCTGTGCTCTGCCTGGGGCCCCTGTGCTCTGCCTGGGGCCCCATATGCTGCCTGGGGCCCCTGTGCTCTGCCTGGGGCCCCTGTGCTCTGCCTGGGGCCACTGTGCTCTGCCTGGGGCCACTGTGCTCTGCCTGGGGCCCCTGTGCTCTGCCTGGGGCCCCTGTGCTCTGCCTGGGGCCCCATATGCTGCCTGGGGCCCCTGTGCTCTGCCTGGGGCCACTGTGCTCTGCCTGGGGCCCCATAGGCTGCCTGGGGCCCCTGTGCTCTGCCTGGGGCCCCTGTGCTCTGCCTGGGGCCACTGTGCTCTGCCTGGGTGTAGGACACTGGTGACGTCACTTAGCTCCGGACATTAGCTCCGGACATTAGCTCCGGACATTAGCTCCGGACAAAGCCACGGAAGTTGGCACAAATTGCAGGAAGTAGTATTCTAGGCAATTATATATTAGATATATATAATAATAATTTTATTTATATAGCGCCAACATATTCCGCAGCGGTTTACAACTTATAGAGGGGACTTGTACAGACAATAGACATTACAGCATAACAGAAATCACAGTTCAAAACAGATACCAGGAGGAATGAGGGCCCTGCTCGCAAGCTTACAAAGTATGAGGAAAAGGGGAGACACGAGAGGTAGATGGTAACAATTGCTTTAGTTATTTGGACCAGCCATAGTGTAAGGCTCGGGTGTTCATGTAAAGCTGCATGAACCAGTTAACTGCCTAAGTATGTAGCAGTGCAGACACAGAGGGCTATTAACTGCATAAAGTGTATGAGAACATGATGCGAGGAACCTGATTATGTTTTTTTTTTTTGAATGGGCCACACAGGGATAGTTAGGTTAATACGTTGAGGATACATACAGGATGTAGAAGTCAAACGGTCCAAAATTTGTAATTAAATCTTATTGCAAAAATGTTTTAACTTGAAAAAAAAAACATTAAAAAAAAGTCACCTAAAGTTGTGTTGTATCCTTAAGGTCACTGAGCTCAGTACGACTAATAATGCTACCAATAAATTCCTATTGAGACTGAAACATATAAACTCAAAAATCTATAGGGGCATTATTACAGAACCCCCCAGCACCCAGAATATGTTATGCAGTTATTTGTATATATAATAGGTTCCATGTGAGATATATGAACCTAATGTATCAGCCCACAGGCTGCGCCCCTGGGCAGAGGAGACAAGATATCCCCCGTCTGACTTCCCCCACCTTTGTAATTCCCACAGTAAATATCAGCAGGCTCCCTTGTACCCACTGTAGCAGTGACCGCCGTAATTTACAGGCCCATTCAGCGTGGGTATAGGTTACTCGTTTTATAAGTCCGCAGAACTTTTGGCGGTATGCCTCTGGTGTCAGCGCATACCGGGCCAAAATCACTTCTTTGATCCGCTCATAGTCCATACAGTCCTCATCAGGTACCGTGCGATAGGCGTCCACTGCCCGGCCGGTCAGCTTGCTGGCCAGAATCTGAACCCGTTCCTCCGGCTTCACTTGATGAAGGGCACACTGCCGCTCAAAGTCCTGCAGAAAGCTATCAATGTCTTCCTCTGCCTCCCCCAACTGTTGGAAGGCATTATACTGGATCTTTTTGTGGCTTACTGTTGAAGGTACCTGGTCGGAGGCCAGAGCTCCCCCTGCTTGCTGACTCTCCATCTTGGCCAGCTCCACTTTGGTCCGCTCTGCCATCTCCATCTTGGTTAGCTCTATCCTGGTCCGCTCGGCCATCTCTTCCTTCAGATCAGTACGCACATCAGCCATCACCTCTCGTATGATCTCTACTGCAGGGTTTGGGCCATAGAACGCCAGTCTGTTCTTTACCTCCCTCTGGAATTCAGTCTCCTCCACGTTCACATTGGGGGGCGCTGCACCGTCGTGTTCCATGATGGCTGCTATCAAATTCGCTTTTGTTTTGTTGCTGGTGATTAACCCTCGGGCTTCCACCAGATCTTTTAATGTAGTCCTCTTTAACTTCTGGTAGTTGTTTTCCATTCATTCCTTTCCTCCTGTAGAAGGGGTATCACATCCCGCTGTCTGCCACCAGTGTATCGGGGTCTACCAAGCTGGGGTACCTCTTTCAGTACCACCCCGTGTTTCAGGAGGTCCACTTTGCATTGGCTGGAGTCTGAATGAAGGATGCTGGCTGGAATTCCTTGATTATATGAGAGCATATAAAAGCTGACTGCTTCTCCACATATTTCCAGTCTCACAACCCTTTATTCATCGAACACAGAATATATGTAACAACAGATACAGAGGGCAGGTCCATTCAAAAGCGGCAGGCCAGACATACATTACAATAGCCTCAGGGGGCCGGAGCCTGCTGATATTTACTGTGGGAATTACAAAGGTGGGGGAGGTCAGAAGGGGGATATCTTGTCTCCTCTGCCCAGGGGCGCAGCCTGTGGGCTGATGCATTAGGGACATATATCTCACATGGAACCTATTATATATACAAATAACTGCATAACATATTCTGGGTGCTGGGGGGTTCTGTAACATGCGTTCACATACTTTTGGTTACATTTGTGCATCAGAAAACATTTCTTCTAAAATTGTGTTATTTATGCAGTTTCTGAAAAGCTTGGGGTCCGTTGCATTTCTTCCTGGAGTGGTCTCTTAGCTTTTTTTTGGACCCCCTAGACAAAGATCTGGTTATTTTTTCAGATTTACACACTGGATATGAGTGAGAGCGGTAATGGCGGCCATATTGGTAGCCACCAAACTTTTCCATAAAGAAATAAAAAGTTTGAAAAAGTTGTGTAAAGTTTTGAAAGACTTACAAACGTATTCATTTTGACTTTTGGATATTTTTTTTGGATTTCTGACTTCTAGTCTAGTTATATTTTATTATCCCAGAAATGTTCTCTAATGGCATTTTTTGCTGAATTAACGTGACCTTATTATGGTGTCCGCTCTCTGGACGGCCACACAGAGCACCACTTATTGCCGTCCACAACATGTTATGTTCTTGCTCTATTGCCAGAACTGAATCTGGCATTTTCAAAGCGCCTAATAACAGTATAAAAGTGAAGCTAAATATCAAGGCGTAATAATAATATAAGGAGCAATAGCGGCCATTGTGTGGCATGGGGGGCTCTGCGGACACTGTGTGACCTTTCAGACTCCGCTGGTCGCACTCAGTAAGGTGTCATTAGCCGGCTGGCCTGTTATTTCGCTGAGTGCTTTTGGCCAGTGCTGAGTGCAGAGTATGGTTAGCCGTAATTGTATGTATTTCCCGCACCACAATGTGCTGAAAATGACTGGAAGGACAATGCCCCTCGGCGGTTCAGGGGGGCAGTCTGGGGTCCTGGTGGGATTTTTATTATAAAAGCTAATTGGTCATGTAGGAAATTGTTACTCATTGTATCCATTGTTGAGTCAGGTATAATTGCATCGGTGGGGGATTTTGCATTGAGTGGTCCGAAACTTGAGGCTCTCCAGCTAACACCGGCACTCAGTGCATGATGGGAGTTGTAGTTTGGCAGCAGCTGGGTTACAGATCACAAACAGCACCAATTAAAGAAACATAGATATGATGGATACAAAGCACCAAATAATAGCAGCGTGCACAGTCTACACAAAACATAATATTAACCCCGTGTAATGATGCATCTATCATAGTGCCGCACACCACTGCCATATACTGTAGTCCTGTACACAGGCAGAAGAGGTCCCTGCACAAGAACAGTATAGCGGCCCTATGTAGCCCAATGGCTCATCATAAAGGACAATGCCCCCACATAGCAATACCTGCTACTATGCCTCTTACATAGTAACAATGGCCCCTTTGTGCCCTCTAGATGGTAAAATTGCCCTCTAGAAAGATAAAAAATGCTTTAGAAAACAGTGTCCACATATTGCTCTTAGAAAATAATAATTTATTTACAGCATGGCGTGCTCACAGCACCCTATACACAAAGTATGAGGTCCCCAGAGCTCCCCTGTATACAGTGTGATGGACCCACAGCTCCCCTATACACAGTGTGATTGGCCCACAGCTGCCCTATACACAGTATGATGAGCCCACAGCTCCCCTATACACAGTATGATGGGCCCACAGCTCCCCTATACACAGTATGATGAGCTCACAGCTCCCCTATACACAGTATGATGGGCCCACAGCTCCCCTATACATAGTATGATGAGCCCACAGCTCCCCTGTATACAGTGTGATGGGCCCACAGCTCCCCTATACACAGTATGATGAGCCCACAGCTCCCCTGTATACAGTGTGATGGGCCCACAGCTCCCCTATACACAGTATGATGAGCTCACAGCACCCTTACACAGAATATGATGTCCCCAGAGCTTCCCAGTATACAGTGTGATGGGCCGACAGTTCCCCTATACACAGTATGATGGGCCCACAGCTCCCCTATACACAGTATGATGAGCCCACAGCTCCCCTGTATACAGTGTGATGGGCCCACAGCTCCCCTATACACAGTATGATGGGCCCACAGCTCATCTATACACAGTATGATGGGCCCACAGATCCCCTTTACACAGTATGATGAGCCCACAGCTCCCCTGTATACAGTGTGATGGGCCCAAAGCTCCCCTATACACAGTATGATGAGCCCACAGCTCCCCTATACACAGTATGATGGGCCCACAGCTCCCCTATACACAGTATGATGAGCCCACAGCTTCCCTGTAGACAATGTGATGGGCCCACAGCTCTCCAATACACAGTATGATGGGCCCACAGCTCCCCTATACACAGTATAATAAGGCCACAGCTCCCCTATACACAGTATGATGGGCCCACAGCTCCCCTATGCACAGTATAATGGGCCCACTGCTCCCCTCTACACAGTATGATGAGCCCACAGCTTCCCTGTAGACAATGTGATGGGCCCACAGCTCTCCAATACACAGTATGATGGGCCCACATCTCCCCTATACACAGTATAATAAGGCCACAGCTCCCCTATACACAGTATGATGGGCCCACAGCTCCCTATGCACAGTATAATGGGCCCACTGCTCCCCTCTACACAGTATGATGGGCCCACAGCTCCCCTATACATAGTATGATGGGCCCACAGCTCCCCTATACACTGTATGATGGGCCCACAGCTCCCCTATACACAGTATGATGGGCCCACAGCTCCCCTATACACAGTATGATGGGCCCACAGCTCCCCTATACACAGTATGATGGGCCCACAGCTCCCCTATACACAGTATGATGGGCCTACAGCTCCCCTATACACAGTATAATGGCCCACAGATCCCTTATACATAGTATGATGGGCCCACAGCTCCCCTATACACAGTATGATGGGCCCACAGCTCCCCTATACACAGTATGATGGGCCAACAGCTCCCCTATACACAGTATGATGGGCCTACAGCTCCCCTATACACAGTATAATGGCCCACAGCTCCCTTATACATAGTATGATGGGACCACTGATCCCCCAAAACACAGTATAATGATCCCCACAGTAGCCCTGACACTGTATAATGGCCCCCTACAGTGGAACCCACACTATATAAAATAGCACCACACTGTAAAATGGCCTCCACAGTAGTTCCTACGCTTTATGATGGCCCCCACAGTAGCTTTCAAACTGTATAATCCCCCCCTGCATTAGCTCCCACACAGTATAATGGTTCCAGCATTAGTGTTCAAACTGTATAATGGACCACACATTAGCTCCCAAAATGAAGCATTTCTACCACAAAATTATTGCAGCTACACATGTTTTGTTATACACAAATTCATATATACTTCTTGAAGTATGATACATAGTGTTGAGCGATACCGTCCGATACTTGAAAGTATCGGTATCGGAAAGTATCGGCCGATACCGGCAAAGTATCGGATCTAATCCGATACCGATACCCGATACCAATACAAGTCAATGGGACTCAAGTATCGGACGGTATCCCTTATGGTTCCCAGGGTCTGAAGGAGAGGAAACTCTCCTTCAGGCCCTGGGATCCATATTAATGTGTAAAATAAAGAATTAAAATAAAAAATATTGATATACTCACCTCTCCGACGCAGCCTGGACCTTACCGAGGGAACCGGCAGCTTTCTTTGCTTAAAATGCGCGCGTTTACTGCCTTCCGTGACGTCAAGGCTTGTGATTGGTCGCGTGCCGCCCATGTGGCCGCGACGCGACCAATCAGAGCAAGCCGTGACATAATTTTCAGGTCCTGAATGCCTAATTCTGCATTCAGGACCTGAAAATTACGTCACGGCTTGCTGTGATTGGTCGCGTCGCGGTCACATGGGCGGCATGCAACCAATCACAAGCCGTGACGTAATTTTAAAATGCGCGTGTTTCCTGCCTCCCATGACGTCACGGCTTGTGATTGGTCGCGTCGCCCATGTGACCGCGACGCGACCAATCACAAGCCGTAACGTAATTTTCAAATCCTGAATGCCTAGAATTAGGCATTCAGGACCTGAAAATTACGTCACGGCTTGCTGTGATTGGTCGCGTCGCGGCCACATGGGCGGCACGCGACCAATCACAAGCCGTGACGTCACGGAAGGCAGTAAACGCGCGCATTTTAAGCAAAGAAGGCTGCCGGTTCCCTCGGTAAGGTGCAGGCTGCGTCGGAGAGGTGAGTATATCCCTATTTTTTATTTTAATTCTTTATTTTACACATTAATGTTGTTTCGATACCGATACCCGATACCACAAAAGTATCGGATCTCGGTATCGGAATTCCGATACCCGCAAGTATCGGCCGATACCCGATACTTGCGGTATCGGAATGCTCAACACTAATGATACACCAAAACGGGCCTGCCAAATGATTAATCAGGCCACAGAATGTTCAGTTCAAACAAAATAATATTGCCGCCAGCATGCAGCCAGCGGGTAAGGAAAGGGTGAATCAAACACCCAAAAACCCCGCCCATATGACTGAAAATTGTTCCCTCCAAATTCAGGTGACAGAGTCCCTTTAATATATCATAAATTCCTTTTCTCAGGCAACTCATTCGACATAACACCTATTGATTGGGTCAACAATAACTGAGGAATAAGCTATTTAGACTTACCTCATTATATACCATAACTGGGTTATTGTTTTATACTTGCACTGCACATGAAACCAGTTTTTGGATTGGAGGCATTCTGTATACTATGAAAATTGTATTTGTTAAGTGATGAACTTTTTATTTTATTTGTGTATAAATAAATTATTTGTTTGAACTGAACATACTGTGGCCTGATTAATAGTGTTGAGCATTCCGATACTGCAAGTATCGGGTATCGGCCGATACTTGCTGTATCGGAATTTCCGATACCGAGATCCGATACTTTTGTGGTATCGGGTATCGGGTATCGCAACAACATTAATGTAATAATGTGTAAAAGAGAGATTTAAAATAAAAAATATTGCTATACTCACCTCTCCGACGCAGCCTGGACCTCAGCGAGGGAACCGGCAGCGTTGTTTGTTTAAATTTCGCGCTTTTACTTGGTTACGTGAAGTCCCGGCTTGTGATTGGTCAGGGCGGCCATGTTGCCGGGACGCGGACCAATCACAGCAAGCCGTGACGAAATTACGTCACGGCTTGCTGTGATTGGTTAATGGCGGCCATGTTGCCGGGACGCGGACCAATCACAAGCCATGACGTCACGGGAGGCTGGACATGCGCGTATTTTAAAAAGCGCGCGTGTCCAGCCTCCAGTGACGTCCCGGCTTATGATTGGTCACGGCGCCATGTTGCCGGGACGCGGACCAATCACAGCAAGCCGTGACGAAATTACGTCACGGCTTGCTGTGATTGGTCCGCGTCCCGGCAACATGGCCGCCATTAACCAATCACAAGCCGTGACGTCACGGGAGGCTGGACATGCGCGTATTTTAAAAAGCGCTCGTGTCCAGCCTCCCGTGACGTCACGGCTTGTGATTGGTTAATGGCGGCCATGTTGCCGGGACGCGGACCAATCACAGCAAGCCGTGACGTAATTTCGTCACGGCTTGCTGTGATTGGTCCGCGTCCCGGCAACATGGCCGCCCTGACCAATCACAAGCCGGGACTTCACATAACCAAGTAAAAGCGCGAATTTTAAACAAACAACGCTGCCGGTTCCCTCGCTGAGGTCCAGGCTGCGTCGGACAGGTGAGTATAGAAATATTTTTTATTTTAATTCTTTATTTTACACATTTATATGGATCCCAGGGTCTGAAGGAGAGTTTCCTCTCCTTCAGACCCTGGGAACCATCAGGGATACCGTCCGATACTTGAGTCCCATTGACTTGTATTGGTATCGGGTATCGGTATCGGATTGGATCCGATACTTTGCCGGTATCGGCCGATACTTTCCGATACCGATACTTTCAAGTATCGGACGGTATCGCTCAACACTACTGATTAATCATTTGGCAGGCCCGTTTTGGTGAATCATAGTTTTGAATGAGTTCTATGTAAATTCTTGGACTAATATGTATAAACCTCTTGAAGTATGTTTGAGATCATTGTCATGCTGGAAGACCCATGACCTATGATCCAAACCCAGCTTTCTGACACTGGGTACTACATTGGGACCCCAAATCCTTTGATAATCTTCAGATTCCATGATGCCTTACACACAGTCAAGGCATCCAGTGTTATGACCCCAGTGGACAGGGTCTCAGAGGAACGTGTAAGTCTGCGAGATTCAAAAATCCAGCTCATAGGGCTGTGGTAACTGGGTTGACCAAATAGCTACTCCTAACGCCAACACTAGAAGTAGCCGGGGATCATGCCTACGGTGATCGCTAGATGACTCGCGCCAGCCGGAGAATCTAACTACCCCTAGGAGAAGAAAACAAAGACCTCTCTTGCCTCCAGAGAAAGGGACCCCAAAGCAAGATACAAGCCCCCCACAAATAATAACGGTGAGGTAAGAGGAAATGACAAACACAGAAATGAACCAGGTTCAGCAAAGAGAGGCCAGCTTACTAATAGCAGAATATAGCAAGATAACTTATCTGGTCAACAAAAACCCTATAAAAATCCACGCTGGAGATTCAAGAACCCCCGAACCGTCTAACGGTCCGGGGGGAGAACACCAGCCCCCTAGAGCTTCCAGCAAAGGTCAGGATACAGATTGGAACAAGCTGGACAAAAATACCAAACAAAACAAAAGCAAAAAGCAAGGAAGAAGACTTAGCTTGAAATACAGGAACCAGGATCATAGGACAAAAGCACAACAGATTAGCTCTGATTTCAACGATGCCAGGCATTGAACTGAAGGTCCAGGGAGCTTATATAGCAACGCCCCTGAACTAACGACCCAGGTGAGGATATAGGAAAAGACAGAAGCTCCAGAGTCAAATCACTAATGACCACTAGAGGGAGCAAAAAGCAAAATCACAACAGTACCCCCCCCCCTTAGTGAGGGGTCACCGAACCCTCACCACGACCACCAGGGCGATCAGGACGAGCGGCGTGAAAGGCACGAACTAAATCGGCCGCATGAACATCAGAGGCGACCACCCAGGAATTATCTTCCTGACCATAGCCCTTCCACTTGACCAGGTACTGAAGCCTCCGCCTGGAGAGACGAGAATCCAAGATCTTCTCCACCACGTATTCCAACTCGCCCTCGACCAACACCGGAGCAGGAGGCTCAGCAGAAGGAACCACAGGCACAACGTACCGCCGCAACAAGGACCTATGAAACACGTTGTGGATAGCAAACGACACAGGAAGATCCAGGCGAAAGGATACAGGATTAAGGATTTCCAATATCTTGTAAGGACCAATAAAACGAGGTTTAAATTTGGGAGAGGAAACCTTCATAGGAACAAAGCGGGAAGAAAGCCACACCAAATCCCCAACACGTAGTCGGGGACCCACACCGCGGCGGCGGTTTGCAAAGCGCTGAGCCCTCTCCTGTGACAACTTCAAGTTGTCCACCACAAGATTCCAGATCCGCTGCAACCTATCCACCACAGAATCCACCCCAGGGCAGTCAGAAGGTTCCACATGACCCGAAGAAAAACGAGGGTGGAAACCAGAGTTGCAGAAAAACGGCGAAACCAAGGTGGCGGAACTAGCCCGATTATTAAGGGCAAACTCAGCCAACGGCAAGAAGGTCACCCAATCGTCCTGATCAGCAGAGACAAAACACCTCAAATAAGCCTCCAAAGTCTGATTAGTTCGCTCCGTCTGTCCATTAGTCTGAGGATGGAAAGCAGACGAAAACGACAAGTCAATGCCCATCCTACTACAAAAGGATCGCCAGAATCTGGAAACGAACTGGGATCCTCTGTCTGACACAATATTCTCAGGGATGCCGTGCAAACGAACCACGTTCTGGAAAAACACAGGAACCAGATCGGAAGAGGAAGGCAGCTTAGGCAAAGGAACCAAATGGACCATCTTGGAGAAGCGATCACATATCACCCAGATAACAGACATGCCTTGAGACACCGGAAGATCAGAAATGAAATCCATGGAGATATGTGTCCAAGGTCTCTTAGGGACAGGCAAGGGCAAGAGCAACCCGCTGGCACGAGAACAGCAAGGCTTAGCTCGAGCACAAGTCCCACAGGACTGTACAAATGACCGCACATCCCTAGACAAGGAAGGCCACCAAAAGGATCTGGCCACCAGATCTCTGGTGCCAAAAATTCCTGGGTGACCTGCCAACACCGAGGAATGAACCTCGGAAATGACTCTGTTGGTCCACTTATCAGGCACAAACAGTCTGTCAGGTGGACAAGAATCAGGCCTATCAGCCTGAAATCTCTGCAACACACGTCGCAGATCTGGAGAAATAGCTGACAAGATAATACCATCCTTAAGAATACCAACAGGTTCAGCGACTCCAGGAGCATCAGGCACAAAGCTCCTGGAAAGAGCATCGGCCTTCACATTTTTTGAACCTGGTAAATACGAGACAACAAAGTCAAAACGGGAGAAAAACAATGACCAGCGGGCCTGTCTAGGATTCAGGCGTTTAGCAGACTCGAGATACATAAGATTTTTGTGATCAGTCAAGACCACCACACGATGCTTAGCACCCTCGAGCCAATGACGCCACTCCTCAAATGCCCATTTCATGGCCAACAACTCCCGATTGCCCACATCATAATTTCGCTCCGCAGGCGAAAACTTCCTAGAGAAAAAGGCGCAAGGTCTCATAACAGAGCAACCAGGGCCTCTCTGCGACAAAACGGCCCCTGCTCCAATCTCTGAAGCATCCACCTCAACCTGAAAGGGAAGCGAGACATCAGGCTGGCACAAAACAGGCGCCGAAGTAAACCGACGTTTCAACTCCTGGAAAGCCTCCACGGCAGCAGGAGCCCAATTAACCACATCGGAGCCCTTCTTGGTCATATCCGTCAAAGGTTTCACAATGCTAGAAAAGTTAGCGATAAAACGACGGTAGAAGTTAGCGAAACCCAAGAACTTCTGAAGACTCTTAACTGACGAGGGCTGAGTCCAATCAAGAATAGCTCGGACCTTGACTGGGTCCATCTCCACAGCAGAAGGGGAAAAAATGAACCCCAAAAAGGGAACCTTCTGTACACCAAAAAGACACTTTGAGCCCTTGACAAACAAAGAATTTTCACGCAAAATTTTAAAGACCATCCTGACCTGCTCCACATGCGAGTCCCAATTATCAGAAAAAAACAGAATATCATCCAGATAAACGATCAAAAATTTATCCAGATAGTTCCGGAAAATGTCATGCATAAAGGACTGAAAAACTGAAGGGGCATTAGAGAGCCCAAAAGGCATCACCAAGTACTCAAAATGACCTTCGGGCGTATTGAATGCGGTTTTCCATTCATCCCCTTGCTTAATGCGCACAAGGTTGTACGCACCACGAAGGTCTATCTTGGTAAACCACTTGGCACCTTTAATCCGGGCAAACAAGTCAGACAACAGCGGCAAAGGATACTGAAATTTGACAGTGATCTTATTTAAAAGCCGATAGTCAATACAAGGCCTCAAAGATCCGTCCTTTTTAGCCACAAAAAAGAATCCCGCACCAAGAGGGGAAGAAGACGGACGGATGTGTCCTTTCTCCAGAGACTCCTTGATATATGAACGCATAGCGGTATGTTCAGGTATCGACAGATTAAACAGTCTTCCCTTAGGAAATTTACTGCCTGGAATCAAATCTATTGCACAGTCACATTCCCTATGAGGAGGCAATGCACTGGACCTGGACTCGCTAAAGACATCCTGATAGTCAGACAAATACTCCGGAACTTCCGAAGGCGTAGAAGAAGCAATAGACACAGGCAGGGAATCCTCATGAATACCACGACAGCCCCAACTAGACACTGACATAGCCTTCCAGTCAAGGACTGGATTATGGGTCTGTAACCATGGCAGCCCCAAAACAACCAAATCATGCATTTTATGTAGAACGAGAAAACGTATCACCTCGCGGTGTTCAGGAGTCATGCACATGGTAACCTGTGTCCAATACTGCGGTTTATTTTCTGCTAATGGCGTAGCATCAATACCCCTAAGAGGGATAGGATTTTCTAATGGTTCAAGAATAAAACCACAGCGCTTAGCAAATGAGAGATCCATAAGACTCAGGGCAGCACCTGAATCTACAAACGCCATGACAGGATAAGATGACAGTGAGCAAATCAAAGTTACAGACAGAATAAACTTAGGATGCAAATTACCAACGGTGACAGGACTAACAACCTTAGATATACGTTTAGAGCATGCTGAGATAACATGTGTAGAATCACCACAGTAGTAGCACAAGCCATTCCGGCGTCTATGAATTTTCCTCTCATTTCTAGTCAGGATTCTATCACATTGCATCAAATCAGGTGTCCGTTCAGACAACACCATGAGGGAATTTGCGGTTTTTCTATCACATTGCATCACATCAGGTGTCTGTTCAGACAACAACATGAGGGAATTTGCGGTTTTGCGCTCCCGCAACCGCCGGTCAATTTGAATAGCCAGGGACATGGTATCATTCAGACCTGTGGGAATGGGAAAACCCACCATAACATTCTTAATGGCCTCAGAAAGGCCATTTCTAAAATTAGCGGCCAGTGCACACTCGTTCCAATGTGTCAGCACGGACCATTTCCGAAATTTTGGCAATATACCTCAGCCTCGTCCTGGCCCTGAGACATAGCCAGCAAGGCTTTCTCTGCCTGAATCTCAAGATTGGGTTCCTCATAAAGTAAACCGAGCGCCAGAAAAAACGCATCAATATCAGCCAATGCCGGATCTCCTGGCGCCAACGAAAAAGCCCAATCTTGAGGGTCACCCCGTAAGAATGAAATAACAATTTTTACTTGTTGAGCAGAGTCTCCAGACGAACAAGGTTTCAGGGACAAAAACAATTTACAATTATTCCTGAAATTCCTAAACTTAAATCGGTCTCCTGAAAACAGTTCAGGAATCGGAATCTTGGGTTCAGACCTAGGATTTCTGGTAACATAATCTTGTATAGCCTGCACACGAGCGGCAAGCTGGTCCACACTTGTAATCAAGGTCTGGACATTCATGTCTGCAGCAAGCTTAAGCCACTCTGAGGTAAAGGGGAAAAGAAAAAAAAAAAAAAAAAAATGAGAGAGGGAAAAAAAAACCTCAAAATTTTCTTTCTTATAATCCCACTTCTGCAATGCATTAAACATTTAATACTGGCCTGGCATACTGTTATGACCCCAGTGGACAGGGTCTCAGAGGAACGTGTAAGTCTGCGAGATTCAAAAATCCAGCTCATAGGGCTGTGGTAACTGGGTTGACCAAATAGCTACTCCTAACGCCAACACTAGAAGTAGCCGGGGATCATGCCTACGGCGATCGCTAGATGACTCGCGCCAGCCGGAGAATCTAACTACCCCTAGGAGAAGAAAACAAAGACCTCTCTTGCCTCCAGAGAAAGGGACCCCAAAGCAAGATACAAGCCCCCCACAAATAATAACGGTGAGGTAAGAGGAAATGACAAACACAGAAATGAACCAGGTTCAGCAAAGAGAGGCCAGCTTACTAATAGCAGAATATAGCAAGATAACTTATCTGGTCAACAAAAACCCTATAAAAATCCACGCTAGAGATTCAAGAACCCCCGAACCGTCTAACGGTCCGGGGGGAGAACACCAGCCCCCTAGAGCTTCCAGCAAAGGTCAGGATACAGATTGGAACAAGCTGGACAAAAATAGCAAACAAAACAAAAGCAAAAAGCAAGGAAGAAGACTTAGCTTGAAATACAGGAACCAGGATCATAGGACAAAAGCACAACAGATTAGCTCTGATTTCAACGATGCCAGGCATTGAACTGAAGGTCCAGGGAGCTTATATAGCAACGCCCCTGAACTAACGGCCCAGGTGAGGATATAGGAAAAGACAGAAGCTCCAGAGTCAAATCACTAATGACCACTAGAGGGAGCAAAAAGCAAAATCACAACATCCAGTGCCAGAGCAACCAAACAATCCCAAAACCTCCACCTTGTTTGACTGTAGGTACTGTGTTCTTTTCTTTGTAGGCCTCATTCTCTTTTCGGTAAACATTGGAATGATGTGCTTTACCAAAAAGCTCTATCTTGGTCTCATCTATCCACAAGACACTTTCCCAGAAGGATTTTGGCTTACTCATGTACATTTTGGCAAACTGAAGTCTAGCTGTTTTAGGTCTCTATGTCAGCAGTGGGGTCCTCCTGAGTCTCCTACTATAGTGTTTCATTTCATTCTGATGAACTCTGAGCCTGCAGAACAGTTGAATTTCTTTGGAACTTAATTGAGGCTACTTATCCACTATCCTGTTTTGTAACATTTCATCAATTTTTCTCTGCCGTCCACGTCCACTGAGATTAGCTACCGTTCCATGAGTTGTAAACTTCTTGATTATGCTGCGCATTGTGGACAAAGGAATATGAAGTTCTCTGAAGGTCGACTTGTAACCATGAAATTGTTGATATTTTTCACCAATTTTGGTTCTTAAGTCCTCAGACAGTTTTCTTCTCCTCTTTAAATTCTCCGTGCTAAGTGTGGCACACACAGACACAGAATGCAAAGATTGAGTCAACTTCTCCCTTTTTTATCTTGTTTTGGGTGTGATTTTCATATTGCCCACACCTGTTACTTGCCACATGTGAGTTTGAACGAGCATCACATGCTTGAAACAAAGTTGCTTACCCACAATTTTGGAAAGGTGCCAACAATTTTGTCCAACGCATTTATGGGTTTTGTGTGAAATAATATCCAATTTGCTTTTTTTTATCTGCTTTTTGTTGTTGTTGCAATAAACACAAAGGAAATAAACATGTGTAATTGCAATAATTTTCAGGGAGAAATACTTCATTTTCTGAAACAATTTTAAGGGTGCCAACTACATCTATCATCTACAGTATCTATCTATCCATCTATCTATTATCTATGTATCTATTATGTATCTATCAATCAATCAAACATCTCTCTATGTACAAGTGCTTCTCTCTAAATTAGAATATCATCAAAAAGTTAATTTATTTCAGTTCTTTAATACAAAAAGTGAATCTCATATATTATATAGAGTCATTACAAACAGAGTGATCTATTTCACGTGTTTATTTCTGTTAATGTTGATGATTATGGCTTACAGCCAATGAAAACCCAAAAGTCATTATCTCAGTAAATTAGAATACTTTATAACACCAGCTTAAAAAATTATTTTAAAATCCGAAATGTTGGCCTACTGAAATGTATGTTCAGTAAATGCACTCAATACTTGGTTGGGGCTATTTTTGCATCAATGAATGCATCAATGCGGCGTGGCATGGAGGCGATCAGCCTGTGGCGCTGCTGAGGGGTTATGGAAGCCCAGGTTGCTTTGATAGCAGCCTTCAGCTCGTCTGCATTGTTGGGTCTGGTGTCTCTCATCTTCCTCTGACAATACCCCATAGATTCTCTATGGGGTTAAGGTCAGGCGAGTTTGCTGGCCAATCATGCCCAGTGATACTGTTGTTTTTACACCAGGTATTGGTACTTTTGGCAGTGTGGACAGGTGCCAAGTCCTGCTGGAGAATTAAATTTCCATCTCTAAAATTGTCGGCAAAGGGAAGCATGAAGTGCTCTAAAATTTCCTGGTAGACGGCTGCGCTGACTTTGGTCTTGATAAAACACAGTGGACCTACACCAGCAGATGACATGGCTCCCCAACCATCACTGATTGTGGAGACTTCACACTAGACCTCAGGCAGCTTGGATTGTGGCCTCTCCACTCTTCCTCCAGACTCTGGGACCTGGATTTCCAAATGAAATGCAAAATTTACTTTAATCTGAAACCAACACCTTGGACCACTGACAACAGTCCAGTTCTTTTTCTCCTTGGCCCAGGTAAGACGCTTCTGGCATTGTCTATTGGTCATGAGTGGCCTGACACAAGGAATGTGACACTTGTAGCCCATGTCCTGGATACGTCTGTGTGGGGTGACTCTTGAAGAAATGACGCCAGCAGTAGTCCACTCCTTGTGAATCTCCCCCAAATTTTTGAATGGTCTTTTCTTAACAATCCTTTCCAGGCTGCGGTTATCCCGGTTGCTGGTGCACCTTTTTCTACCACACTTTTTCCTTCCACTCAACTTTCCATTAATATGCTTGGATACAGCACTCTGTGAACAGCCGCTTCTTTAGCAATGACATTTTGTGGCTTACCATCCATGTGGAGTGTGTCAATGACGCCTTCTGGATATCTGTCAGGTCAGCAGTCTTCCCCATGATTGTGGAGCCTACTGAAACAGACTAAGGGACCTTTTTAAATGCTTAGGAAGCTTTTGCAGGTTTTTTTTGTTAATTATTCTAATTTACTGAGATAATGACTTTTGGGTTTTCATTGGCTGCTTATAAGCCGTAATCATCAACATTAACAGAAATAAACACGTGAAATAGATCAATCTGTTTGTAATGACTCTATATTGTATATGAGTTTCACCTTTTTTTTATGGGAGAACTGAAATAAATTAACTTTTTGATGATATTCTAATTTAGTGAGAAGCACCTGTATCTATATATCTTTTATCTATCTATTAATATATCTTTTATATATCTATTATCTATCTATCTTTCATCGCTCTATTTCCCATTTATCTTTCTATTAATGTATTATTTGCTGACATTTATCTGACACTAATTAGTTTTCATAAAAATTCTAAATTTTGGAGTAAATTAGTTTGGCGGCGTCTATTCACAGATGAATAGTCCTGTTCCAGGTCTCATTAGACATTTGCTTTTTTTGCTGGAAAAGTTGCTATAGAAACTTCAAACTGAATGCGAGAAGAAGAAGGAGAGAACCATCTGGTCACAGCATTTCTTCTCTCCTATGATACGGAAAATGTGAAGTAAGCAGTTTTCCGCGTTCTCTCGGCAGGAGCCATGGTTGACAATTTCGTTGCTTATATTCAGAGGTATTTTAATCTAGTTGAGCGGTTTACTAATTTACAAAGGTGGGAACACAAATTTACATTCCAGTATAAATATTCAGAACATGCTCAAAATATCCTCTGTTGGCATAAGAAATGGGAACTGGGAAATCAGGAGAATCCAAGTTACATTTAGGTCCCACATTTTATGCGGATTCATTTCTTAAAAATCTTTAAAGTGATTGGACCTTCATATTCCTGATACAAAGCTCCAAACCCCCTGCATAGTTAGGAAATGAAATGATAAAAAAATGGAGTACTAACAGCCACCACTAGAGGGAGCTAACTGCAATGCGTTCAAAGTATTAAGTATGCAGTTAGCTCCCAAGGTCCCCCTAGTGGTGGCTGCAGGTAGTCGGTATTTCAGTATTAGAGTAAATGCTCCAAATTGCAGTTCACTCCTGATCTGAGCAGCCGTAGGTTTGTGCTATAGTTTTCTATAAACTAGGTGTTGCTGCACCTGAGCCCTATAGACCTGGAGCGGTGGATGCAGCCATCCCCTGCGGGACACCACCTGAAGCTGTCGGTGTTATCTATTGTTCTCTGTTATCAGCCATTTGCTATTTGCTGGCTATACTTCTGATGATGATGATTTGCAGGGAATCTCTGCCTTCTGTAGTTACCACCTTTACGCTTTTTTATCCCCTCCCGCTGGATTTCCGCGCGCCCCTGTGACTGATGTATCGCACTTCACTTTCCTACAGATGTTTTTCTCATGTGCGGATTTACGGAGTGATATCGCTTTAATCTGGCGGTTTCGGTGTCTGTCAGGAGCCCGTTCTTCAGGAACAATTAACATTTACCGTTCTCATCACTGAAAGTAAATTAAATATCACAAGTCTTAAATATTAATACACATTTAATTAAAAGTTTTCGGGAAAAGCAAAATGTTTATGGATGCATTAATTAACGGGATAGTTTCTCGCTCCGCGCGGATGTTCGGCAGCTGTAAATAAGCTGCTTAAGTTATATCTTATGAATGATGCAGAGCGGTTGTGTTGTTTCTGGAGGTCGTATTGATTGCAAGGGTCTCGTGGGAAGTAATGAGGCCATATGGATTGTAGCCACAAATATACGGCCTCGTAGACAATCATAGGACCCATTTCACCGATCACCCAGAATTTCTTAATGGCAAAAGCTGCAGTACCATTTATGGCCACTACACAAAATGCAGCGCTGTTTCATTTCTGGTTCCTCATGAGCCCTTCAATCAGCTGATCATGGTTGTGCTTCGAGTTAAACGCCTGTGGTCTGATATTGATGACCTCTCCCTATGGATTATTAAAGTCCCGAACCCCTTTAAGGCTGCCATAGTTTTAAAAATAATAATAGCACCATATACTGCACAAATAATATACCTATATAATGATGGAGGACTCTGGGTAAAAGTCCCATCAGAGTAGTCCGACTCCTAATATATACTTTTTGGCATGATTGCAGGGTGCGTCCACGTTTTTTATTTTTTTGGAGGCAACACTTAAAGGGGCCATTCTGCACTGTCAGTGCTGCTTACACTGCCAGTCTCCTGGAATCAACATCTGATAGGGGAGTAAAGTGACCGCTGCAGCCAATCAACAAAATATTAGAAGTGCTAGGATGAAATGTGTATTGGGTATAGAGAATAACCCTAGTCTTCTCCCTAACCTCAGTGCTAACTCTAACTCTAGCCCTATCCCTAACTCTAATCCTGTCCCTAACTTTAGTCCTGTCACTAATCCCAGTCCTGTCCCTAACTTTAGTTCTAACTCTAACCCTAGTCCTATCCTTAACTCTAGTCCTTTCCCTAACTCTAGTCCTTTCCCTAACTCTAGTCTTACCCCTAACTGTAGTCTTATCCCTAACTCTAGCCCTATACCTATCTCTAGTCCTATACCCTATACTTAACTCTGGTCCTATCCCTAACTCTAGTCCTTTCTCTAACTCTAGTTCTATCAGTAACTCTAGTCCTATCCCTAGCTCTAGTCCTATCCCTAACTTTAGTCCTTTCCCTAACTCTAGTCCTATACCTAACTCTGGTCCTATACCCTATACTTAATTCTTGTCCTATCCCTAACTCTAGTCCTTTCCTTATCTCTAGTCCTATACCCTATACTTAACTCTGGCCCTATCAGTAACTCTAGTCCTTTCTCTAACTCTAGCCCTATCAGCAACTCTAGTCCTATCCCTAACTCTAGTCTTTTCTCTAACTCTAGCCCTATCAGTAACTCTAGTCCTATCCCTAGCTCTAGTCTTTTCCCTAACTCTAGTCCTATACCTAACTCTGGTCCTATACCCTATACTTAATTCTGGTCCTATCCCTAACTCTAGTCCTTTCCCTAACTCTAGTCTTACCCCTAACTGTAGTCTTATCCCTAACTCTAGCCCTATACCTATCTCTAGTCCTATACACTATACTTAACTCTGGTCCTTTCCCTAACTCTAGTCCTTTCTCTAACTCTAGTCCTATCAGTAACTCTAGTCCTATCCCTAGCTCTAGTCTTATCCCTAACTTTAGTCCTATACCTAACTCTGGTCCTATACCCTATACTTAATTCTTGTCCTATCCCTAACTCTATTCCTTTCCCTAACTCTAGTCCTTTCCCTAACTCTAGTCTTATCCCTAACTCTAGTCTTATCCCTAACTCTAGTCTTATCCCTAACTCTAGCCCTATACCTATCTCTAGTCCTATACCCTATACTTAACTCTGGTCCTATCCCTAACTCTAGTCTTTTCTCTAACTCTAGCCCTATCAGTAACTCTAGTCCTATCCCTAGTCCTTTCCCTAACTCTAGTCCTATACTTAACTCTGGTCCTATACCCTATACTTAATTCTGGTCCTATCCCTAACTCTAGTCCTTTCCCTAACTCTATTGAAGATATATCGTCGCACAGCTGTAAGTGGTGCACAAGTAGGAACCCAACCCGTGAATAATATAAATATATAACTTCGCACTCAACTTTAGTTAGATGTGAAGATTTTTAATGCAGTCCAAAAAAAATAAACGTTTCAGTCCCCAACTGGACCTTCATCAGGTACTGCAATGAATACATAATAAAATAAAAGTCCATAACAATATCGAGTCTGATATACAAAGTAATAATGGAAAAACCATAATACAAACAAATACCATAAATGGACAATGACAGTCGCCATACTGGCGTAATCTCCGTGCAGTCGGGTAGGCTTCTTTTTGACCTTTTCTCCATCCAAACTTTCTTTGTTTGTGAGCACGGAGATTACGCCAGTATGGCGACTGTCATTGTCCATTTATGGTATTTGTTTATATTATGGTTTTTCCATTATTACTTTGTGTATCACACTCGATATTGTTATGGATTTTTATTTTATTATGTATTCATTGCAGTACCTGATGAAGGTCCAGTTGGGGATCGAAACGTTGTTTATTTTTTCTGGACTGCATTAAAAATCTTCACATCTAACTAAAGTTGATTGCCAAATTATATATTTATATCTTTCCCTAACTCTACTCCTGTCCCTAATCCTTGTGCTAAGTCTAACGACTAGGCCTATCCTTAACTTTAGTCCTAACCCTAGTCCTAACCCTAACTCGAGTTCTACCTCAAATTTTAGTTTAGTTTTTTGTTTATTTTTCTTTTTTTACAGGGAATACTTTTTAAAATTCAAGAAGGCTCCCCGAGCAAGTGTCTATCGATCATCTCAAAAAATGACAAGTGAGAGGAGAGTGTGGGGAGCGCACAGTGCAGCCTTTGTCGTCTCAGTTGCTGCAGATGCAGAGCGTAGTAGCCGTGATGATGAGTTTATCGGCTGCTGCACTCTGCATAGTTATGGATACCTGATCATAATGCAATGCAAGATGCAGAAAGCCGCCATGATAAAAGGTGGAGGCAGCGCAGGTGCAAAATACTGATAAAATAACCACTCACACACCGACTATTCATGAACAAGTGGTTGCCTAATATTTTAAATACACACAGATAAGACTTGTGCATTTGGAATGCACTTATAGAGGGCTGGGCAGCTCATCTGATCTAATAGTATGAATGTGGCCAATCTGTAGGCTACTTTTTCTCTGTGATGTTTTGGGGTTTCAAGCACTTTTTTGTGAACTGTGCTCTGCATAGGCAGTAACTGAGATAACAAAGCTCACTTCATCACACTAACATCTTTTCTATATTGGTTGCAGCCTATGCAGCGCACAGTTGCTGATTACAAACTCATCTCAACAAGATTAGATTGATTCTTATTTATTATTACAGTAAACTCTGGAATATGAAGATAAAAGCTCCAAAGTCCAGGTAAAAACTTTTAAAACTTTTATGTCATTGTCGTGATTAAACTCAAATGAAAGTATCCTTAAGGCCTGGGAAACTAATAAAAAATGAATTCCCAATCAATTATAGTAGGCATTTTTTTTTTCAAAATCTCTGTTTGGTTGTCAGTGAATGGAAACACTCTTGACGTTTGTAATGTATCAGTGCCGGAAATCCCTTAGTCCATCAACAAAACTGAGCGCAGATGAAAGTCTCTTACCTGCGCAGGTACGTTATAACACAGCGACGTTGTGTGAAAGGATTTGGTTGGGTGTACAGGAATGACTCCATTCAGTGACAGCAAGCAGAAACCTTGACATTTTAAGTATAGTATTTTTTTTCATTGCTAACATGGAGGGAAAGCAGCGGGGGCTGCCATCTGGGGACATGTCGTCTTGTACTTTGCTCAACGTACTGATCTGATCTCTTTAGGTTGAAGATGCAAAGTCAGAGGAAGATGTTCTGGATCCACAAAGTGATCTGCTCAGGTGCAGAACCTCATCTGGCGAACTGCAAAGTCCAAGTTTCTCCAAAGGCGTTCAAGCCTGCCTGCAAGAATGGGATGCACGCTGTCGTGAAATGCGTGGCTTCCCCCAACTCTGGTATTGGGAGCACAAATGGCTTCAAGAAGGCGTTTAGGACGATGGTGAGCAGAGTATCTCATACAACTGTATTTACCATCACTGACGTTATCAAGGCTCGTGCACCCGATCATATGAGTCGGACGAGCAGTGGAGGTTTCCGCCGAGGAAATAAAATTAGCCTCGGATAATCGGATTGCACTGATGACACACGGATGACACACTGATGGTAAAAACAGACACACAGGTGACACACTGATAACACTGATGGTAAAAACAGACACACAGGTGACACACTGATAACACTGATGGTAAGAACAGACACACAGGTGATGTACTGATGGCACTGATGGTAAAAACAGACACACAGGTGACGTACTGATGACACTGATGGTAAAAACAGACACACAGGTGACACACTGATAACACTGATGGTAAAAACAGACACACAGGTGAAATACTGATAACACTGGTAAAAACAGACACACAGGTGACACACTAATGACACTGATGGTAAAAACAGACACACAGGTGGCACATTGATAACACTGATGGTAAAAACAGACACACAGGTGACACACTGATAACACTGATGGTAAAAATAGACACACAGGTGACACACTGATGACACTGATGGTAAAAACAGACACACAGGTGACACACTGATGACACAGATGGTAAAAACAGACACACAGGTGACACACTGATGACACTGATGGTAAAAACAGACACACAGGTGACACACTGATGACACTGATGGTAAAAACAGACACACAGGTGACACACCGATAACACGGATGGTAAAAACAGACACACAGGTGACACACTGATGACACTGATGGTAAAAACAGACACACAGGTGACACATTGATAACACTGATGGTAAAAACAGACACACAGGTGATACACTGATAACACTGATGGTAAAAATAGACACACAGGTGACACACTGATGACACTGATGGTAAAAACAGACACACAGGTGACACACTGATGACACTGATGGTAAAAACAGACACACAGGTGACACACTGATGACACTGATGGTAAAAACAGACACACAGGTGACACACTGATGACACTGATGGTAAAAACAGACACAGGTGACACACCGATAACACGGATGGTAAAAACAGACACACAGGTGACACACTGATGACACTGATGGTAAAAACAGACACACAGGTGACATACTGATAACACTGATGGTAAAAATGGACACACTGATGAGACACTGATGAGACACTGATGGTAAAAACATCAGAGCTGCTATGTATACACAGGCCGGCATTCACAGGAGGATTGTAATGACAGGCATGGGGGTCATCAGCAGACCCACTGCTGTCATGACAACTCATCCACGCCCCGCGATCCTGTCACGGTTGCACCCATGTGCAGGTAGAATGACGCACGTCCCTGTCGGTGTGTGTCAAATGTCACTGTCAAAGACTGACAGCGGGTTTTAACTGGTTAACAGGCAGGGACAGAAAACATAAATATACGTCATATGTCATGAAGGGGTTAAATACAGACGTGTGAATGAGGCCTAACATACACACCGGTACAAAGCCTTTGGAAGTTACATCCTATCGCAATTTCAGCTCCAACAGCATTCCTGTATTTCTATGTCAAAGTGGCTGTGGTAGTTTTCGTATCTGAGAGAGGAATAGGAAAGAGGGGAAAATGCTGAGCTTGAGGAGCTATACTTTTCTGTCCTTTCACTATTTTCTCGGAAAATACTGTTAATAATCATAAGGAAAGCCTGTCATTCCTGCTTCATCCATCCACTCATATAGAAAGCCTGTGAGTCCTGCTTCCCCCACCCACTCATAGAGAAAGCCTGTGAGTCCTGCTTCTCCCACCCACTCATAGAGAAAGTCTGTGAGTCCTGCTTCCTCCACCCACTAATAGAGAAAGCCTGTGACTCCTGCTTCCTCCACCCACTTATAGAGAAAGTCTGTGAGTCCTGCTTCTCCCACCCACTCATAGAGAAAGTCTGTGAATCCTACTTCGTACATCCACTTGTATAGAAAGCCTGTGAATCCTGCTTTCTATATCAGTAGTCGGAGGAAGCAGCACTCACAGGCTTTCTCTATGAGTGGGTAGAGGAAGCAGGAGTCACAGGCTTTCTCTATGAGTGGGAGGAGGAAGCAGGAATCACAGGCTTTCTCTATGAGTGGGAGGAGATAGCAGGATTCGTATGCTTTCTATATTAGTGGATGGGGAAGCAGGAGTCACAGGCTTTCTCTATTAGTGGGAGGAGGAAGCAGGAGTCACAGGCTTTCTCTATTAGTGGGAGGAGGAAGCAGGAGTCACAGGCTTTCTCTATTAGTGGGTGGAGGAAGCAGGAGTCACAGGCTTTCTCTATTAGTGGGTGGAGGAAGCAGGAGTCACAGGCTTTCTCTATTAGTGGGTGGAGGAAGCAGGAGTCACAGGCTTTCTCTATTAGTGGGTGGAGGAAGCAGGACTCACAGGCTTTCTCTATGAGTGGGTAGAGGAAGCAGGAGTCACAGGCTTTCTCTATGAGTGGGAGGAGGAAGCAGGAATCACAGGCTTTCTCTATGAGTGGGAGGAGATAGCAGGATTCGTATGCTTTCTATATTAGTGGATGGGGAAGCAGGAGTCACAGGCTTTCTCTATTAGTGGGAGGAGGAAGCAGGAGTCACAGGCTTTCTCTATTAGTGGGAGGAGGAAGCAGGAGTCACAGGCTTTCTCTATTAGTGGGTGGAGGAAGCAGGAGTCACAGGCTTTCTCTATTAGTGGGTGGAGGAAGCAGGAGTCACAGGCTTTCTCTATTAGTGGGTGGAGGAAGCAGGAGTCACAGGCTTTCTCTATTAGTGGGTGGAGGAAGCAGGAGTCACAGGCTTTCTCTATTAGTGGGTGGAGGAAGCAGGAGTCACAGGCTTTCTCTATTAATGGGTGGAGGAAGCAGGAGTCACAGGCTTTCTCTATTAGTGGGTGGATGAAGCAGGAGTCACAGGCTTTCTCTATTAGTGGGAGGAGGAAGCAGAAGTCACAGGCTTTCTCTATTAATGGGTGGAGGAAGCAGGAGTCACAGGCTTTCTCTATTAGTGGGAGGAGGAAGCAGGAGTCAAAGGCTTTCTCTATTAGTGGGTGGAGGAAGCAGGAGTCACAGGCTTTCTCTATTAGTGGGTGGAGGAAGCAGGAGTCACAGGCTTTCTCTATTAGTGGGTGGAGGAAGCAGGAGTCACAGGCTTTCTCTATTAGTGGGTGGAGGAAGCAGGAGTCACAGGCTTTCTCTATTAGTGGGTGGAGGAAGCAGGAGTCACAGGCTTTCTCTATTAGTGGGAGGAGGAAGCAGGAGTCACAGGCTTTCTCTATTAGTGGGTGGAGGAAGCAGGACTCACAGGCTTTCTCTATAAGTGGGTGGAGGAAGCAAGAGTCACAGGCTTTCTCTATTAGTGGGTGGAGGAAGCAGGACTCACAGGCTTTCTCTATTAGTGGGTGGAGGAAGGAGTCACAGACTTTCTCTATTAATGGGTGGAGGAAGCAGGAGTCACAGGCTTTCTCTATTAGTGGGTGGAGGAAGCAGGAGTCACAGGCTTTCTCTATTAGTGGGTGGAGGAAGCAGAAGTCACAGGCTTTCTCTATAAGTGGGTGGAGGAAGCAGGAGTCACAGGCTTTCTCTATTAGTGGGAGGAGGAAGCAGGAGTCACAGGCTTTCTCTATTAGTGGGTAAAGGAAGCAGAAGTCACAGGCTTTCTCTATTAGTGGGTGGAGGAAGCAGGAGTCACAGGCTTTCTCTATTAGTGGGAGGAGGAAGCAGGAGTCACAGGCTTTCTCTATTAGTGGGTAAAGGAAGCAGAAGTCACAGGCTTTCTCTATTAGTGGGTGGAGGAAGGTGGAGTCACAGGCTTTCTCTATTAGTGGGTGGAGGAAGCAGGACTCACAGGCTTTCTCTATTAGTGGGAGGAGGAAGCAGGAGTCACAGGCTTTCTCTATTAGTGGGAGGAGGAAGCAGCATTCACATGCTTTCTCTATGAGTGGGAGGAGGAAGCAGAAGTCACAGGCTTTCTCTATAAGTGGGCAGAGGAAGCAGGAGTCACAGGCTTTCTCTATAAGTGGGTGAAGGAAGTAGGAGTCACAGACTTTCTCTATTAGTGGGCAGAGGAAGCAGGAGTCACAGGCTTTCTCTATAAGTGGGTGAAGGAAGTAGGAGTCACAGACTTTCTCTATTAGTGGGAGGAGGAAGCAGGGCTCACAGGTTTTCTATATGAGAGGACGGGGAAGCAGGACTCACAGGCTTTCTCTATGAGTGGGAGGAGATAGAAGGGGGGCTGTAATGGGCGCAGCTTGATGGAAGCCCCCACATGACTGCGTTGCCAGGAAGGGGGTTTGGAGTTTTTTGAAAATAAACAGTGATTGTAGAGGGATTGGTGGGAATGGTGAACAGGGGGGTGTGCTTAGGGGAGCAAGGAGGCGGGGGCTGGAATAAGTGCGGGAAGGATCACTTGTGCGGTGAATCACGAGTGGAGAAGCCCGCCCTCCCTCCCTTTTTTCGTTTCGGTTTGAGTTGACAGCAATTTTTTGTTAACATCGTCACAGTGGCAGGTTGGCGGGGGGTGGGGTTCTTGGAGCTGGTGATCACGTGTTATGGGGTTAATCTGGCTTTTGTTTACGGGCTCTGGACGGGGAGTTTACCTCGGGAGCTTTGGGGTTTTTGGTTTGCCCGAAATGGGTTACATGGTGCCCTTGAGCTGGTGGTTACGGCTGAGGGTAAAAGAAGTGTTTGATCTTTCAAGTTTGGTGGTGGCTTTATGCCTATTTTTGAGCCAGATTTTTCTTAGCTCCTAGAACCCTCCCCTCAAGGTTTTTTATATATATGGTATACATGTTGTTATTCATGTTATTGTTTGTTTTAATAAAATGGCCGCTGTGGCCAAATTATCCAAAAGAAATTTATGTGTTGTGTTTTAATTTTAATGGCTAGCAGGTGGTGGGAAAAAAAAGGGGATCTGGGTATGGGGGGGGATAGGATGTCTGGTTACGGAGAAAGCCCAGTTGGGCGATACGCGGTCAAGGACTCACAGGCTTTCTATATTAGTGGGAGAAGGAAGCAGGACTCACAGGCTTTCTCTATGAGTGGGAGGAGGAAGCAGGACTCACAGGTTTTCTATATGAGAAGACGGGGAAGCAGAAGTCACAGGCTTGTTTTGTAATTCTAGTGGCAGATACAAGTTACATGAAATACATACATGCATCCCCAAGCGCAGTGTTTCCCCTGTAGCCTGTGCTGTCCTCATATAAAGACCCTACAGATCCACTGTAAATATTCACATCCTCACACATATTGATCTGTTTGTCTGTAGGAGCCCCTTGTTCGGTTGAGATCCGGGCCCCACGCCGGCGAGGGCAGAGTAGAGGTGTTAAAAAATGGGAAATGGGGAACCATATGTGACGATAAATGGAATCTCCTGTCGGCAAGCGTGGTGTGTCGAGAGCTCGGTTATGGATCCGCTAAAGAGGCCGTTTTAGGAGCCCAATTGGGACAAGGTAAGAATATAATATTACAATGCTTGTAATATTTCTTATTAACACACTCCCTGTGAAACTTTATTAACCCGGCCTGTTCCGCGGTAATGAATGAGTAGTATAACTTTTATGATAATATAATTACAACACTAACATCGCGCGCATTACAGCGGGCCAGTAATTATACACTGAGCAGTAAAGTATTAGACTTGGCAGCGGATGTGAGAAGCAGAAATATCCCAGTTTGCTAAATGGCTCTATGCAAATATTTATTGAAAAAAAAAAACTAAAAAAAAAAAAAAAACTATCCACAATAAGACTTATTTCTTCGGCGCAGTTTCCTAGAGAAAGTGGTTTTTAATCAAATCACATTTCAGCCATTAATTTTTCTTTCTACTTGGAAATGTTTTCCGTGCGCGCGGCTTTTATCTTCACAGAATGTTTATTATCTGTTTTGTAGCTGCCATTTTTCCTCGTTATCCCTGTGTTACAAGAAAGGCCTGCAATTTATTTGTGTCGGGGGTGAATTAGAAATAGAAGCAAATTATTCAATAGAACGTATCGTTTTTATTTTTGTCGCAGACGAGGCTGCAATAAAACTCATTTTGCTGGGCAGTTCTATAAGGCTGTACTGACAAGGCGTGAGCAATGGGGGGCATCCTTCTATCGCTGCCACATCTGATGCCTTCGCCTTATACCCTTCCTAGAGGTGCAGACTTTTCTCATCAGATGCCCCCAGGTCGCAGCCTTCAGAGATATCAATGCGGAGAAAACTAATAGTTCCCACTAGCACTTTACTCCCTTGTTCCCACTGAAAAAAATGTGTGCAAAATTGGCAAATTGCATCTTTTCTTGCAGAATCTCAACATTTCTTTTCTAACTAAATACATTAACCGATTCACGACGTATGATTTATATTTATGTCATATATCGTGCTCCTGCCTTTGATGCGGGCTCCTGCACATGATGACTTATTTAATCAGCCATCATGTGCTTTTTAACAGCCATAGGTGGAGCGGTGCTCCACCCACGGCTGTTAACCTGTTTAATACTGCTGTCAATATCTGACAGCGGGCATTTAACACTTGTCAATCGGTGCACCCGTGATGTAATCATGGGGTGCCGATGGGTTACCATCTACTTTCTGTATGTATGTTAGAATTGAAGGAACTTTCAGAAGTGCAAGCAACCTGGAAACACCTGGGGTTCAGTTAAGGTCTGGAGAGCAAGGGAGTAATCAAAAATTGCGCCTACAGAGATAATAGCAGGCCGAAATAGTTGTCATGAAAATCTGGCAAAGAGCTGTGCAATATGGTATTCAGTGCGTAATACCATTTCTGACCACATGGTGTGCTGTTAGGTATAAACAGGTACAATAGTCCACCTAGTGGTAGAAATGTGTGATGCAGTGATTTAGTAATTTTTCTATCCTTTTAATCCTTTTACATTGCATGCTATATTATTGTCGGAGGATGGGACTTGGGTGTTTTTGCAGCCTCTGCATCTTCTATCTTTTTGTTTGTATGTTCCTGCATTTTTAGGATTAGGTCCCATACACATGAATGAGGTGCTCTGCACGGGTCAAGAAAAATCCATTACTGAATGCAAATTCAAGGAGGCGAGTATAGCCGGCTGCCAACACGAAGAGGATGCGGCTGTGAAGTGTAATGTTGCTCAGATGGGGTATGGCGACCAGGTTAGTGTCGGTCACTGTGCGTCATTTGCAGACTGAATACAGTTATGTATGTAATATCCAGTATTGAGATGTAGTAAGTTCCTAATGTTATTATTTCAGATACGCCTGGTAGGCGGAAGGTCAACCGAAGAAGGTAAAGTGGAGGTGCAGATGGTTGTTAGAGGTGCAAAGAAATGGGGAGCCATATGTGGAGAACTGTGGGGAATTAATGAAGCCATGGTCGTGTGTCGGCAGCTAGGACTGGGATTTGCCAATCATGCCATACAAGTAAGGATCCGATCTATAGTATCTTTGATAATCATGATGTGTGAAAAGTAGAAAATATTATCATCTTTTTACAAAACCCCATACAAATTAGGCCTCCTCCAGGACGAAGAAAGCTGGCCGTCCTGTGCCAACCGTTGGAGGTCACCACCCAATAAGTCAATGTCTGACCCTTTAACAAGTCTTACCACATGACATGTAGCTCAACCAGAGTCTTCTCCAAAATCTAAAGACCTCCATCTGCAGACAGCGGCTTCCTGATGTTTGCCCTCTCATCAGTGCAGATCAGGATACTAATAGGCGGGAGGAGAGACCTTACAGGTCAAGGTGGAAACCACCAAGACGAGAGAATTAAAGACCAGACCATGATCCCTGGGAAACAAATATGAAAATTAGCTTTGATCTAAGAGCAATAAAGTTGGCTCTTTAGTGTCACCTATTGCAGGAATTATTCTACAAGTCACTGTCTGTCCCTTTGAGGAACACTGTCACTTGACTTGGGATATTGAGAGAAGCCAGAGTTTTACACAATCTTATTATGATATTTTACTAAAGATATGGACATGCTCTTAACTAGGATCTGTATCAGATGGAAACAAGGGTGTACAAACCACACAGACAATGCAGCTGTAATTAAAGGAGATCGTATAGCTACAGGAACCAGGAGCCGAGTGCTAGAGGCAGACGGACCCCCAAGGAGAAGACAGAGGCGGTTTATTACCATCGCTGCCTTCCTGATCACTGTATACATAGTGTTGTTTATACAGATCAGAAATCTCCAGTCCCATCGAGCATGTATTCTGGAAGGGAGCAGGAGCAGTTGGATCTCAGAAGAAACAGATCAGGAAGGATGTAACGAAAAGGAAGAAAGGCAAGAAAGAAAAGAAAGGAAGAAAGGAAAATAAAGGAAGGAAGGCAGGAAGGAAAGCTGGATGGAAGAAAAGGGAAGGAAGACAGGTGTCAGGAACCGTGCAACGGATACCCACGGGTCAATACGTGTCCTGTGAAGTGACAGGGGAGAGACGGGGCAGCATGCAACCGCCGGTGAGTAGGACCTGCGGTCACGTGACCACAGGGGAGGGACCGGGGCGGAGCCAACTACAGGACGCCTGGAGGAGATAGCAGCATGCAATGAGGACCGGCCGGACCGCAGGGAGGTAAAGCGAGTAGGGGGCAGCCGGGTACGAGCACCAGAAGCAGAAACGAGAGGGGCAATAACGGTACCAAAGGGACAAACAGAAAGGATAGTCACAAACCATGCAGGAGTCAAGAACCAGGCAAGCAAGCAGACAGTACCAAATCAGTAGACAAATACACAACGGAGGGACAGACCGGATCAGAACCAAGAGCTCAAACACGAAAACAGACACAAGGCGCACAGGGGTCAACTAACTCAGCCGAGGGCAGAAGTATAACTGACAAGGAGCGAGGCCTAACAGAGGCTATAAAAAGCCCTCCCAAAACCAAAGAGAGGCTACCAGCATTAATCCCTGGAGCACAGACCAACAACTACCAAACAGGCCAAGACAACAGGAAAGTGAAGGAAGGAAGAAAGAAAGGCAAGAAAATGAAGGAAGGAAGGAAAATGAGGGAAGAAATGAATAAAGGAAAATGAAGGAAGGAAGAAAGGAAGGAAATGAAGGAAGGAAGGAAGAAAGGAAGGAAATGAAGGAAGGAAGGAAGAAAGGAAGGAAATGAAGGAAGGAAGGAAGAAAGGAAGGAAATGAAGGAAGGAAGGAAGAAATGAAGCAAAATGAAGGATATAACGAATGAAAATAAAAGAAGGAAGAAAGGTAAAGAAAGGAAGGAAAAGGAAGGAAGGATAAGAAAGGAAAACTAAACCACAATTTGTAGCCTCACATCCAACAAACGATATATATAATATATATCATATATAAAAGTAATTGTAATTGATAAGGGAAAGCAATTGAAAAGTAGCTGACAGGTGGGATTGTATTTTGTACAGACATTTATTTTTATGATATTTTGGCTCCTTATTAGACATAAGAAGCTCATACTGAGCAGAAGAAGATGGAGTCTCGGATTATTACATTGTGTTTCCCTATGATCACACTAGGAGACCTGGTACTGGCAAGGAACCCCTGGTGCCGAGGACGTGGTGATGAGCGGTGTGCGCTGCTCCGGCACGGAGATGTTTATTCAGCAGTGCCGCCACCATGGTGTAGTACACTGTCCGCGAGGAGGGGGGCGCCGATCCGCCGGAGTTACCTGCACTGAACGTAAGTTGGATCAGTGGTTTTAGTAAACTTTGTGATCTGGTGGTCTCGGAATTTCCCCCATGTTGATGGCAGTAGCTGAGCCATTGGTGGCACCTGGCACCGCGAGCACACAGCCCAGGTCTCTTGGCTCCAGATTTCTAAAATAACACACAAAATGCAGCCTATGAGATGCCTGTAATCCATTCAGGGTTGCCCCAGACCCTGCACGGGCATTATAAAGAGGGGAGTCTATAATAGGCAGATTGTTTAAAGGGGTGTTCTTATTTTAGACTTTTATGGCATATCCACCAAACAACGAAAACAAGGCCCTGGGAATGTAAAGATGTCAATACATGTGCGATTCTCTCCAGTCACTTCTATGGAAAATTGTGTTGGACCCTTGGTGTGGGATAAACATCTATCAGACATTTATGGCAAAAATGTGGAATATCCCTTTAAATCCCATCAATTCCTCTCTGAGTCTTCACCCTATTAATCCATACCCAGCAGGTAGCTAGCTCCAAATGTTGCTTTTTAACCATCCTGAAAATGTCACTATCTGAGGAGACAGTGGGATGTCATGGCAGCCGGGGGGGTCCGCCTTCGCTAACTTGGTGCTTTTATGAAGCTTCATAGGAGATCAGTAATATTATGATATACTGCAATATCGGAGTATTGTAGTATATAATACAAGTGATCAAACAATTGCAGGTAAAAGACTCTTAGGAAGACTAAAAAATAAAATACGGTAATTAAAAATGAAATAAAAATATAAAAAAATTTTAGAACAAAATAAATCCCTTCTTTTTTCTCAATTAAAAATAATAATAAATAAATAATAAAAAAAATAACAGTCCAGTCTACCAAAATATAAAATGAATCAACCCATGCAGTAAACTATGTAAAGAAAAAAATAAAATAAAATGCAGATGTGCCAATTTTATTGCTGCCTTTTCGCCAAAAATGAAATAAAAAGTGATCAAAATTTTATATTTATCCCAAAATTGTGTTAATAAAAAATGATAGCAAACAAGCTATCACACTGCAAAATCAATGGAAAAAAAAAAGTTACTGGTCCCTGAAAATGGCAATACCAAACGTTAGGTAAAAAAAAGTTCTGAAATGTTTTAACCACTTAACTATATAAATATAAAAAAGTTTGGTATCACCGTAATCAAACTGATCTGAAAATTCAAACATTAATATAAAATAAAATTAATAAATAATGGTTAAATTATGGATTTTTTTTCACAATTGGAATGTTTTTCCTGTTTTTCAGTATGATATATGGTAAAAGGAAACTACAACTTGTCCTGCAAAAAAACAGCTAAACCCCGGGTTTGTCCACTTTGTTCAAGAAAATTGTTGGGTTTCTTGTTTTCCGCCATCTTCTTAAGTTTGATTTGTATTTTTCTTTGTGGTTAATTTATCCGGACAGCAATGATATAATTCACTATATCAGTATCGACCCAAATGTAGAGTAACGTCTGCACTGTCCTGTTAGATGCGCCCGACCTGATCCTGAATGCACACTTGGTGCAGGAGTCATCCTACCTCGAAGACCGGCCTCTGAGCATGCTGGAGTGCGCCCACGAGGAAGAGTGCTTGTCCAAGTCTGCGGACGACATGGCCTGGCCCTACGGACACCGGAGACTTTTACGCTTCTCTTCACAAATACACAACATTGGGAGGGCGGACTTCACTCCTCGAAACGGGAGACACACATGGGTATGGCACGAGTGTCACAGGTAACCATGGCTTAAAAGGTGAAACTCTACTGATGTAATTAACATAGCTGATGATTTCCTGCAATTAATAACTCAACCTCCGCCTCCTGTCAGCCCCCATCAATGCAATGATCATTTGGTGTTCCGCTTCCGGGATTCCCATTAATGTGTTTGGTCTTCAAATCCCTATAGCGCCACCACAGGAGACATTACCTGTGTAGCACATGAGTCCTCCAGAGGGCAAAACACTTATTGGAGTCACTCTCTATTCAAGAAAATACATATGGACCTTCAAAATGAAATGTTCTATCTTCAGGAGTGCACCTCTCCCCTTCCTCACAGTTTCCTCCTTCCCCGGGAGAAGCGCTGCGCTCCTGATGATTGACAGTTCAGATCACTGGGATGGTTGCACTGCTCACCTGAACTGTGCGATTCTGCTGTGGGACTTAGCATTTCCCTAAGTATCTTTGGAGGAGTTCAGAGACACTGATCCATCATTCCAGCCAGCTTCGGAGCAGCACTCACAAGCTGTATTAGAAAGAGCTTACAAGCACTGCGCTCCTTGCCTTGGAAACCAGCCACTTCTGGAAGAGTGCAGCAGAAGCCGAGAAGCTGGACCATGAGCAGTAAACCATGAAATTAAAATCCCCCTCTTTTTTTAGAAGATTTTTTAATAAGGCGTAAATTGCAAATTTGATTACTTTTAAGCTTTTGCACTTTGCAATTTTACCCATTTCAGAAGACCAGAAAACCCTTGTCACCAGGTTTTCCCAATATAAACTATGGCCACCACCTTTAATGCCTCTTTTACAGTATTCCATCAAGATGAATGTAAGTCTCCAACCCCCTATGCATAGCCCAAAAAATATCTTTCATAATCCCCCATACGGCGCAATCTGGTCCAATGACGTCACTGGTCTTGATTCAGCGCCTCCTCTCTCGTCACATCTCCATCCTTCTTCATGTGGATGATGCGTCCTACGTCATCCACACAGTGTCCCCACCGCGCTCCTGCGTAGGGGGACTTCGCTGCATCCTGTCGACAGCAGAGCACAGTACTGTCGTGCGCATGCGCAGGCTTTAGTTCCAGGTCATCGTTGATCTTTGGCCCTTCCCTGCGCATGCACATACACTGTACTTGGCAAAGGAGAGAGAAGAGCTCCTGCGCAGGAGCGCGATTGGGGATGATGTAGGATGCGTCATCCACATGAAACAAGCAGGAGGACGGCTGTTGCGATGATGGAGGAGGCGCCGAAGCAAGACCAGCGACACCCATCGGACCAGGCCGCACCATATGGAGGGATAATAAAAGTGACTTTTTGGGGGGAGGAGATAATAAAAGTGATTTTTTTTTGGGGGGAGGGGATAATATAAGTGATTTTTTTTAGGGGTGGCGCTAAAAAAACCACCCAGACACCTAGAGAATCTCAAGATTGAAATTCTTAACATTCTTGAAAATTTGCACTTTTGAAAGTATCGACAAGTGCGGAAATGGTGGAAAACTTAAGGAGCGACTGACTTAATCTAAGCGCTATTTTTTTTAACATTTGGGGGTAAACGTTATAGGTAATGAATATGTAAATATAATATGTAAATTAGTGACAAACTGTATATACCGCAGGGTATCTGTCAGCTTTCTCCATTACTTTGCATTTCCGATGCCTTACATCCCGCCGTTCATCTTAATGTCCGGGATAAAATTACAAAACCGGCGCAAAGGTCCAATTATATTTCCCTTTGATTCTATTGGATTTTCCGCCATGGAAGGAGCTCACGCTGAAGAGAATAATACGAAAGTTGTGATAATGTCAGATAAGTTTCTTTCTAACGAGGCTTTTCTCACAGCAGTAACTTGTCAGGAGCAGCAGGCAGCGTCGAAGCGCCGGGAAAAGTGATTTCTATAAGCAGGAAAAAAAGCGCTCATCGCTAATATAAGCTCCCCCCAGCGTGTTCCATCAGAGCCGAGAGCTCCCGGCTGCCGGCTCCAGCAATTAGCTTCAGAGGAATACCGAACCCGGAGCTGACACAATGCACAAAGCCCTACATTACACCCCGAGATGGTGGGCTGACGTTCTTAAGAACAAATATTTTGTTGTGCTCCTTCATCGCCGCCCTGAATTCGACACATTGAAAATCAACAAACAGACGTTAGAGACGTTGACAGATGAAATAATGGCGCCTGCTTTTTTTTTTTTTTTTATTGTTTTTTTTCGGCTTTAACAAAATAGCAAAAACAAAACGAAAGAAACAAAAGTACGTGACTCACACGATAAAGTAGAGCGGGATTTATCATTTAACTCATTGTAGGTTTCTCAGCAGAAATAGGTAAAACCAGAGACAAGGGTTTGTGTAAATCGGCATGTCGCCGCATGCAGATCTCTCTTTTCTTACCTTTATCGTTAGATCAAGTGTGGCGTAAGATGAACAGATATCTTAAAAATATGATTTTGTTAAACAGGGTGGTCAATTTCTATTCATTCATAAAGTTGGATTCAAAATGGCCGACTTCAAAATGGCCGCCATGGTCACCACCCATCTTAAAAAGTTTCCCCCCTCCCATATACTAATGTGCCACAAACAGGTAGCTGATATCACCACCCATTCCCATTTTATTTAGGTGCATCCATATAAATGGCCCACCCTGTACTTTGTCGGGAGATGTTTATATTACGTGTCACCTAGTGGTTGCGATGTGCATTGCAGCCAGCTAGCATGTTGCAATATTATATTAAAGAGGTTTTCCGGCCCTGGGGTACAAGTCTAAAGTGACTCTACCTGACTGCAGACTTATGAATCCTCAGAGCGCGTGCTCAGCGCACTCTGAGGATTCTCCTGTGCCGGTGCCAGGAGCTGGAGGTCAGGTGACTGCAAATATTTTATTTCCAGCCACATTCCGACTAGACACGAACAATACAATTGTCAGGCTGTGCACATCTAGTGGGCATGTGACGGCATGCATGCAAAGCGAATACTTGCCTTTTCCCGGGGCTGGTACAGGAGAATCCTGACAGCACGCACTTTCTCATATGTTTCCAGGGAAAGTGAGCCCATAGCAACCAATTGTCTGACATGTTTCCACAGGAAGTGAGTCCATAGCAACTAGTTTGTCTTGTATTTGTTAAAAGAAACGAGTCCATATAACCAGTTTCTACCTTATTTGCCAAGATAAAATAATCCTTTAAGACTTAAATGGGTATTCCCTTCGCCACGATCCTATCCTAATATGTAGTAGGTGTAAACTACATTTCTAATTGAAGATATTGGCTAGTATTAATAATAATATTAGCCAATATTTTCAATTAGAAATGTAGCATAGTTCTTCTGATTCTCTGTGTCGCTTACCCCAGGTGCAGGGCATTGCGGTAGCTTAGGTATCCGCGGTTACAACAGTTGGTTAGCTGTTAGTGGCTGTAGCCATGGATACCTAAGCTACTGCAACGCCTTGCATGTGATGTAATCAGGAGAACTATACTACATTTCTAATTGGCGGTATTTGCAAATATTATTATTATTACGCCTACTACATATTGTGATAGGATCTTGGAGACGAGAATAGCCATTTAAATGCTGGTGAAGTCCGTCTCATTCTCTTCCTGCTCTATAAATCAGATGTTTGTAGGTGAAGAACGTTTTCTAATGACCATTTTCCATGTAGCGCGTTAGTTCAATGATGGAACATATAATGTGTGATTATTTTGCTGTGTGCTTTTTGATTTCCTACTGCCCATTCCTCATCGTACCAGATACTGTAAAAATCTGGAATTTTCCTCCTGTGATATTCGCTATTTTTATTCCCCATACATCAGGAGACGCACGATTACACATCCCTCACGTCTGCACAATGCACCCATGCTGGGAGATATTTTAGAGCACAGGGTGGGTGGATTCTCTTTATGTTCTCTCTCTGGTCCTGAACGTCTCCATACACAGACTCGGAGTACAGTATCTGCTACGCCCGGCAATGTAACCAATGCTGCACACGTGCTGTTCCTGCTTCTCACCACGAGCGTCAGACATGACTGTCACATCTTTTCCTATAGGCATTATCACAGTATTGACGTTTTCACCTACTACGACCTCCTGACATTGAACGGCTCCAAAGTCGCTGAAGGACATAAAGCTAGTTTTTGCCTAGAAGACACCAACTGTGGAAAAGGTATGTGCTGAAACATACGCCATAGCGCATCATATGGGTTATCCTCAAATAATCTACCAGATCCCACCTCAGACCACCGACCCAGAGGTTATTACTCCTGCAGAAAGTTCAATTTACTTCCTTTAAAGGAGACCTGTCACTTGCCATAAGTATGTTTGTTTTTTTTAAACTTGATATAAATGCCGCTATTCTCCTAAATTCGGCGTTGTTTTTCTTTTTTCCCTGCTCCTCTCCGTTCCTGAGATATGACTCCTTTTTCCCTGTAATTAAATGTAGTCTTCATAGCCAAGGGGGCATGGCCATGAAGAACACACCTACAAAAAAGAGCTGAGGATCACACCTCCTTGGCTAACAAGACTAGATTTAAGTACAGGAAAAACGGGGCCGTATCTCAGGAATGGAAAAGCAGAGGAACAAAAGAAAAACAACGCCGGATTCAGGAGAACGGCGGCATTCAGAAGAAGTAAAAAAAAACAAACATATTTATCAGAAGAGACAGATCCTTTTAAGAGAGTGTATATGAACCAGCTTCAGTCTAAATAACTCAACATAAAAAGTGGAATGGCTTTGAAGTTTCGCATATTATACAAGTACTAAGTTAAAGCAGAGAGCTAAATTTAATACCCATATAATGAAAGTCCTAAGTTACAACGTTTGTCATAGTAAAGAGCAGAATTCACAATACTGTAGGCTTCAGAGCTGAACTCTACCAGCATTTTCATGTATGAAAAAGCTCAGGAAAGACATTATGGTGTAGCCAACATCAAACTTGTTGACTGTTTCCAATTTCAGAGAGCGGACCTCTCGCCAAAGGTCATGGGGCAGGTGCAATGTTGGCCTTAACTTGCTCTCACCATAGAACAAGCCAAGTTAATCTCCTCTCCTTTAAAAATGTAAAGGATGAGGAATAATGCCAGGAGAAGGCTATTTTTGTTTGTCCCTATGTGTAATGTGAGGAAAGAACCCACGGCAGATAAGCTTATCATCAGAGGTCTGGCAGCTAAAATTCACATTGATCAGTTGTGATCGCCAGGGAACGCTGTGGCTAACCACACGTTTATTCTGCAGCGGCCACTGCTGGAGAAATGTGGTATTACAAGTGGCCAACATATGCGGTTATAATAAATGTTTCTGCCGAGTCCTCCAGATTAGATGTTATTGGAAATGCCAGGCGGGTTGTTCTAATGGTTGGACACTGACAAGTTAGTTGGGTTCGATAACTTTTTTTTCTGTTTGTATTATTTTTTGTTCTTCTTATCCACTGTCCTCTTCTTTATATTAAAAAAGTATAGAAAACTTGCAACCTAACTGTTTCTCTAAAAATATGACTCTCTCAGCATTTTCACTTGTACTTTTTACTTTTAGCCCAACTTTTAATATTAAGATGATAATTTTATGCATCGTCTCCTGTAAACTGGAATATGTCTCTTTCTCCTTTTCATCTCCTCTGCTAATTGATACTACTTGTCTGAGTCGGGAATAGGAGAATCTGCACTGTTCAGATATATGCGAATATAACGCTGCCCTTAATATACAGGAATACAGAAGAGGTATGAGTGTGCCAACTTCGGGGAGCAAGGAATAACCGTGGGTTGTTGGGACACCTATCGGCACGACATCGACTGCCAGTGGGTGGATATCACAGATGTTCACCCCGGGGACTATATATTCCAGGTGAGAATAAGGCATAGCCTAACATTGCATTATGGAGTCAGGTAGCAAGAAATATTCCAGTCCAATCTGTGCTTGGTTCCCGCCATTAGGTTACACTTATTGTCATTCACAAGTGAGGGGCAAACCTATCACCTATAGGACTGATGTTAGGTTTTTAAAAGTTTTCAACCTACAAAAAAAAGAAAAAAAATGTGTTTAGATTACACGTGATTTGGTTTGAAATAGAATAATCCTAAACTAAATTTTACAATTTACAATGTATTTAATGCATAAGTATTCACTCCCCTTCTTAGAAATCTATTGCCCAAACTGTAGGGCTATATTTGAATAATTTAAAATATCAACTTTTCTGGCTAAAACACTCACTAATTTTTAAAAGGAAGTGGGGTCATAATAGATTAATAGGTCAACAGTGGTATTGATGGGGTCCAACATCTGGGACCACCTCAATCAGCTGTCACAAGCTCCAACATATGGACATGCTCTGTGCAGCTCCATCCATTCCACGTGTAGTGGACGCTCCCCAGGTCAGCAGAACGGCTTCTATTCAAGAGAACAGGTGCTGCTCTGCAGGACTGGGCAGAGGATGCTACATCTCCATTCCATGTGTTCACATCCAGCCAGAGCTTGTGATAGCTGTTTTGTGGAGATACCTGATCTCGGGGGACCTCTATCTGTCTGTTATTAATGACTTATTCTATGGATAGGTCATCAATATATTATAACCAGACAACCCCTTTAAGAGGATCTGTGAAATCTCCTGACTTGAATTGCTTTGTTAAATAAGTGTTTTCCCCATGAAATTCTAAATCTTTTCTTTAGAACTCTGTATTGCGCTGTCCCTCTATTGTTCCACCTGGGGGCATAACCAATCGCATACAGACCCCATAATAATCAATGGGGACCCTCTGATTCTCATTGCATCATTTGGATCAGTTTTTGACATTAAATCCATTTGTTCTGAAAAACAAAATACCAATGGAATTAGCAAAACACTTATGTGAATGAAACCTATCTCCTTTGTCTTCTTCCAAGCTCCTCTGTGTCGATTTTTGACCACATCGAAGATCAGCTCAACTTTGATGTGGTCTGTGGTGAAAAATTAACTTAGAGGAGCTCAGAAAAGACAAAAGAAAGGGTTACAAACTCCCTGCCGGAACGAGCTCACTGATGGATTCTAAGTAAGCTCATTCTGAAGCCAGGAATATATGCTGTAACACTCCGGCTGTAGAATGAAAACAGTGCAGAATTCTGAACGAAGCACAACTGCAAAAATAATAATAATAGTAATCTGTATTAGTGACATATGGGCAAAATTAGATTAGGGGGCTGAATACTTTTGCAAGGCACTGTATAAACGTAGCATGCTCACTAGGTCCAATCTGAAATAGGATCAGTTGCCCTACTTTGTGCCGGCCTTTGTTTCTATCCGTGGGGTTCATTATGCACATGTCTTTGCGATAAGAAGTGAAGCATAAAATGTGGATACTGAGAATGTGACAGATACTTTGTTTCATGTTCACGTCTGTTCTATTTAAAGTTACAGGCTGTTTGTAATATCCTAGAATGAGACGATTCCACTGACATCTCACGGGTTACTTAATATGCAAAAATGAGCGTTCAGCCGCCTGTTTGTGTCAGTCATTCCCGTGAAAGGTTCTGTACAGAATTTAGCATGTTTTGTTTGCTGACGAGCGATTATAGGGGCTCCTGGCCAAGACAATGTAACGGTAGATCGGCTTTTCCCCAAATAGAAGGGTGCGAGCTGTAAACAATGGGTGGAGGGTCGGGTAAGGATGTCAGGATGATTGGGCCACTAATATTCAATAAATGCACAATTCTGAACCTTTCCTCCTTACTGAAAATATCCCCAGATATGTGGCACAAGCTTTATAATAAACCTGATACTCTATCGGGAGAGGTTTACATTATATGTATCTATATGTAGCCACCTAGTGGTTGTGCTGTGCATTGCAGCCTGTCGGAGGTGACGTTAGTTTCTAGTTTGTCACAATATTGCAACGATTTTGCTTCTTGAGACATTTTATGTCTTTATGCAAATTCTAGATAAGGTAAAGGTGGACACAACTATAGTTAGGATTAAGGGCCCATTAGGGTATAATGAATGTGGAAGAATGAAGACTGATGGGCATACAGGAGAGACATTGAGGTTTATTACAGCTTCCTTCATTTCACATGCAAACGTTCAATAATGCATCCCTTAAAGGGGTTGTCCAGGCTTGGGGCTCAAGGCTCCACTGTCGGGAGCAGGCAGTCATGTGACCACAAGTCCGTGACTTGCATACCGACTAGACATGTCCGGCGTATTGCACGTCTAGTCGGCACATGACCGCATGTATGCAAATCCCATACTTGCTTCCAAAAAGTGACGGCAAACTTGAACCACACTGTTGGACAACCCCTTTAATGTTTCCAGTTGGTTATGCAACTGATCATATGATCATCAGGAATAAAGTAATAGGGCACAGATGGGACCAAACATCGAGCCCATATAATATCAGGGTGATTGAGAATTCATCAAGGTCACTACATGAGCATGGATTTGCCACCCTAAACCACCACCATGTTACTCCTTTGTTGCTTTACCTTTTTTTTTTTTTTTTTGTAGCATTGCTTTTATTTAATAACTTTCAGATAAGATTTCAGCATAAAACACATGCTCATTATCCAGCGCATGCAATGTGCCATCCCGATGCTCCGTTTCTCACGCTGTGCGGGCTGATATCATTGCACGGTCAAGGAGAACAGACGGGTGTGACGAAAAACCCAAAAGAATGCGTGACTATGGCGACACAGCGCGACGATACAACCCATCTTCATCCGCAAGATTCGCTACAATGAATGGAGAAACACGAGACGCTTTGTACAAAAAATACATAAATATTATCACGGACTACAACAGTACAATATAATACAAGGCGCCAACAACCCCGTAATTCCACGTCTTTACCCTTACAAGGGTGGCCGTATTCTTTTATTTGTATTGGCCAGAATTACAGTTCGGGGTTCGCACCGGAGTCTAGCGATGGTGAACTCTGAATACGGACTTCTCCCGGAAGTCAGAGAGAAGCCTGTGTTATTGTTCGGAGATCGGATGCTTAGTAAAACTAGTTGAAAGGCTTTGCGCAGCCAATCATCAAGCTTTTAGGCTGTGTGCACTTCCACAGCCATGACAGCCATGCCAGGTATTGGCATGGATGTGATTGGCCGGCGCAACACGTGACTTGGCCTGTATGAACGCCAGATCATGGGTGGTGCCGCCATTGTGCTCTGATTAGCGTAGGGACAGTGTAAAATAAATTAGTCTCTGTAATTTTTAATGACCAGCAAAGGCAAAGCAGACAACTGGGGGTTGATATTAATAGATTGAGAAGGTCCATGGATATTGGCCCCTTCCCAGTATAACACCAGCTTTCAACTGTCTACTTTCCCTTGGCTGGTTATTTAAAATATGTGGTACCCCACATACGCCTTCTGATTCAAAATTATTACTTTTTATATTTTTTTATTCTATGTTATTTTAGGTAATTTCCTTATCCTCATTTGTTTGCAGGGTAATTGTCCGGCTCTTACCCCCATTTTGCTTCCTTTTTTCAGCCATTTAGCCCTTACTGTTACCATTTTACAGCATGAAAGTTGGGGTCCCCCATTGACTTATATGGGGGATTTGGGTTCAGGGTCAAGTTCTGGTACCCAACCTGAACTTTAGACTAAAGTTTGGCTGAACTCAAACTTCCATGGGTCCGCTCATCCGTAGCCACATGGTATCTTGCTTTCATCTTGGCTTATATACAGTGGTCTTCCTTGTTCTTTCATATTCGCGTGTACTCCACCCTGTCCCACCCGATCTTCTTGCTACTTCTTTTCTCTGATACCATTGGATGCCCCATAATCGCCACCCTCTCTGGTTATTCCCCCTTTTATACGCCAGCATCGTTATCGTTACTTTTGTCCCTTCTGATGCTCCTCCATTTAGGTAACGTATCCAGAAATCAGCCGGTGCACTACCGTGCGTATTATTCTGAGCCATGATCCCTTATTTATAACGTCTCAGCCCCATTATTTCATCTTTCTACTTTCTTTACTTGCTCTTTATTGATTTTGCCTTGCTATTTTTGCATACACACCACATAACGCTGGATGCATACCTTTATCCACATCCTCAGATAATATTTGCACACATCTGCATACATTACCATACCGTTTAACCAGGATACTAGTTGTATTCCGCCTTTTTCCATTTCTCATGTACATTATTTGTGATTGTACATTGGAGGACTGTCCAGATTCGCCCACCCTCTGGGATTATTATCTGCTTTACTTCTACATTATTTATCCCCAACTACGACTTTTCAGTAAATATGTTAATATATATGTATATATAATCACCATTTTGTATATTTTGCACAAAGTGTCTTGTGTTTTTTGTTCATTTTACCTGGGGAAGGGTGGAAACATCATCACATGCATGTATTTTTGGTCACGTCCAGGGGCGAAAATAGCATTGTTGCCGCCCAATGTTCCAGGAGGTAAGGGGGCCAATACCACCTCCAAAGCAATTATTGCCTTGCACCTGACTTAGAGGTTCCGGGGTTGCCGGTTGACCAGGATCCCACCGGTTGGCCATGGACTACTGACGTGTCTGCTGGAATAGGCTCCGGCAAATTTGTTTGCTCATCTTTACCTTTGTGCACTGCAATCCCGCTACACTGCTTGTTATGGTGCGATTGACATATCAAAGAGAGTGACATCCTCAGAATTTTCTTGGCATGTGCAGCTGGGTATACTTGCACATTGCACATAAACCCGGGGTCAGAATGCCCTAGCAGCCCTCACTACCTTGGCGCATGCTTAGTGTGCCGACTTGTACACTTGTCTTTCCCGGGCATGCCCAAGAAGTGGGATTTGAGGAGGTCATGAGAACTTGGGTGCCCTTGCCTGTGCATCATCCTCATGAGTCGGATTGTAGTAGCAGAGTTCCGTCCTGGCGCATGCGCAGGTGCCCTAAAAATTTTCAGTCTGGCTTTACTGGTTTTGCCTAACAAACAGGTTTCCAGAAGATATTCTGGTCATGTCGGACCCTCTTTGACTTGTGAATCGCGCCTTAATGGATGTGATTACAAGACAGACATTGCCAAAGGACTAGTTGCAGATAATTAGTCTAGTGCATGCTCCAAAATGGGGTTTTTGTTTTTATTTTTGTGCCTCTTTTAGAAAGTTTATATAAATATCCATAAAAGTGAGGAGTGGCAGTTAAGTTGGCACGCAGAGGTACATTATGGGCCATTATGGGCCCTACGCTATGGATCTATGACTGGTCCAAAAAATCCACCCAAAGATGACAAAACGAGCTGCGGGTGCAATAATAACATACAAAAAGATGCGAGAAGAAAAACGAGAAACGTGTTCAAATCCATTGTGAAAACCCCCGAGTAGGGTTGAGCGACTTTTGCTTTTTTAGGATCGAGTTGGGTTTTGTGAAACCCGACCTTCTCAAAAGTCGGATCGTGTGAAATCGGCCGATTCTACTGTAAAGTCGGGTTCCGGTCCCGGAACACGAAACCCAATGCAAGTCAATGTGCATTCATATCTCTCTCTCTCTCTCTCTCCATATATTGTATTTGACTCCGGAAATCACTGCAGCCCAAACGGTAATATGGCTCTATGACGCCGCAGAAACCGGGCCGGAACCTATGTCATCACGCTGCCCACAATTAATTGGCTGAAAAAATGGCGGGGAAGGCGTCATTCAAAACGCGACTTTGGCGCCAAGATCGCGTACCGCATGGCCGACCCCACGCTGGGATCGGATCGGGTTTCATGAGACGCCGACTTTGCCAAAAGTCGGCGACTTAAGAAAATGACCGATCCGTTTCGCTCAACCCTACCCCCGAGGTGACAGTAAATCACGAGTCCAGATTTTTTTTTTATGTTAGTTTGCAAGTTAGATGAAATAAATATGACCCAGCGCTTCTCCTCCGCCCGGACTCCTGCAGCGCATTACTCTTCATAAATCTATAGTCATTACCCACAATGTCACCGGGGTGGAGATACAATTCATGGCGCAGCGCTTGATATATAACGGGCCCATTATCAGAATACTGTATGTGCCGACCTTGGGTCTAAGGTTTACGGCCACATTAGCGTGTTCCAGATTGGCGGAATGGAATTCCTATCGAGTCTATTAGATTGCAGAATTTTATTTCTTACGTTGTAAAATGAATAATATAAAGACGCGGCCGCTTCTTCCTCACTATTTATAGGTCGTACTGAACCCAAAATTTGAAGTTGCGGAATCGGATTTCAGAAATAACGTGATGAGATGTCGGTGCAAGTATGACGGCCATCGTATCTGGATGCATGGTTGTCACACAGGTAAGGTTGATTTTTAAAGTTGGCCATGGGTGAAATGTGGCTACACCTTTATTTATTGTATTCCCACCCCCGTACACATGCACGCTCAGTTTGTTTTAAATGATGAAATTGGATTAAGTTGCTATCACATACCTCTTGTGGTCGCTTTTCCTTTTTTGAAGGATTGGGCATGTTGAATTTCAACATGTCCAATCTTTTTTTTTACCTCGCTTGAATGTCACTGACACATTGAAAGGTTTACTTTGTGTATGAGCTTAGCTTTACCTTGAAGGATTGGGCATGTTGAAGTTCATCATGTCCGATCCTTTTTTCCTCAATTTCGAAGTCATCTAAAATCTGACACATATTACATTTTTTACTTTGTGTGTGTTCTTATCTTATCCTTCATGAAGGATTGGGCATATTAAATTCCAACACGCCCATTCTTTTTTTTTTTTATCAATTGGATGACATCTGAAAAACTGACAAATATTAAGTGGTCTACTTCATGTATGAACTTAAGCGTTCCTTCACGAAGGATTGGACATGCCGAAGTTGAACATACCCAATCCTTTTGAATGCCCTCCCAACACTAGCACTTGCACTAGCACATACACTTTGTGTATTAACTTAGATTAACCTTAATGAAGGATTGGACATGTTAAAGTTCCACATACCCAATCCTTGTTTCCTCAATCTGAATGTTATCTGAAAAACTGATACATATTAGGTGTTCTACTTTGTGTATGAACCTAGCATATCCTTCATGAAGGATTGGATAAATTGAAGTTCAACATACCCAATCCTTTTTTCCTTGATTTGAATGTCATCCGAAAAACTGATACATATTAGGTGTACTTTGTGTATGAACTCAGCGTACCCTTCATGAAGGATTGGAGATGTTGAAGTTCCATATGCCCAATCCTTGTTTCCTCGATTTTTTTTCCTCAATTTGAATGTCATCCGAACAATTTACTATGTGTATGATATTAGCTTATCCTACTTGAGGGATTGGGCATGTTGAAGTTCATCATGCCTAGTTTGTATTTCTTTCCTCGATTTGAATGTCATCTGAAATACTAACACATACTAGGTCATATACTTTGTGTATAATTTTAGCTTATCCTTGAATGATTGGGCAAGCTGAAATTCAACATGCCCAAACTTTTTTCCTTCGATTGCCATCTGAATAACTAACACATAACACATATAGTCTAGTTTGTGCATGATCTTCAGCACCATCTGTGAAGATGTCCTTTCATAGTTTATATATGGCCCAGGGATACATACTGCGCCAATCTTTATTATTAATGAAGTCTGGTTCTATGGCATTCTTTTTTAGACATAGTAGGAGGTAGGCCAGTCCTACGGAAGTTACTGGGCTGGCCATAGTATAATATGTTTGGCCACTTATGTGGAAGGTAGCAAAACAGTAATGATAAAAAATAGGCCCCTTTCAGCAGCTGCTTGACACCAATATTTACCCACCAATCACCTGCACGCCACATTCCTGCTACCCACATCTTATTTTTTGGGTAAAATTTGTGCACACGTCGCTGTCAAGGTTCTCACCACCTATTTGAGGCCCAAATAATGTGTTGCTGTTATTAAAACGCTCATAACTGTTGACCCCATGACACATGCCCCCACTGGCAGACACACCCAGGAGAGGGCCCCTGTGCAAGAACAATATATGGGCCCTTTGCCATCCAATAGCTCATCATAATGCACAATTCCACTTGCTTTGGAGGTGGTAGCGGCCCCCCGACCCGACCTCTTGGGCTCTGTGCAGCCACACAGGTTGCACCAATGATATGTCCACCCCTGGACGCCCCACCAGAAGAAGACATGACCCTATTTAAAAAAAAAAAAAAAAAAGTAGGGCAAGCTCATCTGGAAACAGGGTGCATGCTGTCATTTTCAATAATAGAATAGAACTTATCTTACTCCATCCGCCATGTAACAATGATGCCAGGATTCTAGCACCAGTGGGCATTTTAAAAAAAGCATTCCCTCTAAAATATAGGGCAGGTTTAATCAGTGTTGAAGATTTGTCATTGGGTCAAAAGTGACAAGTTTTTGCTCTTATTGTATTCCCACTGCTCCTCCGAGTATTCTTTTTTTTTTCTCTCTCTTTTCGTTCCTTCCTTTTAAATCCGTCATACAGGTCCAGAGATATGGGGCCTTGTTATTTGGTACTACTTTTTATTGTCTTTACCGAGGGTGGCTTTGCTGACAAAGATAAATACACAGAGCTGCATAAAGACACGCCCCCGAGGATCCTATAAACCACACCCCATTGCTAAAGACCAATGAAAAATAGCAGTAAATAAAAAGCCCCATATTTCTGGAACCGTATGATGGATTAAAAAGGAAAAATAAAAACACGGAATACTCAGGGGAACATCAAGAATGAAGAACAGATACTGGACATTTTTTGACCTGGTGATAGATCTATCTGGCTTCATGAAAATGCCAGATTCTTAAATGCCACATTCTTAAAAACACATCATTGTTCTCTCGTCAGGTGATGCATACAGTACAGACCTGGAAGAAGAATTTGAGAGCCAGCAAAGACTGACAAACAACCTCGTGTAGGCGCATCTGGTGTTCACGAAAAACTGAGTCTAAATTGATGATCACATTTGATGTAGAACATTGGACCCCAATCTTGCCCATCTAAAATACAGCGGGCCGGTCATGTGTCTCTACTTCATATAACGGCCCTAAGAATTCGTCCTGTGACAAACAACAAAAAAAGGGCAACGGAACTTGGGACTGGGAAGATCAGTCAACTATTGGAAATTTTCAGAATCACGTTGGAAAAATTTACCATTGAACCTGACGGAAGACAAGTTTTTGGCAATCAAAAATGGATGAGGTGTCCATTACACAATTATTTTCAGAATGTGTCAGCCGAATATTAATTACCGTCCTCTACAGGGCAGATCATGTGATAACTAAACTCTATCCAAACTAGAAAATTTGGGAAAATTGAGCCTCGAATTTTTTTTTATAATCTGTTTTTTTTTGTAATAATGTTATCTACATAGAAAGATATGAAAAATTGAAAATAACTTGTCTTCCTGCAAAAAAAAAAGTGGCTTCCAAATGGCTGCCTTTTCTAAGTCTACTTTCTTGCATGGATATCAGAGCTGGAGTACAGATGATGGCAGTGATGGTTCAGGTCAGCCCGTGTCTCACTAAACTCTGGAAATAAACTGCTGCGGGAGATTGTACTGATCAGCACAACACACAGAGGACGAGAGAGGTGCACCGCTGACCCCTTTCATCTTTCACTGCCATCATCTGTACTCCACATGAGTATGTACTGGTATCAATACAGATGAGGGCAGCAAATAGACAAGAGTTTGGATACCACTTACATAAGTTTTATTTTTTGTTACAGAAATAAGGACAAATCCCCTAATAAAGTGATTTGCAAAGGTTTAATAACTAAAATTATTAACAAATGACTGGGAATTTACGTACTCTTTAATTACCCCACAAGTATAGTATTTATCGTATTTATATACATTTTCACTCTTCCAGCCAGATCCTCATTGCTGTCTTACAGGGAGGAAAACAGCGCAACATTTTGTACTGATCGGAGTTTCTATTAAAGGTGCAGTCCACATTCGTTATAAAACCTGTAGACAAGTAATCAAAACTTCATCAACACTGCCAAATAAAACCTGCAGATGAAGACTATCACATAGACTATTTCACAAAGAATGATAAATGTTTTTAGAAAAAACAAAAAACTGAAGAGTAAAAATATTATACAAATAGTTATCATGGTCGTGCTGTTTTTTTTTCCCCAACAAATAATTACATATATACTTTTATGTTTGTAAGACATAAATGCATTGAATGAACAGTATATGTAGGAGCTAACACACTATCGAAATGACAGTAATCTCTACAAATGAGGGAGTCAATAAAATTGCAATTTTTAAGTAATTTTCTTGTTCTGAAAGCAAAAAAAATAATTCACACATTACAGTCAGTGTCTAGAGATCTTCTCGTCTCCTAATCCATCAATGTATATAATATATATATATATACTTCCCTCTCCCCCCACTGGGGGTGGTCTTTGTTGTCCTTTCTCATTCTTGGGTCTTCTACCAGAGGCCTGGGAGGTTGAGGGTTCTGCGCAGGATACAGGTACGGACTGGGGCTGAAATTCAGTCCTGGCATTTGAAATCACACAATTTGTCCCCGTCCCCATGAACCAGATGAGATATATCACTAATATTACCCTGGATGGAGGAAAGGAAGATTTTCTACAAGACCAATATTTCTAATGATACCTGAGACCTGCTGGAGTAAGTGACGGAGTCTTAATTTTTTTTCTTTATTTTTTTTATATAGCGCTAACATATTCCCGCAACGCTTTACAGACATTATCATCGCTGTCCCCGATGGGGCTCACAATCTAAATTCCCTATCAGTATGTCTTTGGAATGTGGGAGGAAACCCACGCAAACATGAAGAGAACATACAAACTCTTTGCAGATGTTGTCCTGGGTGGGAATTGAACCCAGGACTCCAGCGCTGCAAGGCTGCAGTGCTAACCACTAAGCCACTGTGCTGCCCGAGTCAGCAACTTTGTGCTCCATCTCAACTCTTAACAGTATGGGTATCTTGAGAACACCGATTCTGTTAACAATGTAGCAGACAAGGCAGCTCATGACCAGACCGGCCCTTCTGGTATTTGCCAGAATTGCCAGATGGCCAGTCCGGCTGTTGAGAACTCTGTGTTCAGGCTCCCTCTTGTGGTCACTGGTGGTATGGTGTGACTTTTGCTTTGGGCTCCCCCTGGTGGCTTTGTCTGTTATCCTGCTGGTCTCTGGCTATCAGCTGGTTCGTTATCCTCTGGGAGGTTCCTATATAGCTCTGTTTTACTTTCACTTGTTGCCGGCTGTCGATGTAATCAGTGCTACTCAGATTCCTTCTGACTACCTTGCTCCCAGTCCATCCAGGATAAGCTAAGTTTTGTTTGCTCATTTTTTGATCAGCAGTGTTTATCATGTTTTCTGTTCCAGCTTGCTAAAATGTAATTCCCTCGCTTGCTGGTTGCTCTAGTGGGCTGAGTTTCTCCCCACACACCGTTAGTTGGTGTGTGGGTTCTTGAAATCTCAGGATGGATATTTTGTAAGGGTTTTTTATTGATCGCATAGACCCCTGCTCTATTTTCTGCTTTCTAGTACTAGTGGGCCTCTTTTGCTGAATCTGATTTCATCCCTATGTATGTGCCTTCTTCTTACCTCACCGTTATTATTTGTTGGGGGCTTCTATATCTTTGGGGATTATTTCTGTGGAGGCAAGCGAGGTCTTTCTTTCTCTTTAGGGGTAGCTAGTTCCTCAGGCTGGCTCGAGACGTCGAGGAATTTTTTAGGTACGTTCACCGGCTACCTCTAGTTGTTTTGGATAGGTTCAGATTTGCGATCAGTCCAGTTACCATCTCCCTAGAGCTCGTCCTTAGTTTGGTCACTTGCTGATCTATTTGTGATCCTCAACCACTAGGGATCATAACATCCGGCCCTGGCAGGATCTTAGTTGTTCCCAGTATTGCGCTTTTCTGGACAGAGTTCAGAAGTTGCTCCTGGGATCTGTTGAAGCCATTCTTCCACCTTATGGGTCACTGCTCCGAGTGCTCCTATCACCACTGGAATCACTGGTGCCTTCACCTTCCACATCTTCTCCAGTTCTCCTTTGTGCGGTTCTCCAGTCTCTCCATCTCCATCTTCACATATTCCTTCTTCCTGATGTTGCTGTCACTTGGCACTGCCACATCAATTATCATTGCTGTCTTCTGATCCTTGTCTACTATCACAATGTCTGGTAGGCCAGCCAACACCTGCTTATCTGTCTGGATATTGAAGTCCCACAGCATTTTAGCACTTTCATTCTCCACCACTTTTTCTGGGATCTCCCACCTGGACTTAGGGGGACTTAGCCCACATGCTGTGCAGATGTTCGTGTATACAACTCCCGCTACTTGGTTGTGGCGTTCAGTATACGCTGTTCTTGCATTTTGCATCCTGCCACTATGTGTTGGACGGTTTCTGAGGTTTCTTTGCATAGTCTGCACCTTGGGTCTTGTCTTGTATGGTAGAGTCCTGCTTCTATGGATCTGGTACTTCGTGCTTGCTCTTGTGCCGCTATGATTAGTGCCTCTGTGCGGTCTCGGAGTCCAGCTTTCTCCACAATCCAAGCTGCTTGAGGTCAGGAGCTGAGCCCACCCAATTCCCGACATATGATGGCTGTTATTCAGACATTATCTGCCAACAACAGTAATGGGTGGAGTTGAACTCCACCCACAGCTGTTATCTTGTTAAAGGGAACCAATATTGCCTTGCGCTGGCGTGTACTCCGGAGGAGAGAATGAACTTCAGTCCAATATTGCGGCCAGCATGCAGCCAGCAGGTAAGGAAAGGGTGAATCAAACACCCGAAAACCCCGCCCATATGACCCAAAACTGGTCCCGCCAAATTCAGGTGACAGGTTCCCTTTAAATGCTGCTGCTCGTGATGGCTGCTAGGTGGCCTGTTGTTCTCATCGACCCCGACGGTGCATGATATAAACACAGCTGCGCTACCAATATCAGACACACAGCAAAAAATACATTTAGAAATGTACACGTTATCAGCAACTCCCAGCTAAATATGTGACTGTGTGATCAGTGGATAATGAGGCCATTTCAAAACGTGCTTCAATGACATCAAGATCTTATCATTAAAATAAACAGAACAAGCAGTGACCCCTCGTTGGGGTTCATCTACGCATTACCATCCCCTTCATAGACTGAATGTACATATAGATAAAATCAAAATCTCATTAGGAAACTTTATAGAATATAAACTTAAAAAAAAAGTACAAAATGTTTTTACATAGCGATAATCAAAGAGAAGGGGAAAGTTGACGACGCTTCTGAAATCTGCAAAGGAAGAAATTTCCCCCAGAGCGACACTTAATGACAATTCTCGACGCCTCCGTTATATAATCATGCAGTAACGTATTTATTAAAAAAACAAAACAACAAAAAAGAGGAACAACTATATGGCGCCACCAGGAGACAAAAGGATAAAGTAAAGATGTAACTTGAAGCACTCGATTTCCAATGCAAAATCTGTAAGATGATCCGCAGTCCCCATGTGCGCCACTTATAGCTATGTCCTTGGAATAACGGACCAAAAACAAAAAAAAAGCTAACGTAAAAAGTTATTATACCACAATAAGGCTTGGTTTCCTTTAGTATCGACGGATCTATGCAATAATAATTATAAACAATGTGGTTTACAGACACACCATCAGTCAATTCTCCAGTATTGTCGCCCACATTCCCCTCTTTTGGGATCCACGCCCTCCAGACTCTTCCAACCATCCTCCCCGTATCATCTGGGTCAATCTTATCAGATCCTCCATCACTTTGGTGTTTGGCTTTTCTTTTTCTATTCCCCTAATCCTAAGGGCTCATTCTGACATCCGAGCAAATTGGTCCGAGCACGGCCGCAGGTTTCCCAATCCAAGTGTGACAACTTCATGTATATCTATGAGGCTGGGACACTGGATCGGGAGAGCCATGGAGAGTCCATCCTCAAATCGATTTGCATGGACTTCTGCTTGAGTCATTACTCCTAATTACATACCAATCAGTGGCGTAGTGCGGCTTCCCACAGTGCAATAATGTCCTTTTGGAAGACAAGGGACACCACCCCCAAAGTGGTAGGGGGATTCTCAATTAACATTTTTTTATATGCAAATCTACATTTGTAGACTACGTCATCAAATTCCCTTGTGGCTTACTTTACATTGGCGAAACAACACAACAGGTCAAACACAGAATCTCACAACACAAGTCCACTATCAGTTGTTCCTTCTAGAGATGGGCGCAAAAAGTTTGGGTTCAGGTACCAGACCAGTACCCGGCGCATCTTGGCATCGTCCAGGTTGAAAACTGTTTATCCCCCAGACACGTTGTACAGGATAGTTTGTGGATTAAGTCCGCGCTGCCACAATAATACAGATTCGAATGTAATGAAAAACTCTGGTGGTTTATTCAAAGCGTTTCAAGGTCTATCTGACCCCTTCATCAGGAAAATACCACAAAGACATATGGTATGTCTTTGTGGTATTTTCCTGATGAAGGGGTCAAATAGACATTACATTCAAATCTGTATTATTGTGGCAGCGCGGACTTAATCTATAAACTATCCTGTATAACGTCTCAGAGAAGGTCGCGCTGGCGGCCCGTGGATCTGCAGCAGCCGATACGCACATGCTTTGCTTTACACATCAGTTGAGCAGTTCCCTGTTTAAAAAACCGCACTTAATCTGAGCATAAGACCCTATATGCGCTTTTTGTCTCCCTAGTCTACTATCCCCAGACATGGAATACGACGTGGGACAGATCAATGGATAAGTGAGAAATATGTGTTTTTTACATTTTTGTTTTATTAGAGAAGACGCGGGATTCAGTGGAATTCAGCGTTAGTTGAGTATAACTGTGTTTGTTATTTTGAAATAAAAAAGTAAAAGTATGTTTTGTTTTATTTCAAATAAAAGACTTTATTCTGGTTCTGTCTTTATTTATACATAACTATTGGATTAGTAATGGACAGGTGCCTCAGACGCCTCTACATTACTAAGCCATGGGCTTGATGTCACCAGACAATACAAAGGTGACATCAACCCCACAAATATTAACCCCACTTGCCACCGCTACAGGGAAAGTGGGAAGAGCTGGGCAAAGTGTCAGAATTGGCACATCTAATAGGTGCGTTTTTTCTGGGTGGCTGCGAACTGTTAGCCTTAGGGTATCAATATCCATGTCCCCTTACCAGCCTGAGAATACCAGCCCCCAGCTGTCTGCTTTAGCAAGGCTGGTTGACAAAAATGGGGGGGGCACACTTTTTTTCAATTATTTATTTAAATAATTAAAAAATATGGTGTGGGGACCCCTCTATTCTTGATAACCAGCCTTGTTGAAGTTGACAGATGAGGGTTGCACCCCCCAGCTATGAGTTTTGCCTGGCTGGTTATCAAAACTACAGGGGAACCCATGCCGTCTTTTTAAAATAATTTATTTACAGCGCAGGAGTCGGCTAATGAATACTCCCATCAGCCACTCCTTCTCTCGCTGTTATTATTAGCGGCAGCAGGCGTCAGATGATGGGAGCTGTAGTCCCATCAGCTGACACCAGTGACCGGAGGTAAACTTTATACCTCTGATCACAGCTGAGCTGAGAGTGACTGCAGACTTATCGGTTTTGAACAGACAACCCCTTTAAGGCCAGGGTCACACATTGGGGAAAATTTCCACAATGATTCTGAATGATGATCATAAAATTCTGCAGAATATGCTGTCAGTGACGATCGTTATCAGCTCAACGATCACTTATGACTGGAGTTTTCCCGGCCGGTGAAGCTGCCTACAGTCCATGCAGGATAAATGTAATATTACATGGCATTAAATTATTTTGTAATCATTTAATACTCATTTATCTAGGATAAACCCTTTTTCTGTTGTCTCTTCCTACTAATCTACCTACCCAACACCACCTGCACGGGAGAGATCGGAAATGTACCGATGCTATAGACTCAACATCTGTCATATTAACATTTTGTAACACAAACAAACATTTTTATCAAGTTAAAGCAATGAAAACATTTCCAAAAAGTTTGACTTTGGTTTAACGTCTACAAATACCCCGTACAACTTTACAAAAAAAAACAAAACACAAAAATAAGTAATTGAAAGTGTCTGAACCGACACTATAAATGCATTCCGTTCTCCGCGGGCAAAGATCTAGATTTTTTGTTGGCAGAGGGCAGCAGAAGAGACGAGTTGGTTTAGGCAGCCCTTCAATGTGGACTTTAGTAACTGGGAACGGCTAATAAATGTGTTGGCAGGAAAATCAACTTATAATGGAGGAAAGTCAACCAGTTTTTAGTCCGGGTTGTGGTAATTACTTCAGGTGTGTGCACATATTTTAGATAATCTTCATTCCACAAATAGGGCACCAGTTCCAGAAGCCGATGTGACACAGGGGCTTTGTACGTAGATATTTACTCCTCAGCAGGCAGGAATGCTACGTTTTCTTTTGCCTTTCTCTGAAATGCATACAAATGACTAAACATACATCTAAAACATGACAATATTATTGCACTAGTCCTACTAAACCTTGAAATGATTCTGTAAGAACACCTTGTTCCGTACATACCTTGTTTTACACTTTTTTGCTCATGTTCAAACCCATCATGGGTGCAGATGTTGTGGTCACAACACTCTTCCGGCTTCCTCTCTTTTGGGAAAGGATTTCTACAAGATTTTGGTAGTGTCTGTAGGAATCTTTGCCCGTTTGTCCAGAAAAGCATTTGTGATGTTGGGGAGAGGCCGGGATACAATGTCTAAATCATCCAGAAGGTGTTGGATGGGGCTGAGGTCTGGGCTCTCTGTGTATGGTTATGTTAGTCCACCAAACTTCCCCAACCATGTCTTTAGCAACCTTGTGCAAAATCATGGAGAACAGAAAAGAGAGTTCCTCAAACTGTTCCGACAAAGTTGGAAGATACAATTGTCCACAATGTTTTGTGCTGAAGGATTAAGACTTTTCTTCACTGAAACAAAGGGGCCGAGACTGACCCCTGATAACAAGCCCTCCACCAAACTGTACAGTGGGCACAATGCAGTCAGGAGGCAACGTTCTCCTGGCATCACCAAACCCAGACTCCTCCATCAGACACCAGATAGGGAAATATGATCCGTTCAGAATTTGGCGTGACGGAGGAGGGCATGACAAGCAAAGGTGTTTTGTCACTACATCCATCTACCGAGAGCTCTGCCGTTCTGCCGAATGATGTGATGTACAGGCAAGTGGGTGCACGGCAATTACTAAATGCAACCGAGAATCATTTTTATGCCTTGTCAATTTCATATTCATTTCTTACAAAGAGAAGAAAGTTTACGCTTAACTTACTTCTTTATAAAGGGCATCAATCATCCCCTGCGATCATCGCTCACGTATGGGTATATTTAGTACATTTATTTTGCTCATAATTAGAATTGTTAATTTATGGAATTAAACATTAACATAAAAATTGCGTTTTCTAGCAGAAAGTCATTTTAGGAAACATTACAGGTATCTTCGCGCCAAGATGCAAGATTAAGAATAATGAGGCCCATACAAGAGTTTGTCGCGGCAAATGTGGACATAACCTAATGCAATGTGGCCGGGTATGTTTTATAAAATTGACATGTTGAGCTCTTAGTGACGAACATCTACACAAGTCATGGAGCAGATTTAGACCACAAGTTCATCCCAAATGTGGTGGGTGCCAATTATCTTATACAAGTAGAACTTTCTGTATCTGCCGGAATAGGAGACAACTCAGATCGATACTGCAGTCAAAAGCAACAACGGCAGCTAAGCGGTTAGAGAAGAACCCCTTCTTGTACCTTCCCCCAATGCGATTGTGGACTTAATAGAAGAATATGTCAGAGTGTGACAGGGACTGTCATATACCTGCCCCTGAAGAGAACAATTGTAGTATGAATATGAAGCCCTTTCACGACATGCGCTGTAAATGAACAGCACATGTCGCGTCCCTCCCTTTGATGTGGGCTCCAGCACTGAGCCCGCATCTTTCCTGGCATATGTCAGCTGTTTTGAACAGCTGACATGTGCCCCTAACAGCCGCGGGTGGAATCGCATTCCACCCGCAGCTGTTAACCTGTTAAATGCTGCTGTCAATCAATAGATTCGCAACAAATTTATGATTGTATATAACTGCCGCATTCAGGGCGCCAGGTGCGTTCGACGCGCATTTTTTCTATGTCCAGCCCACCCTATATATGTGAGTAATACCATGTGGTTAGTATTGGCTATGTACCTGAGGGCTATAAAACTGAATAAAGTATGCAATTCTTCTGAACTCTGTGGTTCCCTTGCCTGTTGTTGGAGGAGCGCGGAACTGTCAGCACTTGAATATCCTATCTAGATTTTCCCTTGATCAGCTCATCCATCAAATATACATTTTTTAGGGGGGGTTGTTTTGTTTTTACAGATTTTGCTGTTTTTTTTTTACACCAAAAAATCTGTAAAAACAGAATATAAAAAACAATTGGAAGTTTTCTTTCCATTACATGCCAAAAATATTTTTATCTTTTTTTAATTTATGGGATAATTAACCCCTTCATGACCCAGCCTGTTTTGACCTTAATGACCTGGCCATTTTTTGCAATTCTGACCAGTGTCCCTTTATGAGGTAATAACTCAGCAACGCTTCAACGGATCCTAGCGATTCTGAGATTGTTTTTTCGTGACATATTGGGCTTCATGTTAGTGGTAAATTTAGGTCGATAATTTCTGCGTTTATTTGTGAAGAGAATGGAAATTTGGCGAAAATTTTGAAAATTTCACAATTTTCACATTTTGAATTTTTATTCTGTTAAACCAGAGAGTTATGTGACACAAAATAGTTAATAACATTTCCCACATGTCTACTTTACATCAGCACAATTTTGGAAACAAAATTTGTTTTTGCTAGGATGTTATAAGGGTTAAAATTTGACCAGTGATTTCTCATTTTTACAACAAAATTTACAAAACCATTTTTTTTAGGGACCATTTGATGTCAGTTTCAGGGTTCTATATGGCTGAAAATACCCCAAAGTGACACCATTCTAAAAACTGCACCCCTCAAGGTGCTCGAATCATATTCAAGAAGTTTATTAACCCTTCAGGTGTTTCACAGCAGCAGAAGCAACATGGAAGGAAAAAATGAACATTTCACTTTTTAGTCACAAAAATGATCTTTTAGCAACAATTTTGTTATTTTCCCAAGGGTAAAAGGAGAAACTGGACCACGAAAGTTGTTGTCTAATTTGTCCTGAGTACGCGGATACCTCATATGTGGGGGTAAACCACTGATTGGGCGCACGGCAGGGCTCGGAAGGGAAGGAGCGCCATTTGACTTTTTGAATGAAAAATTGGCTCCAATCTTTATCGGACACCATGTCGCGTTTGGAGAGCCCCTGTGTGCCTAAACATTGGAGCTCCCCCACAAGTGACCCCATTTTGGAAACTAGAAGCCCCAGGGAACTTATCTAGATGCATAGTGAGCACTTTAAACCCTCAGGTGCTTCACAAATTGATCCGTAAAAATGAAAAAGTACTTTTTTTCACAAAAAAATTCTTTTAGCCTCAATTTTTTCATTTTCACATAGGCAACAGGATAAAATGGATCTTAAATTTGTTGGGCAATTTCTCCTGAGTACGCCGATACCTCATATGTGGGGATAAACCACTGTTTGGGTGCACGGCAAGGCTCGGAAGGGAAGGCACACCATTTGGCTTTTTGAATGGAAAATTAGCTCCATTCATTAGCGGACACCATGTCGCGTTTGGAGAGCCCCTGTGTGCCTAAACATTGGAGCTCCCCCACAAGTGACCCTATTTTGGAAACTAGACCTCCCAATGAACTAATCTAGATGTGTGGTGAGCACTTTGAACCCCCAAGTGCTTCACAGAAGTTTATAACGCAGAGCCTTGAAAATAATAAATACGTTTTCTTTCCTCAAAAATAATTTTTTAGCCCAGAATTTTTTTATTTTCCCAAGGGTAACAGGAGAAATTTGACCCCAAAAGTTGTTGTCCAGTTTCTCCTGAGTACGGTGATACCCCATATGTGGGGGTAAACCACTGTTTGGGCACATGCCGGGGCTCGGAAGTGAAGTAGTGACGTTTTGAAATGCAGACTTTGATGGAATGCTCTGCGGGCGTCACGTTGCGTTTGCAGAGCCCCTGATGTGCCTAATCAGTAGAAACCCCCCACAAGTGACCCCATTTTGGAAACTAGACCCCCAAAGGAACTAATCTAGATGTGTGGTGAGCACTTTGAACCCCAAAGTGCTTCACAGAAGATTATAACGCAGAGCCGTGAAAATAAAAAATCATTTTTCTTTCCTCAAAAAATTTTTTTAGCCCGCAATTTTTTATTTTCCCAAGAGTTACAGGAGAAATTGGACCCCAAAAGTTGTTGTCCAGTTTCTCCTGAGTACGCTGGTACCCCATATGTGGGGTAAACCACTGTTTGGGCACACGTCCGGGCTCGGAAGGGAGATAGCACCATTTGACTTTTTCAATGCAAGATTGGCTGGAATCAATGGTGGCGCCATGTCGCGTTTGGAGACCCCCTGATGTGCCTAAACAGTGGAAACCCCTCAATTCTAACTCAAACACTAACCCCAACACACCCCTAACCCTAATCCCAACCCTAACCCCAACACACCCCTAACCCTAGTCTTAACCCTAATTCCAACCCTACCTCTAATTCCAACCCTAAGGCTATGTGCTCACGTTGCGGATTTGTGTGCGGATTTTTCGGCACCGCTTTTGAAAAATCTGCAGGTAAAACGCACTGCGCTTTACCTACGGATTTCCCACGGATTTCCAGTGTTTTTTGTGTGGATTTCACCTGCGGATTCCTATTATGGAGCAGGTGTAAAACGCTGCGGAATCCGCACAAAGAATTGACATGCTGCGGAAAATACAACGCAGCATTTCCGCGCTGTATTTTCTGCACCATGGGCACAGCGGATTTGGTTTTCCATAGGTTTACATGGTACTGTAAACGTGATGGAAAACTGCTACCAATCCGCAGCCACCAATCCGCTGCGGATCCGCAGCCAAATCCGCACCGTGTGCACATAGCCTAATTCTAACCCTAATTCCAACCCTAGCCCTAATTGTAACCCTAACCCTAATTCTAACCCTAACTCTAACCCTAAGTGCAACCCTAGCCCTAAGTGCAACCTTAGCCCTAAGTGCAACCCTATCCCTAAGTGCAACCCTAAGTGCAACCCTAAATGCAACCCTAACCCTAAGTGCAACCCTAACCCTAAGTGCAACCCTAACCCTAAGTGCAACCCTAACCCTAAGTGCAACCCTAACCCTACCCCTAACCCTAATGGAAAAACAGAAATATAATTTCTGTATTTTATTATTGTCCCTACCTATGGGGGTGATAAAGGGGGGGGTTATTTACTATTTTTTTTATTTTGATCGCTGTGATAGAACCTATCACAGCGATCAAAATGTACAGGGAACGAATCTGCCGGCCACTTTCCAAGATGGCGGCGCCCATGCGAGAAGATGGAGGACACCGGGACTAGGTAAGTATGGGGGGTTGCGATCGGACAGCGGGGGGTTGGAGGGGAGGAGGAGAGAGGAAGGCGCTTAGGACAGGACGGAGGGGTAGGGAACACTGACGGCGGCTGCAGATCGCCGCCGCCAGTCGGTGGGGGGGCCAGATCGGGGTCTCCAGCCATGGCCGATGCTATTGCAGCATCGGCCATGGCTGGATTGTAATATTTCACCAATTTTCATAGGTGAATTATTACAGATTGCTCTGATTGGCTGTTGAAAGTGAAACAGCCAATCAGAGCGATCGTAGCCACGGGGGGGCAAAGCCACCCCCCCTGGGCTGTAGCACCACTCCCCGTCCCTGCATGTCGGGTGAAATTGGAGTTAACCCTTTCACCCGGCCTACAGGGACGCGATCCGACCATGACGCATATGCTGCGTCACAGGTCTGATTGGCACTGGTTTTCATGACGCATACGGTGCGTCAAAGGTCGGGAAGGGGTTAAAGGTGTGACAACGAAAAATCAAAAAAGTTTTGGCTCTTGGAAAATAAGTACGGTATACAAAAAAAAAAAAGTCCATGGTTGGAAGGGTTTAAAGCTGGAAAAAAGGGATAACCTTTTTTAAAAATTATTTTCCAATTTAGGTTCACTAGAAAACCTGTGATGACGATGCTGAGGTGCCGGTATATTAATGCTGTCGAGCAAGTTATGATGAATTCCACTTCTCGCCTATAACGTTTACACTTGCAGAATATAAATAGTGATTTTCCTAACTAGTAGAATGATCGCTCACTTAAAAACAAGTTGATTTTTGATCAATGAATACCTTTAGGCGGCATTTTCTTTTTGAAGCTCATTGACATGCATTAATTATATTGGATATACCTTGGGGAACAGAATTAACTTATAAAAGAAAGCAATTTCACACGTCGTCTTACCATGTAGTGATGGTTAAAGGTTTATGTAGAAAAAAAACAAAGGAAACAAAATCTAGACCCAGAGGGTGCCCGGGGTGTGCAGCACATTCCGGTAATATCAAAGAGTCAGAGAGATGACCGAGTAATATCAGATACCGATCATTCAGTATCTTTTCACCCCCAGTATATGCAGTCATGGCCGAAAGTGTTGGCACCCTTGAAATTGTTCCAGAAAATGAAGTATTTCTCTTAGAAAATTATTGCAATTACACATGGTTTGTTATACACTTATTTCCTTCGTGTATAGTGGAACAACACAAAAAAGAGAAAACAGGCAAATTGGACATAATTTCACACAAAACCCCAAACATGGACCAGACAAAATTGTTTGCACCCTCAGCTTAATATTTGGCTGCACACCCTTTGATCTAAATAACTGCAATCAATCGCTTCTTAGAACCATCAACAAGCTTCTTACACCTTTTCTGGAATTTTGGAGCACTCTTCTTCGTTTGTAAGCTCCAGGTCTCTCATATTTCAAGGCGCCACCTCCCAATAGTAATTTTAAGATCTCTGCACAGGTGTTCAATGGGATTTAGATCCGGACTCATTGCTGCCACTCCAACTCTTCCATCCATTTCTTTGTTGTTCTTGAAGTATGTCTAGCGTCACTGTCCTGCTGGAAAACCCATGATCTAGGATGCAAACCCAGCTTTTTCTGATCAGGACACTACATTGCGAACCAAAATCCTTTGGCAATCTTCAGATTTCATGATGGATTGAGCACAAATCAAGGCACCCAGTGGCAGCAAAGCAACCCCAAAATATCTTTGAACCTCCAGCATATTTGACTGTAGGTACTGTGTTCTTTTCTTTGTAGGTGTTATTCCATTTTTGGTAAATAGTACAAGGATGTGCTTTACCAAAAATCTCTATCTTGTTCTCCGCTGTCCACAAGACTTTTTTCCAAAAGGATTTTGGCAAATTGCAGTCTAGCTTTTTTATGTCTCGATGTCAGCAGTGGGATCCTCCTGCCATATCATTTCCTTTCATTTAAATGTTGACAGTTTGTGCTGAAACTGGTGCACCCTGAGCCTGTATGACAGCTTAAATTTCTTTGGAATTTGATTGGGGCTGCTTATTCACCATCCAGAATATCTTGCATGGCAACCTTTCATCAATTTTCTCTGCCATCCACCGAGATTAGATACAGTGCCATGGGTTGTAAACTTTTTGATTATGTTGTGCACTGTGGACAAATGAATGTCAAGATCTCTGGAGATGGACTTGTAACCTTCAGATTGTTGATATTTTTCCACAATTTTGGTACTCAAGTCCTCAGTTCGTTTCTCTCACTTTCTGGTCTCCATGCTTAGTGTGGCACGCGCAGAAACACAATGCACAGATTGAGTCGTCTCCCCTTTTTATCTGGTTTCAGGTGATTTTTATACTGTCCACACCTGTTACTTGCCAGGTGAGTTTGAACAAGCATCACATGCTTGAAACAAAGTTATTTACTCACAATCTTGGAAAGGTGCAAAAATTTGTGTGTGTGGCCCATTTTGGGGGTTTTGTGTGAAATTAAGTCCAATTTGCCTTTCTTTCTGTGTTTCAATTTCAAGGGTGCCAACACTTTCGGCCATGACAGATATAATGTATAGATATAAAGGAACAAAACGCTAAGATCTGGTTGACATGACTTACAAATTTTATCTGAGAATTAAAGGAACACTGGAGAAAGGGGTTTTAGTAATTTACTTGCTGTAGTATAAAAGTTACCTAGCAATCCTCAGCTAGTTTCCTTTGCGTGGTGCTCTTCAACTACGACAAACCGCCCTTGGACGGTCAGGCCGGGGTGCTTGTATATAGCTGTAAATCTCAAAAACTAAAATGATTTATGGGAATTTACAATAAACCACAATAAAATGTCATATTTCCTTATTCACACTGTCATCCACTTCCATCTTTACCCCATCCCTTCTTTGCATTTTTTCCTCTGCAGGAAGTGGATCTCCAGCTGCTCTCTCTCCTGTCTGTCAAAGTGCAAGCAGACAGGACAGAGGGAGTCTTTTAATTCAGAGCAGGCAAGCCAATGGCATGTCCAATGCATGCTGGTAGATGAGAGAAACAGCACTTGAAGAGAAAAGACGTTCCTGCACATATTGTGCTGGAAGAGAAATGAAGTTCCTGCACATATTGTGCTGGAAGAGAAATGAAGTTCCTGCACATATTGTGCTGGAAGAGAAATGAAGTTCCTGCACATATTGTGCTGGAAGAGAAATGAAGTTCCTGCACATATTGTGCTGGAAGAGAAATGAAGTTCCTGCACATATTGTGCTGGAAGAGAAATGAAGTTCCTGCACATATTGTGCTGGAAGAGAAATGAAGTTCCTGCATATATTGTGCTGGAAGAAAAATTAAATTCCCACTGGAAAAATGCTAATGTAAGGAACCATCCTATGAAACAGAATTTCTGCATGAAAATTAGGGCCGTTCCTGGACATATTAGACTACTATATGCACCAAAAGCAGTTTTACCTTACGAGGGAGGGGGACCATACTTTTTCAAAAGCTTGTGTGGTATTAGATAGATACAGATGTGAGAAACCTTAAAAAAGAAGCATGGGCACGGTTTAATATGCAATATGTTAAAAACGTTTTGTTTGACACACATTTTGTCATGTCTGTTTAATCTTAATTTAAAAACACAATACAAGGAACATTTCTAAACACAATTTTTAAATGCTCACATAAAAAATATCAATATAATAAAAGCAAACGTTAAACCGTTTATAAAAATAAAAATGTATAAAATTTGCACATTTAAGAAATGTTTTAAAGATAATTTGCATCATAATAAAATGCTCACAATTATCCGTCAGGAAAAAAGAAAAAACTTGCAAATCTGCATGAAGGTATCTGCACAGCCAGAGCCTTTGAGCGTACAGCTGTAATGAAGGAGAATTAAGCCCAAAACCTCCATTACAATACCATGAGGGTCTGAAGAACTGGCCGTCTCCCCCTATACATCTGCAATCATCTGATCTCTGATCCTGCTCATAAAAGGTTAAAGCGGAGTTCACATACTGTAGCCTTGGTGTGTTTTTTTTTTTTGCCATGGTTGCTATAAAGCATTACCTTGACCTCAAATTTTGAAAACAACATTAAACTGTTGCTCTTTTGCCACTGCAAATAAAAACACAATAAAAAAAATGCAACATGACCGCAGACTAAAATAGATGGGTAAAAGAACTGGGATCAAGTGTGAAGAACCAAATTTCCAGACCCAGTGCAAGTAGCTCATCCAGAGTCCCTCGTGGGAGGGACTTAGTGGGGTATCTGCCGTCCTACTTGACTATTAGTGATGAGCGTGCAAGGATAAGTACTAGAGAAAATGGAAAAATGCACGTATATTGGAAGAAATATAAAAAAAAAAAATGTGGCTCATGAATAGCTTTCATTATTTCCAGCTTAGCTGCCTCGGGATCACAATAGTACCATATAATATTCATTTGGATACCTGGTTGGGTCTGAACCACAGTCCAATTACTAAGGAGTTCTTAGAAGAAGTCTAATATTTAAGTATGGGGAATTCTGACCAGCTCCATCCAAATGACTGCTACTCTAGTATATGGTGAGAGGTTCTGTTTTTACACTACATAAAACTGGAAAATGTGGAGGTAATTTCCTTACACGCCCCTGCTTAACCACTACAGGTAATTCCTACTAATGTCATCAGGTCAAAATTGGACAGATTTTACTCTCGAATTTATCAAGAGGTATTAGCTTTTCTATTTAGTGCTAACTTTGATCTCTTTATCAAGTGGGCGTAGCTCATAGGATCCTCAGGGGCGTGTGTTAAGGCTGCAGTGGATAATTACGCTGTGAGCAACACCCTTTTAGTTAAGAAAATAAAAATCAGAACTAAAAAAAAAAAATCTCTGTAACCGTATAGCGGATATAGAGATATGTATGTATGTATGTATGTATGTATGTATGTATGTATGTATGCATGCATGCATGCATGCATGCATGTATGTATATATGTATATATATATATATATATATATATATATATATATATATATATATATATATATATATATATATATAAAAAACGGAATACTCATGGGAGCAGGGGAATAAAATAAGACAAAAACAGGCCACTTTTGACCAGATGACAGGTCCTCCTTTAAAGGGGCATTCCAATCACAACAACATGTGACGGCCTGGAACGCGAACGCCAGAAGTCTGATTGGTCAAAGTAAAAGACGGGATGATTCCCCTTAGACCCATTCATGAGAATTGCAATCTTCATATACTTGGACAGTCATGGCACTAATAGGGGTGCCATTAATAGGAAATGGGGGCATGGAATTTAAATCAACTTTCTAGTATAGTAAAACTCATTTAATCCAGAATCGAAGGGTTAAATTATCAAATCTCCAAATAAATCTACATAAAAATCATTTGTCAGAAAGTATTCAGGGAAATAAAGACTCATTTTTTTCCTCTCTGCTCATTTTTCCACTTTGGATGTTTTGCGAGATTCTAAAATTTATTGCAATTTAGAGGAACTTTCTGTACTATCAGATCCCAGATTAAAGGAACTTCACTGCACTTTCACTACTCCACTTTTTTTCCCCTCTTTCTCTAGATTCATTAGCTCAGATCATAAAACCCTTCTTCAATGCGGTGTTATTTTCAGGAAACAATAGGCAGTGGAAGACAAAATTGCTAGCCCGAGGGGGCAAGATGGGTGTCCAGTGTGTCCACGTATCCATCCGTCGAAGTCTCATTTTAAGAGCATTTTTCATAAAAATCAGCCCTAAATATCACTCACTTTTAACTGCCCAAATGTCACCTGTAAAGATGCACAATTGCAGCTGCAGAGATATAAAGTAGCTGTGCCGATCATACAAAAATATATCGCTTTGTAGTCCTTGAGATATATGTGTGTGTGTGTGTGTGTGTATGTGTATATTATAATATATATATATATATATATATATATATATATATATATATATATATATATATATATATACACACACACATATACACACACCGCTGATCTGTGCAGCTTTTTTTTATTCTTCCTCCGAATTGTCTTGAAATGTAGGATGAAGCGATAGTTTTAATTAATAGTCTCCTAGTCGCCTGAGCACTGCAGCCAATCACAGGCTGCAGCGGTCCCATTGAATTCTGGAGCAGATCTTCGTGGCAATCGGTTATAAGCGCCCATGCCACTATTTTTTTTTCCAGTGTCAAACAACCTCTTTATCTTACTGTTATACATTTATTTTTGGTCTCAATAAGCTCCCGGAATAAAACATCATAAAGACGACTCCATATAGAAGGTTTTCGCACATAGACAAGAGCGCAGGAGAGGAGTCGGGTGCTTTGCTTCAGGTCAGGCACGAGCCACATAAGGCGGCTGTTTACTGTGCTAAATGAGGGAGAATTCTCACTTCACTGATTCCTCCTCATTATAAACTACTCCCTGGAGAAAGTCGGTCATTTATCACTTGAATGTCACACTGGATCCCCACTACCAACACACTATGTGACAACATTAGGAAAATGTGCAGAACTTAATGCTAAAAAATCCTCAAAATGACACCGACAAAGGATAAAAAAAACAAAAAAAAAAGAATAAAATAATCGATCTTTGGTCTGATTCATAAAAAGTCTTCAACGAGAAACAATTCAGCGTAAAGGCTGATATATATATATATATATATATATATATATATATATCTGTAGGTTCTGTATATATTGTAGCTTCCAGTCCTAAGGCTTCATGCACACCAGTGTGAGAGTTCGGCTCCCCGTCCGTCCTTAGTTACCAAAAATTCAAACCTGGCTTCCACTAAGCTCATACTTTCCCTCCAAGTCCCCCCTGCTCAAGTGCAAAAGTTTCCAAAGACCCCCCCCCCCCCCTCAGTCTCTGTTTACATCACTGCTGCGATGATGTGACGAACTGACTTACGACTGCTGAAAAACATCACTGGCACCAGCCTCACACCGCCGCAGCAAACTGGGAACAATGGGAAATCATCGGACGAGTAAGGGCTTATTTGCAATTTTATCCTGTCCATTCCATCCATAAGGTTTTCTTTTTTTAAAGGCCATGGCCTCCTTCACAACTGTATTTTTATTGCGCTCATCCATAGCGATTTTACATTGATTATTAAGTACCGTTTTGTGTCTACAGCTCCTATGCAGGTGTATGCTACTCCACGGCAAACACTAGTCTGATCTACTATGCTCCCGTGCATAATTCCTTTGTTGCATGGGGCGCAGTGCCCGGACTGACCGTGGGCCTCCTCACCATAAAGACACATGAGGATGGATGGTCAATTACGGTGGTCAGGACCCGGCCTTGAGCCAAGTTCTCCTTCATGGTAGATAGGGGCAGGCCGGAGAACAAAAAGCCCAAACTCAAATGTGCATGCAGAGAATGAGAACATTTTGATTCCACAGTATATATCTAGTTTGCACCTTTTTTTTTTAAACTTATCAAGAAAACAAGAACTTGTGGACAATTTCCAAAAATAATTAAAAAAAATATGTCTTATTCCTGTGCAGAGTTTTCAGATTTTTTTTTTCCCTATGGCAAAACTTCCGGTTCATGTCCCTTCAGTGTTATCATTATCAGAAGCACCGGGACAATCATCCTAGACACGGATGTACTTATTTTTCTCTGCATACATTTAGGATGTGATTGTTTTCTATGCGGTTCATTGCGCCTATGACGAACTACTTAGAGACAAGAAGTGTTGTCATTGGGACAAAATTAATTTTTAGGATTCCAACTTATCGGACAGGAATAAGCTCCATCACATTAGAAACTGAAAAATAAAAAAATGAGAATAAAACCCCAAACTTGTAACATTTTGTTTCTTATCCAGGCCCATCCAGGATGATCTCGGAAAATTCATTTTTCCCTTTCCAGCTCGACTGATAAGTGCGAGACACAATTTCAAGCGTCTGTTCTGTAAGACAAACTCTTTATTCTCCAACCAGCCGAGCAAAGGGATTTATAAAGAGGTCACCGGAGCGTATCGGGCCAGCCGATATCCTGGCCTCTTCCCCGTGTTACAGAGACATGTCGCTCCCCCTGCTGCGCTCAAACACCGCCGCCTTCACCTTCCTTCCCAGGCATCTTCCCGCTGTTTTGCTTCAAGATGCCTTCGCACTGTAAGAAAAAAAAAAAAAAGAGGAAGAAATAACATTGTAAGATATATAAAGCACGGCTCCTTTTCTCTAAAGATGTTTACTTTTTTCCAAAAGGGGTCCTAAACTTATGCTAAATACTAAAAGGCATCATTTTCTAATATTCCCCTTGATTTTGGAGCTATTCTCTCTGTATTTGCTTAGTGTCCTCCTAGTGGCAGCAGCATCCTCCTAGTGGCAGCAGCATAACACCCATGGTCCTGTGTCCCCCTATGAGGCGTAGGAGAAAGGCATTGAAGCACAAAATAAAGGAGGCCCAGGAAGCCTTCAGAATTAAACTTGAAAAGAAACTGTCCCACAATAATACCAGGGAGGTTTGGTCAGGAATGAAATTTCTGACTGGGCTTAAGGTGAGGTCTGAACATGATGGAGGAAAACTGGACAAGGCTAATGAGATGAACGAGTATTTCAATAGGTTTAGCAGTACATGTGTACTGCCAACTGATAGTGGATGGGAATTGGGTGCAAATTCTGCAACATTGATATTGGAGGAGGAGCAGACTTATTTTAGAGTATCCGAAAATGATGTGAGGAGGCAGTTTAAGTCACTTAACATTGGTAAAGCTGCTGGACCTGATGGACTCAGCTCACGTGTCCTTAAAGTGTGTGCAGACCAGCTGTGTACTGTCTTTACACTCCTATTTAATGGAAGTCTACAAACACAGAGGGTACCTGTGTTATGGAAAACTTCCTGTCTGGTGCCGGTACCCAAGACTTCTTCTCCTGCAACCCTAAATGACTATCGTCCGGTAGCCTTAACATCTCACGCTATGAAGGCCTTGGAAAGATTAGTGCTTGCTCACTTAAGACCAAGGGTCAATGCTTTTATCGATCCCCTTCAGTTTGCTTACCGACATAGATTGGGGGTGGATGATGCTATTCTTTCCCTGTTACATAGTGTACATTCATTTCTGGAGACTGACGGAACCATGGTGCGAGCGATGTTCTTTGATTTCTCGAGTGCATTTAATTCCCTGCAGCCACCTTTACTACACAAAAAGATGACTGATATGAAGGTGGAGGTGGGGATGAGAAATTGGATAACTGACTACCTATCAGATCGGCCACAGTTTGTACAGATGGGAGCAGTTGTGTCAAGCAGATTATTGAGCAGTGTAGGTGCCCCCCAGGGAACGGTGCTTGCGCCCTTTCTATTCACACTGTATACATCAGACTTTCAGTATAAATCTGATCTTTGCCACCTTCAAAAATTTTCGGATGACTCTGTGGTTGTGGGATGTATTAGGGGAGATCGGGGGGATGAGGAATACAGAAGGGTGGTGTTGAATTTCGTGGATTGGTGCAATGGTAACTATCTACAACTAAATGTTAAGAAAACCAAGGAGTTGGAGGCCAACTATAGCAGGATAAAGATGGAATGCTTACCGATCACTATTGCTGGGCAGGAGGTAGAGCAGGTGGAGAGTTATAAATATTTGGGGGTCCATTTGGATAGCAAACTGGACTGGAGATGCCACTCAGAGACTGTCTACAAGAAGGGGATGAGCAGATTGTATTTCCTAAGGAAACTGAGGTCTTTTAATGTGTGCAGCAAAATGTTAGAAATGTTCTACCAGTCTGTGGTGGCAAGTGCCATCTTTTTTGCAATCATATGCTGGGGTAATAGTGTGCGGGCCTCTGATGCTAATAAGCTGAATAAGATTATCAAGAAGGCAAGCTCTGCTGTCGGCTGCAATCTGGACTCTCTTGAGGAGGTGGTGGAGAGAAGAACTCTGAAAAAGTGTAGGGCAATTATGAACAATAATGCACATCCATTATATGAGCTATTCATGAGACAGAAGAGCACCTTCAGTAACCGGCTAATACTTCTGAGGTGTAAGAAGGAAAAATATAGGAAATCGTTTGTGCCAACTGCTATGGGGATGTACAACAATAACATTAGGGTTAAATCATAAAGGGGATTGTCTACTTTATTTCTCTACATTTCAGTTTACCTGCTGTGTATGTCCTATTCTAATGTATAATGTCCTTCTGTCAACTCCACTGTCATGTCAATTAAGTAATTCATTTTATGATTTTTATGATGTAAGTTGTGCTGCTGTGATACCATAATTTCCCACGGGATCAATAAAGTGTATCGTATCGTATCATTTTCTAATATTCCCCTTGATTTTGCATTGTCTTGCCGTTCTCTGTATGCAGCCAGCAGAGTAAACAATCGAGACTCTCGTTCGGGGTGCAACGCCTGCAGCTAAGGCCAAGGTTATATATCAAGGTGTATTTTTACCCAGTGTAAATGTCGCTGTTCTCCTGAATCCGGCGTTGTTTTTCTTTTGTTCCTGCGTCTCTCCGTTCCTGAGATATGGGCTTTTTAGGTTTTTTTTTGAGTGGCAAGTGGGAGAGGTCTTTTTGACCACACCCAGTTAGACAACAAGGCTGGATTTATATAAAGGAAAACGTGTGTCATAGCTAAGGAACGGAGAGTCAGAGAAACTAAGGCTGTGTGCACACGATGCGGATTTAGTGCAGATCCGCAGTGTATTTTTCCGCGCAGAAACGCTGCAGATCCGCACTGTGATTTACAGTACAATGTAAATCAATAGTGAAAAAGAAAAAGCTGTGCAGATGGTGCGCGAAAAATCCACGCGGAAACGCTGCGGATATAAAAGTGCATGTCACTTCTTTTATGCGGATCTGCAGCGTTTCTGCACCCCTCCATTATAGAAATCCACAGTGGTAAAAACTACAGAAAATCCGCACAAAATCATCATCAATTCCGCATAAAAACCGCACAAAATCCGCATAAAATCCGCATAAAATCTGCACCTGCGGTTTCTGCCAGGAGATGCGGATTTTGTGCAGAAAATTCTGCACCCCATTCTGCAACGTGTGCACATAGACTACAGGGAAACCGCTCCAGATTCAGGAGAACAGCGCCATTTACACCATTGTATATTCGTGGCAAGTGACAGGTCCTCTTTAAATGACACCTGTGTACTGAGATTTAGTATAAAGATGTAAAGAACGCAATAGAGATGTTTCAGTCACAGGTGCGGCGCTGGTTCAGTCACTGAGTATAAAGATTAGTGGCTGTAACTGTGACCCTGGTATTAGGGCTGGATATAATTTAGGGCTGGGGGCACGGTTAGAGCAGCCGCTCTCTATACTAAGAGCGGAGACTCAACCAGCACTGGCGCTGCCCCTATGAGTGAACCAACACCAGCGGAGCCCTTATGAGTGACCCAGCACCGGCGCCTGGTCAGCTCGTTTAAAATAAATTGCACCATGGAGCAGAGGTTCTCTGAAAATGGGGAGCAAGGGTTAACCCCATTTTCATATGTTATCAATATGAGATCGAGGAGAGGGAATAAAATACAATAATCTGCAACGGCCGCTAAGTGATTGAACCAGCACCGGTGGCGCCTCTATGACTGAACCAGCACCGGTGGCGCCCCTATGACTGAACCAGCACCGGTGGCGCCCCTATGACTGAACCAGCACCGGGGGCGCCCCTATGGCTGAACCAGCACCGGGGGCGCCCCTATGGCTGAACCAGCACCGGGGGCGCCCCTATGACTGAACCAGCACCGGTGGCGCCCCTATGACTGAACCAGCACCGGTGGCGCCCCTATGACTGAACCAGCACCGGGGGCGCCCCTATGGCTGAACCAGCACCGGGGGCGCCCCTATGGCTGAACCAGCACCGGTGGCGCCCCTATGGCTGAACCAGCACCGGTGGTGCCCCATGACTGAACCAGCCACAGCGCTGCCTCTATAACTGAAACTGGAATGCTGGAATAAAGTTAATTTTCTCCCTGCAGTGTTGGCACCGGCCAACATAATAACGCTATTAACCTGAAGATTAATATCATCTTTTTCTGGTGTTAGGTTCTCTTTAATAAGTGTTAACCTGGCAATAAAATAGCCGATTACCCCCACTGATCAGCTGAAATCTGTTCCAACAATGGCCGTACTGGGAGGAACACAGCAGCCTCATAAATCACTTAGCGGCCGTTGCTTATTGTATTTTATTCCCTCTTCTCGATCTCATATTGATAACCTATCAAAATGGGCTTAACCCTTGCTCCCCATTTTCAGAGAACCTCTGCTCCCTGGTGCAATATTTTTCAAATAAACACATTGATCTTTACTCCCCGGGTCCAGCGCTGCATCTCGGCCATTACTCTCAGTGTCTTATTGTCAACTGCGCTGCAGCCAGTGTGCTCTTCCCACGCTGCTCAAAGCCGCTGAGCCCACTAATTGTCTGCAGCGTTGCCAACAAGATGTCAGCGCTGCACACAATAAAATATATACTGGAAACAGTGGTGGAGACTCCATGCTGGACCTGGGGAAGACGAGTAAAGATTTATTTTTTAAAAGCAAACCGTGCCATAGAAAAGCTGCTTGCCATAAAAACGTCAAGGACGTCTCTTCCAACATTAAATAGTTTCTATATGGACTTTCAGATTTAAAAAACAAAACAAACAAAAAAAAAACAAACAGCGAATACAGGACCAGCAAAGTCCAATTACAAGGATCAAGATGTCACCACCGGGGTCCTGAGAAGTTCCCAGACCAGCAGTGAAGCCCTGCTATGAATGGAGGAACCGTCAGAAGAAAGTTTTTTTTTAATTAAAGCTAAGACGTTGCAGGTTCAAAAGAGTGAAATACACCCTAATAATTGCATCCATGGGTTCTGAGAACTATTAGGGGTTCCTCACCTTCCTAGTTCTCCCTTATATCCAAAGCTGGACTAAACTAATGCTATAAATCCACAGCGGGAAGAAAGTCGCGTCTCATTCATTTGTGCGGATGTTGAGGGCTCCCAAATAACCGACCTTAGTGTAACAGGAAAACATTCTCCATGAATACGTAACTCCATCCCACACGCGATTGTGCTCACCGCATGTGTGAAAATCAGCTCTGCTACTTCTCGGTTCCACTTCCCAAAGTGTGAATAAATAATTGCTCTCAGGAACATCTTTTGTCGCTCGCAGGTCGCTCCGTTCTGAGTTATTCGTATTGCATTAAAGCAATCATTAATATTATTCAATTGTTATAGCCGTGTCCCTTTCCAGTGGGACTGACGTAACAGGACTAACTATCACTGGTCTTACTGCAATGTTCAGTTTGGACAGCTTGGACTTCTGACATCTGTTAGCGGTTACATTTGCTTAAAAGTTTTAGTCTTCAGTTTTATTTTCAAACTGTTATGCAGTTTACAACCAGACTATTTTCTCGTGGGAGTGCCTCTCTCAGTAATACAGGTAGGATGTGAGATGGGTGTGTACAAGGTGTCGAGTCTAGCTCTCGTGTATCAGCACATCTTCTATCCTGCAGTGATTTCCTCCCCATCTATAGGCATCAGAGTGAGCTGCCTTTCCTAATATCTTGGATGCTTTCCTCCTTTCTGAACTACTGTGTACAACCTCATCCTCAAACTGATGCCATTTCTTTGACTGGCACAGGAAGGGGAGAGCGGTTGATCGCCAAAACCTGCACCGATTGGCTGAGCAGAGCCCGTGCTAAACCACTGCCCCATTCATTCTCTATGGCGCTGCCGAAAGCTGTGCTCTTCGTTTCCCAGAAAGCTGCCTCTCAGCCACAAAAATGGCAGCCGAAGTCCCCCATCATTTGGAAAGCTGCTAATAAAGTCACAGTTAAGGAAACACTGATATTACTCATTTCTTTCACCCTGTGAATTCCAGGGCACGGATAATAGGCGCTGCCTCGGTATAAGTACTGAGCCAATAAACAGCCAGCGCACAGACGGGATGAATAATTAATTAGGAGCACAGCGCTGTCGAGCAATAACCTGCTATAAAGAAGTCACCACTGGTAAAAAGAAAACATATTTCCTCCAAGATAAATACACTTTCGCACAATGTTCATTTCCTCCTTTTATTCCTCGGAAAGTTGAAGCTGTCAAGGTTTCACAGCTTTTCGGCACATGTGACAGTCACAATGACAAGTTCATAACAGCAGCGAAGCAAAATAAGGCCGAGAGCACAAAGCGTGCAGCGACTCAGACTGAAAAGAACGCCGCCGTCAAGTCAGCGTACGGCGTACACGCACTCTACGGAACAGAGCGATTATATGTATTCTACCGGCACAATGATAGGACCCGCAGAAGCGCAGAGTAGCGCGAAACGGCCATTGGCAAGTGCGTCTCCACCGAGAACTCTCCTGCCTCTGTTTTTTTTAATGTAAAATCCAAATAAAAGGACAATTTTATGGGACGGTGAGTGTCAACCCTATGGTCACGATCGTGGATAATTTTCGGTATAGGGGTCCAACTTATCCCCATCAGGAATACAGGGCAGCACGGTGGCTCAGTGGTTAGCACTGCAGCCTCGCAGCGCTGGGGTCCTGGGTTCAAATCCCACCAAGAACCAAGTCCGGAAGGATTTTGTATGTTCTCCCCGTGTGTGCGTCTCCAAAAACACTTACTGATCGGGAATTTAGATTGTGAGCCCCAAAGGGGGCAATGATGATGATGATGATAATGAAGGTAATGATGATGATGAAGATAATGATGATGATAATAATGCATGTAAAGTGCTGTGGAATTAATGGCGCTATATAAGTGAGCAAAATAAAATAAATATTACATAACAGAATAAACTATACACCTGTACTTTGTTATTAAACTCTAAGCAGATCTTTGTGCAATAATTACCTAACAGCTTTATGTTCCTTTATTTTGGACGCGGATCTCCTGAAATGATCCCCATTGTTTTAATGACTGCAGAATGGCAGAAATGTCACGATCCCGCTAGTCAACCCTGCTCATCTCCAGCCGGGGAAGGAGGAGAGATAAGTACTTGTCCATATGCAGCGAGGAGATTGTGCCACTTAATACGGTTTGACAGCGTCTGCAGCTGTTAACAGCAAAATCCAACCAAACCGAAGACTCTGCACCATCTAATTGCTTCCTCTCACCTCTGGCTTCCTGGAGTTTCTGGCGCTCAGCCTCCCTCTCGGCCCGGCTCTGGGTACTTCGCACTCCCAAGGCACTAATCACCAGTCTCCTTGCAAGAACCGCAGACGTTTCTGGACGGTCTTTAGCGGGCTGCAGAAAGTCTAAGTCACGCAAGAACAAAAAGGACAAGGTTTTTTTCACAATAACGACATTGTCAGACATGCAAATGTCCCCTCCGACGCTCGGATCCTCGCCCTCCCCCCTTCCACCCGGATTTGTAACTCTCGTTCCTTGACCAACGCAAAGACTCGTCTAACGTCAAAAAATTACTGTAACACTTGAGATAATTGCAGGCAGACTGCTCGCTGGTTAATGAAAAACGGCGTTATCGTTAAGGAATGATAATTATGGATCTGGCGATAAAATGTATGATAATTGGGTCAAACCCAGAGCACAAAGGAATAATAAAAAGATCATAAAAATGTAACCAGGTAATATCTGGAAGGCAATAAAAATTATGAACTAATTAGAAATGAACGTGTGGATTTATAATCACAAGCAAATCTTTATTAATCCATTGATTCTGAAAAACAAACAAACAAAAAAAAACTTTTATTTTGTGAATACAGCTATTATGAAAACATATGCATTTCCATGGTAACAGACTACAAACATCCTGTTTCATCTCTAAATCTGATCGTATTTGTCACAGCTTTGACCCCTCTACAATGCGGATATATAAAAGTGATGGGGAAAGTGGCTGACCCACATCTATGTGCATGGCTATGCACCTTGTGAAGGGATTCCAAGTTCCTCAGGGGCGGAGCCTTCAGATGCAGTGTTACAGGTACTCAAAAGCTCTTCAACTCCTCCTCTTGGCTCCTGATTAACAGCAGTAGTGGTCTGTTTATTGGATGCCCCAGCAGCCACTCAGAACAAAGAAGAGGGATTGGGTAGTTTCAGGTGAAAAAGCCCAGGACGTAGCAAGTGAAAATATCACTCCCTAAGCACTTTGAATAGCAGCACAAGAGGGGTTAAAACTTGAATTCCCCTTTCATCCAACCAACATAACGCTCTCAGCACCTTAGAGGACTGAAATTTGTTGACAGACCACCTATAAGTAGGGGAAAGGGAAATCCTAGAATCAGACTACAAAAGGTTTGTTTGTAGTCTGTTACCATGGAGACACATTAGAAGTTGTATAATTCTAAACTAGAACAATTGGGAAAGTTTTGATCAATTGAACTCTTTGCAGAGTCGATTCAGATCTCATTTCAGATGTATCATAAAAGTAAAACCAAAACGAACATTCCCTGAATCAAGACTAATGGCGGACAGAACAGTGAGTGGTGGTCTAACACAACCTATAAAAGGGTATTTGTGTTGCGTTCTGTAACACTAAATAAAATAAAGAAATGTAAGTTACAAAAGTAACTTCACATACATAGATTTGAACTAAAAAGCATGTTATAACCTACAGGGAAAAAAAAAAAACTCCCAAAAAAGAATATTCAGATAAGGCGCAATTATCCGCTATCTATGGGTGAATGTCCCACTGTTGTGATGGGGACAGATCGGCTCCTTCCACAGCTGATTTTACCACTGCAAGTGTTTTCTGGGGTAATTGCCCACCAACACTAGACATTCGTGTATTGCATAAACATCAGTCTTCCCTAAGGAAAGCGGCGACTTCAGTCTTGACACATACAGGGGAGTTTTAAGGAGAACCTGAGATTTGTCGTAAATATATATATATATTTTTTAACCGAATCCAGAGTTGTATTTCTTTTGTTCCTGGGCCTCTCCGTTCCTGAGATATTGCCACCTTTACCTTGTATATGAATATACTCTTTTTAGCCAACTGGGAGTGATGCTCAATACAGCAAGGTTGAGGACTATGCCAACTTGGCTAACAGGGATAGACTGATGGACTATGAAGAGGGGCCATGTCTAAGGAATGGAGAGGAGCAAGAACAAAAGGAGTAGCACGCTGGATTCAGGAGAACAGCTGAATTTACACCAGGGAAAAAATACATACAGTATATACTCGTGTAAAAATCGACCTGAGTATAAGCCGAGGCACCTAATCTTGCCACGGAATCCCTATCCTGGTATGCATGGCTCGCCATCCCTGTCCTTGTATGTATGGCTCCCCGTCCCCGTATGCATGGCTCCCCATCCCCGTATGCATGGCTCCCCATCCCCGTATGCATGGCTCCCCATCCCCGTATGCATGGCTCCCCATCCCTGTCCTTGTATGCATATTTCCTATAAAAAAAAATAAAAAGACATCCTACTTACCTTCCCTGCACGCCCTCGCAGCATGTCGTCCCAGCAGCTCTTCCGACCGAGCGATCGCATGTCCCCACTCATTAAAGTAATAATAATATTCACCCCACGCCTATGGGAGTGGATAGAGGTGACTATTCATCAGCTTAATGAGCGGGGACATGTGATCGCTCGGCTGGAAGAGCTGCTGGCACCGAAACGAGATGCAGTGAGGGAAAGCAGGGAAGGTAAGTAGGGTGTGTGTTGGAAGCAGGCTGCTGCGGCTGTAACTGTGCACGCTATAAAAGAAATGAATATTCACTGCCAAAGCCGTGAATATTCATTTCTCTTTAGCAGAGGGCACAGGCTTTAGTTGCAGCTGCCGGCTCCTGCCTCCTGTGACCCGCCGCTCCCCCCGCCGTTTTTCTGGGACAATGAGTTGTGTATAAGCCGAGGGGGGGCGTTTTTGGCTTATACACAGGTATATCAGGTACTTATAGCAAGTAACAGGTTCTCTTTAAAGGGCACCAAGGCCTGTCTTCCTAGCCTCAACCAAATCGAATCCTCACATTTTTGATTTACACCCAGGAGGCTGAGCGGAGGAATGCAAAAAGGGGGAGATAAAAGAAAAAAACCTCCAGGAAAATACAGAACCATTTTGCTCCAAATAATCTGACATCTATGCCTGATGAGGATCATCTTCCCCCAAAGTACAAACAGGCAGTAAAGATGCGAGTATTTCGTGGCTGCATGAAAGGTCTTGAAGACAGCGGGGCTCACTAAGAAAGTGACAATCTTGCATTCCCCAAGCAGTGGACATCGTCAGGTCAAGATCAGTGTTGCACGGAAAAAGCTTTCGTTTTTGAAAGCGAGAGAATGGAGAAAGTTCACGAATGCTGAGCCCCGGGAGAATTCCTGTTCATTCCGCAGCGTGATGTTTTTCCCTTTCGCTTACAAGTGCTGCTAAAAGCTCGGACAGTAAACTGACTGCCTGTGACCGACACAATAGAGCCATAATTTAATAAATACCCACAAGGCAAAGTAGATGTTCATCCTCATTATATGATGGATTAAATGCTCTCGGGAAAATCTGCAGTCGGTCATGCTGCAGGCCGAGCCCAATATCCTGCAGGACTATTGTGTACACCACTCTGTTCATCCTTGCTTCAGGCCCGGATCACCATATCTAATCCTGATCTCACTGACTAATGCTAGGTAGGAGAGGACGGGGGTGATGATTAACCCCCTATGGCAGGCAGAGCGATGGCGCAGAGCGATGGCGCAGGGCTACTGCTGAACCAAACAGTCACACACCGCTGCCATCTAAGGATTGAAAGAAAAATAGCTGGGGAACGGGTGATCTCCACAGACATTTCTTCCAACACATTTCTCATAGTTTTAATTGTGCTATGAAACAAGAAAAGGTCAAAAGGAGGCGAGAATATATTGGGCTCGTTCACACAAAGCGGAAAAAAAAAACAGCGTTTTATAGTAGCAGCAAAGTGAATGACATTTCTGAAATCTAATACACGCCGATTATTTTTTTCCTTGCAGATTTGAATCGTCGGCAGAGTCAATTCTATCGACGCTTTTGCAGCATTTTACACGTATTTACCGGTAAATGAAAAAATGCAAATATTTTAGGAGCAATTTTCCTGGCAACAGTCTGGTTTTTGCAGCAGAAAAATGTGCTGCAAATTCTCACCGTGTGTACGTAACTGGACTGGTGTGCATGGACTGGTGAGGCGCCCGTCCGGCGGGTGGACTGGTGAAGGGCTCCGTCCGCGGGTGGACTGGTGAAGGGCTCCGTCCGCGGGTGGACTGGTGAAGGGCTCCGTCCGCGGGTGGACTGGTGAAGGGCTCCGTCCGCGGGTGGACTGGTGAAGGGCTCCGTCCGCGGGTGGACTGGTGAAGGGCTCCGTCCGCGGGTGGACTGGTGAAGGGCTCCGTCCGCGGGTGGACTGGTGAAGGGCTCCGTCCGCGGGTGGACTGGTGAAGGGCTCCGTCCGCGGGTGGACTGGTGAAGGGCTCCGTCCGCGGGTGGACTGGTGAAGGGCTCCGTCCGCGGGTGGACTGGTGAAGGGCTCCGTCCGCGGGTGGACTGGTGAAGGGCTCCGTCCGCGGGTGGACTGGTGAAGGGCTCCGTCCGCGGGTGGACTGGTGAAGGGCTCCGTCCGCGGGTGGACTGGTGAAGGGCTCCGTCCGCGGGTGGACTAATGAAGGGCTCCGTCCGCGGATGGACTGGTGAAGGGCTCCGTCCGCGGATGGACTGGTGAAGGGCTCCGTCCGCGGATGGACTGGTGAAGGGCTCCGTCCGCGGATGGACTGGTGAAGGGCTCCGTCCGCGGATGGACTGGTGAAGGGCTCCGTCCGCGGATGGACTGGTGAAGGGCTCCGTCCGCGGATGGACTGGTGAAGGGCTCCGTCCGCGGATGGACTGGTGAAGGGCTCCGTCCGCGGATGGACTGGTGAAGGGCTCCGTCCGCGGATGGACTGGTGAAGGGCTCCGTCCGCGGATGGACTGGTGAAGGGCTCCGTCCGCGGATGGACTGGTGAAGGGCTCCGTCCGCGGATGGACTGGTGAAGGGCTCCGTCCGCGGATGGACTGGTGAAGGGCTCCGTCCGCGGATGGACTGGTGAAGGGCTCCGTCCGCGGATGGACTGGTGAAGGGCTCCGTCCGCGGATGGACTGGTGAAGGGCTCCGTCCGCGGATGGACTGGTGAAGGGCTCCGTCCGCGGATGGACTGGTGAAGGGCTCCGTCCGCGGATGGACTGGTGAAGGGCTCCGTCCGCGGATGGACTGGTGAAGGGCTCCGTCCGCGGATGGACTGGTGAAGGGCTCCGTCCGCGGATGGACTGGTGAAGGGCTCCGTCCGCGGATGGACTGGTGAAGGGCTCCGTCCGCGGATGGACTGGTGAAGGGCTCCGTCCGCGGATGGACTGGTGAAGGGCTCCGTCCGCGGATGGACTGGTGAAGGGCTCCGTCCGCGGATGGACTGGTGAAGGGCTCCGTCCGCGGATGGACTGGTGAAGGGCTCCGTCCGCGGATGGACTGGTGAAGGGCTCCGTCCGCGGATGGACTGGTGAAGGGCTCCGTCCGCGGATGGACTGGTGAAGGGCTCCGTCCGCGGATGGACTGGTGAAGGGCTCCGTCCGCGGATGGACTGGTGAAGGGCTCCGTCCGCGGATGGACTGGTGAAGGGCTCCGTCCGCGGATGGACTGGTGAAGGGCTCCGTCCGCGGATGGACTGGTGAAGGGCTCCGTCCGCGGATGGACTGGTGAAGGGCTCCGTCCGCGGATGGACTGGTGAAGGGCTCCGTCCGCGGATGGACTGGTGAAGGGCTCCGTCCGCGGATGGACTGGTGAAGGGCTCCGTCCGCGGATGGACTGGTGAAGGGCTCCGTCCGCGGATGGACTGGTGAAGGGCTCCGTCCGCGGATGGACTGGTGAAGGGCTCCGTCCGCGGATGGACTGGTGAAGGGCTCCGTCCGCGGATGGACTGGTGAAGCGCCCGTCCTGCGTCTTTACTGCCTTTTCTCTCTTCGTTTGGATTTTGGTGTTCTTGAACTCGCCAAGGTCGTTCCTCCTAGGAATGGCATTAATGCAAACGAGAACTGCAATCCTGTCTTTATTGATTTCAGGCCTTTATTAATAATGAATGGACTTTGTGAGGAGCGTAAAGATATGTAAATATAGTATTATCTCCGTTTCTGTAGTCTTAAGACATAAAAAAATAAAATTAGAAATAACAAAAGTGAATATTCGAGGACACAGCAGCTTTTTAAAGGGGGGATTTTATAGCTTTTATACACAGAAGCCCCCTACCCCCAACGGTGAATAGAGTATACAAGTATACCCTCGCTAGTACGATGGCTCAGTGGTTAGCACTGTCTTGCAGCGCTGGGGTCCTGGGTTCATATCCCACCAAGTTCCACATCTACAAGGAGCTTGCATGTTCTCCCCGTGTTTGCGTGGGTTTCCTCCCTCACTCCAGACACATACTCATAGGGAATCTAGATTGTGAGCCCCAATGGGGACAATGATAAAGACTGTAAAGTGCTGTGGAATTAATGGTGCTATATAAGAAACGCATAATGATAATAGTCTTGTCTGGTACCTCAGCCCAATCCTATTCACTTGGATAAGGATCAGCTGCAATACCGGACACAATCCAGGGACAAGGGTGGTGCTGTTTAAAGAAAAAGTTTATTTTTGCATTCAACCCTTAGGAATCTGCATGTTGTTTTTTTTTTAAATTCAATATTGCATCCGCTGGACCAAAATACAGGAATCCTTGCACTCAATAAAAACAGAACATTTTCAACATTTATAATTTTGCAGTTAATTTTAAGCATTTTGGTGTGGACCTTTTTTGTCATTGGATTTGCAGGGGAGACAGACAGTCGCAGCGCGGCATCGCCACTCAAAAGATACTCCTTTCCATTCTGGGTGGTCGAATTAAATCCGATTTGGACCCAAACATTAATAACTATTCCAGTATAGAAGGAAGGGCTGGGTTTCCAGTTTACAAGCAGCCAATTATCCGTTACCACCTCCTATGGCAGAGTCTCTCGTAGTCTTACTGCTTTTACTGTAAAGAACCCTTCCATGCTGATTGAGAAACCCTCTCTTCTCTACATGTACAAGAGGTCACCGTGTAAGGATCTGTTCACACAAGCAGCATTGGTTATGAATTCAATACAAGGTCAAGTTGGACAGAAAAAAAAATAAAAATCCCAAACAAAAACTCCATCTGCAGATATCTGCCCTGTGTGAACTCAGCCTTCTGGTTACAATCCGGGGCTTGGCTGCAAATCTGCAGCGCAGGAGAATCAGCAGATTCAGGGAGAATGGAATAAAGTGGGAAGTTCATAGCCAATAAGCTGCACAACATAAAAGTATAAAAATAATAAAATAATAAAAATAAAAAGGATAAAGGATGCAGTCGGTAGGAAATACCCGGAGAGGGGATCCATCTCACCTGCACAGGAGCGAGCTTTGGTTCTGGACGCTTTGGTGGCTTGGGACAATGGTCGAACTTTCACCAGTGGGTTCTTGCTGGACAATGCGTCACGAGCTGAAGAAAAAAAAACAAAAACATAAAAACAGGCACAAATTCAGCAAAAACCTCCATCAACCTTGCAATCGCAGCTGATTTTGCCGATATTCCTACATTCCATAGACGTTTTACAATTTTGGGGGTGGGGAAGTAGAACACTTTGTGCTTATTCACACGTAGTGTTTTTTTTACAGACTTTTTTTGTATGGGGAAAAACGATTTAAAGCAGAAGCATTTCAAAAACCTCGTTCACATGGTGCGTTTTTTTTCCCTTTAGTTTTTTGAGCTGCTCTTTGGTTTTGAAATCACAGCGTGCCAACTCTTTATGCATTTTTTTAGGCAGTTTTTTTACCTTTTCAAATTATTGCAAAAAAACAACAGAAAAAAGCATTAAAAAAAATGCATGAAACACGCATAATGTAGGCAGGAGGTCTTCCTGGCAATACGGTGTTTTCAGTGCAGGAAAAAAAAAAAAGCGCTGTGTGAACATACCCATGGGTAGTTTTTTTCTGCATTGGACTAACGTTACATACTTAGCGGTCTTCCACTGATTAGGCGGATTACTGTACCTGCGATAGGACTTGCAAACACTCCAAGGGCGTGAGTATCGTCCACCCACTTGATGTCGAAGCCTTTCTTCCTGCGGCAAAAGAATAAGGAACAGATGTTAAAAAGCACAAGTCACACACAAAGCTGCAGACGGGAAAGGAGAACCATAGGCTATTAAACCAGGCCGAACACCATGGACACATACAGTCTGTCCACTGCGTCCTGACACTGCGGGGGATCGGGTCACACGTGCCAAGAGGCGACTGGGGTGGTCACAGAGCAAATGCATCAGGAGCAGTGACAGAGACTCAGTGCTGGACCTGGGGAAGGTGAGAAAAGGACTTTTTTTTTAATGATAAAATTTGGATAAAAAAAAAAATGATTATCCATTATGGATTTTGGGCCATTTTTACATGAGCTTTTTTCAGTCCTTCTCATTTTAGTGGGATTTGCTTGACAAAGTGGTGGTGGATTTCATTTTCCACATGTTTTTAGCCAATTCATCATTTTCAATATGTTGCAAAATTTTTACTCCAGTATCCTAGTGCAATACAAAATCTGTTCAATTTTTTTTTTCCTCTTTTCTGCAGTTGTAGACTGACGTGGGATATTTTCCTAAAAAAGAAAAAAGCACAAAAAAAAAAAAAAAGCACTGAAAAAAGCAATGAAGAGATAGAAAAATTCTGCCAAATTCAAACATCTTGTGCCATTCCGATGAATTTGCAGCAAAGTCCACCAGCGAGAACAAAAAAAGAAAAATTATTTTTAAAAATTATTTTATTTTGTTATTTTGGTTCTTACCTTAAGTTTCCCAAAAACGGAGGTATTTCAGAAAAAATAAAAAATAAATAAAAATAAAAAAAAGTGTATGATCCATTGCATAAAGTAAAACATCAAATCTAGCGAGTAACACGAGCAGACAGGACTCACTGGTAAGTGGCAAAGGCGCGGAGTAAATCCTCGGTCTTAAATTCTGCAGGGAAGTCATAGATCTCGATCACATGTGACAGTTCTAGATCATCTATAGCCGACTCCTGGGGCTCATAGTCGTAATTAAATCTGGACTTCTTGGGGCTGTCCTGTCCCTCCTCACTCCTGGTCAGCTGGAAGAAAGGCGAGAGGCGCAGTCAGATCTTAATCGTATACCAGGAAACCGCTCTACATTACGCATTGTACATTTGAGCAGGTGACACGCTTCTGTGAACGGCGATTTATCAAAAAGCCAGACTCAACTTTTAGGATCCAATGCTACAAACCTTTCACTTCAAATAGCTAAAGAATAAAACTTTAAAATTCTCTCCGTAAGCAGCCACCACTAGAGGGAGCTCACTGCATACATATATCTACAGTCACCATTAGGGGGAGCTCACTGCATACATATTTCTACAGTCACCATTAGGGGGAGCTCACTGCATACATATTTCTACAGTCACCACTAGAGGGAGCTCACTGCATACATATTTCTACAGTCACCACTAGAGGGAGCTCACTGCATACATATTTCTAGTCACCACTAGAGGGAGCTCACTACATACAGATTTATACAGCCACCACTAGAGGGAGCTCACTACATACAGATGTATACAGCCACCACTAGAGGGAGCTCACTACATACAGATTATACAGCCACTACTAGGGGGAGCTCACTACATACAGATGTATACAGCCACTACTAGAGGGAGCTCACTGCATACAGTTATATACAGCCACCACTAGAGGGAGCTCACTACATACAGATTTATACAGCTCTCATACTAAATGTCTTCAATAATCTCCCTCTTGTGGCAGCTGCAGATATTTAGAATTTTATTTTTTTAGCTAAAAATGCAGTTAATTTTATTAACCATTGGCACTCAGAAAGAATGCGTCTATCTCCTGACAGTACATCTGCTAACAGGAGTCAATTGTCAATCAGAATTTTACCTCTTCCATATGGTGAGGATCGACACACTCGCCATCATCATTAAAGAGAGAATCCCAGCTCTCTTCCTCGGTAGCATTTGCTCCACATGGAGTCAGTTTGTCGGTGGTTTCCAAAGAGGCCACACAAGGGTCCGTCACAGAGTCTGGATGCCCTCCCAGGACAAAGTCAGCGCCAGTCAATGAATTAGGTTGCTTTAGGTCATCTGTGCCTTTATTAGGGGACAAAATCGACTCATCATGATCCACCTTCGAACAAGGGTCTGTTTGCTCTGAAGGGGACTCAGGAGGCTCTGCATTCGTTTCTGCTGAAACAGAGTCCACACCATCCACAGTGGGCAACTTCTCCACAACCTCTGGGCTCGTAAATGCACGATCAATGACCTCCATGCCCTCTGCCTCTGGGCCGGTGGCATCACAATCTGCATTTACCAGTGCAGATCCATGCTCTGCCATCACCATTACCTCTACAGTCACAAGTCCGTGCAGCAGCTCTGCCTCTGCACCCTCCATCGTCTGCACCTTTGCAGTGCTATGATCTAGATCACTTTCCAAACCTGCGGAGATACACCTCCTCTCCGGTTCTGCAGGACCTGAACGCTGGCTCACGCCAATGGTCTCACCCTCATGTTCCCCATCAGCCTCGCTGACACCTTGAGGTCTAATCTGGGCTGTACTGCCATTCGCTAGCGATACAGGAGTGTGCATGCTATCTAATCCAGCGCTGGCGCTCTTAGACGGGCATGCTTTACAATCAGCTGCGCTGCAGGGCTCAGCAGCAAGGACAATGGCTCTGTTCTCCTCCTGTAAGACATGTTCTGCTATAAGAGGAGCGGGATCTAATTCACTTTCCGTAATATTTTCTTGCCTTTCATACACGGGTGCATTACCCGTAACATCGGCGCTGCTTTCTAAGACTGTAAGCGATCCAGATGGGTCTTTAATACTGTCGCTTACAGAGATTAGTGCAGCACTATCTGCGGTGGACAACAACACGCCACTTTGGTGTACAGTCGTGCTGTCTACATTCTCTACTTTGCATTCCCAGCTGTTATCTACAGTTTTAGACGGTAAACCTAAATTGGACTGATTACATACAAACGTTGTTAAGGCCTCTTTAAACTGCTCTGCGCTGCTGCATAACCACGCTAAGCCTGGAGGGAACATGCCCTTGTCGTTTCTTCTTAGGGTGTCTACATAGCTTAATGACTTTGAAAATTGACGCTTTCCCTCGGCTTGTGATTTCCTTCTGGCCCTATCCTGTTCATCCCAGCTGTCACATGACTTTCTTCTAAAGTCATACTGTCTTTCCTGACAATGATTGGGGGGAGCAGCCCAGGCTCGAAAGAGATCAGTCTTATCAGATGAGGAACGAGAGCGCTCAGCCTTATCAGATGAGGAACGAGAGCGCTCAGCCTTATCAGATGAGGAACGAGAGAGCTCAGTCTTATCAGATGAGGAACGAGAGAGCTCAGTCTTATCAGATGAGGAACGAGAGAGCTCAGTCTTATCAGATGAGGAACGAGAGAGCTCAGTCTTATCAGATGAGGAACGAGAGAGCTCAGTCTTATCAGATGAGGAACGAGAGAGCTCAGTCTTATCAGATGAGGAACGAGAGAGCTCAGTCTTATCAGTTGAGGAACGAGAGAGCTCAGTCTTATCAGTTGAGGAACGAGAGAGCTCAGTCTTATCAGATGAAGAACGAGAGCGCTCAGTCTTCTCAGATGAGGAACGAGAGCGTTCAGTTTTATCAGATGAGGAATGAGAGAGCTCAGTCTTATCAGATAAGGAACGACGGCGCAGGGCAGATGAGGAACCACGGTGAACGGCAGATGAGGGACCACGGTGAATGGCGGCAGTAGAATCAATGCGTGACGTGGTCACGGGTTTTTCATCCAAGCCTGACGTCATCTGTGTCTCATTGAGGCTCAGATTATTAAAAGTTTCACATAAGGAATCATTTTCATCCTTTTTTGTCACAATACACTCCGTTCCTTGGTCTCTGTGCTCAGACTGCTTCTTTACCGGTGATCCAGAGGAGTTCCTATGCTGATGGTCTCTAGACTCTCGGCCAGAAGATCCCCAACTGCCCTTGTTGCTCCTGCGTCTGAACCAGTTTGGAGTCTTATTAGTGGAGAACTCTGTTTGTTTGGTGGAGTTTTCTCCGCTGACGTTTCCATCATCTGCTGGAGGTCGCCTAGCCTTTGGGACATACAAGGCTTTATCGGGTCTTCGATGTCGAGGTCGACATTGATCCGTTTTATCCACGGTGTCCTGATTTATCTGTTGAAGGGAAAAAAATATATATAACATACATTTCAAATATCTAATTTTATTTAATTTTTTGAATAATTTTACGTACTAAATTTTTGTAGTCTGTGAAGAAGGCTGAGGGCATTTTGAGCCTTTAGGATCATTGTTAGTTTTATGGATACTACTTCATTGTTATCATTTATTTTACTTTATTTTTAAGTTTACAGTTTAAAAAGACATTAATAGTCAAGTTAGCACGTTTCCTTTTTTCATTTTTGGGTGTTTCCAAATTGATAAATAAAAGAAAAAATATGTTCCCTGTCTTAATCTTCCTAAATGGCCTGCACTTTACATGCCTTCTAAGTGCCGCCCTACTCACCGTGAGTTTCGCTCTGCTGCACCCAGTACCTGACCATCGCCCTGAGTTGCCTTGTGCCGGTTGCGAGTCATAGGGGGGGCATGGCCAAATTCTGCAGGAAATTCCATCCACTCCCTCCTGCAGAGATTTGCTTTCCCAGCCCATCACCTGCTAGCTGTATGAGATATCAGGCGATTGCCCCTTCCATTCCTCGCCCAAACGTTGGTTCCTAGCCTGCTACCCTATCTCCGTAGTTTGTGTCTTGTTATTGACCCGGCCTGCTTGGACTTCTTCATCCCTGACTCCGACTTTGTTCTGTGAACCTGTGCTGCGAGGTCCTGACTTCGGACCGTTTGCTTTTATCTCGCTCTCCTGACCCACCGGTCAGCTGCTGCAGTCCCGGGGACTGGCCAGGGGTGGTACCTGGTGTCTACCGGCAGCACAGCCTATCCTAATCATCAGAGGCCCTAGTCAAGACCGGGTAGATACTTAGTCACACCTGGAGCTGCTGAGAGTCAGTGACCACATGATCGTTGGTGAGCGAGCACGCTATGCGCGCCACTGTATTCCCGCTCACCACTCTGACTCTCAGCGGCTTGTTAGTGACGCAACAAGACATTTGGAGCAGTTTAATAGCAAAAAAAGGATGCAACAGGTTCCCTGAAAATGGATTTTAGGACATGTCCTGTATATGAGCCAGAACAGAAAACAGCTCTGCAAGCTTATGTGATGGTAACAGCGCAGTGAGGATTCTCCAGTGCTGACTGGCTCTTGACTACTAGTATGTGATTTGCATACACGTGGTCACAAGCTAACTAGACACGCGCGGCCTACTAGTGAATTGAGAGAGGCCATAAAAGTCTAGTTGGAATGTGGCTGGAAGTATGCAAATTGCATACTTGCGGTCACATGACCGTCCCTTCATGGCGCCGAAGAATCCTCACAGCGCACACTGGGCATATAGAGTGACTGCAGCCTTGAGACCCATGTCTGGGCAACCCCTTTAAGTTGCTCGGGCACCCAGAGAACTCTCCTTTCCCACTGTGCCATTGGGTTTCTCCCTGACGTTGCTACCTTGGTGCAGCTATGAAGTGCAGCCACAGGTTTGGCTTCATAGGAGAGTGTGATATTTACAACACACTGCAATACTGAAGTTATTGTACAACACGAGCGATCAAACAATAGCAAGTGCAAATCCCAAAGTGGTAAAAAAAGTTAAAATTATATATATATATATATATATATATATATATATATATATATATATATATATATATATATATATATATATATATATATATATATATATATATATATATATATACACACACACACACTCACTGGCCACTTTATTAGGTACACCTGTCCAACTTCTTGTTAACACTTAATTTCTAATCAGCCAATCACATGGCGGCAACTCAGTGCATTTAGGCATGTAGACATGGTCAAGACAATCTCCTGCAGTTCAAACCGAGCATCAGTATGGGGAAGAAAGGTGATTTGAGTGCCTTTGAACGTGGCATGGTTGTTGGTGCCAGAAGGGCTGGTCTGAGTATTTCAGAAACTGCTGATCTACTGGGATTTTCACGCACAACCATCTCTAGGGTTTACAGAGAATGGTCCGAAAAAGAAAAAAAATCCAGTGAGCGGCAGTTCTGTGGGCGGAAATGCCTTGTTGATGCCAGAGGTCAGAGGAGAATGGGCAGACTGGTTCGAGCTGATAGAAAGGCAACAGTGACTCAAATCGCCACCCGTTACAACCAAGGTAGGCCTAAGAGCATCTCTGAACGCACAGTGCGTCGAACTTTGAGGCAGATGGGCTACAGCAGCAGAAGACCACACCGGGTACCACTCCTTTCAGCTAAGAACAGGAAACTGAGGCTACAATTTGCACAAGCTCATCGAAATTGGACAGTAGAAGATTGGAAAAACGTTGCTTGGTCTGATGAGTCTCGATTTCTGCTGCGACATTCGGATGGTAGGGTCAGAATTTGGCGTAAACAACATGAAAGCATGGATCCATCCTGCCTTGTATGGAGCATCTTTGGGATGTGCAGCCGACAAATCTGCGGCAACTGTGTGATGCCATCATGTCAATATGGACCAAAATCTCTGAGGAATGCTTCCAGCACCTTGTTGAATCTATGCCACGAAGAATTGAGGCAGTTCTGAAGGCAAAAGGGGGTCCAACCCGTTACTAGCATGGTGTACCTAATAAAGTGGCCGGTGAGTGTATGTATGTATATATATATATATATATATATATATATATATATATATATATATATATATATATATATATATATATATTTTTTTTTTATTAATCAACCCATCTACTTTCTTAGAAAAATTAAATAAAAAACTATGCTCAGTATCACAGCGATGCACCAATGGAGTAAAGCTCAATTCTGGAAAATACAATAGATTACTTATATAATAATCTTTATTTTTATATAGCACTAATATTCCGCAGCGCTTTACAGTTTGCACACATTGTCATTGATGTTCCAATGGGGCTCACAATCTAAATTCCCTATCATTATGTCTTTGGAGTGTGGGAGGAAACCGGAGAACCTGGAGGAAACCCCCGGGGAGAACATACAAACTCCTTGCAGGTGCTGCCCATTCACTTTTGAATTATTCCCATTACATTGTGGATAATACAAGATATACAAGTGAAGAGAAAAAGTTGCCATAGGGATCATCTGCGGGAGTGTGGAAAAAAAGCGCGAGGCTTAAGGCAAAGGTTAAGTTAGATAAATGAGCAGTACGTTACTACAGAACACATCTCTGCAACCCGGTAATTAACTTCATTATACAGGAGGACAAATGTATATATGTGTCTCAGTGCAGGGTCAGGGGATCCTTTACAGGATCAACTGCAAAGTAGTCCAACTAAGTAAGAAAAATACAATTCTAACAATTACATTGTAATAAGGGATGAAGCTCTCCTGCCCTGGAAACCGCGAGGGTCTGCGCTCGGGTCGTTCTAAAAAGGGGCGCACAAAGCTACAACTCACTTCACTGGAAGCCACAAAAATGGCATCTAACAAATGCAGGGTCCCCAGGCCATCCATGGGGATTATGCAAAGCTTTAAAGGGTCATTCCCAACTATGAAAGTTGTCCAAGTAGTCAACCAAAATAAAGAGTAATAGAGTGGATCTATCAGTTAGTACTGTGCTCCAATTGTTCCAGTTGTCCTCTTAATCACTAGACTGGAGGCCGAGCATGTGTGCCTCCGCTCCATAAAAGACAGGGATTGACCCTGTTCCACAGCTGTGTTCTCAAGATACCACTGATCAGTAAAATTTGCCATATCATGAATATAAGGGAAAATAGTAGTTACTCACCGATAACGGTGTTTCTCTGAGCCCATGACGGCACCACGGAGAGAGGGGATCCGCCCACCAAGGACAGGAAACCTACAGATAAAAAGGCGGTACCTCTCTCCCGCATCAGTTGTTTACTAGAGAACGATGGGAGACTATGAACGGAGACTTTATTATTATTATTATTTTAACATTACTTAGTTGAGATACCGCGTGATTATTTACACTATTAACATAAGGCACTATATTTCTGTGCACACCCAAGAAGTGAAGGGGAGGGAATGTACGGGTGCCGTCATGGGCTCAGAGAAACACCGTTATCGGTGAGTAACTACTATTTTCTCTGACGCCCATGACGGCACCACGGAGAGAATTGCAGAGATTTGTACATTAGGGAGGGGCCACCGCTTCCAGAACCCTTTTACCAAAAGTAAGGTCCGAAGGAGAGGAAAGGTCCAATCTATAGTGCCTATAGAAAGTGGACGGTGAAGACCAGGTAGCAGCTTTACATATCTGCTCGATAGAAGCTCCGGCCTTCTCCGCCCAAGAGGTTGCCACTGCTCTTGTTGAGTGTGCCTTGATATTTCCCGGAACGGGTACGCCACTCGCTGAGTATGACAGGCTGATGGCTTCTGTAATCCATCTTGCCAGGGTGCCCTTAGATGCTTTCTTCCCCTTCCGGGGACCCTGGAAACACACAAAGAGAGAGGTATCCTCCCTACTCTCCCTAGTGGCTTCTATGTAATGCATCAGGCATCTCCTCACATCTAATGTATGTAATGCCTCTTCCTCTTTGGGATTAGGACAGAAGGAGGCCAGAGATATTTCTTGCGTCCTATGGAAACGGGATGCCACCTTTGGGAGATATGCTGGGTCAATTTTTAGGATGACGCTATCATCAAGGATTTGTGTGAAAGGGGGGTTAGCGGATAGGGCCTGGATATCACTGACTCTACGTGCGGAAGTGAGAGCAACGAGCAAGGAAGTTTTAAGGGATAAGATTTTTATTGGAGCTTCCGCTAAGGGTTCAAAGGGAGGTTTAGATAATGCTTTAAGCACTAAATTTAGATCCCACTTAGGGGTAACCTTCACAGGTAGAGGTCCTGATCTACCGGCTGCTCTGATGAATCTGGCAACCCACCGATTCCCTGCTAAATCATAGTTGAATAAGGCTCCTAGAGCCGCTACATGTACTTTTAGGGTATTTGTGGCCAGACCCAGTTCTAACCCTTTCTGCAGAAACTCAAGTATGGCTTTAAGGGGGACACCCTCCCCCATTTTGACACCTGAAGATGAAAGAAATTTTTTCCATACTTTCCCGTACTGCTTGGTTGTAACAGGCTTCCTACTTTTGAGCAGTGTAGATACCAGCCCCGGAGAAAACCCCCTGTTTTCTAGTAACTCCCTTTCAAATGCCAAGCTGTCAAGTGCAAATTTTCCACCCATGGATGATGAACTGGGCCTTGGGAGAGGAGGTTCGGGAGATCCGGCAGTACCCATGGATCGGAGATGGACATTCTCATCATCCAGGAAAACCAAGGCCTCTTCGGCCAGAACGGGGCTATTAAGATTATGTGGGCCCCGTCCTCCCGAATCTTCCTCAGCACTGCTGGAATCAGAGCAACAGGGGGAAAGGCATACGCTAGTGGCTGGTTCCAGGGGATCAGGAACGCATCTCGAGATACCGGGTTCCCCCAAGGTGTTATTGAGCAAAAGGAGTTCACTTTTTTGTTTAGATGGTTTGCGAAAAGGTCTATATTTGGTTTGCCCCATTTTCCTGAGATCTGAGAGAACACTGACTGATTCAGTTCCCATTCTCCCTGTTTCAAGCGAGAGCGACTTAGATAATCTGCCCTGTAGTTGTCCACCCCTTTTATATGAAGGCCTGATAGTGATTGGAGGTTGGTTTAGGCTATGTGGAAGATCGATTTGGTTATCTCCATCAGACTCTGAGAGTGGGTACCTCCCTGGTGATTTAGGTACGCTATCACCACCTTGTTGTCCGACATTACTCTGACATGGTGAGACCGAAGGGGACCCAGGAACTCTAATAGTGCATACTTGACCGCCATCAGTTCCTTCATATTGGAGGACACCGTCATCAGATGAGGTGGCCAGGCTCCCTGGGCTAACAGGTCGTTCAGGTGTGCACCCCACCCCCTGGGACTCGCATCCGTTGTCACTATCTGTGAGACTGGGGTTACCCATGGGATTCCTTGAGAAAGATTGTCTAGCGATGTCCACCAATTCAAAGACTGAATTGTGCTTGGAGACAAGTTGAGCCGACCTTCTAAATTTCCTTTTAGAGAGACTTCTTCTGACAAGATTTGCCATTGAAGCTCCCTTGAGTGTAGCTGAGCCCATTGGACTGCCGGGATGCAGGCCGTCATGGACCCCAGGAGGGACATAGCTTGACGGAGAGTTATGTAGGGGGTGTCTCGCCTTTTGGATACTAGATTTATGATGTTCCGAATTTTCCCCTCTGGGAGACGGCATTCTTGTTTTAAAGAGTCCAGCGTAAGACCCAGGTACTCCTGGATTTGACATGGTGATAACCTGGATTTTTTTAAGTTCACTAACCAGCCCAGATTTTCTAGTGAATGTCTGATTGTCTTTAGCTGTTCCTCGCAATGTTGCGGAGAGGAACCGATTATCAAAAAATCGTCGAGGTATGGCACTATCAGGGTATCTTGCTCCCTCAGGTGAGCCATTACCTCCGCCACTAATTTTGTGAAGATTCGTGGCGCTATAGCCAGCCCGAAGGGAAGGGCTAGAAACTGAAAGTGGCATAACACCCCCCCAATGTAGATACCTATCCTGAGGTATTTTTGGTGATCTTTGTGGATGGGGACGTGATAATAGGCGTCCTTTAGATCCAGGACTACCATGAAACACGATGGGAACAACATTTTTATTGAGGTTTTTATTGTTTCCATTTTGAAGGACTGAATCTCCAGAAATTTGTTCAGATTTCTCAGATTTATAATTGTCCTGAAAGAACCGTCCGGTTTCTTTCTCAAGAACAGAGGAGAGTAATATCCTTGTCCTCTTTCTTGAAGGGAAACTTCCGTAAGAACCCCTTTGTTTACTAGTCCCATGACTTCTCTTTCCAACGCTAGCTGTTCTTCCTCCGAAGACCTTAGCGATGTTGTCATAAAGAAAGGGCGAGGGGTTTTTTGGAACCTCAGCTTCAGTCCTGACTTTATTATACTCAACACCCAAGGACTGCTGGTAATTTTCTCCCAGGCCGAGAGGAAGAGGGACAACCGTCCCCCCACCTGGGGCAAGCCTTCATTGGGCAGGCTTTTTGTTGTCGTTGGGGTTCCTATTGAATATGAACCCCTTGGTCTTGTTTCGCTTATCTTCCCATTTATCTTGATTTTTCCCCGGTTTCCTTCGGAAGAACCTCTTGCTCCGAAAGGGCCTGCTGTATGAAGGGAAACTCAGGGCGGGAAAGGATTTCTTTTTATCCCCAGCTTTCTCCAAGATATCATCTAGAGTGGGCCCGAATAGGAATTCCCCTTCACAGGGGATGGTGCATAATCTAGACTTTGTTTGGAGATCTCCCGGCCAACATTTAAGCCAAAGGGCTCGTCTAGCGGCATTAGAAAAAAACGCTGCTCTTGCTGACAATTTGATTGTGTCGGCTGAAGCATCCGCTAAGAAGGCAGCCGCTCCACGCATAACTGGTAAGGTATTTAGAATAGAGTCACGAGATGACTTGTTTTTGAGTTGGCTTTCTAACTGGTCTAACCATATCATCAGGGAGCGGGATGTACATGCTGCCGCGACTGCTGGTTTAAGGCCTCCACCAGCTGCCTCCCATGAGCCTCGGAGGAAGGCATCTGCCTTTTTGTCCATAGGGTCTTTCAAGACCCCCATGTCTTCGAATGGGAGGGCATATTTCTGGGATGCCTTAGCGATGGCCACATCTAGCTTAGGTGCTTTATCCCAAAAGGAGCAAGATTGATCATCGAATGGGTATTTCCTTTTTGGTGTGAGTAGTGTCTTTCTTACGGGTTTTTTCCATTCTTTCTTAATTAAAGCCTGGATTTTTTCATTAAGGGGGAAGGCCCTTCTCTTTTTTTGGTCGAGCCCCCCAAACATTATGTCCTGGACAGATTTTTTGGGGTGAGAGTCTGCCAACCCCATAGTGCTTCTGACAGCCTTAACCAGGCTGTCTGTTTCCTCTAAGGGAAAGCAACTACGCCTCCCAGAGGAGGTCGAGGATGATGATGATGATGCCGAGGAGGAAGAAGAGGTGGAGGAGTCTGAATCCATATCCTCCCCTGAATCACCGGACTCAGGAGACGGGGATCTGTGCTTGGTCTTCCTCCGCTTTTTCCCTCCTTTAAGGGACTTGAAGGTCTCTTCTACCTGAACTTTGATCAGGTTTTTAAGGTCCGCTGCGAACCCGGGGAGGCCCTCTGACACTGTCTGTTGGATGCATACACTGCAAAGCCTCTTTTCCCACGAAGATGGAAGATCTTCCCTACACAGAGCACAAATCTTATGCTTAGACTTGCCTGTGCATTTCTTCCCCTATAGTAAGGAAGCACAAAAAATAGGCCCTCACTATCACTAACATTCACGTAGATCACTTACCACCTTATGGACCCATAAATACCGGTTGGGTGTGATCCAATGTCGGTCTATCCTTAGAGCCGGATGCTGTGCTGGAGTCCTTGCTGCGCAGTGATCCAGAACGTCCTTTACCGGTATCCTGGTGCCCTTTCTGGGGACGCTGCCTCTGCTGCTGCTGCTGTGGCGGCGCCGGTGGAGATGCCCTGGACAGGGGAGATGCGTGCTCGACGTCGCTCATTGCTGGTGAACGCTGGTCGGATTCCATAGGAAGCGCTTGCCCCCATGTGTGTGCTCATTAAGTAGTAGTGGAAGGCGCCATTTATTTATTTATTTTTTTCTTTTCCCACGCATGCGCAGTTCCGGCGAGATCGCACAGAATCTCGCGCCTGCGCCGATCGCCGCGTGTAGTGTGCCCCCGCTAGCGCGGCAGCACAGCGCTGTATTCCCTGCGCCTGTGCGGCCCTTCTGCCCGCGCGCCGATGGGAATCCCGGCGCGAGCGGTGCCGCAGCCAGCCGCGCGTGCGCAGAGACCCCTTCTGTCATAATCCCGGGGAATCTCGCGCGTGCGCAGCGGAATCCAAGATGGCGCCGCGCATCACCGTACCTTGTTGCTGGCTTCCCGGAACCCCCGGGAGCTACAGCCCGCAGTCTTACGCCGGAGGAGCAGGATGTAGGCTCCTTATCCACAGAGGGACTCCCCTTGGATCATGCTGCTGCCGGTGAGTCTTACCTAGAGAGGTGGCCATGGTCCAGCCACCTCTCTCCGCGCACCCTAAAGGCCTGCCAGCCCCAGCGGTGGCGCTTCGGGTCACCACACCAGCCGAGGCAGGGGCGCCCCCGCTGCCTGAATCGAGCTGATTGGCCCCGGCATTGACCACGAAGAATCTCTCTTGACGACACCACGGAGGTGAATCTGTAGGTCTCCCATCAAGGACAGGAAACCAACTGATGCAGGAGAGAGGTACCGCCTTTTTATCTGTAGGTTTCCTGTCCTTGGTGGGCGGATCCCCTCTCTCCGTGGTGCCGTCATGGGCGTCAGAGAAAACTTTTTTAAGGGGGGGGGGGGGGGGGGGGGGAACAACACTACTTTAAGTATTTTACACAATTCAGTGTTGGATTCACAGCTACGCTGCTCAGTACAGTGATAAAATGGTTTCAATTCTGCTGCCGCTTCTTAACAGGTGCTATATAGAGATAGGAATCCCTCGTGTCTGTGTGTGTTGTGTATAAGACACATAGGAGGTTGTGCGCAGCATCTCGTTTACAGACGACAGAGAGGAAAACTGGTGTAAAATGCAGATTATCTATATATATAATTGTCTAAGGGTTTTTCCGTCTGTCTGTTTCTGTCTGTCTGTCCTGGAAATCACGCGTCTCTGATTGGTCGAGGCCGCCAGGCCTCGACCAATCAGCGACAGGCACAGTATCGACGTACATGTCATAATGGTTGCCATGGCGACGATGATGTCAAAGGTTGCCTCGACCAATCAGCGACGGGCAGAGTCTGCCGCGAATTCTGGAATCATCATTGTCCATATACTATGGGGACATGCATATTCTAGAATACCCGATGCGTTAGAATCGGGCCACGCAGTACATAACACAGCCCACGCAGTATATAGCAGCAACGCAGGATATAACACAGGCGACGTAGTATATAACACAGGCCACGTAGTATATAACACAGGACATGTAGTATATAGCACAGCCCACACAGTATATAACACAGCCCACGCAGTATATAACACTGTCCATGTAGTATATAGCACAGCCCCCGCAGTATATCACACAGCATAATTGTCTAAGGGTTTTTCTGTCTGTCTGTCCTGGAAATCTCGCGTCTCTGATTGGTCGAGGCCGCCTGGCCTCGACCAATCAGCGACGGGCACAGCATGGCGACGATGATATCATAAAGGATGCCTCGACCAATCAGCGACGGGCACAGTCTGCCGCGAATTCGCCTCGACCAATCAGCGACGGGCACAGTATCGACGTAGATCTCATAATGGTTGCCATGGTGACGATGATGTCAAAGGTTGCCTCGACCAATCAGCGACGGGCACAGTCTGCGCGAATTCTGGAATCATCATTGTCCATATACTACGGGGACATGCATATTCTAGAATACCCGATGCGTTAGAATCGGGCCACAATCTAGTACATTATATAATGGCCAAACATGACAGGTTATTCTGAAAAATCACAAATACACTCACAAAAAAAAAAAGATGGTTTCTAGTAGCAGCAACAATCTATCTGCTGCCCCCGACTTCAATTTTGCAGTATTTTTAGCCATAATGACAAATTATGATAGAAAGAAATGCAAAATCATTACCAGGACTAAAAACGAATATAAGTGGACCCGAGTGCAAACTGAACAATCCCTTTAATTGCTAATTTTTAACAGTTAACATGTGAAGACGGAGGGATTTAGGAAATGCTGTGTGCGATATTAACGAACATAATATGACCTGAATGAGCAGTCGGATTCCTGGGTACGAGCGTAAAGGCATTGCTGCTAACCTTGGCTTTGTTTGGTGTGACACGTACAGGGGCTGATACAGAGAAACAGACATCTTGCTTTTAGCACAAGAAAGCAGTTCCCGTCTGTCAGGGGAGCCGCTATCCTCTGATGTGCTGTACAGAGAAAAGAGCAATAAAGATGCATTCTGGAGAACATAAAACGCCACACTAAATAAACCGCAGATCTCCTGCACAGCAGACGAGGAAAGGAGGCGCAGCGCGCGGCAGACGAGGAAAGGAGGCGCAGCGCGTGGCAGACGAGGAAAGGAGGCGCAGCGCGCGGCAGACGAGGAAAGGAGGCGCAGCGCGCGGCAGACGAAAGGAGGCGCAGCGCGCGGCAGACGAAAGGAGGCGCAGCGCGCGGCAGACGAAAGGAGGCGCAGCGCGCGGCAGACGAAAGGAGGCGCAGCGCGCGGCAGACGAAAGGAGGCGCAGCGCGCGGCAGACGAAAGGAGGCGCAGCGCGCGGCAGACGAAAGGAGGCGCAGCGCGCGGCAGACGAAAGGAGGCGCAGCGCGCGGCAGACGAAAGGAGGCGCAGCGCGCGGCAGACGAAAGGAGGCGCAGCGCGCGGCAGACGAAAGGAGGCGCAGCGCGCGGCAGACGAAAGGAGGCGCAGCGCGCGGCAGACGAAAGGAGGCGCAGCGCGCGGCACACGAAAGGAGGCGCAGCGCGCGGCAGACGAAAGGAGGCGCAGCGCGCGGCAGACGAAAGGAGGCGCAGCGCAAGGCAGACGAAAGGAAGCGCAGCGCAAGGCAGACGAAAGGAGGCGCAGCGCACGGCAGACGAAAGGAGGCGCAGCGCACGGCAGACGAAAGGAGGCGCAGCGCACGGCAGACGAAAGGAGGCGCAGCGCACGGCAGACCGCCATGGACAGTACGGGTAATGGCAAAGAGAGGAGGTGGAGACATCAACCGGACTCCAGAAATACTTCATCCTAATAATATCGCCACTGCTCATATCTTTATGTACTGATACAGCCACGTTGTTTTATTACAAGAGCTTTAATTACACATTTCTGACACTATGTCCTCCAAGGTTTACGTGTTCCTCCGAATATCCAAAGGAAGGTGCAATCAGCTATGAAAGAGAATAAGCTCGTGTTCACATGGGAAATTAAAAGTTTATCAGTGTTCGATTTATGGCTGTGTAAACGCAAAGAACGAAAGTACATTTAAAGGGACCCAGTCACCCTCAAAATGCCTTTTAAATGGTCTATACAGTGCTGTGTATGCCTGAGCCCCTATAGTAACCGTACATGCACTGTACCTGGAAGGCTGCCTGAGAAAATAATTCATAAGTAAAAAAAAGTGCACTGTCACGCACCAGTTCATGACAACTGGGGCGTGCTGCAATACCAGATTCAGCCCACAGACAATAATGGCGCCTTTTCTGGGGAAAATAAGAATGCACCCCCCCAACAACCCTTAAGAGGCAATGTGCCATTGGAAAATAACCCATTGTTTAAATTAGGTATATATGAGGCTTCAGCAGCAATTACCGTAGCCTGACTCGGACCTTACTTATATAGAAGTGTTAGCTGTGCATGCTCTAATTTGGGCAAAGGTCATCTTAAAGTGGTGAGGGTGAGCTGTGACATCACCTATTGTGAACATGTATACTATGTCATCTACAATACATAAAAGTGTTATCAGTCATTGTACAGAAGGAGGAGGAGGAGGTGAGCTGTGACCATCTATTTGAATGGTGGATCCTGTGTTATCTACTGTATATAGAGGTGTTATCAGTCATTGTACAGGAGGAGGAGGTGAGCTGTGACATCACCTATTGTGAATGGTGGATCCTGTGTTATCTACTGTATATAGAGGTGATATCAGTCATTGTACAGGAGGAGGAGGTGAGCTGTGACATCACCTACTGTGAATGGTGGATCCTGTGTTATCTCCTGTATATAGAGGTGTTATCAGTCATTGTACAGGAGGAGGAGGTGAGCTGTGACATCACCTATTGTGAATGGTGGATCCTGTGTTATCTACTGTATATAGAGGTATTATCAGTCATTGTACAGGAGGAGGAGGTGAGCTGTGACATCTATTGTGAATGGTGGATCCTGTGTTATCTACTGTATATAGAGGTAATATCAGTCATTATACAGGAGGAGGAGGTGAGCTGTGATATCACCTATTGTGAATGGTGGATCCTGTGTTATCTACTGTATATAGAGGTATTATCAGTCATTATACAGGAGGAGGAGGTGAGCTGTGATATCACCTATTGTGAAAGGTGGATCCTGTGTTATCTACTGTATATAGAGGTATTATCAGTCATTATACAGGAGGAGGAGGTGAGCTGTGATATCACCTATTGTGAATGGTGGATCCTGTGTTATCTACTGTATATAGAGGTATTATCAGTCATTGTACAGGAGGAGGAGGTGAGCTGTGATATCACCTATTGTCAATGGTGGATCCTGTGTTAGCTACTGTATACAGATATGAACAATCGGTCATTTTCGCATAACACGTTCCCTTTATGTTCCCATTTACAAACCATCGATAGATATAAATAATATATTCTGATGGGCAATGCAGATGTTCATTTCTGGAAACCACAGCCGAGAATCCAAGTAATTATTTCATCCCAAGACTGGGACATAGTAGCAAACCCTATCTGCAAATCTATGTGCAATAGATTTTACCTATGTAATTAGCAGAGTATAATGAGACTACACAAGTCAGTGCAGACATCGATCTCCCACTCCGGGCCTGGAGAATGCAGATTCTGCACACAGCATTGGCCGCCATAGGAGCTGTCACATATTAATTATCCCAGTCATACGCGGAGAATACATGCAGAATTATAACAACCGCCATATGTAGACGCGGTAATAAAGACCGCTTACAGAGCGTTTTCACCTACAAAGGGAGAAATCAGCAGCGACCCACTAATCCCTTTCATTCATGCTGCAATATACAAGCAAGGTTATTTTGGGTTGTTTTTTTACCCTTTCCCCCACCAAGACGTAATAATATATCTAGGTTGGTTGAGACACTGTGACGTGATATTATGCCAAGGCGAATACACGGGCACTGCTACAATGGTAGGATGGCTGCAACTGCCGGGATCAGATTAGACTCTAATCACGGCCGTAAGGCTAAGCGCACACGTTGCAGAATTGCTGCGGAAATTTCCACGGCAATACCGTAACTCCTGCCGCTGGTATATTGCATGCGGAATTGGCATACGTATTCCCGCTAAATAGGGTTTTGCAAGCGTAATTAGCGTGCAGAATGCTAGCGTTTTCCAAGCGATCTGTAGCATCGCTTGGAAAACTGATTGACAGGTTGGTCACACTTGTCAAACATAGTGTTTGACAAGTGTGACCAACTTTTTACTATTGATGCTGCCTATGGAGCATCAATAGTAAAAAGATCTAATGTTAAAAATAATGAAAAAATTAAAAAATGGTTATTCTCACCTTCCGACGGCCCCCGATCTCCTCAGCGGTGCACGCGGCGGCTTCCGTTCCCAGTCACATGACCGCGACGTCATCCCAGGTCCTTCACACACAGCATCCCTGGGAACAGAAGCTGCCGCGTGCACCGCTGAGAAGCTGGAGGACTCCGGGGGCCATCGGAAGGTAAGTATATCACTATTTTTTATTTTAATTTTTTTTTTCAATTATATGGTTCCCAGGGCCTGGAGGAGAGTCTCCTCTCCTCCACCCTGGGTACCATCCGCACATGATCCGCTTACTTCCCGCATGGTGGGTATAGCCTCATGCTGGAAGCGGATCAATTTTTTCCGGAATGCGTTTCTGCTCAGGAAAAAAAAACGCAGCATGTGCATACAAAATTCAGATTGCATTTTTTTAATAGGATGCTTAATGTGAGCGTTTTTTTTTCGCGGTTTTATAGGGAAAAACGCGAAAAATCCAGAATGTGTGCACACAGCCTAAAAGCTCTCAGGGCTGTGATCAAAAGGCTGAGAAGCAGAACAAGGTAAGGAAGGAATGTTATTGATAGCCCTGGGGACCAGACTGGGGCGGGACTGCAGGCAGAGAAACCAAGGAAAGACCTGCACATGGGCCGCCCGCAAATCGCTTCAACAATTCCAAAGTGATTTTTCATTGTTGCAGGGTTTTTAGTTTTACGAGGGCTTGTTTATTACTTGATATACGTAACTTTTATTAGTTTTATATTTAAGCAGTGAAGAAACAAATACATTTTTGCTTTGTATGGCCATTTTCCAAGTCCAGGGCTCCTCTGTTCCTTGGCGTGCGGATGCTTTTACTCAATACTAATGTGGGGTAAGTGATTACATTTTTTTTAATTTCATCCTTTAGTCCCCTTAGGGGACTGGAATTGTCCGATCGCTTAGAATATATACTGCAATATCCGATAAAACGACTAAGAACGTTTGTGTTCGAAACACGTAAGGTCTTCCCTTCTTAACGCCTTACTTCCTTTTTCAGGATTACTATCCATTGTAATTTTAACTTGGTCTAAATAAAGGAATTTGTTTTAACTTATGTCATGAAGGTGACCCTGTTTTGTAATACCTGCAGCACATAGTGGAAATCTTGGTTTCCTGTGAAGCTCAGCCTGTGGATAAACTTCATAGGAGTACCAAGATGGCAGTTAATGGGGCCTTCAGCAGGTTGCAATGGTAACCCGTCGGTGCACCACAATCATGCCATGATGGTGGTGGTGGGGTGAGGTGCATGCGAGGGGGTGCCACAATTATTTTGCTTTGGGGGTTAAAGGGAACCTGTCAGGAATGATCTCACTGTCCAGTTCCTAGCAGGGCAATAAAAATTATAATTGGATTGTAGTAATTTATTGTGCCAGCGCTGGGAAATCAAGCTTTGAAACCACTTGCAAATTATCTATGATGTGCACTGGGGTTGGGGTGTCAATACATGTGGAAGACTTTACCACGCCCCCAATGCACTTCCTGGCTAATTTGCATGTGGTTTCACCGTTTGATTTCTCAGCTCTGATACATCGGATGACTACAAGACTGGTACCAATGTTATTGTCGTACAGTGCAGTATTCAAGGACCCATATTGTTAAAAGTCCTGTGTGGGGAGGAATATTCCAGTTACAATTGAGCACAATATGCCTGTATGTACGAAGCCTCATCAAAGCTTTATTTTAACAAACAATGCAACTTTATCACTTGGACAAAAAAGTGTGGAATTGAGGTACAAACCATATCAGGAAATCGCAAAATTATATCTATTATCCAAAACCCCTGTCACATTTCAAGCTAAAAAATCACCGTCGTTAGTCAAAGGATAAAAGTAATAATCCAGATTACCGTACATACAATTATCTTAATCAAAGCTCAGCCGCCCAACAATTATATCTTATAATAAAGGGTCAACTTGATAATAGAGGCTAAAGAGAAACACAACCCTATGTTGCACGTATGACACGGCAGCGGATCAGCTTGTGACACCGATATAATAAGTAGCTGGTCTGTTACTACAGTGTAAGTCACCGACCTGCATATCCAGAATCTATGCGTCTCCTCCAATATTAAGACTGCTGTAATTTTACACTCCGGGTGCGCACGTCACTCTGCAAGTGAAAAAATAATAACATTAAAATAACAGAAATATTTAGAGATGAAAGCGATTGAGTGGTCAGTAGTGGTGAGAGAACGTGCTGGGATAAGGTGTTATCTCAGCATGCTCGGGTGCTAACCGAGCGACTTCGGCATGCTCGCATAATATGTTCGAGACCCCGTGGCTGCATGTCTCGAGCATGTTCGCTCATCACTAGTGATCAGCAAATGACACAATTGCTTAAATCAAGTTTTTATGTTAGATGTATTTTTTTAATTTTATTTATCACAATCAGTACTTAAAATAAAACTAATAAATCTTGCGATTTCACAGTGGCCACTGGGGATATTCTAGACTCATACTCCCTGCTGTTTCAGGAAATACACGTACATTAGCAGCAGTAGAAAAACTCATTGTTTGCATTGAAGCATCTAATGAGCGTGTGCAAAAATCAACTGAGACCCACCCCATATATCCCAAAATGGAGGACTCAGTCATCCTTGCCAAGGAAGCATTTACACCCACCACTCCTATATACAATTAGATAATCACTGGTCATTTGCACAGGTAACCACTGTTCTTGTGCATTACGCTATGGCTAATAAATAAGTGCACTGAAAACAGGAGCCCTTTAATTGAAGGATTCCTGCCAATTTTGAAAGTTTTTCCCTGTTCATGGGAAATAAATACCTTCCCAATAATAGTGAGCCGATTACTGGACCACTCCCCAATCCCAAGCAAGTGCACCTCCGCTCTATTCATTCTCTATGGGACACCCTGAGATAGTGGAACACGGTGTTCGTCTATATAGAAATATATGTACATTTAAAAAAAATAACAAAAAGAAGCATAATACGAAAAATAGCTAACATAAGTGTGAACAGCAATTTATACAATCTGGTGTCAAGTTAGAAATCTGCATTTCAAACGCATACAAGGGGATTCAGACAGAAGACTGTATTATCACCCCAGGTGATTAATGCAAAATCATGGCTGTCCTGCTGACCACAGGTTTATATACCTTCCCCTTTTAAGGCTATGTGCACACGGTGCGGATTTTGCTGTGGATCCGCAGCTGTTTTCCATGAGTTTACAGTACCATGTAAACTTATGGAAAACAGAATCCGCAGTGTCCATGCTGCGGAAAAAAAAAAAAAGCGTGGAAACGCAGCGGTTTACATTCCGCAGCATGTCAATTCTTTGTGCGGATTCCACTGTGGTTTACACCTGCTCCACAATAGGAATCCGCACAAATCCGCGGTAATTCCGCAGTGCGTTTTACCTGCGCATTTACAAAAACAGGTGCGGAAAAATCCACAGGCATCCCACCTACGTGTGCACATACCCTAAGGCCGGAGTCACACTAGTCTGTAATACGGACGAGTGCTATGCGATAAAAAATCACATAGAACTCGGACCAATGTTAATCTATGGGGCAGCTCCTATCATCCGTTTTTTTCCTCCTCCGTATTAAGCATGCTGCGATTGTCCACGCATCTCAGCTGAGAAACGCCAATGCAAGTCTATGGGTGTGAGAAAAAAAAAAAAATCGCACAGCACACGGACCATCAGTGTGACTTGCGAGAAATTCTCAGGCATTGGTCAGGTGACAGGAAAGGCTCCGCCATTATTTGCTCATTTTGCAAGTGTGTGAGAAAATCTCACCATACGGATGAGAAAAAAACGCATCCTGGCATTGCACACGGATGACATACGGATCTGCATACGGAGAACATTTGTGCGATTCTCGGCAGACAAAATCGGACAGATGTTTTATACATTGTGTGTGACTCCAGCCTTATAGTAAGAAGCTAGGAAGAGGTTAAATGCAGGAGTGGAGAATGTCTAAAGCTGTAAGCCCCTTTAATAGGGAGTGCCTAAAGCCCCCTTTTTTCCCCCCATCAACACAACCAAGCTCTACAGTATCCTATACTGGTGCGTTCACCAATAAAGATGAGCAAATTGATAGTGAAATTGATTTGTTTACAAATTCTCAAATATTTGATTTCCATTTAATCTAAAATTGTTGGGATCCAATTCAGTCAAATCCAGGAAAAATCGTGACCAGCCGGCTGCCATTTTGCTGGATTTTTTGGGCAGAAAAAAAAAAAATTAAAATTGAAAGCAAAAAATTAAACGGAGTTCAGTGGGGAGGCCTGAGATTGGCGTCATACCATCATCTGGATGGTGCGACACATGTCTAATAGAAAGCTGAAAAACAGGACGGAGCAGATGAGCAGAGAGTTGTGATGGCGGCAAAGTAAAAACAGGGGAGGATTTTTTTTAAATAAATGTAAGGAGGTTGACCAGGTTTATGATGAAAGTCTGCAGTCACTCTATGAGACTGCAGATTCACTTGTGTTGTGCTAGGCTGCGCCTGTCTAGTCGGCATGTGACCACATGTATGCAAAGCGCGGTCACTCGCACTCAGCGCCAGAGAATCCTGACAGTGCGCGGTGTGTGATCTGTGAGGGTTCACAAGTCTGCAGTCACACGGAGGGACCGTAGACTTCAATCCCAAGCTTGGCCAGTAAACAGTTGAGGAAAGGTGAATATTACGGCTCTTTCAGATGAGTGTATAATCGGCCGGCGTGCTGCCCATCTGCAAAACAGGGACACGGACAGCACAAGGACCAATGGCTGTCAAAGTGGTTGTCACAGCAACGTTTTTATACAAAGATCGATGGTCTGCATGTAAAAAAAATAAAAATTGCCACATGTATTACTCTGATCTGTATTCTGCCCCATTATAAGTCAATTTGTGCAAAAAAAAATGTATATAGGAAACTTGCAACTAACTAGTGATGAGCAAACATGCTTGGATAAGGTGTTATCTCAGCATGCTCCGGTGCTAACTGAGCGTCTTCGGAGCACTAGAATAATATGATCGTGTCCCCGATTGTCGGTTTCTTACGCAGTCCTTGTATGTGTTGCGGTTGTCGAACAGCCGCTGTGACTCGAACATTTTTTTTTTAACACGCCGAAGTCACTCTGATAGCACCCGAGCATGCTCAGATAACACCTTATCCCAGCATGTTCACTCATCACAATATCTGAGCTTTTATTTATTAAATTAATGTAAAAAAAAACAAAAAAAACAAACACACGGACGACAAAGTGTCAGGTTTTTTCTTCCTGGGGGAATAACGGACAATGCTGCACACTCATCTCAACTTGTTCTTTGGCTGCGGTTACATGATGATATGTAGTTTTCTACAACCAAACCCAGCTGTGCCTCTTGTCTGTGACTTGGTCGTCTCGTCTTTTTTTTTTTTTTTTATTTGATTTCGTTTTTTTACTGACTAAACAATAAAATGGCCAAATCTCGGATAAGTCGCAGTCACACGGAACTTGCAATGAAGTCTATGGAAACAGAGAATCCCTGATCTAGCAGTCAGTGTGGGGAGACGCCGAGTGCTGCACTGACCATTACTGGGGGCGGATGGACTGAGACCGAACTGGATCTGCCGAAATCGAGTCCAGACCTGAGTCCGACAGCCTCACAGACATGACTGACAGGGGGCGCTCTACCCCGAAAGAGGAGGTCAGGGAAGGTCGGAACGGGGACGTGAAGATAAAGGTCATCACCAAAATCCCAAATATGACTATAAAACACTACAAACCTCCCATAGGCAGGAATGGGCCGGTATTATAAGGGGGATTTACCAGGTAACAGTGCTGAGACTTGTAGTTCCACAACAGCTACAGACTGAGCAAGATCCAACTGACAGTTGGGAGCCCAACAGAAATCTAGGGCAGGATGGCACTTGTAGTCCCTCACCAGCTTCACACGTAGTAACTATCACACAACGTCCCGGGGCTTCTTCTAGGACACTACAAGTCTCAGCAGCAGTTACAAGACCTAGCTGCTGAGACTTGTAGTCCTACAGCCGCTACAGACACAGCAGGAGCCAACTGACAGCTGAGACCTCAACAGCAATCTAGCAGGGCAGGATGGTACTTGTAGTCCCTCACCAGCTTCACACAATGTCCCTCAGGAGGACAATAGAAGTCTCAGCAGCGCTAGAGCTCGTTATCATACCTAGCTGCTGAGACTTGTAGTGCCAGCACAGCAAAAGAAGCCAGGAAGTTCTCTCCACTACAGCACAGTAGGGTCACCCCATCATGAGCCAGTATAGCCCAGTATAAACCAGTATATCCCAGTCCCCGGGCAGAGCACTCACATAACAGCGTCAGCCATCTCCCTCCGCAACTGCTCCAGTGTTTGTAACTGCTTCTGGTCACGTGACGCGCTGCTGCTGTCCTCGGGCTACGGCGCGGCGGCGGGGACAAACTTCCCGCCCACTTTCCTGCCTGACATTATACTAGTGATAACTGGAAGTGTTCGCAGGAGGCAAAACCTGATACCAGGGAACCAGGAGCAGAAAGTGCAGAGCTATACACTAGATATATAACCGCAGGACCGTGGTTACAGAGACTACACGGGCAGACAAGTCCTCCAAACGACACTAATGACTAAATACTCAATGTTATCGGCACACAACAAATAAAAGCAATTAAAAAGCCACACAGGAAAAGAAAAAACCCTGAGGGACAGTTATATCAGGAGTAGGTTGTATACAAATATATCCTGGAGTATACAGAGGGAAGACCCCGACTATTATCATCGTAAAGCGGTCGCCGCATTACATGTGGGGCTTTCATGGAATTATATTAGCGAACAATGACTACATAAAGTGCAGTGTGCAAATGGTCGGCTCAATGGCCAATATGGAGAGAAATATGTGACTAATGGCGGCAGGTGCCGGGGCCTACCTCCTCCTACTGCAGAAATGGGCCATTATAAGCTGCTGGTCATGAGACCAAATGATCACTGCAGAGGAACAGAGAGCTGTGACTACAGTATGAGAGCCCCACTATTGGTGAGAAGAGGCTCATTATAGTATGGCGGAACCCCGGACTGAATAGTACAGGATACCCAAACTCCAGACAGCTGCAGTGTGACGCCTATGGGGTCGTAGTGCCCCTATGTGAGTGTCAGCCAGGGGCCCCCGTCAGTGGAGAAACCCAGAATGTCCCAGGGAACTGCATGAGACCCACATTCATAGCGCTAGGTACAGTGCCCACATACATAGCACTAGACAGAGTGCCCACCTACAAAGCACTAGGTACAGTGCCCACATACATAGCACTAGGTAGAGCGCCCACATACATAGCACTAGGCAGAGTGCTCCCATACATAGCACTAGGTAAAGTGCTCCCATACATAGCACTAGACAGAGTGCCCACCTACAAAGCACTAGGTACAGTGCCCACATACATAGCACTAGGTAAAGTGCCCACAGACATAGCACTAGGTAGAGTGCCCACAGACATAGCACTAGGTAGAGTGCTCCCATACATAGCACTAGGCAGAGTGCCCACCTACATAGCACTAGGTAGAGTGCTCCCATACATAGCACTAGGCAGAGTGCCCACATACATAGCACTAGGTAGAGTGCCCACCTACATAGCACTAGGTAGAGTGCTCCCATACATAGCACTAGGTAGAGTGCCCACCCACAGAGCACTAGGCAGAGTGCCCACATACATAGCACTAGGTAGAGTGCCCACCTACAAAGCACTACGTACAGTGCCCACAGACATAGCACTAGGTACAGTGCCCACATACATAGCACTAGGTAAAGTGCCCACAGACATAGCACTAGGTAGAGTGCTCCCATACATAGCACTAGGCAGAGTGCCCACCTACATAGCACTAGGTAGAGTGCTCCCATACATAGCACTAGGCAGAGTGCCCACATACATAGCACTAGGTAGAGTGCCCACCTACATAGCACTAGGTAGAGTGCTCCCATACATAGCACTAGGCAGAGTGCCCACCCACAGAGCACTAGGTAGAGTGCCCACCTACATAGCACTAGGTAGAGTGCTCCCATACATAGCACTAGGCAGAGTGCCCACCCACAGAGCACTAGGCAGAGTGCCCACATACATAGCACTAGGTAGAGTGCTCCCATACATAGCACTAGGCAGAGTGCCCACCTACATAGCACTAGGTAGAGTGCTCCCATAAATAGCACTAGGCAGAGTGCCCACCCACATAGCACTAGGTAGAGTGCCCACATACATAATAGTAGGTAGAGTGCTCCCATACATAGCACTAGGCAGAGTGCCCACCCACAGAGCACTAGGTAGAGTGCCCACCTACATAGCACTAGGTAGAGTGCTCCCATACATAGCACTAGGCAGAGTGCCCACCCACAGAGCACTAGGTAGAGTGCCCACATACATAGCACTAGGTAGAGTGCTCCCATACATAGCACTAGGCAGAGTGCCCACCTACATAGCACTAGGTAGAGTGCTCCCATACATAGCACTAGGCAGAGTGCCCACCCACATAGCACTAGGTAGAGTGCCCACATACATAATAGTAGGTAGAGTGCCCACCTACAAAGCACTAGGTAGAGTGCCCACCTACATAGCACTAGGTAGAGTGCCCACATACATAATACTAGGTAGAATGCCCACATACATAGCACTAGGTAGAGTGCCCACATACATATTACTAGGTAGAATGCCCACCAACAAAGCACTAGGTAGAGTGCCCACCTACAAAGCACTAGGTAGACTGCCCACATACATAATACTAGGTAGAATGCCCACAGACATAGCACTAGGTAGAGTGCCCACAGACATAGCACTAGGTAGAGTGCTCCCATACATAGCACTAGGCAGAGTGCCCACATACATAGCACTAGGTAGAGTGCCCACCTACATAGCACTAGGTAGAGTGCTCCCATACATAGCACTAGGTAGAGTGCCCACCCACAGAGCACTAGGCAGAGTGCCCACATACATAGCACTAGGTAGAGTGCCCACCTACAAAGCACTAGGTACAGTGCCCACAGACATAGCACTAGGTACAGTGCCCACATACATAGCACTAGGTAAAGTGCCCACAGACATAGCACTAGGTAGAGTGCCCACAGATATAGCACTAGGTAGAGTGCTCCCATACATAGCACTAGGCAGAGTGCCCACCTACATAGCACTAGGTAGAGTGCTCCCATACATAGCACTAGGCAGAGTGCCCACATACATAGCACTAGGTAGAGTGCCCACCTACATAGCACTAGGTAGAGTGCTCCCATACATAGCACTAGGCAGAGTGCCCACCCACAGAGCACTAGGTAGAGTGCCCACCTACATAGCACTAGGTAGAGTGCTCCCATACATAGCACTAGGCAGAGTGCCCACCCACAGAGCACTAGGCAGAGTGCCCACATACATAGCACTAGGTAGAGTGCTCCCATACATAGCACTAGGCAGAGTGCCCACCTACATAGCACTAGGTAGAGTGCTCCCATAAATAGCACTAGGCAGAGTGCCCACCCACATAGCACTAGGTAGAGTGCCCACATACATAATAGTAGGTAGAGTGCTCCCATACATAGCACTAGGCAGAGTGCCCACCCACAGAGCACTAGGTAGAGTGCCCACCTACATAGCACTAGGTAGAGTGCTCCCATACATAGCACTAGGCAGAGTGCCCACCCACAGAGCACTAGGTAGAGTGCCCACATACATAGCACTAGGTAGAGTGCTCCCATACATAGCACTAGGCAGAGTGCCCACCTACATAGCACTAGGTAGAGTGCTCCCATACATAGCACTAGGCAGAGTGCCCACCCACATAGCACTAGGTAGAGTGCCCACATACATAATAGTAGGTAGAGTGCCCACCTACAAAGCACTAGGTAGAGTGCCCACCTACATAGCACTAGGTAGAGTGCCCACATACATAATACTAGGTAGAATGCCCACATACATAGCACTAGGTAGAGTGCCCACATACATATTACTAGGTAGAATGCCCACCAACAAAGCACTAGGTAGAGTGCCCACCTACAAAGCACTAGGTAGACTGCCCACATACATAATACTAGGTAGAATGCCCACAGACATAGCACTAGGTAGAGTGCCCACAGACATAGCACTAGGTAGGGTGCCCACCTACATAGCACTAGGTAGAGTGCCCACATAGCTAGCACTAGGTAGGGTGCTCACATACATAATACTAGGTAGAGTGCCCACATACAAAGCACTAGGTAGAGTGCCCACCTACGTAGCACTAGGTAGAGTGCTCACCTACATAGCACTAGGTAGAGTGCTCCCATACATAGCCCTAAGCAGAGTGCCCACCTACAAAGCACTAGGTAGAGTGCCCACCTACATAATAGTAGGTAGAGTGCCCACCTACATAATACTAGGTAGAATGCCCACATACAGTACATAGCACTAGGTAGGGTGCCCACATACATAATACTAGGTAGGGTGCCCACATAGCTAGCACTAGGTAGGGTGCCCACATACAAAGGATGTTGATTGCATGCTGATATCTATGCACATGTTGATGTTATTATTATTTGGGGATCTATATACTTACATCTATTGAACACTTGGGGCTATCATGCTGTCTATCACCGCCTGTATATATGTGGTATTGTCTGTCACTTTTTAGCCATGTGCTCTGTCAGTTGACCTTTAGGATTAATAAATGTATTCTTGCAATATACGGTATATCTGTGATTTGCTTTGGACTTATTTCACTGAACTTTGTCTGTGGTGTTTCTCGTATTGAATTCAGTGGGTCTCTATTGGTCCGATAATTTAGCTATAGAATATATTTCTATATACACATTTCCTTACATCTTATATTGATTATGCTGTATTCCAGTAGCTGTATGTGTTTTTCTGTTTACTATTTGATCATTTCTGTGTTATGCACAGGTTTTTTTGATCTACACAATGGACTTTCGAGCCAGGGAAAAGGCATGGCTCAACCAAATGGATAAGGTCTTTCTTTCAGACTCTAGTTGGGATGATAAATTGTCGACTGTTAAGTCTCTTCTTGATAGACGATCAAGATTATGGTGGAATCGGTTATTCCTAGAAAATATAAATCTAATGGGATGATCCCTAGGGGATTGAGGGTCCGGGTAATTCCATCTTTTCCAATTGACGACTCAGGGTTTATTGACAAGTGGGAAGATGCCTGTAATGTCTGTTCAACTACTCTTATGCAGCTCTTGATTGATCTCAATACCACCAATATTAATGAGTTGGATAGTTTGATTGATACAGCACAGGCGGAGCTTCGTTCTGGGTGCCCTTCTGTGAAAATCCAACAATTTGAAACAGATCTTGAAAAATCGACAGATGAGATGGTTAAGAAAATTCAAAACACACAAATGACTAAGTACTCCAGGGACCTGAAGGACTATCAGTCCAAAAGGGTATATCTCTGGAGAAAAAGGAATAATGTAAATTTACAGAAGAGTGGCTCCAATATCTCCATTTCATCATTGAGTGGGCACTCTGATCTATCCTCTATATCTGGAACAACAACTGGATCCATGGAGGTTACAAGGCTCCGTGACCATTCGTATCTTCCATATAAGAGAAAAACGTTCTCTACATCTAATAGAGACAATAAGGTGATTAATTTAACACACTATTCTTTGACTCAGACTGATTTGTGTCTTCTTGGGAAGGATCTGTCTTTTGTACCCACCTCTAAATTTGATTTATTCACCGCTATCAAAGATTTACATATCTTTGCGAGGTCACTGCTGTTCAAAAGGTACTTTAACACTAACAACCTCAAATCTCTTTTTCCAACAGAAGAGAAACAGGAGGCCCTGAGAATTCTTGAGGAATTGGCAAGTGAACATATAGGTGAAGGAGGTAAGGTCCCACCCTCTATTCGCACACGTTCCAGTAGGTTCCCTCCGTTATCCACCTGTGCCAATATTGAGCTGTTTGTTCAGGTGGTGATGGAGGAGCTTTATAAGATCCCAAAATTTGTTGTTAATGATAATCTTTGACAGGAAGAGAGATACAGGTTTAGGTACCTACAGGGGCTACCTGATATAGTAATTAAACCTGCCGACAAAGATGGTAATGTCGTCCTGTGGCCCACCAATATGTATGAGAGAGAGGCGTTCCGTCAAATAACACAACTTGTTATAGGAAGCTTACATATAATCCTCTCTCTACATATTGTTCTCAATTGGATAACATCTTGAAACGGGCCCTCCAGGATGGCATTATCACAAAAGAATTGGCATCAGCCTTGGTGGTCCCTGAGCCAGCTATCTCAACCTTGTACCTCCTTCCGAAGATACACAAAAATATCTCCTCACCTCCTGGCAGACCAATTATCTCTGGAAGAGGGAACTTCCTTGAACACATTAATAAATGGATTGATTACCATCTCCAACCTCTTGTCTCGGGCCTCCTTTCCTTTCTCAGGGATACAGGGGATCTCTTGCGCAGGGTCGATGGGTTGTGTTTGGAGGGTGATACTCTTTTAGTTTCGGCGGATGTCGAATCCCTCTACACCAACATTAAACATAAAGATGGAATTTCAGCTGTACGCTTTTTTCTTGGGACTTCTTCCTTATCTTTGGATATGAGGGATCTTCTGCTGGAGCTATTGGAGTTCACCCTCACCAACAATTTTTATGTGTTTAAGGGGTCTTTCTACCTGCAGCTCCAAGGGACCGCCATGGGGGCGGCCTTTGCGCCTGCCTATGCCGGTCTCTTCCTGGGGCTGTGGGAGAGGGACGTCTTCCTGTCCGACGAATAGGGGTTGATGGACCGTGTACCCTTTTGGACACGGTACATTGACGATATCCTCTTCGTCTGGCAGGGCACTCCCGTCGACCTTGATCAACTGATCTGTACCCTGAACAACAATGACCTCAATATACATTTAACCTTTAATTATAGCGGTGAATCCTTGGATTTTCTGGATGTCACTATTTGGCGAGATTCATCTGTTTTTTTGCAGACAGACATCTTTAGGAAGGAGACAGCTACCAACACCTTACTTTATGCCTCGTCTGGACACCCTAGGCATATGATTAGATCAGTGCCGGTGGGACAATTTTTCCGTCTCCGCCGGATTTGCTCCTCTAGTAGTGACTTCGAGTTTAGGGCAGAGGAACTCAGACAACGGTTCCTAGCACGTGGATACAGTCGCAGGATGGTTAAGACTGCCTACCATCGTGCAAGGCATGCTTCCTGACATGAATTGCTATATACACTGAGTCTAAACGTAAAACTAAGGCCGTTGATACAGTGAGGTTTGTTACAACATTTAGTTCCCAGTCCAATAGGGTTCGTTCCATTTTACAGAAGGCATGGCCGATTCTTAGGGTTGATCCGATTATAAAGAAATTTATTTCAACAAAACCCTCCATGTCTTTTAGATGTGCTAAAAATCTGAGGGACCACCTTGTCTCCAGCCACTATGCTGAACAGATGATGCCCACTTTTATGGATAACTTTAGTATAAGGGGTGGGTGTGTTCCTTGTGGCAGATGCGTCGCCTGCCCAAATATTGATAGGTGCTATAGTTTTGTTAACTTTGATGGTACAAGGTCCTTTAAAATTCGACAACGTATCACGTGCACTACAAGGTACGTGATATATTATGCTACGTGCCCATGTGACCTTATTTATGTTGGATTAACAACATGCCAACTGAAGGTCCGCACTAGGGAGCACGTTTTAGGGATTCAGGCGGCGATTGGCCACACGGACACTTCCACCCTTAAAACGATACCACGGCACTTTAAGAACTTCCATGACTGTGATAGTACCCTATTAAGGGTACGTGGTATTGATACCCTGAAAATTAATATCAGAGGTGGTGGTTTATCTAAACGCCTGGCTAGGCTGGAGACAAGGTGGATCGGGTCTTTGAATACGGTTCAGCCCTTTGGCCTAAATGAGTGCTTTTCCTTTGCTCCCTTTCTGGAGTCCCCTGGCTGATGTGTATAAATTGGTGCGGCCTATTCCGCATATTTCCTTTATTCTGCGTTTTAATATTAATTTTATATTTGTATTCTAGTGACATCTGACGACTATCTTATGGCTGTGATGTATACTGTGGGAATAAGATCACCACATTTACAGAATATTATGCTTCATCTTATTGTGTTATATGTGGCCTCTGTGCGTGAGCTGTGCATATGGGATTTATGACAAGTTATACATATTATTATGTTTTTTTTAGTTGATTTATGATAATTTATGCAGCATTAGTTTAATTGTAAGGCGTTTAGTTATTAGTATGTATGTATGTATATGTATATATCTGATTTTGGACATAAATATATAATATATAAAATCTTTATACCTGTCATAATCTATTGTCTAATGCCATCAAACTTTTGATATATGCTGCGTTAAATAATACGGTAGCTATTGTATATGTGGCTTTTGGCTTTATATATACTTTTTTCTATATATATTTCCTTAGGATATACTTCATAGTTGGCCACAGTCTAGTTATATTTATATTTATATTGACTTTGCATATATATGTTATTACCACATGTTTTTTGTCTACATGTGCACAGCCCTTGCATAGTGCTGGCCTTTTGCCCATAATTAAGATGGCTACCAAATTGTGTGTGCTGCTCAGTTGCACCCTGCCTCTCTTCTGGCGTCGCCCGCTGTCTGACGTGTTGGTCACATGGGGCCCCATGTGAGCCTGCGTCAGCGGCTAGGGCCTCGTTGGTGTGTGAACAAGATGTTTTTCTTCTGCTGGCGGCACGCCCCCTGAGGAAGGAAACTTCCGAAACGCGCATCGGGGATGGCGGGAGATTGCGTGTACCCCTTCTGTATACCACTAGGTATGTTGATTTAATCATGATATCTATGCACATGTTGATGTAATTATTATTTGGGATCTACATAGTTACATCTATTGAACACTTGGGGATATCATGCTGTCTATCACCGCCTGTATATATGTGGTATTGTCTGTAACTTTTTAGCCATGTGCTCTGTCAGTTGACCTTTAGCATTAATAAATGTATTTTTGCAATATATATCTGTGATTTGCTTTGGACTTATTTCACTGAACTTTTTCTGTGGTGTTTTATGCATAGCACTAGGTAGAGTGCCCATGTACATAGCACTAGATAGAGTGCCCACGTATATAGCACTAGGTAGAGTGCCCACATACATAGCAATAGATAGGGTGCCCACATACTTAGTACTAGGTAGAGTGCCCACCTACTTAGCACTAGGTAGAGTGCTCAAATACATAGCACTACGCAGAGTGCCCACATACATAGCACTAGGTAGAGTGCCCACATATATAGCACTAGGTAGAGTGCCCACATACATAGCAATAGATAGGGTGCCCACATACTTAGTACTAGGTAGAGTGCTCAAATACATAGCACTAGGCAGAGTGCCCACATACATAGCAATAGATAGAGTGCCCACATAATTAGCACTAGGTAGAGTGCCCACCTACATAGCACTAGGTAGAGTGCCCACCTACATAGCACTAGGTAGAGTGTCCACGTACATAGCACTAGATAGAGTGCCCACCTACATAACACTAGGTAGAGTGCCCACATACATAGCACTAGGTAGAGTGCCCACATACATAGCAATAGATACGGTGCCCACATACTTAGTACTAGGTAGAGTGCCCACCTACATAGCACTAGGTAGAGTGCTCAAATACATAGCACTAGGCAGAGTGCCCACATACATAGCACTAGGTAGAGTGCCCACATATATAGCACTAGGTAGAGTGCCCACATACATAGCAATAGATAGGGTGCCCACCTACATAGCACTAGGTAGAGTGCTCAAATACATAGCACTAGGCAGAGTGCCCACATACATAGCACTAGGTAGGGTGCCCACATACATAGCAATAGATAGGGTGCCCACATACTTAGTACTAGGTATGGTGCCCACATACATAACACTAGGTAGAGTGCCCACATACATAGCACTAGGCAGAGTGCCCACATACATAGCACTAGGTAGGGTGCCCACATACATAACAATAGATAGAGTGCCCACATAATTAGCACTAGGTAGAGTGCCCACCTACATAGCACTAGGTAGAGTGCCCACATACATAGCACTAGGTTGAGTGCCCACATACATAGCACTAGGTAGAGTGACCACATGCATAGCACTAGATATAGTGCCCACATACATAGCACTAGGTAGAGTGCCCACATACATAGCACTAGGTAGAGTGCCCACATCCATAGCACTAGGTAGAGTGCCCCCATACATAGCACTAGGTGAAGCATTTTCCCCATACACTGTTTCTCCCTACTTCCCCGCAACAAAGCTTTAAAGGGAACCTGTCACACCCAAAATCGCCGGGCCTCTCTGACCTTTCCCGTTGCCTGCGCACTGCAGTACTTTGCTCTGCCCTCAACAGGGCAGACAAAGTACGCCTGCGCCGGAGCCGCAGCATGAAGACAAGAAGAGGACGTCATCCTATGAAGATGGGAGGCCCCGGACCGCGACGCCTATTGGACCGGAACGCAGCGGGACCGCCCCTGGGTGAGTATAATCTAACCTCTTCTCATCTTTCAGGATACATCGGGGGCTTATCTACAGCATTACAGAATGCTGTAGATAAGCTCCTGATGCTGGTGGGCTTAGCTCACCTTTGATTTTGGGGGTGACAGGTTCCTTTTAATGCTACAGTCGTGATTCACAAATCTACTTTACTTGCTCAGCAGTTCTGCGTCTCATTAGTTCCACTACTGGCACCCCTGGATGTCCCACTCGGGACCCTTCACTAGTCCCCATCTCAGTCCTACTGAGGCTAGTTATCTTTTGCGTTACAAGCTCTAGTGCTCGTGGCTAGGCGTCCTTTCCTAGGACCCATCTCCAGAAGGCTATTCTATTTTCTCAGTCATTTTTAAGATCACGCTATCTCTCCTCCTTTGGTCTCCTCCCACTCAGGGTCACCCTTTGATGCAGCACTCCTCAGTTCACACTACAAACCCTACCTGGCTAACTAAAAGGAAAACAGACACTTTCCCTGAACATTCCCTAATCCTAAACATTAACTACTAACTTATCCTATCGTCAACTATCTACATTACACATTATAAAACCAAACATTATCACATTCTACATCATACATTACCAACATGACCTATAACACTATGCATTACAATTCACATAACACAATATATACAGAAAATGCAAGACATTATTTATGTCACGCCTCAGCTATGCAGGTAGATGCACGCTCCACTAGATGGCAGTTGAGTGGACGGAAGACTGCAACACTTGTCAGAGCAGACCTGCAGCGCTGCAGCGAGGCCACCACCAGGTGGCAACAGGGTAGTCAAGCAAGCCGCGTCAAAACCAGGAGAGTAACGTAGCACCAAGGGGAAAATCAACTCAGAGTCAGAGACGCGCCAGAGGGTCAATACCAGACGGAAGCAGAAGTACCAGGAACAAAAGACAGAGTCAGGTCAGAGTCAAAGCTGAGTCAAGTACCAGAGAGTCCAAACACGAAGGGAAAACACTGAGTCGGCACGGGAGGAGGGGAATGAACAGACACGGGAACAGTCAGGAATCGCAGCAGGTCAAATAAAGATATAACCAGAGTCAGCTACTCACACCAGGACACAACGGAGATAAATAGCAAACCTGAGACCAGACTGAGGCTGAGAAAAGTTAACCCCTGACATGATCAGACCGGGAAAAGGGAATACAGGACTCAAAACCCGGTCTGGATCATGACAATTTACATTAAAATACAACACATCATGCAATTGTTGTCTTTAGGGGCAGAAACGCGACAGCACAGTCCACCACCCTTACATATATACACAGTAGGTATAACAAGTCTACACACCGTTCTAAAAATGCCAGATTTTTGCCTTGTAAAAAAATTATACCAAATAGAATAATTTTAGAACTTTTTCCACCTGTAGGCTGTGTGCCCACGATGAGTTTTTGTTGAGTTTTAGTCGTGTATTTTTGCTGTATCAAAAATGCACCATCTTACAGTTTCAGCAAAGTGGATGGAATTTATAGAAATCTTATGCCTCTGTGCTTTTTTCTTAATCAGCATAAAGTGACCTGCGGTGCATATGATCAAGGCAACAAAACTGGCCGCAGGTTCTATCACTTGTGTAATATTAAGCAAAGTATGAAAACATAAAGTAATCTGTTGGGGTGCCATGAAGACTGGATTTTTGAAACACTGATTTAGCAAATAACATACCAAAAAGATACAGAAACCACAGCTGCAAAAACATGATAAAAACACACTCAAAGTGTCAATTAACAAACGCAAGTAACTTAATTTACCACCATGTACAGTAATGCTGCAGAAATACAGCAACATCAAAAACTCACCAAAAGGACATAGTGGGAACGTAGCCTGAAAGTCACCTATCATCTGTACAAATCCATTGAGAAATAAACTGAAATCATTTTGAGGGGAGAAATTAAAATAACAAAACTAAAATTGTGATTGTATAAGTGTGAACCCTGTCTTATCATTGGGATGTGGTTGTGTGTAGAATTATTAGTCAATCACATTTACACTCATGGTAAATAGTAGTCGGTACGCAGATGTTATCATTTACAGTGATTCTGATAAAGTTTCGCTGTTCTGGGAGGATTTTCCTGACAATTTCTTAGTTGTATTTTAAAGGAAAATCCATGGTCCGTAAACAGCTTACAACACAGCAAAGGAGTCTCACTGTTGAAAGTTATCAGTTAGGAAAAGGGTTAAAAAAAATTCCAAGGCATTAGATACGTATATAAGAGAAGACTGTGCAGATGTCATCAAGAAGTAGCTTAGGTTTGACACAGCAGTGACATTACCTAGGACTGCACGTCCCTCATAAATTGATAAAAAGCCAAGATGAACATTGGTCTGAGAGGCTGCCCAGAGGCCTACAATAACACTAAAGGCTCTGCAGGATTTTCTGGTAAGTACTAGTTGTGTACTGCATGTGACAACAATCTCCTGCACAATCTTTGTGCATCTGCTAACTTCGCACAGACGTTCATTGCGAGCTGATACTGTCCCTTTGTGAAGAAAATTGGAGATATAATTTCATGTCAATCATTTGTATCCTATTTGGCATGGAATTATAAAACCCCCTTCCTTTGTGCAGCTGTAACAGGACACCTGGTTCAGCAGTGGGGCCAGATTTCTCAGCTTCAAAGAAGAAATTCACATCCCCACCAGCTAGTAGTCTCCAAGCTCCTACAGGAAGACCTAACTGCTTTGTAGAGTCAGCATTAATTTCATATGGAGAATATGGATTTATCGCACATCCTAGCCACACACCGGGTACATTTTTGAGATCTATGGAACGGACCGAACACCTTTCAGGGTCTCAATCCATTTTTTGCACCCCAGGGTGGGGAGAAACATAGAATGCCTAGTAGGAGCCAGATAGCAATGCCGTGTTTGGTCTTACTGATCTGTACAATTTATATTCAGCCATAATATAGCTATGTGCATGAGACCTAATTTCAATAATAAGATAATGAGCACAAAGTGAGCAAAATCACTCAGTGAATAATTTTTTTTTCTTTAAAATGAATTAAATATTATTATTATTATCGATACTAGCGTGTAGAAAATTTCATATGAAGTTTATTGAACAGAACAGTTACTTTATATATATTATGCTTTATTATATTATGTTATCTTTTTGTCTCCTATTTTGTATTTTATTACATATTAATCACTTTCTGGGTTTTATTTTAGCTATTACATTTCATTTGCACATGCGGTGGTGGTTGCTATGCTTCTAACATAAATCCCACTTATTCCTCTCCATAAAGTCATGACCCATGTTTTTAATATTTAATAAAAAGCGAGAGCAATATAATGGTGATGGCCTCCTCACTTCTGCACCATATATACTCCTACACGATCATTAAAGTAACATATATCACAACAGTTTCTCAAAGTAACTTACAACCGGACTGCAATACTTTTATATAACAAAATCCAATATTGCTCTACCGCACTGCTGTAAATTATTTGCCCCTTCCATTTTTTTTTGTATTACTATTTGTCCAGGAATGATATATTAAAGGGGTAGTCTGGTAAGGACAACCTATTTTTGAATGTCCTATTACAAAACTGAGAGTTTTTTTCCTCTTCGGTTGGTGGAGAGGAGAGAGGCTACAAAGAGGAGACAAGACGTTACGTGGATAACATATTGAATGAAATGGAAAAGTGTGGAATGAACAATTTGGTTGCAGTGTAAAGGAACCTGTGTGGTTCTAGTAGAATTTTACCATAATTTGCAGCCAATTGTTTTGGGTCTCCAGTCTCCACAGTCTCCACAGTGGCACACTATTTCAGAACGACCATACATGCGTGGCAATCATTCCAGTCTACGCCCCACTTATTCCCACAGTTCAGATAGTACAACAGTGCACAATTGACACCTAGTCTTATGGTTGATGGAGGTCACAATAGTTGGCCATGTTTTTTGCTTACCCGGTTAGGCTTCTTTTACACTTGCCGTGTTCTTGCGGCCCGTTTTTGTGGCCCCAATAGATTTCAATGGGGCGGCAAAAACGGGCCGCCAAAAATCGTAGGAGCGCCGTACGCCATATGGCTGTGAGGGCCGTATTTACGGCTGTGAAAAAATGTCGAGCCTGCTCAATATTGTTCACAGCTTACGGACTTGGCCCCCATTGAAATTCAATGGGGCCGCAAAAACAATGGAAGCTTGTTTTGCGGAACGGCATTTTTTTTTTTCCCAATACTATTTCCATAGTATTGGAAACCCAAAAAATGACGATCCGCAAGTTTTTTATAGCGATAGACTGTGAAAATTGTGGCGTTACGGCCCGCAAAAAAGGCCCGCAATAACGGGTCGCAAAAAACACGGTATGTGTAAAAGAAGCCTCGAATCCACGAAGCTTCAGTTTCCAGGTAGTCACATGGACCCCAGGTGTTGGTATAGCGGGCAGGGAAGCACGTGGAGAACTAAGACTTGCCACACTGGAGACCATAGGGGGACAGATTTAGAAAGGACACAGGCAAGTGCAATGCAATGCGTAGTGCAGGAACAACAGCATCATAGCTTACTGTAACCAAGAGGTAAGTCCCGGAGGTGGATCTCAGAGGGTTGACCAGTAAGCGAGAGGATATGCAGGGTCGCAAAGGTATAGTGAGGTGAATGCACAATAGGAGTTGATGGTGGAGCACACTAAACAAACTAACACATAAGCCTTAATCCTAAAACACAGGTGTGTGTCTTAAATAGGACTAGGGAAATGATGTCATCGAGCCACGCTGGGCAACTTGCAACTGGGCAACACGCTGAGCAACTTGTGGAGCACAACATAGGGCAGCGGACCCAGGGGAAGGAAGCAGAGTCCGAAACACCCATGAACTGCCACTACACGGAGCTGTGCTTTGGTACCTGTATATACTGTAAAGCTAGTCACCATGGGATCTGCCTGGTGTAGGACCCCCATCTATATGATATTGATGACCTTTCTCAGTAGTGGACAATCACTTTAATATTTATAGGAGCAAATGGACATCAAAGAGGGTTGTCTCCATTCTCATTCTGGAGGACTCATGGCTTGATCAATGTGAAATTCATATCTTTTCCATACGTGGACACTGTTTAATGCTGGGACTTCACTATGACCTTAATTGTGTTAGACCAATTGTGGGCAAGTTGTACAACTAGGACTAGATGTTGCCCAACAGTTTTTTTTCCCTTTCGTGTTTATTAACCCTTTCACTGTGTACATGTACATCGCAAATCAGAAGCGGGCTCACAGGGTGAGCCTGCCCAATACCACATATAATGCCTGAGTGTTGCAACCATAACCTGCCTCTAAGAATGGCAGGTGGAGTCTTGCTTCCCATGCCTACTCAAAGAGAAAGCCTGCAAGACCTGCTTCCCCAACCCAATCATAGATAAAACCTACAAGAAGCAAAATGAGCAAAAACTCTGCTGTAACTAAATAAGTAAAAAAGCAAAAGTGCATTTCAATAACACAGAGTTCTTAGTAATACTGTTTTTGATCAAAAATAGCATAAAAGCCATCCCACCATCGACAAGGTGACCTAGATCGGGACAGTTCTACACTGTCTAATATTAAAAACCTTACCATGTGTCAGAGTTGACCTCAGTGTTTGAATTTGCGCAGACAAAAGGACCGGGTCCCAACCTATGGACACCAGTCTGGGGAAGCCTTTAAGGCTGTGTGCCCACGTTGCATTTTTTATATGTTTGTGACACTTTTTTGCCGCAGCGGAAATGCTAAAAAAAACGCTTAAAAAACGCATTCCCATGCAATCCTATGGGATTCCGCAGTTGCTGTGCCCATGCTGCGGATTTTCCCGCTGCGGAATTGCATAGCAGTATTATGCGCAGCATGTTCATTATTTCTGCAGAATCGCGGCAATTCCGCAGCCATAGGATTGCATTGAAACGCTTACTTTACGCATGTGGCTATGCCCGCCATGCGTAAAGTGAGCGTTTCATGGGCAGATGTTACCTGGGTCTGGAGGAGAGAAGACTCTCCTCCAGGGCCGGGGTACGATATCCCTGTAAAAAAAAAGAATTAAAATAAAAAATATGGATATACTTACCTTCTGATGGCCCCCGGAGTCTTCCTGCCTCTCAGCGGTGCACACGGCGGCTTCCGTACCAGGAATGCTTTGCGCGAATCACCTGAGATGACGTCGCGGTCACGCGACCGTGACGTCACAAGAGTCCTTCGCGCAAAGCATTCCTGGGAACGGAATGTATCGGGAGCGCCGCTGAGGAGATCGGGGGCCGTCGGAAGGTGAGAATAACCATATATATATATATTTTTATTATTCTTAACTTTCTATCTTTTACTATTGATGCTGCATAGGCAACATCAATAGTAAAAAGTTGGTCACACTTGTCAAGCACTATGCTTGACACGTGTGACCAACCTGTCAATCACTTTTCCAAGTGATGCTTCAAATCGCTTGGAAAACGCAAGCTTTCTGCAAGCTAAAAATGCTTGTGTTTTGCGGGAAAATGCATGCGAATTCCACATGCGTTTTACCCGCGGTGGGAGTTGCAGACATTTCCGTAGCATTTCTACAACGTGGGCACATAGCCTAAATGTAATTTCCAGCTCAGGAGAGGGAGACCACACCACAGCTAGCACAGAATGCAAAAATACAAAGAAAAACCACAAAAATTGAGCTTGGTTTAAGTTGGTATACATGCAGCACATAAGCGCATGTTCACATTGGCCATAAGGGCTGTCCCACACGTCCAGATAATTCCGGTACCGGAATAAATCGGTACCGGAGTTATCCATGTCCGTGTGCCTGGGAACTCACGTAGGCCATACGTGCGGCACACGTGTGCCGCCCGTATGGTGAGTGGGTACCACACGGAGCGTGTGGTACCCACGCGTGTGGTACCCTGCATCGTGCTGAAGCCGCGATTCATATGTTCCCTGCAGCAGCGTTTGCTGCAGAGAAAATATGAATAATAGTGTTTAAAATAAAGATCTATGTGTCCGCCGCCCCCCCACCCCCTGTGCGCCCCCCCGCTGTTCAGAAAATACTTACCCGCCTCCCTCGCTGCTTCCTGGTCTGGCCGCGGCTTCTAGTGTATGCGGTCACGTGGGGCCGATCATTTACAGTCATGAATAGGCGGCTCCACCTCCCATAGGGGCGGAGCCGACTATTCATGATTGTAAATGAGCGGCCCCACGTGACCGCATACAGTAGGAGGCGCGTGGCAGAGAGGAAGGAGTGACAGCCAACGAGGGAGCGGGTGAGTATTTTCTGAACAGCGGGGGGGCGCACAGGGGGTGGGGGGGCGGCGGACACATAGATCTTTATTTTAAACACTATTATTCATATTTTCTCTGCAGCAAACGCTGCTGCAGGGAACATATGAATCGCGGCTTCAGCACCATGTGGGGGGGACAGCGCTTACTGTAGCGCTGTCTCCTGCACGCACACGGACCCCAGACGGAGAACGTCCGTGTGAGGTCCGTGTTTTACACGGACCCATTGACTTTAATGGGTCCGTGTAATACGTGCGCTCCCACGAACACTGACATGTCTCCGTGTTTGGCACACGGAGACACGGTCCGCAAAAAATCAATGACATCTGAACAGATGCATTGATTTTTATGGGTCTACGTGTGTCAGTGTCTCCGGTACGTGAGGAAACTGTCACCTCACGTACCGGAGCCACTGACGTGTGAAACCAGCCTAAAGCATACAAAACCTACAAAAAGCAAAATGAACACAAACCCTGCTGTACTGTCACACAGTGCAATTTTGATCGCTACGACGGCACGATTCGTAACGTTGCAGCGTCGTATGATTATCGCTCCAGCGTCGTATACTGTGGTCACATGTTGCAATACACTGCGCTGGAGCGATAATTTCATGACGTATTTGCGATGTAGAAGCCGTTGATTACTGTGCGCACATCGTATACAACCTGTGTCACACGATGCAATCATGCCGCCACAGCGGGACACTAGACGACGAAAGAAAGTTTCAAACGATCTGCTACGACGTACGATTCTCAGCGGGGATCCGGATCGCAGTAGCGTGTCAGACACAACGATATCGTAACGATATCGCTAGAACGTTACGAATCGTGCCGTTGTAGCGATCAAAATTGCACTGTGTGACAGTACCCTAACTAAATAAGTAAAAAGCAAAAGTGCATTTCAATAACACAGGGTTCTTAGTAATACTGTTTTTGATCAAACATAGAATAAAAGCCATCCCACTGTCGACAAGGACACCAGTCTGCGGAAGCCTTTATATGTAATTTCCAGCTCAGGAGAGGGAGGCCACACCTCGGTTTGCACAGAATGCAAAAATACAAAGAAAAAGTGTTTGCTAAAATAAACACCTTGTTAATGTACCGCTTGTTAAAGATCCACTCTGTTGTCAAGAACACTCAGAGTTTTAACATCATGGTTACCTGCTCATTGCCTACATTACCGACCACCTCTGCAGTGTAGCAGAGGTGGCTGGCTTCCTGGCAGGGAACACTAAAGAGAAGAGCTTGTAAGCACAGCTCTGAAACTGTCCGGATTGCTGGAGCTTCAGTACTTCGATGCTACAGAGGCAAAGCTGCCTCTGTTACCTGCATGGGAGGGAGCACAGTTTGGACCAGCGGTGCCACCATGACCCTGGGAAGGAATGCACTGTTACCCAAAAAGCAGGAAGCCTGGCGATGGGGAGTGCGGCGCTCTTGAAAATAGAAGATGAGCACACCCCTTTAAGAGAAACGAATATGTACATATAAAATGCCTGTGGGTTTTAACCACAGCAGATATGTGTGCTGCCGCCAATGAGATGTTCTGGTATTTTTAGTCCTCCTAATATTTATTATTATAGAAATGAAAAAAGCTGCACCTATGGGGGAGAAAGCATCTGCGCTCTGATGAATGAAGTTACTCCTCTCAGCACCTTATATGCACTGACACGTCCCTTAACAGATATATATTAGGTACTGATGCTTTCTCAGTACTTGCAGAATGTGTAATGACTCCATATGCTGCATTGTAACATCCATTCTATTAGTGTAACACCTTGACAGCTTGCTACGTCGGCCTGTTTTCCCTGACATTCACACAATGTCTATACCGCCAGCCTACATGTGTGTTTCAGTTTTTTAAGCAAGTATTTATATGCATCACCACAAACCTGGGTGACAGTGGAGCCGCTTACCTCGATAAATTTCCATTAAAGTGGCACAGGTAAAATATAGCAAATGCCTTCTGCAACGCCGCTGCTCAATATACGACAACACCCCATAGGGGATCATTTATCATTGTAAAAGTTGTCAAGGAAATGTCAGTTTTGCAAAGTGCCTCCTCCACTAAAATGAAGAATTTGATGAAATATTATGAAGAATATTTAAGGAGCGTAAATGAGTCTTACAATGGGAAGAAAGCGTGCATCATATGTCAGCGTTTGACCTTTCCTTCCATATAAAAGCTGAACTTTGCTTATTTATAGTCTGCTACTTGTACATAAGACATAGAGCTGCAATCTACAAAGTGTATTAGTGAATTTGCATAAATGGATCATTTATTTCTTCCTGCCTTGCTGTGTCTGTCCTGTGTTCGCTGTGCTGATTTTGCATTATTACTTAGCTAGGAAATTCTTTCTTTTCTTGGCACCCTGGAAGGAGGGAGTGCATGGGGCCCACAGAGTCCCTGCAGTTCTCCACCACCAATGGACATAACGCCATACTTTTTATGGTTACCATGAAAAAGTCATATAATAGCGAGGACATGAACAATATGGCAGAAAATCAAGTGAAGTGAGACACAGGAGGGTCTGAAAGAGTACACATATGAAGATGGCAGGATCTATAGCTGGTTGCAATGTAATATGAACAGACTCTAATAACAGCTTGTGATATATGTCAGCAAATTATGGATTAACCAGCAGGTCTGAGGATTAGGACAAATCATAGGAGTTTCCATTCATGGGCGAAAGGGCTGGCACCCTTAAAATTGTTCCAAAAAATGAAGTGTTTCTCCCAGAAAATTATTGAAATTACACATTTTGTTACAATCTTGATCATTTCCTTTGTGTGTATTGGAACAACACAAAAAAAGAGAAAAAAGTCAAAATGGACATATTTTCACACAAGAGCCCAAAGAGGATTCACAGTAGGTAGGTTCCCAGCTACGAGAATAGTCTTTTCATGGCTGCTGGGCACACATGAATTGGCCAATTTATGTGCTAAGTATTCTCAATTTTTCTAATTTTGTAGAGCAGTAATGCAGTTCACATTTCATATATTTCATGTTTGCATGCTATAGCGCTACAGAGTGCTACTTTATTTGTTGGTTATATATGGAGATGGCTGCTCGTAGTAAGCACCTGATCACACCTGATTTCTGTTTGGAAGCGACGGTCAGTTTTTTTATATGTTCACACAAAACCACAAAAATGGGCAAGACAAAATTGTCAGCACCTTTCCAAAACTGATGGTAAACAACTTTGTGTCAAGCATATAATTCTCTTTCAAACTCACCTGTGGCAAGTAACAGGTGTGGGCAATATGTAAATCATACCCAAAACCAGATAAAAAGGGTAGAAGTTTATTAAATCTTTGCATTTTGTGTCTGTGTGTGCCACACTAAGAATGTAAAACAGAAAGAGGAGAAGAGAACTGTCTGAGGTCTTGAGAACCAAAATTGTTGAAAAATATCAACAATCTCAAGGTTGCAAGTCCATCTGCATAGATTTTGATGTTCCTTTTTCCACAGTGCACAACATAATCAAGAAGTTTATAACCCATGATACTGTAGCTAATCTCCCTGGACGACAGAGAAAAATTGATGAAAGGTTGCAGCGCGGGATAGTCCGGATGGTGGATAAGCATCTCCAATCAAGTTCCAAATAAATTCAAGCTGTCCTGCAGGCTCAGGTACATCAGTGTCAGTGCAAACTATCTGTCCACATTTGAATTAAATGAAACGCTATGGCAAGGGACCCAGGAAGACTCCACTGCTGACACAGAGGCATAAAAAAGGTAGACTGCAGTGTGCCAAAATATATCTGAGTTAGCCAAAACCCTTCTGGGAAAGGGTCTTGTGGACAGATGAGACCAATATAGAGCTTTTTAGTAAAGCATATCATTCTACTATATACCAAAAACGGAATGAGGCCTACAAAGAAAATAACACAGTACCTACAGTCAAATATGATGGAGGTTCAATGATGTTTTGAGGAAGTTTTGCTGCTAGGCAATTGTTTTTTTTTTTAACTTGAAAAAGATGCTAATCCAGCATAGAAACGCTTTGTGAAAATAAAAACCATTCAACCATTCAACTCATCTAAGGATTCTTTATTACAGCAGCGCAGCCCGATATCATGTTATCAATCATCCAAATTGCTAGACTCTGTCGTTAGGCAGATACTGGCTGATGACCAGATCATGCAGCTTACTAAGTGTTGTTGGGTGCATGGAGGATGCGGAGGCAGATGAGTGACCAGATTCTGAGGAAAATTTAGAAGAATTTGCTTAGTCCGGTGAGGTGATAATGGCCCCCAAACAACCCTCCACACAGAATGATGGCTCCAACACAAACTTCCACACTATATAATGTCCTCCACAATGTACACATTGTTTAAATTAAAAAAAAAACCTCTCCCCAGTGTAAGGTCCTCCACAATGTAAAAAAACTCTCCCCAACCTCACCACCGTGAATGATTACTTCAGGAGACGGAATGAGGAGCAGTGACCAAGTGGAGAAACAAACACATTTGTCTGATATCTTAAAAAGTTTCTTGTATTCAATTTAACTATTTATGAAAACTTTATTGAAACAAAAGTGATCTTTTATATCTGTATCGAAGCAGGGGATTTGGAGCATTGTGTCAGGAAAACAGATTTCCGACTATATAGGCATTGAATATGTTATTCAATAGTCTGCTTCTTTTATGTTTGTTACACTGGTAAGATTTAAAGAGTTTGGCCAGCATCGGGGAAGATGTCTGGCGCGTCCGCACAGACGCTTCTACATCACTTTTTATAGGTCTTATTGAAAGACTGTTGGAGCTGGGGTCAGTCCCTTGTGAGATGTTACTCCTCCTGGCTATTGAAGATGGGCGTCCTATTCTTGTTTATCATAACCCTTCTCCTAAGAGATGGGGGAGCGGAGGACGGAGGGTGCAGCAGGATTCATCACTGGCTCTTGTCAGGTAAATCATTGAAAAAAACACCTCTCCAGTAATTAATGTGGAGAGACAGATGAACGGCCCATGGGCCCATTAATCTGGAGCATCACCAGACTGCTGCGATTATGAATGTCAGGATGCATAAACTGTTGTAGGATCAATATACCAGGAATGAATCCAAGCCTCTTATTTCCGAGACATCCGTACAAAACACCGGTGCATTAAGCTTCTCTCCGTCGCACCCCTTCGCCCCTTTCCCTGAGCATCTTTTTATCTGTGTGTTGCTGAACTCACACTTTAAAGGAAAAGTCCATTCTTATACAGTTTATTACATTCCCTTGATACAATCTTTAATAAATGTGCATTATCTTTGTCTATACTTTGCTTTACGTCTTTTGTGCAACTTTCAAATTACATGGTAGCTGAATTCAGAGTTCTGCAGAGCACAGTGACAGATCCAGCTCTACTGTTGTTACGCATCAGGCACCCAGACATTCAGACATCAGCCAAAGATACAGTAGGTGTTCACACTGGTCAGGGACCCATCAGTCTTTGACGTTGGTTGATGGGCAGACATTATTTGGCCAAATTTTGTGCAAAACGTCTCAATTATTTTTTCTAATATTCACTAGCCGTTTTGCTATTCACATTTCATATATTTCATATTGACATGCTTTAACACGATTGAGTGCAATCTTTTTTGTATATTGTATCTGTATACGGATTGATACGTGTTGTTATTAGAGCATGTTCACATTACGTTGCAATCTGATGTGGATTCTATAACTTTCATCTGCTTCTTCTGTGATCCGCTAGTTAACCAATTGTTTGCGGTAAGCATCCTGAACTTTTACTAGAGTCTGTCCATATTATGTTGTAATCTGAAATGGATTCCATGACTTGCATCTGCTGCTTCTGTGATCTTCTGGTTAACTCATTGTTTGCTGTAAGCATCATGAACTGTTAATACAGACTGAACACATTACGTTGCAATCTGGTGTGGATTCTATAACTTTCATTTGCTACTTCTGTGATCCGCTAGTTAACCAATTGTTTGCTGCAAGCATCATGAACTTTTACTAGAGTCTGTCCACATTATGTTGTAATCTGAAATGGATTCTATAACTTGCATCTTCTGCTTCTGGGACCCTCCAGTTAACCAATTGTTTGCTATAAGCATCATGAACTGTTATTAGAGTCCATCCACATTACGTTGCAATCTGATGTGGATTTTATAATTTGCATCTTCTGCTTGTGACCCTCTAGTTAACCAGTTATTTGCTGTAAGTATCATGAATTATTGTTAGAGACTGAACACATTAAATTGCAATCTGGTGTGGATTCTGCTGAGTGCTGTTTCAGACTGACCATTTTTCTCTTCATTTGCTGTTCTGATTCTGTAATTTCTGTTGTGTTCTGCCTCGCTTTTTTATCTGACATCTAGCATAGATGATGTCCGTGTCTATATTATTCCAAGTGTCTTTCAGCCTGATGTGCCAACGCTCTGAGTTCACGTGTTCACCCTTACTAGTGTCTTAGCGAATCTACCTCGTGGTACGTATTACAAGGGCCCACTGAGACTCTTTCGCCCAGGGCCCACGAAAACCTGGAGCCGGCCTCGCGTAGATGGATGAGAGGAAAAGATGACTGCAGGACCAGATTCCATAGGAGCTGTAGAGACATAATAGCAGCATTTTTTATTGAAAAATATTGGAAACTTGCTTTGTTTCGTATACTAAAATAAAATGGTCGAAAAAGTGTGCAAACCCTTTAGTCGAGTTTTAGCTGCGGTAAAGCTTGGTAATTTTTAAAGGAACCTGCTAGCACATTTTTACTAATGGAAATAATCGTATAGCCATGTAGGAGACTGTCCAACAATAAGAAATGATACCTTTTTATGCAGGAAAAAAATCTAGCATAGATGACATATGCAAAGCATGCTGGGAGTGCACTGGAGGTGTGACAGTGCATTAACACCTCCCCTGTGCACCTACTCCCTAATTTGCATATGTTAAATATTTCATGGCTAGATCTCTGCAAAAAAAGGTATAATTTTTATTTGGTCGGCAAAATACCATTACTCCCATGTGTAACAACTGGCTGACAGGTTCCCTTAAAGGGGTTAACGCACTTTCACAAGTTTCCTGCAGCCGCTTAACCTGTCATCGCATTTGTTTTCCTTTAAAGGAAATTACCACGGAATCAATTTCAGAATGAAAATTGCGATTTTGAAATCTATTAGCCGATTGTTTGTCAATCAACGTCTTCTCCTTCCCTGTCAACAACTAATCATGGATAAAACGGCTTGCAGCTAATGTTTGATGGCAACATTCGCTAACAACTGAGAGACATCAAATAGCTAAAACCATTAATAAAAAAAAGGTTTTGGCTTCAGAAAAGTCATATTTGGACAAGGAGAAAAAAAACCACGACATCAATCACCCAGATGTATGTGACCCTTTTTAGAAGACTCTATTGGTATTAATTCAGTCCTGATCTGGGAGGAATAGAACCTTTTAATATCCAGAGTCAGTTCTGGCTCTCCGATATGACTCGCACTTAATATTTTATAGATGTTCGACACCATCTGTTACTAGAACATCACCGCTATTGAAGGAATTGTCATTTATAGAATGCCGGACATAAACTAAATAAAGAACGAATGCGCTTTCTAGTCCCTGAAGCCTATTACCTAAAGGTAAAATATACAGACTCCATAAAATGCAAAAATAAACAGATCTAACGGCTTTTAAAGGACTGAACCTTCGCTGCTGTTTGATTATCCCGTAAGGACTTATTGATTGCGTGAAGAAAGGTAATAGGAAGCTGTGATTTTCCTCTATGCAAAAAGTCATTTTTTATTATTTTAAAGGCAATTGGGAATCAGACCCCATAAAATAAAAAATGGGGGAGTATTTATGGGATCACAACCCCACAGTCCTCCCTGCTGCTAATTCTAATATAGATCAATGACATACTAGATATCAGATATGCACGTACATCAGCTTTCCTGGAAAAGGGGAGACCTCCCAAATACCTGGTAAAGTGGGCAAATCTCTAAGGTGCAAATACCGCTATAATACTTGATTTTTGGGGTCTATATGTGGCGCCCCAGGGTCCTGGTCGTCACAGTAGCATTGCTTTCCTCACGGGGAGAGTGATGTTACGTTTGGAAGCGATGAAGGATATCTTTTATCAGGTAATCACCATACACACAACATGTTCACACTCCAGGCCACAAGGGGGAGCTTTTAATCCTATTTCTAGGTGACTCCCTTATATATATTGTGGTTTGGAGGGAAAGAGAGATTAGATTGTCAGAGAGACAGAAGAGAGCAGACTGACATAAAGTCTGAAGGGGTCGTGTAGTCTGAAGTACTACAGCCCCTGGAGAAAGGGACTGTCATGTCGGACGCTGTTCAGACCAGGTCGTTCGACAGACAGCGGTAATTCCGCTTTTGACCACTATTTGCTCATTGGCGTTGGCTAGATTTTATCTAGCTGTTCCGGGGTTAATTTACCTGATCCTCGGATTGGAGGCTGGGCCATGCCCATTGCCTTTAAATTGTTCTCCTGAACATTGGGCGTCGCCGATTATAGCTTCTGTCTTGTGCGTTGTTATCTCGGTCTGGAGTGGAGAGCTGGTTGTTGGAGATTCGTTGCTGGTGGTGTATTTTCCTTTGTCTAATTTACTCCTTCCTATATTTGTATTTATTTTGCCCTGCATATTTATAGTGTATTCCTGAGTGACTGCGGCGTGGTGTATATTTTCCTTTATCCTTGTATGTGCTAACTGTGGGTATTGGTGAATAACCTCTTCACTGGGTGGTGGGCGGAGGTTTTCACCCTAGGGTTGGAACAGGAGACAGGGCGAGGGTCGAGGCCTGGACATGCACACCATCAGTGTAAACTCCAGGTAGAGGGTCAGTCAGGATTTCCCTAGTCTGAGGGAAATTGCAGGGGCCCAGGTTATTAGCTTTCACTCACCTAGTCTCCCCGTGACATTATAATCGGCCCAACAAAAAAAAAAGAAAAAAAAAAGGGGTTTCTTTTTTTTTTGTGTTTGTCATGGATCCCATGACTTCCATAACCCGCCAGTTGGAGGCGCTGTCCCTACAGGTCACTGAGTTGAGGGGGGCAGTACAGCAACAGGGACTAGCAGTATCTAATGTGCAAGCTGGAGCGACAGGAAGAGTTGCTGAGCCTAAATTTCCTTAGCCTGAAAAATTTGCTGGGGAACGCAGTAAGTTTGTTTCTTTTCATGAAGCTTGCAAACTATATTTCCATATGCGCCCGATCTCCTCGGGTAATGAGGCTCAGCGTGTGGGCCTGGTGTTGTCATTGTTAAGCGGGGATCCCCAAGCATGGGCGTTTTCTTTGCCATCTGATTCTGCTGCATTTGACTCTGTGGAGAGTTTTTTTTTCTCTCTTGGGAAAATCTACGATGAATCTGACAGAATGGCTCTAGCAGAATCTAAGATACGCACAGGGGGAGCGAGTTGCAGAGGATTACTGTTCTGAATTTCGTCGCTGGGCCATCGATACACAATGGAATGATCCATTGCGGAGACAGTTTATACATGGGATTTCTGGAAGGGTTAAAAAAGCCCTTCTGATGTACGAGACTCCTACTTCTCTAGATTCCGCTATGAGTCTGGTTGTCCGCATTGATCGCCGTTTGAGTCAGGGAGAGCATGAGACACCGCCTATGGGAGAGGGTTTAGGCTCACGTGAGGTTGCTGCAGGTGAGCCCACGGAGACTATGCAAATCGCAGGGGTGTCACATTTGAAGCATCGAGTCCCTGAGCTCAGGAAGCAGGGAGCCTGTTTTAACTGTGGTAAAACTGGTCATTTTATTAACATCTGTCCTCTGCTGTCTAAGAAAAACGCAACGGCGGAAATCTTCTAAGCTCAGAGGGTGTGGAGGAGACCAATCTGAGCTTATGTATATCCTCCATGGTGGTTTCTCAATGCATGCTCCCTGCTAAGGTTTTTATCGCTGGCAGTGAGCTGCCGATTACTGTGTTTGTGGATAGTGGTTCAGCCACAAATCTCATTGATGAGGAGTTTGCGCGCACAGCAGGTTTTAGGATTGAAAAACTGTCTCATCCTATCCGCGTGGTCACCATCAATGCTGCTCCTCTCTCTCAGGGGGAGATTACTGAATTTGTGGCTGACGTGAAACTCCACATTGGAGTTCTACATTCCGAGCGGGTTACATGTAAGGTGCTCAGGAATCTTCCTGCTCAGGTGGTTTTGGGTTTTCCTTGGTTGTCTATGCACAACCCGGTAATTGACTGGAAAACTCAGGACATAATTCAGTGGAGCGAGTTCTGCCAGGAGAATTGCCTGGCCACATGTGTGGCTGCGGTGACTTCAAGCGTTCCAGAGTCACTTCTGGATTTTGTGGATGTGTTCTCTGAGAAGGGTTGTTCAGAGTTGCCGCCACATCGTCCCTATGACTGTTCTATCAGGTTTAAACCAGGGGCCAAATTGCCTAAAGCAAGGATGTTTAACATCTCCGGTCCGGAGAGACAAGCGTTAAAAGATTACATTGCTGAAAGCTTGAGCAAAGGGCACATCAGGCCGTCATCCTCGCCGGTGGCAGCAGGGTTCTTCTTTGTGAAGAAGAAAGATGGCGGATTACGCCCGTGTTTGGATTTCAGGGAGTTGAACCAGATTACGGTTCGTGATCCATAGCCTATGCCACTGTTACCAGATTTGTTCAACCAGGTGGCAGGTGCTAAGTGGTTTAGCAAGCTTGACCTCAGGGGGGTGTACAACCTCATAAGAGTCCGTCAAGGTGATGAGTGGAAGACGGCTTTTAATACCCCTGAGGGTCATTTTGAAAATTTGGTGATGCCATTTGGGTTGACTAACGCACCTGCAGTGTTCCAACATTTCATCAATGATGTGTTCTCGCATGTTTTGGGGAAATTCGTTATCGTGTACCTAGATGACATTCTCATATATTCTTGCGACCGTGATGCTCATTTAGATCATGTCAGGCAGGTGTTACAGCTTCTCAGAGAGAATAAGCTGTATGCTAAACTTGAGAAATGTGTATTTTCTGTTCAAGAGATGCCTTTCTTGGGTTATATTGTGTCTGCTTCTGGTTTTAGAATGGACGCCGCTAAGGTGCAGGCGGTGCTGCATTGGGAACGTCCTGATAACCTGAAAGCACTTCAGCGGTTCCTTGGGTTTTCTAACTACTATAGGAAATTTATCAAGGATTTTTCCATCATTGCTAAACCGCTAACTGACATGAATAAAAAGGTACCAATTTCTCCGTTTGGCCTGAGGCTGCTGTGCGCGCATTTGAATTTCTTAAGAACAGTTTTGTTTCAGCCCCCATTCTTGTGCAGCCAGATGTGTCAAAACCTTTTGTTGTGGAAGTCGATGCATCTGAGGTTGGTGTGGGGGCTGTACTATCTCAAGGCTCATCTTTAAGTGGTTTGCGTCCGTGCGCCTATTTCTCCAAGAAACTGTCGTCCGCCGAACGTAACTACGATATCGGCAACAGGGAGTTGTTGGCAATTAAGTTGGCCTTTGAGGAATGGCGACACTTCTTGGAGGGGTCGGTACATCAGGTTACTGTTATTACCGATCATAAGAATCTGCTGCATTTGGAGTCAGCCAAGCGTCTGTCACCCAGGCAGGCTCGCTGGGCATTGCTTTTCACGCGGTTCAATTTTGTTGTCACTTATAGACCGGGGTCTAAAAACACTAAGGCGGATGCTCTGTCCAGGTGTTTTCCGGGGGAAGAACCTCGGGAGGATCCAGTACCCATCCTCCAAAAGGGTGTTGTGGTTTCGGCTCTCACTACCGAGGTTGAGGCTAAGATTGCCGAGGCTCAGGAGGAGGTACCATCTGAGCTTCCTATCAACAAATCTTTTGTACCGCTTCATCTCCGCTTAAAGGTTTTGGCGGAGCATCATGATGCTGTCCTGGCTGGTCACCCAGTGGTTAGATGTACCTTGGAGTTGGTGTCACGTCGGTTTTGGTGGCCCAAGATCTGACAGGACGTGGTCTCATACGTGTCAGCTTGTACCACGTGCGCTAGGGCTAAGACGCCCCGCTCCCGTCCTGTTTGCACACTACTTCCTCTCAAGGTACCTAGTAAGCCGTGGACGGAAATCTCCATGGATTTCATCACTGATTTGCCCTCATCAGCTGGGAACATAGTCATCTTGGTCATTGTTGATCGGTTTTCTAAAATGTCGCACTTTGAGTCTTTGCCTTCGTTGCCTAACGCTAAGACTCTGGCTCAGGTATTTGTGCAGGAGGTTGTCAGACTTCATGGGGTTCCGTCTGACATCATGTCTGATAGGGGGTCTCAGTTTGTGGCAAAATTTTGGAAAGCATTTTGCTCACGGCTGGGGATCAAGTTGTCTCATTCTTCGGTGTTTCATCCTCAGTCAAATGGTCAGACTGAGCGTATAAACCAAAATTTGGAACAGTACCTACGCTGATTTGTCTCTGATAACCAGGAGGAGTGGTCTACCTTTCTTCCTTTGGCTGAGTTTGCCATCAATAATCACCGCCAGGAGTCGTCTGGGGAGTCTCCGTTTTTTTGTGTTTACGGGCTACACCCTCAATTTTGTACTTTGAGTCAGAGGGGCTCTTCCGGCGTTCCGGAGGAGGACCAGTTAGGAGCACAATTGTCATCAGTCTGGAGGAGAGTTAAACAGCGCCTGTTGAGTGTGGGTGCTAGGTACAAACGTGTGGCAGACAGTAGGCGTGTGCCAGGTCCGGACCTGAGTGTGGATGACTGGGTGTGGTTATCCACAAAAAACATAAGACTCAAAATACCATCCCTTAAATTGGGTCCACGGTTTATTGGTCCATTTAGGGTCACCGCCGTCATTAACCCAGTAGCGTTCCGATTGGAGCTCCCTACGGTGTATAAGATACACAACGTGTTCCACAGGTCTCTTCTAAAGAAGGTGGTGGGTTCTGTGGACACGGCGCCTATGCCACCTCCAGTCTTGGTGGATGGTAATTTGGAGTTTGAAGTCTCCAAGGTGGTTGACACTCGTGTAGTGCGCCGCACTTTACAGTACTTGGTACACTGGCGTGGTTATGGGCCTGAGGAGAGGTCCTGGGTACCAGCCTCGGACATTCATGCGGATCGGCTGGTCAGGTTTTTTCATCGTCGCCATCCAGACAAGCCGGGTCCTATAAGCCGTGAGGGCCCTGGGGTCCCTCATAGAAGGCGGGGTACTGTCATGTCGGACGCTGTTCAGACCAGGTCGTTCGACAGACAACGGTAATTCCGCTTTTGACCACTATTTGCTCATTGGCATCGGCTAGATTTTATCTAGCTGTTCCGGGGTTAATTTACCTGATCCTCGGATTGGAAGCTGGGCCATGCCCATTGCCTTTAAATAGCTCTCCTGATCATTGGGTGTCGCTGATTATAGCTTCTGTCTTGTGCGTTGTTATCTCGGTCTGGAGTGGAGAGCTGGTTGTTGGAGATTCAATGCTGGTGGTGTATTTTCCTTTGTCTAATTTACTTCTTCCTATATTTGTATTTATTTTGCCCTGCACATTTATAGTGTATTCCTGAGTGACTGCGGCGTGGTGTATATTTTCCTTTATCCTTGTCTGTGCTAACTGTGGGTATTGGTGAATTACCTCTTCACTGGGTGGTGGGCGGAGGTTTTCAGCCTAGGGTTGAAACAGGAGACAGGGCGAGGGTCGAGGCCTGGACATGCACACCATCAGTGTAAACTCCAGGTAGAGGGTCAGTCAGGATTTCCCTAGTCTGAGGGAAATTGCAGGGGCCCGGGTTATTAGCTCTCCCTCACCTAGTCTCCCCGTGACAGGGACATACAGAAGGAAAGGACATCGTTCAGTGAGCGTGCAGGAGAGCGAAGCACAGGAGAGGAGATATCAGGGGAGACCAGCTACGAGCAGGCTGCCTCCTTCTGAAGCACAGATAACTGGTAACCGGACCACCGAGGTTGTAAGGGACTCTAAGACTTACATCAGAGACCGGCAGGACAGCTGAACTGCAAGTTACCTGTCCGCCACACACACCTGAAGATACAGTAACACATAGAGCCCGGGGCGTGATAGAGTCCCTGTAAAAAGACTCGAGTTACCTGTCATACAGATATTGTCCTATCCTATATGGGGGGCAGAGAGAACTGTAAGGACCTTATCTGAAGCCATAGGCAGTAAGAGACTACAACACCACTGTGCTAGAGGAAGGCTTTTAACTCCACCTGGTAAAGGGACTCTGGATTCGCTTCCAAGCTGGCCGGACCCTGCCTGCCCTGTGATCTGGTACCCTGGACTGTGGCTGCCTGAAGTCTTCAGTAAACCAGATAAAGAGACTGCAAACCTGTGTCCTTGTTCTTTTCTGCACCATTCACCATCTTCCATCTACACACCGGGAGCCCTGGGGACATACTTCACCTGTGGAAGTTATACCATCTAGCTGCCATAACATCACCCCAGAGGACCCCTTAAAGCAGCATCGGTCACCCTGACTGAATACCACAGGTGGCGTCACAAACATAATCTTTATTCAAAATCTCCCTTTTACATGGGCGCCCAGGGCCACGGACCGGGTCGCCACCATGACATATCCCTGTGAATTCCGGACCCGATACCGGGTACCCCACGGCCCTGGCAGGCGACTCATATATTTAGGGGTTCTGATCAGAGGTCTCTTTTGCTATCTGGATCTGTATAGATTTTGAGAATGTGATGAAAGGGTTACATGCAGCTCCAGGAATATGCGTGCCTATGACATTGTCTACATGGGGCACTTATTGTTTTTGATGTTTCTTCGACACTTTGCAAAAATTTTTTTTTACTTTTCAAAATTCTGTCACTTTCTGCTGTATAAGCCGTACTTTTTATTGTTACCATTTTGGAGACATATTGATACCTTTTTACTTCATGGGTTTTGGAGGCTGTGTGACCCAAACCAGAAATTCTGCCATTTCGATATTTTTTTTACATCACCATATTAGATAAATATTATGATATTTTATTAGCTACGTATGCAGGAATGTCAAATATGTTGATTTTCTTTATTTCTTTGTGGGGGATTTTATTTTTGCTCTGGGAAAAAGGGAGTGGTATGAACTTTTTTTTTTTAATTTTATTTTTTTTTCTTTAATTAGGCACCCTAGGGGACTTGAACCTAAGATTACTTGCCCAATACACTGCAATCCGGCTCGAACTGGCCCACATATGCAGATGCAGAAGTGGTATTCCAGTAATATATTGCACTAACAGTCATTATTGGGGGTCCTAGTATCTTTGGATCTCTTACCTAGTTGTAAATAGTGGTCCATGTGGTCATCTTTCCACTTAGTCTCCATCTGGATGCATGGGCTGTTGCAGCCTCAACTGGTAAAATGTAGGCCCCAGAAGACCCACATCCTACTGATAGGATTAAATCCTTTCTTTGGGGTGCCTACCTATTTTGCATCCCTGGTGGTCTGGTGTGGTGGAAGGGTAATGTCAGCATTCCTCTTGGTCTAGGTAGGAGGTGTATGCCACCTTCTGTGGTTCTAAAGATATGGAAAGAGTCAATGCCAACATCATTGGTGGTCCAGTGCTTTTAAAGGTCTATGGTTGAAACTCCTGGTGGTCTAGAGCAATGAAATGCCTTATCTTTGCAACTCTGGTTTTCTATCTTAGAAAAGGGGTTAATATACAGTAAGCTTCTCTGATGATCTAGGGCAGTGGGAGGTTAATGTCAGTATCCTTTTAATCAATGACAGTCAGCGTCCCTGGTGGTCTGAGGGTTAATACTTAGGGCAGGAAAAGGACTAATGACAGTTAATTTAAATTAAGGCAGAATTAGGTAGACTTACATTTTTATTTACTAGAACCCCCCCAAGTTTTTGGTTGGAAGGCCACCCCTGTGGGTGATATTGTGTTAATGCTGCCCCCATACAACTTATTTTACAGATATAGAATAAATGTTTAATACTTCACATGTTTAGTGTGAATGAGCCAGACGAAATGAACAAACCGTGCGGTGGAACGGAGTCGACATGGCAGAAAAAGTGTTTATAAAAGCGTGAAAGAATTAATACAGCGAATCTGAGGACATGGCACCAAGGTGAATATTAATACCGGGCTACAAGTTTACAGCTTAAAGTTGCAGGGGGCAGCAAAGAAAGTGAACTTTATTGTCAGTCATTTCTTGCTGAATGTCACTTCATAGATCCTCAGCCTCATTAAGGGGCTGTTAGGTCCTATTGGATTTGCTATTAGGTTGCTACTAGTGGTATAATAGATTCTGATGGGCCCCGGTGCTAGATTTGGACCGGGCCCCCCCATCCTGAATAAATTAAATATATATGCGTCCTCCAACCTGGTATATATGTCCTCATCCTGGCCCCATCTTGGTATATACATCGCCCATTCTGCTATATGTCCCTTATCCCAGGCACCATCCTGGTATGTGTCCCCCGTTCTGCTGCCGTTCTTTAAAGTATAGAAGAAAATTATCATTATACTCACCAACGTCATGCATAGGAGTCATGGGGCCCCATAGAAGAAGTATAATGCACCCTCTCCATGTAGTACAATGCATCCCATAGTCATCCATAAAGTATAATGCACCCCATAGTTATCCATAAAGTATCATGCACCCCCTTAATCATCCATATAGTATAATGCACCCCTCATAGTCCTCCATATAGTATAATGTATTCCATTATCCTCATTATGATATACTACACAGCTCATAGTCATCCATGTAGTATAATGCACTCCATAGTCATCCATAAAGTATAACGCACCCCATAGTCATCAGTATAGTATAATGTACCCCCATAGTTATCCATAAAGTATAATGCACCGCCCAATCATCCATATAGTATAATGTATCCCATAGTCCTCATTATGATATACTCCACAACTCATAGTCATCCATGTTGTATAATCCACCCCATAGTCATCCATAAAGTACAATGCTCCCTCATAGTCATCCATAATGTATCATGCACCCCAAAGTCATCCATAAAGTATATTGCACCATGATAGTCATCCATAAGGTATGATGCACCCCCATAGTTATCCATAAGGTATAATGTACCCCATAGTCATCCATAAGGTATGATGCACCCTGTTATGGACTGGTAATTTAGGAGCGACATGCGACTAGCTCTGAGCAGGTGGTAACTATACAGACCGCAGTTCCTGATCTTAACACAACACTAGCAGTAGCCGTGGGATGCTCCTGTCACTCCCTGGACACCTCGTCACAGCCGGAGAACTAGCTACCCCTAAAGGTAGAAACAGGAAAGCTATCTTGCCTCAGAGAAAATCCCCAAAGGATAGGACAGCCCCCCACAAATATTGACTGTGAGAGGAGAAGGAAATGACATACGTAGTATGAAACAAGATTTAGCAAAGGAGGCCACTTCTAGCTATATACATAGTAAGGAAAGAACACTGTGCGGTCAGTAATAAAAACTAGAAAAAGTCCACCGCAGAGATATGCAAAAATCTCCACACCTGACTAAAGGTGTGGAGGGCAAAATCTGCAGCCCAGAGCTTCCAGCTTAGCTGAATAGATCCATACTGATAAGCTGGACAAATGAGCAAAACATAGAATGTGCTGAACAATAAAGTCCACAACAAATGGACTGCAAAAGGACAAGCAAGGACTTATCTTTGCTGAACTGGACAGAGTGTCAGGGAAATCCAAAAGAGCAGTGGCTCCAAGCAGGAACAATTGACAACTGGCATTGATTGAGGAATAAGGCCAGACTAAAATAGCCGAGCCAGAAAGACGATCAGTGGGAGCAGCTGCTGATGCTAAATCCAAGACGCAGCTATACCACTCAAAACCACAGGAGGGAGCCCAAGAGCAGAATTCACAAAAGTGCTACTTACAACCACTGGAGGGAGCCCAAGAGCGGAATTCACAACAGTACCCCCCCTTGAGGAGGGGTCACCGAACCCTCACCAGAGCCCCCAGGCCGATCAGGACGAGCCAAGTGAAAAGCACGAACCAAATCGGCAGCATGGACATCGGAGTCAACCACCCAAGAATTATCCTCCTGGCCATAACCCTTCCACTTAACAAGATACTGAAGCCTCCACCTCGAAAAACGAGAATCCAAAATTTTCTCAACCACATATTCCAACTCCCCCTCAACCAACACCGGGGCAGGAGGATCAACAGAGGGAACAACGGGTACCACATATCTCCGCAACAAAGATCTATGGA